>NW_027226215.1:0-1200000 GCF_022539635.2 Chironomus tepperi
TAACAATTGTCAATGAATTAGTTGGCACAAAGAAAGGTTAAGTGTGCATTTGATACGCTACATTCAATTTAAGAATCTGCCAAAATATTCAAGAGGAATGCTTAAAGATATCCAAGTATTTATTGAAATCGATACGTGTACTTTAAAAGACTGGGAAATAAAGTCCTCAATTTATTATGCATGTTATTTCTGGAGAATTTATATATAAAAAGCTTTAACACAAAATAATAAATTTTTTATTATGGCAGATCTTACGAATATTAAACAAAAAAAGAAACTGAGTAATTTATATGCAATTAGCTAAGTGAATAATAATATTCTCTTATTCAACTCAAAGTTATCAAGTCTTATGAAACAATAAGTTAATGATGCATCATCATGATGACCATAAATGATGAATATAAAATAATTTAAAGACAAAAGTCAAAGTTTCATAAAGAATTATGAACAATTTTAATAATCAAGATGTCCTTCATTGGCAATTATGATATTTTGTTTACTTTTCAGTGTCATATCGATTATCGCGTGTTAATGATAACGTCCAACAGTAAATCAACATTGGACATGGGACAGAGAACTGAACGAATTGCTGACTAGGTCAACCGTCTAGTCGTATGCAAATATATCTGTAAAAATCAATGATTTTATTTTTCAAAATTATATACAATTAATATGATTGTTCCTCTCAAAAAAGCTTAATTTATTTGCTCCAAATTCACAAACAGCAATCAAACATTTATTTATCCGACACTTTAAGAAGTGAAATTTCATTTAATTAACAGTACATGAAGCGTAAAAGTAGTAGCGGCAAATTAAAATTTTTGATGGCGCACCGCCATGTGCCTGTCAAAATTGCGGACTAATACGTATATCATGTGTATGTTGAGGTAGAGTACGACTACGATTAGATTAGTCAATTTCTCTTTTAAAGGTTTGAATTGAGAACCCCCACGGGATTAGCCTGTGAGTTCAATGTTTTGAATGAAATAGTGGAATTCTGAGAAATTTTTATTGAACTTGGATCTGTTGGTTGATTTGCAGGCTTATCCGAGTGTCAGACAACCAACACGGCTTCATCAGAGCAACGCAATATGCTTGCTACTCGGTCAAATTCCAGAGTACAATTTGAACATAATTTGTGACATAACCCAACAAGTCTCCAGTTCAAACAACCATACACGCATAAATCACAAACATTCATCAAAAACTGAGTCAACAACTCAAAACACACAATACGCCAACATTCAAAAACTCACTCAAAAGGCGCACATAAACGCACATTGAAAGTCAAAAAAGTGATTCATTATACAATTAAAGTTGAAAACAATTTTAACTGCTTACGTTCCAATTAACAGATGACAACAGTTTCATGCTCACACACTATAATTAATTGCCTCATTTAAGATGCGATTTGCTTGTAATTAAAGACACAAATAAATATTAATCATGCGGCTCTCTTTGTCGTCATACGATATGTGTACCTATCTGATGCACATGCGAATGAGCATTAATGCACATTTCTGTTATGGCGTTAAATGTGATTTTTTTTTAAATCCATTCAACTCTTTGTTGTTTGCTTTAAGAATTAGCAGATAATTGTAATCATAAATTGCTTATTGCAGATTTATATTTTTTTCGTTCACTAGTTTCAATCACCACTTAAAGTCAGTCAATAGAGTCAATAAATGTAAAAAAAGAAGTAATATTAAGTATTGCAACAGGCTGAGTAATGCAAATAATGCCCACCACAGATAAGTTGATTTTATTGCAAACTTTGTAGCCAACATGTTTATTCAATCAGCATTAAAGTTTTATTTTATCGACAATTTACCGTGTTGTCTTCACATCTTTTCTTGACACTTGTTTGTTATAGCTGGTGAGTTTGTGTGGATGGTTTGTCAGATTGATCGTGGGCTAGTCAAGTGATTTAGAATTATTATTTGAATAAAATTGTGGATTAAATTTTAATTGATGTCTCGACAGAGAGACTGGAGGCTATCAAAATAGACTGATAGTTTGAATTTGCATTCTGCTAGCCTTGATATGAAGCGTCGATAGCTTAATGTTAAGAATTCACGGTAAAATATCGTAAGACGAAAGTTCGATTCTCACTTGAAGCAATTTTTGGAAAGATGGATTGAGAAAAATCTAGAAATAGTTGTCAAGTATTCTCTATTGATAAAGAGCATTACAGAACATTGTGGTATCGCTTGATTAAAGTATGGAGAATCAATGACATTTTAATTAAGGAGGGAACCCTTAAATTTGAATGATTCATAGAAATTAATGACAATTCTCAGAAATATTAGCGAGCATTTAATTCTTAATTTCCGTACAAAAACCATTACTGCACTCTGTGGGATTATTGAGATTACTACATTATACATACATATGTCATCATTTCTACTTCTGCGAATGAAATTAGGGATTATAAAAAATATTGAAAATACAAATCTTTAAGATTTTTCAAAACAGATGTTAAAGAACTAAATCATATTTTACGACACATGTTTTGAGTATTTCTCTTGAACTTGAACTCAACTTGACTGTTTATTCGTACTTTAAGTCAAAAAACTAATGAAATTTGAGCAGTTCAACATAATCGTAATAGCTTCTTAATAATCGTAATAAGACATTAATTTTGCATGAACTCTAGTCGACTAAATCCAACTTCTTCATAAAAAATTCAAGTCAACTTGATTCTCTGACTGAGATCTCAAAATTAATTACATCCACTGACCTACCGTAAACCAAAAAATGCGCTTTTATCTCAAAACTAATTTAAATTCCTCAAAAATCTTCTTCCTCTTGCATTTTTATTTTCACTTACTGAATGATGCTAAAAAAATAAACAAATAAAACAGAATAAACGAGGTTTACCCAGTGAATTCATAAAAAAATCATTTTACAGTCAAATGTTTGCATTTTTCTTGCCGTGCAATTAATGGCAATAAAAATAAAGTGTTGATAATTGGATGCGGAATCATGAGTATCGAAAATAAATGTTGAAAAGTTTAAACTTAATTTATATTTTTTTTTCTTTCTTTTGTACTCTTTTTCCTTATTGTAATTAAAATGAGAATATATTTCACCAAGTAATGAATTATCCCAGTTAATTAAAATGCATGAAGTTGATAAATTATTTATATTAATTATACTGGGAATAATTTGTTAAAAATATACATATTATGAATTTTTAATTTTAATGGGATGAATCTTTTGATTATTTTTGATATTTTGAGGTTCTGGGATAGTTTATGTAGTTTTAATTTAGTTTTCAGGGCTTGTTTGGCTTCAGGTTGAGTTAATTAAGGTACCGTGCTACAGTAATAGTATTTTTGTGATTCAATGCAGCTCATTGCTTAATATTAAACCAAAATACGACTTATATTCAGTTCTCAGACTTAGCTGAACCTTAAATTATGTTGACTAAGGTGCCAACCAAAATTTGCAATTCAAAAAGAACCCACATCGCAAATTTGCAGCACATAAAATTCATTTAATTCAAAAATACAGTCACAAAGAGCCACAAACTCGTCTTTATCTTTAAAAACCCCATCCATGTCATTAAAATAAAAATATCTAAAATCATCAGCTAGACTAAAAATAATAAAAATCATATTTAATCCCACTGGGTCATAAATAAGCAATAAAACTTAATCGAATTGACTTTTTTGCACCATTTATTGCCGTTCATGAGACATTTTGAACTGCTCAAGTCAAGTAAGAGTCGAAGTTGTACAAAAAAAAAAATGAAAACTTTTTCTTCTCTTATTCACACGAATTGAGAATTTATTTCAAAGTAAAGTGAGTTACCAACCGATTAGCAATTTTTTTATTTCCCAAATATTTCCATGAAGAACCATCAAATCTATCAAGTGTGATACATTTTTGGATAGGTAATTTAGTTTCTATATTTTGTCAGGAAAATTTTTGGAAAATTTTCAAGTTATAAAGTCATTTTGGGTATAAAACGCATTTGATTTATGTGAAGTTTCAATATTTTTGTGATTTCTCAACAATGGAATTATGAAAAGCCTTGTAACTTTGCAAATATATTGCTTATATAATTGTCAATAAACTGTAAAAAATTCAGAATTTTCCAATGAGCTTTTCACGACTTTTCCTAACCTGAAATTTTCACTATATAAGTTCAATTATTTTGATAACAAGGAATTTTAAATTATAACTGTTTATGCAGTTTGATTCCATTTTTAATAAGCTTTCCATTGATATATAACAATCAAGGATGAAGCATAGGAATAAAGAGAAATCAATGAAAAAGTTCAAAAATCTATGAAATTTTTGCAACTTTTCCGCCATCTTGAAATTTTTAATGCCTTTTTCTGGTTAAACTAATTAACTTTTTTGTGATATTCATACGTTTTTAGAATTGTTTTTATTAGTACTATAAACTACTGAAACCGCATGGTTCTGAAATGAACACAACTAAAACTAGAAGAGCTTAAAGTTGAGGTCAAATGAAATATTCCAAATTTTCGAAATCAAATTTTTCAAAAACTCTTAATTCGACTTCTACTTATGTTTTAATGTAATGAAATGATGAATTATGGGCAAATCTTTTTAAGGTTTTTTTTTGACATTTTAATTTTTTAAGAAAAAAACTAAAAATTTATTGAGCACGTCGCAATTTTTGGTTTTTTTATGATAAAGGCTACTTTCCGCTACGTTATTATATCAAACTGATCAACACAGCTGCTTCCTTTAAAAAGTTATTAGCCTTGGAGAGTGTTTCTGAGTTAAATTTACGAAATTCGAAACTTTTGAACTTAATTTTTTCAATAAACCCGAGCATTTTTAAAAAATTTAAATGATACCATAACATTTTCCCTCATTGGATAACTATATTTTTGCTATTTATGATTTAAATTAGTGCCTAATTAAGAAGATATTTAACAAAAATAGCGTTTCTGAGTTAAAATTCTCCAAATTTTCAAAGCAAAAAAAAGTATACAAAATATTTGAAATCTAAATTTCCGTTAGATTAATTCTCCAAAAAATCATTTGTTTTAATTTTTCCAACCCAAAAAGACATTTTACAGCACGTTTTTGAGATATTACATCTTTGTGATGTTTTTTACATCCAAATTTATAGTTTTATTAGTATTTGAATTCATAAAACCAAATCAAATTATAGAATTTTTTGCAGTTAGAAAAAAATTTGAAAAAAAACAAGTTGAGAAAAATTTTAAGTCGATTTTTTGCAGTTCCCTTTTTCTGTAGATATGGCCTTATGCAATATTATTACAATTTCAATCAAAACATATAATATTCTTCAAGCAGCGAAAAAGCGGCAATGGTCAAGTGGTTAGAGCGTCGGACTACCGTTCTAACGACCCGGGTTCAATCCCAGGGGAAGTCTAGTTGGATTCGGATGCTTTTTCGCTGTTCTAGTCACACCGACTCGATTTGTGTGATTCGCGACACACAAATTGTGGCTAGGTACGTTGCATTGATCCTGGGTCATGCAGCGTGCAGAGTTGGGGAAAGCAAAAACGTCCATACGGACAAAACCAGTCATCACGACAAAAAACCGTCTTCACGACAAAAATCACCATCTTCAATGTTCATCGCATCGAAATCAATAATCATTATGTAAAAAATCAGAATTAAGTTGTAATAGCCTGTGGCTAGTTCTCTTAAAATTGAAATGTAACTCATGAAATACAGAAATAAAATATAACGTTTTTTTTTAAAAAAAAAAAAAAAAAAAAAAAAAAAAAAAATATAATATTCTTCATTAAAACTCAAAAAATCTAACTTTTACTTTTTTGCCATATGAATATTTCATTTGACATCAACTTTGAGCTCTTCTAGTTTTAGTTGTGTTCATTTCAGAACCATGCGGTTTCCAGTGGTTTATAATACTAATAAATACAATTCTAAAAAGGTATGAATATTACAAAAAAATTAAGTAGTTTAACCAGAAAAGGCAGTAAAAAATTCAAGATGGCGGAAAAGTTGCAAAAAATTCATAAATTTTGGAACTTTTCCATTGATTCCTCTTTATTCCTATGCTTTATCCTTGATTGTAATATATCAATAGAAAGCTTATTAAAAATGGAATCAAACTGCATAAACAATTATAATTTATAATTCCTTGTTATCAAAATAATTGAACTTATATAGCGAAAAATTCAGATTAGGAAAAGTCGTGAAAAGCTCATTGGAAAAATCTGAATTTTTTACAGTTTATTGACATTTATATAAGCAATATATTTGCAAAGTTTCAAGGCTTCTCATAGTTCCATTGTTGAGAAATCACAAAAATATTGAAACTTTACATAAGTCAAATGCGTTTTATACCCAAAATGACTACTTTACTTGAAAATCTTCCAAAAATTTTCCTGACAAAGTATAGGAAACTAAATTACCTATCCAAAAATGTACAACACTTGATAGATTTGATGGTTCTTCATGGAAATATTTGGGAAATAAAAAAATTGCTAATCGGTTGGTAACTCACTTTAAGTAAAAAAAAAAGACTGGAAATTGATCCTCTATCATTGTTGTAAAAATAAATGTAAAGCTCTTAAGCTTCTCGCTCTCGATTACGATAAGTTGGTAATTTAAAAGAAATGAGTGGAGTAAAAAGTGTGGCACTTTAAATTGTTGTACACATTGCAATTTTTTTATCTTTGAGGTTCTCTCGATATTGAACAAAGAAGAAGAAGGAACAAAGTGAGTAAATTGACAATAATTTAGCGCATAAAAGTTTCTTTTTTCTTTTTTTGAAACTGCATTGATACAGAATTGAGTGAGAAATGAGGGAAACTTTGATGAAGTTGGATTGAAATTTGAGATCAAGATGATATTTTGAGTAAAGTATAGTCAGGAACATCACTTTAAATACGGCAATTAGTAGTCTTTGTCATTTAGTCGAAAAACTCCAATAGCTCAATGTTATGAGCATACGGAAATCGTAAAACGTGGGTTCGAATCTTATTCGGTATCCGTTATTCAAAATTATACTTTTTCTATTAGATCAGCACTAATGAAGTCCGTGAATCATAATTGATCTGTACTTCCAGCGAAGTGAGTAAGTTGATTAGTCGGTATTAAGCTTTTCCAAGAACATTTTGTGAATATTCACACTATATTCTCCAAAATAATGTCATCTCAGTTCCGCAGTGAATTAAAGCCACAAGAACTCAACTTCCTGATTCAAAAATTCCCACCCAACTTCACACAAAAATTTTCCAAATGGACTTTTTTAATGGCACAAGTTCAATTTGAGTTTAGTTTATGTATTTTAAGTAACTTTTTCATAAATTTTCATTTCGCATTCTTCGGGCCAAATGCTGCATGTCTTTGAAAAATACATTGCCATCAGCAACAGTAGATGGTAAAAGCAAACAGAACGGAGTAAAATTTTTTTGCAGAGCAATTGCACAGAATAAAAAGAGAATAAAATATTATTTATATGACCCATGAGATGGAAGAAGAAATGTTGATAATGGCAAAAAGTTTTGCATTTGTGATAAACTTTCATGACATTAAGCCATCATCATATACAGTACAATGAGCCATTTATGAGGATGACCCTTTTTGCATTTTTTTTTACTGCTTTGTATTTGTAAGAATGTCCATAAAAAGAGAAGAAAAAAAAATCGATATTTTGACTATTAAAAAAATTCTTCTTCTCGTATTTTTATTGCTGACTGCTACTCTCTTAATCCCTCCTTTAACGGGTTTAACATGATGAAATCGTAAAAAAATAATATTCATTTTTTTTTCGGGATTTGTTTGTATGAATGTTGTTATTGATGTGGATATACTTTTTTATTGTAGAACGTATGAAAATTTTTGATCTTGAACTTCTTCTTCACATTACTTGGGTACTTGGCATGTTAGCATGTATTGTTAGGAAATCATTTTAATAACTTCATTTTGACTGAAACTTATACTTAATGGAAGTTTTTATAGCTCTTTAATAATCCTAGATGTCAACAAACTAATATGTAGTAAGGAAATAGATACTAAATAGTTTACGGCAATATCTTGTGACTTTGGATTTAGCTTTAATCTCCACAAAATCCGTCTTATATACACTCAATTGAATTGAGTCGATTCCTTCAAATTCAAGGATGTTAAGACAGATTCCTGTGTCTGGGCAATAATTTCATGTTATCAGATTTTAATGTGACAAAAAAATCAATATGCGAGTTTGGATGATGATTCTGTGGTTCTGTCTGAGTATGTTTTTGTTTGATTTCAAACAAACTAATTAATATTATTATTATTAAATTCTTCAATCCATATAATATAAATGTAAGTTAAGGTATACAGCGTCAATTCTTCTTTCAATGATTGTTGTGTAGTAGCCAATTGAAAACTTAAAACTTAGGATCGGTGCTTCATCTTATCATTACTGCAGAAACGTCTGTTATAAACTAAAGAATCCGTCACCTTAAAACCAATCATTTATGTTATTGGTTGCGTTCAGAATTGATATCTCTACCACAAAACCTTCCTAACTTATTTAAAATTCAAAATCATCCATCCACATAGAAAGTACTTTAAACTTGACATCGATATTTTGTTTTAAAAGACATTCAAGACATTCATCCAACCTAATTTTATATTTCAATGAGATTAAAGACGTGAAACATGTTTCCTTCCTTTAAAATTTTAACGTAAAAAAGACTGTGTAAGAAGATGAACTGAGAAATTGATCTAAATATTTCACAATCATTGACGATGATGAAGTACCGACACTGCCATATAAACAAAAAAATCTCTCTGACTTTTCATCCACTTAATTTCTTTTCATCTTTAACCGTTTCTCAATTAACACAATTCAGACTTAATTAGATTGATTAATTTTAAACTATTTCGACTGTACATCCACGCACCAAGTAGATATTTTTTTTGTGTGTGTCTGACGGCACTTGACGGTTGTGCTCACTCGCACAGCACGATAACTATTTACATTTATTGGAAGTGATGATGTTAACAAGTTCTTTATTAACAATTTCCATATGGGATGCTTCAACCATCAAATTGATCATGACGACTGTTCTCTACGTCTTGTTGAAGCTGACTTGCTAATGAAATTTAATATTTGTGTAGAGTAAGATGAGATGCTTCTGATTTTAAGTGATTATTTTTATCGACTTACGAAATCGGAATTGATTTTTTTTTATTTTCTGTGGAATTTCTGAGGCTTAAACTCGGAAGTTGATATCAATTTAACGCAATAAATTAAATTACGATTTCACGTAGCCTGGAACAATCCCATGAAATGCAATTAATAAATCTGAAATCGTAATAAATATTTGTATCCATTGAGGTATTTTTTTTTTTTGGAAAATTTCGTTCATCTCATTCCATAAATATTACATTTAAAACAGGTTTACTCGATGAGATGATATAAAAATTTGCATACAATTGAATTACATCTTTTCTCCTCCTCGCGCAATAAATATAAAAATAAAAATAAAATATGTTGAAATTGTTTATCGGAAATTTTTTGTGAATCTTTCATTTTGGGCCATAAGGTTTAAAGTTTATGAGGTAAGCAATTGGTCAAGTAGATTCGTTTTTTGAAACTACAATAGGAAATTTTTATCAAAAATATTTCTGTAAGATGAAGGTGCTCATGTCGTTTGTAGACGGCTAATGCAAGTGCTCATTAACAGGAAGTCGCCATTTCCACGGAAATACATATGATCAAACACAGTCTAGTCAAATATTTTACTCGATTTAAGCGAGATTTGCTAGACCTGAACCATATCTGCGATACTTTTTATAAATTACAAGAATTATAAGATCGTTCAGGATGTTGCATGATCTTTTGGGAGTATATTTGTACAATTTCTAAGACCAGCTTGATTCTAATTATAAGTATGTCTACTCTTAATTTAGGTTTGACACAGTCACTCGTGATTTTGCCATCTTTTGCAACTATTCTGAGTTCATATGTTCTCTAAACCATTATTTTCTAAAAGAATGCGCTTTTTAAGCAGTCCGAAATGCACACGTATCATCCAACTTATCGTAAAGTAAATAAGTTGCGACAATAATTTTCATTTTTATTTCATTTTCTGTTTAAAAAAAACGGGATTCGTTCAAAAAGAGAAATTATTGTGCATCGATAAATAAAGTTTTTATTTTATTTTATTATACATTGATGCAACCGCAATTTATCAATATGTAACATGTAAACGAGAGAGAGAATGAATTCATTTAATGTGTATGCATGGAGGTGTATTTCGATTTCCTTAAACACGACAAATTTTTTTGATTTTTTTTTCTGTAAAATCGTAACGGTTTTAATCGAATTTATGAAATCAACAATTTCATTGTTTGATGTCAATTTTAAACCAGATATTTTGGACAATGGTCAACATATTCATGGACAATCCATAATCTTATTCATGTTTTCGTTTGATAGTCGATGAGAGGGAGAAAAAAAAGAAGAAAAACAGAAATAAAAATTGAAACAGACAAGAGAAACAAAAAAAAAAAAAATGAATGTTTTATGACTTCAGAAAATGAAATAAAATACAAAATTGGAGGCTGAAAAGAAATTGTGTAATGTTTTGAAAGTTGCTGTCTCATTTCCCCCAAAATAATACCAATAATAATAGCAATAATGTATTGATGTTAATAAATTTCAATTACATGTATCTATGTTTCGATTGAAAGAGCGGCAATGAGAGAACAGTTTTTTCTAATATTTCTTTTTTTGACATGTAATGATGCCACTTGTGTGATAGATATTTATGAAGAGAAAATAAAACTATTTAACTTTTTATTATTCTAAGTTGAATGCTAAATTTGTGAAAATGCAAGGAGTTGAGACTTACATTTTTTCAGATAATAGAGTAATTCTGCCATTGCGAAAATGAGAGCTCTGTGGCCGAGAGGTTAGGCAACAGACCGATATTCGTATAAAACTGTGTAAAAACCCAGGCTCGATTCCCTCTAGTGACCAATTATCTCTTAATTTTCATGTGGATTGTTGTCGAGTTGACAATGCTCATTAATAATTTTCTCGATTTTGCATGTGATCCTGTAGAAATTAAGATTTTATCCTGAATTTTCAGGATATAGCTTTACTTTAGCTCAAAGCTAATTTATAGACTTAGCAGTCGTCCTTGTCTAATAAACTCATTTTACAGCCATAAAAGTAATTAAATATTGTCATATCGATTTCAAGTCTGACTTATTTGTCAATAGAGTCTAAAAAGCATTAAAAATAAAATTGACATTTATATTGCCAAATAAGGTAACTCCTAAAAATACACATTTCAATGCTAATCCGGCAGAATTCTTTGACTAATTGAATTATATTAATCAATTCAGATTTTATAGTGCACCTTTTAAAAATTAGTATAATTTATATGCTTTGCTCTTCTACGACTAAAAATATACCAACAAGTTTCCATCACCTGCCATTATTCTCAATTCACAATGTGAGATAATAATCGACATACATCATCTAGTCTTACAAGCATAAGTTCTGATGAAACACAGAAACAGCAGAAGGAGAGGAAAAAATAATCAAAATCAACATAAACGCACAAAACGAATATGGAGTCTGAATGATCAATGACTTTCGACGACTTTTTTTATTATTATTCGAGTTGATCGTCGATTGGCAGAAAAGAATTGATTGGTAACACGATATATTTCCATAAAAGTTCGAGCAACAGAAATGTAAAACTATAATTTTCATATGCTCAATTGCAACTTGTGGCAGAGTTGATGATGGATTTATGTGTGGCCTGTGAAGTTGATTGACAGAAATGTCCGATTTGTTTGTTTTCGTAAGTCTAGATCATCGATTTTGTAACTGTTTTCCTAAATAGATTTGAAAGTGGAGTTTTTGTAGTTATTTAAGGAGCTTCATACCATAAATCAAATAATTGGATACTCTGAGATTTATGGGATTAAAATCCAGTGACCTAAATATTTGCCCACACAATTTTCAATTAAAAAGTCAACTGCAGCACATCCCCAACCCTGACGTTTATTTTTATCTTCATGGTTTTTATGTAATAATCATTAATGCACAAAATAATCAATCATAAAGTGAATGGTCGATGACATAAAATACCTGTCAATTGATTTTTTTTATGATTTATGCGTGACCCTCAATGTTTATGGTCACATCTTTCATCGTAACAAGCATAAAAACACATATATTTATTGACATCAAAAGAAATTCATGTTAATGAATAATCAAATAAATTTAATTAAAAATTTATTTAAGGAAGTGATGCGAGCACGTAAACACGATCTCGAATTACATCGATGCATGTCGAATGCATTTGGAGAACAGAAAAAAAAAATGTTCAATATTTATTGCATAAAATAAACAGAAGATTTTTCATTTGAACTGCCTCTCAAGTGGCACTCATCATCATCATCATGCATAAGAGGAAATCATGTAAAGCACTCGTTCACATATTTTGTTTCCTTTTATATCTCCTCCTTTACTTCAACCAAATCATTTTAATGATTTTAAAAATTTATCATCATTTATGTACCTTTGTGCATTGGGGATCTAGAGGTGGGAACTTGATCTGTTCTAAAGGATGAAATTGTCTGAAAAGCACAATGTTGTTGCTTGAACCCCGTTATCACGTAGCGTCGACGGTTAGACGTAAATGTGCCTTGACGGGTCAATATTGCAAAAAAATACTCGAGTTAGGTCCTTATTTCAATTATTAACAAAAAATGCATGATTTTAGAAGACTAAGCATTTAAATTCAATTTAACAGTTTGGCAAACCAAAGGACATTAGCCCAAGGACGACACAACCCCAGCAAGCCTAAGTTCCAAAATTTACCACAAGATATTCCAGCATTTAAGTATCTAAACACTCAATATCAACAAGTTAACATCACTTGTCCATACGCTTGCCATCGCTTTGTTGATAATTCAAGAAGCATCAAGCTGTTGACATGATAAAAGATGTGAAGATTGAAAGAAGAAAGAAGAAGACTTCTGTGAAATGGCTAAGGCACATAACTCCATGAGACCATAAATAATATTTTCTCTCATTTCTTTAATGTTTATATCCATCACATGTAGATGAATAATAAAATGAGAGAGAAAAAAGGAGGTTTCATGAAAGGCAGTAGCACATACACATAAATGTGTTTTTAAATACATAAATGAAAGATGAGATGTTAATTCACTGTAAATCACATGAGGGAAATTTTTTTATTTATTTTCGCTTTACTGCCAAAATTGCTTTCCTTTTTGTAGCTTTTATAACTTAATGCCTTATGGGACAATGGCATGAAAGGTCTTCTTTATAGAAAATATGGTCTGTTGAGTATATGATAAAAATAAAATATATGACGATCATTAAAATTTTACAAATTAATGAATGAAATGATTCACTTATGTTTGAGTAAAAAATTTTATGGATAGCGTCAATAAGAGATTAAGTTTGCAAGTTGTATATGACACAATATATGGCAGTGTTGTTAAAATATTAATTTAAATGAGGTGTAACTAAACTGTGGCTTTTTTCAGTCGCAAATGAACTTGTTTATGCTAGTTTTGCGATTATCAAATGGAATAGGTATGTGGGCAAAGAAAGTATCAGTTTCAGACGCCGTCTGAGGAAGGCAGTCACCTGCAGTCAGCCTCACTAAATTTATTAGACATAAAATGACAGAAGACGGTTGATAGTCATCTCCGCCACTTTTTACTTCAAATTATGCAGAATTTTTGGCATTTTTAATGAGAAGAAAAAGAGCAGTCAATCCTAATGGCAAAATATGCAGATTAGGAATCATTAGCATCAACCTTCTCTTATCTGCTTCTTCAAAGATGCCATTTGCATGTCAGATTTGTTTATTCATCAGAATTTAAAACATATTTTGACTAGAAATCCATAAAAATGTTTAAAAAATTTCAAACAACAAAAAAATTTCAGAAATATTAAATTTTTTGCATAATTAAGGCAATTTTTTCCGCATCATATCTTCTTTTGTCTATTAACCCGCCATAAATCGGAAAGTAGAAAAAAGCTAAAATCGAAAATAATAACCTAAGAAAGAAATAAAATGCAAATTTTTATGGGCTACCTTCTGTCAGTTTGAATTATAAGATAAATTTGCAACGCTTTGCGAATCAATCTTTTGATCATTAATCATTAAACGCAGACGAAAAGAATAAGATTATTATTTAGGGAGTTGCTAAGATGCATGAAAAATAATACATAATATTTATACGAGAGAACCAAAAAAAGGAAGAAGAATGATAAGTTAATTATGTGTCCAGCACATCTGACAATCTCAAATAAATGGTCCAAAAAAATACAAAACGGAAACATCAGCATCACGTCTCTATTAATATCACATTCATATTTAGTGCCTAAATGGCTTAACTGGAATGCGACGCAACAGAACAATAGAACAAAGATATCAAAAAATGAATAATAAAAAGTTTTTTTATGATGCTCATGAAAATAGACAGTAAGACGGGGAGCAGTAACAATAATAATTTCAGAATTTCTAAGCGAAAAAAAAATCTCGGTCTCGTTACAACTTCCAACTCGTTAGAGGAGCAACAGAGAGGAATGAAAATAGTTGAATGCGGTTATGATATCTGATTTGTTCACAGTATTTTAGTTATTTCACGCGAAAATGAAGCTGTGTCGAGTATGAAATGTCTTTGTTAGTGGAGTACGTGATTAAGCATAAATGAGAAGAATGATACAGAATTTATACTTTTAGACGTTAGGGTTATCATTTATGGCAGTTTGACTAGCCTATTGCTAAGCCCTCGAAGTCTATTCGATTCCAGGTCGGCGTGAGTCTGACTTGGTGACGAAACCGGTTTAAATCTGGTACCATGCCAGAATCAGGCCTGGTGCTGGCTTTTCCTATTCGGGTTGAACTTAGGTAATGCAAATCATTTAGTCTAGAATCATCAAACCATTCAGTTCCAGAAAACACAGCTCAAAATTACACTCAACATTTCATACCAAAAAGTCAATCCATAAATAAAAACCCTCAAATATGAGCTACCAACCAAGAAAATTGAGATATGCTAGACGACCGCAGTGATGCAGCAACCCTTCTCATTTACCATCATATTCAGTTTGCCTTTTTTTTTTCATCGCACGTAATAAATGACTACAAATACCGATAGTTTATCATAAAGTCAATAATTTTTTTCCTATCAAAAGTCATAAATATAACAGAACTGAGGAAAGGAAGAGAAAAAAAAATATTTTCTCGTCCGAGAACACAAAAAAAAAAAATGGAGATGAAATTGTCGACGATGGTCATAAATCGTAGTTGAAGCTTGACTCTTTATATTTTTATGGAATAAGTAATGCGAGGGTTGTGATGTTCTGATTATTATCCTAGATATGAACGAAAACTTCTAACACGCTCCGATCCTCTCCTTATTTTGATTCACAGCTCTTCTCGAAAATGTGTTAAAGATAATCATTTTTGATTTAGTGCGTTACATGAGTGTCTCGTATGTCCCAATTGGGAATTAATCTGAATGTGCGCGATGAGAGAAAATGTGATGAAAAGAAGTTAAGTAACACACTTACTATGATCGTAAAAACCATACAAATGTTTTACTTAAGCTGTTGATGATTCCGCGAGTAATGCGCGTGAAAATGTCCAGTAGCTTTAAGACTAAATTTTCTTACTGGGTATGGTAATCCATTTGAATAATCGAAGAGGCGTTCATGCAATAAATCCTTTTAAATGGACTTTTAGTGAAAATTTTAAGCTATCTATTGAACAAACGACCATCTACAATGTACTTGGAAGTTATTTAATGGAAATTTATACATCATTTGACTTATTCTGCACGATAGTTTTATGAATGAATGCCTAATTGATGTAATTTTGTTTAACAATAATTATAGAATTTAGTTTCCATTGTAATTAATGTTTTAATGAAGTCAGGATGTTAAATTTTGATATTCATAATGATTATTACATTAATTTTTATGATCATTATCTTGAGAATCTATTTAAAAAGACATCACGAATTACTTAGTTTTATAGATCTCATGAATTCATGTATGAGACATAACAATAAAGAAATTCTTCCTATAAAATGTAAGAAGATGAAGGAAAAATTGGATTATCTTTTTGCATGATAGCAATCGTTAGGTTTGACAATGCTTGTATTAAAAAGCACTTGGGACTGTACATACGTTATGGCTATTTTGTTGATTTAATGATAATGTACTGTTAATGTTTTGTTTGCTCTATTTATTATTTTTGGGTGTTTTTATGGGTTTTTGGAGACGTTTAATGATTAACATTAGGGTACAATCTGTTGTATATAGGATGAGAGATAGTTTGTGATTCGAGTGTCTTGAATTGAATGGAACGCAGTTTGAACAATTCAAGCATGAGCATAAACTCAAATGATGGGTCTGTGCTCCCATACTACGGGGACAACAGTTTTTCACTCGGACACACAGTTGTTACCTAGTGTCAAACTGAAATCTTAAATTTTATTGGAGCACACCCAGCATATTGACAAATTCTATATCATTAGTCATTTTTAGATGGCAAGAGATCACGTGATAGGCCAAAGAACTCATGGAAAGAAACTGTCGATAGAGATAGTGTCACATTTGGAATTGGTAATTGGCAAGCGGTAGCAAGCGATAGAGCCAGCTTCAGGTGCCGACTGAGGATGGCCATGGATCACACTTGATCTGTAAGGCCAGCAAAGAAGAAGAAGAGGAAGAAAACAGTCATCAATCTTCCTAATTCATAATCATAATCCCCTTTATCATCCTGAATCAAACTGACATGACATCACACATAAACCAACCCAACTCTCCAGAGGAAACTCACAAAAAAAGAGTCAAGAGAATCGGCAGTAAAAATTGCATATGAATTGAACATAAATTATGATTCAATTGAAATTGCATCGTCCACTTAGTCGTCTCATTTCTCCATTTCTTCCCTTTTTTTACATTATGCACATTCACAATTTATTTCGCTCTGCATAAAGAGAATCATTTGTTCAATATTTATTGGTAGTTTTTTGTACTGCATCGCTTCTACCTGTAGTTTGTACATATGTAGCATGTAGTATGAACTATAATCATAAAAAATGAATGTCGCATGGATGATATTGTACAGTAAAGTAAAAAATAGATTTGCACTTCAATATGGCAGCTCATAGTCATTTTTCCATTCCCTCAACTCATTTTCTTCCTTCCCTTATGAAACGTCAAGCTAGTGTTAAGCATTGCCAGGATGAAAAAAATGTAATATGCAAATATGTAGTCTTTCTCACTTGTGGAAATGATAATATGAGCAACATATTTCAGTTTTTCATGATGTGAAATGGAAATCCGCTTTTAAAAGATATGCCATTATAATGCATTGCTGAAAATTCTCACTGGGACTATTCATTAATGACTTCTTTTTTTTCGGAATATATGAATTTTATGCTCATCGTGAGCTGTAATTTCTTCGCTTTTGAATGCCATAATGAATGCACAATGAATGAGACTATAATCATGTTAAGGCTCCATGCTTTTCGTATCTACTTGCATCCTTCCTTTGTGGCGCATATTTTATGTGATGTTGTGATATTAAGTGCAGATTTGGCTATTACTTTATATATCCTGAGGAAGTGTTGAGTTTTGGATGAAGTATTTGGGATTTATGCTTGAGGATGATAACTTTTGGACTAGGAATGACATCGTTTTCTGTTACAATGTTGGCTAACAGATTCAGTAACTGTGGTACATGTGTGTGTGAAGTACGTCGGTCCATGTTTGAATTTCGAACTGAAACTTCGCATGTTTAAAGACACTTTTACGACACTTTTCGACAACAAATTAGTTTTTTCGACACCCCGTAGTTTTCGAGATATGGAGTGGTCAATTTTGGGCAAAAAGGCAGGCGTACTTCACGTTTTAAGTCGGTCTTTTTTCTAAATAACAATTATTACTGACATGTTATATATCAAAATAATAGTAAATTTTACGACTATTTTCGACACGTAAACAGAATTTTAATAGGATGTCCTATTGCAGAGTTATGGCCTGTCAAGTGACTAGGCAGACTCACAAGGTCCACTCAGAACATTTTTTATCGACACTTTTCGACACAATTTTTAATTAACTTCTGTTATTACTTTTCTATTGTAATTTGATCTGATAAATTCAAATTTGAAGAGATTTTCAAAATTCGATTATTAGTTGTCGAGATATAGCCTGTCAAGTGACTAGGCAGACTAAGAAGGTCCACTCAGAACATTTTTTATCGACACTTTTCGACACAATTTTTAATTAACTTCTGTTATTACTTTTCTATTGTAATTTGATCTAATAAATCCAAATCCGAAGAGATCTTTTCAATCGGACCATTGGTCGATGAGTTATAGCCTGTCAAGTGACTAGGCAGACTCACAAGGTCCACTCAGAACATTTTTTATCGACACTTTTCGACACAATTTTTAATTAACTTCTGTTATTACTTTTCTATTGTAGTTTTGTTTAATTAACTCAAATCCGAAGAGATTTTCAAAATTCGATTATTAGTTGTCGAGATATGGCTTAGTAAGTTCTGATTACTACATCACACCGACGTACCAAGAAATTTTTAAGAAGCTTTTTTTTGAGCTGCCGCTCAAAAATCTTAATTCAAAAGTTTTTCAATAATTTATATGATTAAGAATATTAAAATATATTTATGACTAAGCGGTGTAAGTCAAATTTCGGAAAATTTTGTTTTAGGGAGCCCTATACCTCTAAAGACCCCCTTCTGGGTACGCCCCTAGACTTAGACACTAATTTTTAAGTGTTATTTTACATAAGTATTTTAAATTTTCCGATTTATAATTTTTCTGTTCAAAATTAATTTTCTAAAATTTTTCAAAATAATTTGTTGAAAATTGAGATTTGAATCTCAGTTGTTATTGTTATTTTTGGGCAAAATTGGCAAAAATTATCTCAGGTAATTCTTGTTTTCAAACTTTTACAAGAAAAATCAAAACTATAATTCCATTTTTTCTAAATATTATTTTGTTTAAAAAAAAGCAAAGTTTTGAAGATTGTCAAATTAGGATTGATTTGTTAATTATTTTTCGTTTTTGTAATAATGAATAAAATTTTTTTTTCCTTAGAAATTTTTTCAAATATTGCCTAAAAATAACAATAACAACTGAGATTCAAATCTCAATTTTCAACAAATTATTTTGAAAAATTTTAGAAAATTAATTTTGAACAGAAAAATTATAAATCGAAAAATTTAAAATACTTATGTAAAATAACACTTAAAAATTAGTGTCTAAGCCTAGGGGCGTACCCAGAAGGGGGGCTCCCTAAAACAAAATTTTCCGAAATTTGACTTACACCGCTTAGTCATAAATATATTTTAATATCCTTAATCATATAAATTATTGAAAAACTTTTGAATTAAGATTTTTGAGCGGTAGCTCAAAAAAAAAGCTTCTTAAAAATTTCTTGGTACGTCGGTGTGATGTAGTAATCAGAACTTACTAAGCCATATCTCGACAACTAATAATCGAATTTTGAAAATCTCTTCGGATTTGAGTTAATTAAACAAAACTACAATAGAAAAGTAATAACAGAAGTTAATTAAAAATTGTGTCGAAAAGTGTCGATAAAAAATGTTCTGAGTGGACCTTGTGAGTCTGCCTAGTCACTTGACAGGCTATAACTCATCGACCAATGGTCCGATTGAAAAGATCTCTTCGGATTTGGATTTATTAGATCAAATTACAATAGAAAAGTAATAACAGAAGTTAATTAAAAATTGTGTCGAAAAGTGTCGATAAAAAATGTTCTGAGTGGACCTTCTTAGTCTGCCTAGTCACTTGACAGGCTATAACTCATCGACCAATGGTCCGATTGAAAAGATCTCTTCGGATTTGGATTTATTAGATCAAATTACAATAGAAAAGTAATAACAGAAGTTAATTAAAAATTGTGTCGAAAAGTGTCGATAAAAAATGTTCTGAGTGGACCTTGTGAGTCTGCCTAGTCACTTGACAGGCCATAACTCTGCAATAGGACATCCTATTAAAATTCTGTTTACGTGTCGAAAATAGTCGTAAAATTTACTATTATTTTGATATATAACATGTCAGTAATAATTGTTATTTAGAAAAAAGACCGACTTAAAACGTGAAGTACGCCTGCCTTTTTGCCCAAAATTGACCACTCCATATCTCGAAAACTACGGGGTGTCGAAAAAAACTAATTTGTTGTCGAAAAGTGTCGTAAAAGTGTCTTTAAACATGCGAAGTTTCAGTTCGAAATTCGAACATGGACCGACGTACTTCACACACACGTGGTACATTTAGTTTGTATGGTACAGTGAAGAAGACTTCCAAATGCTTTTATCCAGCATAAATACGTTATGTTTAGTTGGTGGGAAGTTCCGAATTCTTACGATTTTAGGTCCATCACGCAGCACATCGTCTAGTGTCAACATGTAACTAATCACCTCTGTTCCTTAAATGCATAGTGCTGCATAACGTTCAACATTTCTTTGTTATCCATAAATGGTCTAAAAGTATTTCATTTAAGGATTACAACAGCGCGGATTTGGTTTTACTGTAATTTGTGGTTTCCATTACCAAGCGCTGGTTTACAACTGATACTCACTGTATCTTGTTCACTTCCATACAATCGAAAAATAAACAAGTAATTTCCATAAAGAATTGATATTACCGAGATAAATTCCATTTTTTGCTAATTGTTAACTAATCTTTTAAGTGCAGCTCATAAGCTCATTATAATAAATACATTTATTATTCTTTTTTGCATTGAGCATATCCAGTTATACTAAATTATGAATCAAATAATGAAATTTATGTTATAAGTCGATTGAATTTGTTATTCTTGATGTTGTGTTTATCCGTTCCTTATTGTTATTACAGTACAATTGTACATCCTACTGTGAAGACCTCAGTGGCATCAAATAATAATTTAATAATTCAGTTTAATAGTTAAAATTATTTCATCGATTATGCCATAAAATTAATTTTATGTCCATAAATTGGATGCTACGACTCTGAATATTGCGGCAATAAATTCACTAAGACATTCATTGAGAAAGTTATATTTGACAACTTATTCATGCCAATTTGACTTTTATTGTGGCAATTTGTGTTATGGGCTTTTGATTATGGTAAATTTTATGTTGTTAATAATTTTCGGAATGTCAGCTACTAAGCAATAGTATCCTGGGGAATAAATTTGTGATTTAGCTGACATTCGCATGACTTTATGATTCAGTCGAGTGGAAAGTATAATAATGTAATGGTCAGTATTTTCACGTAATTTATAGACTATTATAGGAATATAACTGTCATTTATAATTCATTAATTAAGGTCATTTAATTACCTTTACTACAATTTAATTCAAATTTTGTCAACAAAATCTACATTTTATTTATTTACCGTCTTATCTTGCGACTTATCAGCTTGTGGACCTTTTGAATGTTTTGCATTCAGTTTATATTCATCGGATTTCCTTTTTATTCCTGCCAGTAAAAGCGACTTCTGTTTATTGACTGAATTTGAATCCTTTGAATTTACTTTCTGCTTCGTAAACAATTCATGGCGTTTCTGTAAATTGTGTAAATATTTAAATGGAATTCTCTTCTTAAATATCTAACTGCTTACTACTGCTGTTTCTTCTTCCTTTATTTTTGCTGATTGACGTCTGAAATTCTCAATTTCTAGAGAATCTTGTTCCTTTATTTGCTTTTCAATCATCAATTTCATTTCTGACACGTTTTTCAAATGATCTGCATCTTCTTCATCAATACCGACTATTGATTTAAATGATTCCTTCCATGCTTGTGCCTTAATTTCTTGTTGTTCTTTAAGTCGCAACTTCAGTGGCCTTAAATCTTCAGATTTGGTTTCTGAAAAAATTCCTTTAAAAATTTTGATCAATTCAATGTATAACTGCTTACCTTCAAACTTATTGACATTTAAGGCTTTCTTCCAATCATCTTCACGTATTAACTTCTCTATATCTCTTTTAGTAAAGCTCATTTTGATAATTAATTAAATGTGAAAATTTGCATGAAAATTTTTTTCACTCAATAAATATTCAGCGGAAAATTTAAATTTCTTAAGTTCGTTAAATTTTATATTGCAGATTTTATCATTTTTTAAGCAGAAATCGAGCCTACATTGTCGTTGATTGAGGATATTAAACACTATTAGCCTGAAATTTATCAAAATTCTATAAGAAAGTAAAGTCAAATGAGTTAAAAAGTATAAAAATTAAATTTCTTTATTCAGCGGATCAGTGGTTACTCAGCAGCTTTGAAAATTCAAAATCAAAAAAGTCGTTTACATTGTTCAAATCGAGAAATAACTGTAGTTGCTCATCAAAACAATTGAGAAAGGTCAGTAACATTTAGTAACACCTTAATTTGATAAGTTATCTCATAATAACTGATAAGCAATAAATGTCGACAACAGTTATTACTTAATTTTCCTTCTTTTTCTTTTTTATCTTCTTGGCTATTGGATTTTCATTCTTTCTCATTATTCTCTTCATAACAGGAGCCTTAATTTTCTCAAAAGCAGCTCCAAGCAACAATTTAATAATCCATATAATACAATGGAGTATAACAATACCGATTAACACAAAATCAAGCATGTATTTAGTCCAAAATGGAATTTTCTTTCCATTGTATTCCAAATGTTTTGTTCCATTGTGCTTAATTACATACTCGACCCACCAAACAGCCTTATCAACAGGTCTCATTGGCTCGTCCTGAATGAAGCTTTGTAAATTCAAAACATTATCCTTACAATGTCCATGCATAGCTTCGTCAATAGCTTGCCGTAAGTTCTTTTCATCCAAAAATTGAATATTCAACAAAACCCCAACATTTAAATTTTGTATCCTTATACCATTTGCACCTTGATCACCAAAAAATGGAATAACAACCATTGGTACGCCTCTATCAATAGATTCTTCAACAGAAAGCTGTCCACCATGTGTAATGAATAATTTGATTTTGGGATGTGCTAACAAATCGGCTTGAGGCACCCATGGTGTAATGAATACATTATCTGGTTTATCTGTCATCTCGTCCAATTCCCATATCCAAATTACATTATACGGTAGAGATTTGAATACATTTTTGAACGTACGAACAAATGACTCTTGTAAATCTGATGACTTAATAGCTGATCCAAAACTCATGTAAATTATAGACTTATCAGATTGATCAAGGAATGTTTTTAATGCTCCATCTTCAATTTCTTTCGGTGGCTGAACATGCATAAATCCTATTTGAATTGTTGTCGGTACCATTGGACGTACATATTGCATGGCTGGATGAGTATTGATTAATAACAAGTCAGTCTTCTCTTTCAATTCTTGTGAACTTGATTTAATGTTTGGCATAAATTTCTTAATTAATTCATCAAATTTCGTATGGAATTTATTCTTGTAGTAGAAATTGTAAAATATATAGAAATGCCATGCATTAAATCTCTCTTGGAACGTCAATTGATTTGTCGTAGGAAGTAAAACATCCGGATCTCTTATTGGATTTGCATTATTTCCCATTGCTTCATGATATTCTAATGTAACTTCTGTTGCTGAAATGCCAATAAGTGGTGCATTAAAATATTCAGCAAGTGCATACCATGGAGTATGTCCAACATGTTCCACAATTACTGCATCGAATTTCTCATCGCTATTTCTTAAAAGATATTGAACATCTTCACTTTGAAATTGCTTTTCGAGTATCTCAAACTCAAAGTTGTACCATTCAGACAGTGAATCTAATTCAGTTTTTACTTCCTTTGTGCTCATCGAGAAGATTGCTTTCTTGAGAAGTTCATGGGAAAAATGCATGTCAATTTCTGTTGTGTTTCTATGATCCCGACCAAGTTGTGGATCTGTCGATACAATTGTCAATTTATGTCCACGATCTTCAAGTGCTTCTGTTAATGTTCTGTATACTTTTTGATGCCATAGTGTTGGAACTGGAAATATTGCAAGGATATTAGCTCCATTGATGATATTTGCAGTTGACAGGAGATAAATTAATAAAAATTTCCACATCACAACTTTTTAATTCTTCCACGTTTCCTTCTAAACTGAACATTTATCAATAATATATTCCGTACGTGTTAGTAGAATCAATATCAGCATTTGATAAGCTTATCGTTATCAATAAAATGCTACTTAATTTTTATTTTTGATTTTTTATTAAATTGAATTGTCAACTTCATCAAAATATGTGTGTATTTATGCAGCATATGCAACATCCACAACACAAAAACCTTCATAAATATTAATCCCAGTCATACAAACAGAATGAATGAAACCATAAATAAAATATCAAATGAAATCATCTGAAAACTGAATGCATGACAAGACATGTGTAGGACGACAAATCATTTTTATTATTTTCAGTTCTTCTCTATTATTATCAACTTCATTTTATATTCCATTATATTCAGTGCAAAAGTGCACCAATGACTATATTTCATACATTTGAATATAACAATAGGGAAACATGTTGCACCTGCACAAAAATATTTTCAATAAATTACTTTCACTCGAAAATTGATATTTTTCATTTTGGTTCTGTTTCTCTTGTGCTCTACTCTAGTTTTGCATGGACTGAAGATTTTGAAGATGTTTGTCGAGTTCGTTTTAATATTGGCAAAGAGACAGGCTGTCTGAATGGTTAGTTTGATTTAGACATAGTTGAAAACCCCTTTTCAAACAAAGGTTCATTTTATGTTCAGTCTGTTTTTGAACTCGAAAGAATAAACATTATTGAAAAGAAATAAAATCCGTAAGAAGTTCTAAATTACAATTTCACAATTTCAAGAGCCAAACTAAGCTGCTTGATTATCGTTCTATACTAATTTTGACGAGTAAATAAAGTTACTAGCAGAAAAACTCAAAGTTGACTATGTTTAATTTAAAATTCATAGTAAATTTCAAACTATAGACCTAGAATTAGCTATTAAAGAACTGCTATTAAGAACTGGATCTAGATAGGATCATTTAAACCCAAAAGATAAACTTCTAAAATTAATATTATTAACAAAATTCATTTTAAACTCAAAAAAAGCGCCTCAAAACCAAAATTCATCACCGATAGTTCTTCCAACCCATTTCACATTTCCAATAATAATAGAGGAATTAATTTTGTGTATGTCAGGCTGAATGACAATTTATTATGAGAAAAGGGTGCATTAAAAATCTACAATAATCTGTTGATGGTTGTTTAATGCTGAAAAAAAGGTATTGTTCAAATGCAATTATGTTGCTTGCTATGCATCTCCTACACACATATTTATATTTACCCTACTAATTACTTGGCATATCTGTCATTCAATATATCATCACATTAGTCAAGCCATTTAATCCACATCATGTATATACGTTCGTTAATGTACATTAATAATGAAATTTATTCATGAGGTACTTTTATGACAACTTAAATTTTATCAGGAAGCTAATACCTTTAAATGCATTCATGCCATGACTCTCAATTGAGGATTTACATAATTCTGACCGAAGGTTGTGTTGCCGTTCAATTTTTATGAAACTCATTCAGTAAATTTAATTATTAAATCAATCATTATACGTGATTGAGATGCTCAATTATGCGTTTCGGCACGCTCGCGCCTACACTTTTGAGCGATGAAATTGAGTTTTGTAGGCAGGCAAGCAGCAATAATAAAGAATTTATACCACTCTATTGTTATCGAATGATTTTTATTTAAATAATAAAAATAATGCAATTTATTGGTTTTTCGATCGATGATGATTTGAGATTATGTTTAGAAGGGAAGTAACTGGAAGTCGTGATTGTGAATAAGTTTGTTGTGGGATGGATATAATGAATGGTTTTATTGGTTAGTATGAGCAGATATTGAGGAGCAATCAATCATGTCAGTGGTTTCCATGCATTATGTTGTGTGAACCCTTGTCATACCGAACACACTCTATATATAATAGATTGAGAGTTCGATCTTCGGTAGGAATCAAACCAAGGTACTCAAAGAAAATTGATACAGATATCGGATATGTTACCTAACCACTCGGTCACATAGGCCTCATTCTCGCATTAGCAGATTCGTCTACTTATATATGACTTGATACCCCAGATTCCATTCTGCTCAGACACCACACTACCTGCTACACCATGTTAATTGAACTCTATTCATAAAATAATTTTCACGAAAAAGAGTAAACTCATTGATTGATTTCCAACGTTATTGCAAGTCAGCATTTTACGATCCTTGTTGATTTTCCATTTAAAAATTAATTACTCATTTTTCGTGAGTCAATTAGTAAACAAAAATCGCAGACTTGATTAAAATTGATCAATTAATGCCATGTTAATGCACAAATTAAATCAATCATTATAGACAGAACAAACATTTTTGACAAATTGGCGCCTTTTAAATTGAACATGCTGAGAAGTGGATTAATTGTATTGTTTTCTAGATTCTTGACTTGTCAACATATTAGTGTCAATATTACAAGAATGTAGTGCAGATAAATGTCTCAGCAGTTGTCTTATTAAGTTGTGGGTAGACAAGACTTCATACCGCTTTATTGACGTAAACAAAAGTGCTTTAAATCTACCGAAACAAAACAAAAATACTTTGTGGACAGCATGTAACTTTTATGAGAAATTTACAAGCTCATAAGTTAAACAATGCTTTGACTTTGAAGTAGTAGAAGAATTAACTAATGAAGATGATTCCAGTTGCTAGGGCGGCTTTGCCAATACCTTGCAATCTGAATTTGCTGTTTTATAGCATTTCTGAATAAAAATAAGCATGGAATATACAACGGAAATTTTTAGTTCAAAAAAACATAATTTTAAATTGTTATTTCAGATATTTATGACATTACATGGTGAAGGTCCCGCATATTTAATTTATTGGTTTAATTATTAATGAAAGTATGCCAAGCTAATCTGCAGCACTCAAAAGCTGCCACTTTAGAATTAAGTAAGAACTTTGATAAGGGCCTTTTTGATATAGTACTCATTCAAGAGCCTTACATGAAGGACAATACTGTCAATTTTCACACTCAAAATGGCAAGGTTCTTTATAATCAGAATAACGGCAAGGTGAGATCCTGCATTTTGCTTAGTAAGAACTTAAAGTTTTTCATGTTACATCAGTTTACGACAAATGACGAAGTTGCAGTAAAGATAACTTATAAAGACAAGAAGGGGGTGAAGCGGATATCGTTTTTTGTAGCGGGTATTTCCCATACGATGCGACCTCAGATCCTCCTAGTCCCAATATTGTCAATTTAGTTGATTTTTGCTGCACAAATAGGTTGAATTTTATTGTTGGATGTGACGCCAATGCACACAATGTAATATGGGGTAGTAGTGACACTATTAAGAGGGGTGATAGCATCCTGGACTTTGTTCTTGTTAAAGAACTAATTATTTTAAATGAAGGTAATGCTCCCACCTTTGGAAATAGTATCAGAGAAGAAGTGATTGACATCACTTTCTCAAACAGGGCGGCAAGTAATTTAATCAGAAATTGGAAGGTCTCGGAAGAGCCATCTCTTTCAGATCATAGGTATATTAACTTTGAAGTGGAATCATTCGTGGGTGAAGGAGAGATTTTTCGTAATCCGAGAAACACGGACTGGATAGGTTATAAGGGCAGCTTAATCAGCAATTTGCAAAGTTTAGAACCGAGAATTTCAACTCAAAGAGAAGCTGAGATTCTCTCTTGCAAACTAAATGAAGCCATAATTAAAGCATACGAGAATAATTGTAAAATTAGTAAGCCTTTTAAGTTTGGAAAAAACAACTGGTATAATGAAGAATTAAGT
Organism: Chironomus tepperi; assembly: GCF_022539635.2. NCBI lineage: Eukaryota > Metazoa > Arthropoda > Insecta > Diptera > Chironomidae > Chironomus > Chironomus tepperi. The sequence continues at coordinate 27,834 of NW_027226215.1, forward strand.
AAAATGAGGAAATTAGTAAGGAAAAAATGGAATCAAAGTAGGAAACTAGTTAGGCTAGGTATGAGTATAGAGTCTGCTTCTTTAAAGTCTGGTTACAAAGAGCTTTTAAATAACTACAGCAAAGCTGTAAAGGAAGCAGCTTTCAACTCCTGGAAAAATAAATGTGACGAAATTGAAAGTTATGAAGAATGTGCGAGAATTCATAAATTAATGGCTAAAAGAAATCTAAGCACAACAATTGGGGCTCTAAAAAAGACTGACGGTTCTTTCACACACAGTAGCAGTGAAAGTCTTCAGTTGTTATTGAATACGCATTTTCCGGGCTCTGTTATTATTGATAGTTCAGAAAATGCCAATGAAGAAAAAATAAATTGGTCGAATGATGATTTTCTGCCGAGCAATATTATCACAGAGGAAAAGATAGGATGGGCAGTAGGGTCTCTGAAGCCTTTTAAATCTGCGGGGGAGGATGGCATTTTCCCAGTTTTATTACAGAAAGGTTTGGCTCAATTGATGACCTTCATGGTCAATTTATTCAGGTTTAGCTTAGAAACAGGATACATTCCCAAATTATGGAGAAAAGTTAAGGTCGTTTTTATTCCTAAGCCAGGCAAAAATACTTACGCGGAAGCTAAGTCGTTTAGGCCCATCAGTCTCATGTCCTTTCTTTTGAAAGTTTTAGAAAAGATCGTTGATCGTTATATAAGGGATGAAATTTTGACTAATTATCCTTTATCAAAATATCAATACGCTTATCAACCGGGAAAATCAACGGATGCTGCTTTACATAGTATAGTGTCAAGAATTGAGAAGGGATTCATTGACAAGGATTTCATGTTAGGGGGGCTGGTCGACATTGAAGGAGCTTTTGATAACACTCGCTTTGATATTATTACCAGAGCCCTACATAGAAGGGGTGTCCCCGACACTGTTATAAATTGGATCGACAACATGCTAAGAAACAGAATTGTGCAGGCATCTCTTAATGGAGAAGTAGTTTTTATAAGAGTTGGTCGTGGTACACCGCAAGGTGGCAACCTGTCTTGCATCTTGTGGTCATTAGTCATAGATGATTTATTAGTAGAACTTAATGAGTCTGGTGGTATCTTTGCTCAAGGTTATGCAGACGATATTTTTATTCTAGTCAAAGGAAAATTTACCAGCACGGTGCTGGATATTTTTCAAAGGTCTCTAAATATTGTACAAAATTTTTGTGACAAGGTTGGACTGTCTGTTAATCCAGCAAAAACCACGGTGATACCATTCACCACAAAGCGTAAACTTGATTTAAGTTGTCCAACAATGTATGGGCAAAGAATTGAATTCAGTTATGAGGCTAAATATCTAGGTATTTATTTGGACTGGAAGTTAACCTGGAACTTGCATGTTGATTTTATTGTTAACAAGGTTATGAAATCTTTTTGGGCATGTAGAACTATAGTTGGAAAAAATTGGGGTTTAAAGCCTAACATGATGTATTGGTTATATGAGCAAATCATACTACCAAGAATATCATATGGATGTGTTGTCTGGTGGCACAAAATGAAACAGATAACAGCTTCTCAGAAAATTGAGAAACTGCAAAGAATAGCGGAAATAGCAATTACTGGCGCATGGAAGACTACGCCTAAGGTGGCTCTAGACAGAATGCTTGAGCTTCCACCTCTACGTTTTAGAATTGAGGCCAAAGCTCAGACAAGCGCAAGTAAACTCGTGATTAACAATTTATGGGTGTATAACTGGATTTTCACAGGTCACATGGAGCTAAATCATTTTCTTAGAGGAGTAAACTTGTATACGCTAGAATCTGATCATTTAGCGTCCAATTTTGTTTTTAACAAATCATTTAAGGTGATGGAATCAGACTTTATTGAGAATACATCTAATGACTTGACTGACGAAAACTACCAATTTGTGTTTACCGATGCATCAAAATCGGGGAATGGGGTTGGAATTGGGTTGTTCAGCAAAGATCTAAACTTTACGTTATCCTACAAATTGCAAGATCATGCTTCTGTCTTTCAGGCAGAAGTACTAGCAATTGGTGTTTGTGCTAAGTACTGTCTAGATTTGAAGTTAAAAGGTAAAAGGCTATGTTTTCTTACAGACAGTCAGTCTGCTCTAATGTCTTTAAGTAAACAAGAAGTGAAATCAAAAACGATACTGAACTGCATGTCCAGTTTATCAGCTTTAGGTATTGAAAATGAGGTAATCCTTAGATGGATACCGGGTCACAGTGGAGTAGTAGGCAATGAGGAGGCTGATCGATTGGCTAAGGAAGCTGCTATGAAGGAGTCACATGATCTGACAGTACACTATCGATTTAAAATCCTAAAAATGGAAATTCAGGAATGGCTGTCAAGACAGCACTTTAGGATATGGAACACACACGAAGGGGCAAATACAGCAAAAAGTCTAATTGGTCCAAAGAATAAAAACAAAATATCAGATGCCCTTATACTGTCAAGGAAAGACTTAAGCATCTTAATAGGTGCTCTAACAGGACACATGAGTATCAACAGTTTTCTTTTTAAGATGAATTTAACTAATGATAAATCTTGCAGGTTTTGCAGTAAAGACGAGGAAAGCATTGTTCATATTCTATGTAAATGTAGGACACTACGTCGGCAAAGAGTTAAGCATTTTAATTACGAGCAAATCGGTATTGAGATGATATGTAAACAACGCTATGTAGATATAGTTGGCTTTATCAAGGACACTGGAATTTTAAACTAGCAACAATGGGATAGTACAACAGATCGATGATCGCAGTGCTTCTTTGCTATCTAGCAAACCCAACAATTCATTCTATTCTCTATTCTAAACAATGCTGCTTTCACAAATTGTATAACTTATGCGTGGAATAAGATTGCAGATTAAACGAACTTTTGATCTCTTTAGTGACCTCAATAACCATTTCTTAAGCCTGCATAAGTTGTGAAACACTCTTGCTTTTGTATGCAAATAAAGTGACTTTTCCGGTTCACACAAAGGTCGTTGTCTTCTGAGATAAAAAACATTTGATTGCTAGACTTAAGCTCGTAAAAAAACAGACTCACTTTTCATGCTGTAACATCTCTCAAATCATGCAAATTATCAAGTTCAACCGGTTTTGTTTGTTTTGATCCACAAAAAAGTTTGTCTCATTTCTCTCTCATCTTAGAAGATGTCTTTGAAGCATCATTAGACATTTAACACTTGAACGATTCGCAAGTTTTAATATTTGACAAAAAAATAATAATCCAGATAGGAAAATGTCAGAGCTCAATTCGGTCCAAAGGTTTTATAAGGACAAGACGATCTTTATTACGGGAGGAAGTGGATTTATGGGAAAAGTGTTGATTGAGAAGTTGCTGTATTCATGTTCGGAAGTGAAGGAAATAATTGTCCTTATGAGACCAAAGCGGGGAAAGTCAGTGAACCAAAGAAGAGATGATTTTGCTAAGTTGCCAGTAAGTGATTTGTGATAAGAGACTTAAATCTTCAATTTTGTTAAAAACTTGAGAACGAACTAAGCTACGAAGCATTTTGCCTAGCAAAACAAGCTTAATCCAGAAGTCGAAGTCAACATAATAGGTCAAACTCAATTTGACTTCGACTGCTGGATCAATCCTTGATTAGTGCACAGCATAAATTGCCTTCAATTGAATTTAAACCTTAACATTTCTCTATAACCTTAATTCTAGTGTTTCCGTCGAACAGTCGAGGAGAAACCAGAGATGATGAACAAGATTACCATAGTCAATGGCGAGATATCATTGCCACACTTAGGACTCAGTGAAGAAGACTTAAAATACGTCATTGAGCGATCTGAGATAATTTTCCATTTGGCTGCATCTTTAAAACTTGAAGCTACTCTCCGTCCAAATGTACTTATGAATCTTACAGGAACACAGAACGTCATTGACGTAGCTAAAATGACGAAGAATCTGTTATTAATGGTTCACACATCAACAGCTTTCTGTAATGTCGATCATGCTGTTGTTGATGAAAAGGTTTATGATTTTCCACATCGTCCAAAGGACATTATAAGAATGGCTGAATGGATGAGTGAATCAGCAATGGCAAAAGTTCAGCCTGAAATTCTTTCTTTCCATCCAAATACTTACACTTATACCAAAAGATTAGCTGAGATTTTAGTCCGCGATGAGTTTAATGAAAGCAAGCTACCACTCTGTATTGTTCGACCTAGTATTGTGACCCCGAGCTTCTGGGAACCAGTTATTGGTGAGTTTTGATATGTTTTTATGTTTGCAACCTTGATTTCATGGATTTTTCTATAGGATGGGTTGATTCATTGAATGGACCACCAGGCATTACAGTTGCTGCAGGAAAAGGTGTTCTTAAGAACAATTCTAGTTAATCCTGATGCACATTTTGAGGCAATACCTGTGGATATGGCATGCAATGGATTATTAATGTTCGCCAAAAAACTCGGAACAGACACTGAAAAGTAAGCGTGATAAAACCGGTTCATCAATAAAAATAAACAATTTTTTATCTTTTCTTTGTAGACCAAAAGAAATTCCAGTTTGTAACATCACGGCTCACGAGAGCTCCAAAGTCACATATGGCTACATCTTTGAGCAAGGAGAGAAACTAAAATTTGACATTCCATTCTCGCAAGTTATGTGGTATCCTAATACAAGAATTACACAAAGTAAACTGTATTATGCTATCAATGTCTTTCTGTTCCAATGGATTCCTGCGTACTTTATTGACTTTTTGATGTTTATATTTCGGCAACCTCGATTGTAAGTCAAATGTTTCTGTTAAATGTCCTGAAACTTGATTTTGATTAATTTGTAACTTTTAGTATGGTTAAAGTTCAGAAGAAAATATCTCAAGGAATGGATGCTTTGGAATTTTTCACAATGAACGATTGGCATTTTAAGTCTAAGAATTATATTGGACTAGTAGGAATACAGGATAGAGAAGAATGGGAAATGTAAGTAATAGAGACTTAATTATTAATTTTAAAAAATTACTTGACAAATTAAGAACTTAAAATGTATCAAAAGTCAATCTAGTCATTTAGATTAATAGTGGATGAAATGAAATATCTTCAAGCTTTGCCTTTGTCAAAATTGAAACAGTATTCTAATTTAAAACAGTTTATTCAAAATTATTGACACAAGACCTTGCAAGGATGATAATTTTAACATTTACAATTTTTGCGACATTACCTGAAATTCATTTCTTCTTATTGAATTGAATGATACACACGTCTTAGCCGATTTTTGGAAAGTGATGCAACTGATGCATCTTCTTAAGTGTTTCATTTCATGGAGGTTGTGAATTTTTAACATGCCTTACATGCAAATGTATTTTTACTTTCAAATCATTGAGTAATCATTTGACTAAGTTTATAAATAAGATGCAAATTGCTAAAAAATAAATGGACAATTAATTGAAGAAATTAGGCAATTTTTGCAAAAATTTTCACATTTATTGAATTTTAATCATTAATGGACTTATTTAATTACCTTTATTATTAAATTAAAGTCTTAGTTATTAAACAATGTAAAATCTCTTTGAATTGTTCATTAATGGTTTCCAAGAAAAATTGATTCCGGTTTAAATTTTGTAACATTTTCAAAATTTAAATTTAAATTAAAAAATCGCAATTTTACGACTTTGGATTTGAAAGATTTGTAAAAATCACAATCAAACTCTTGTTTAAGTTAAATTTTCATTTTGTCTTGAAAATTCAAACAAAAATCATTCAAAAAACTTTTTCATTCATTGCACTAAGCTCAAAACTTTAAAAATAAATTCCACCGACTTAGAAATAAATCTCTAAATATAAATCCAAATCGTCAGACTTAAAAATAAATCTATCGACAGTATTAAATCGTTCGATCAAAGTTTATTTTTCATTCATTCAAGTTGAATGATACAGATCTAAAACCTATTAACTTGAATGTTTGTTTTCGTAGATTTTACAACCGCATAAAAAGTCTCATTAATCCGCAATAAAAAATCAAGATACTGAATGAATTTAAATTTGCTTTTGAAAAAAGTTTATAGTGCATATCAAAATCGTTTGCTTCAAGTAAATTGTTAGGATAGGTCAGTTTATGTATAAACAATCTAATGAATTGATGATAAGTTTTGTTATGTGCTTTGAGTTCATTCAACGGAACAAAATATTCGTATATTCGAGAAATTTTGGAATTGGCAATAATTTTTCAAATTAGTCGTTCACTTATTACGTTAAGGAAGAGGAAAGGAATGGTAAATGCGATTTAAACAATAGAAATTCAATTGTTCATTTGCGAAAGATGTTCGTTGTTCTGTAATCAGACAGTGATCGCTAATTTCATTTCTATGAAATGACGCATTAACCATGAAGATAGTCAACGTTAGATGATTCAATGATAAAAATAAATTCAATATCAACTGTTAATTTGGAAATTGGTGCAATTTATGGAAAATATGTCCAAAAATATTTCATACCTTCATCTTCAAAAACAAGTGGCCTTCTGTTAGCTTTTAATCGCTAGCACAAGCTATTTTTCATTTCAAGATTCATAATTGGTTATACTGTTGTTTTTAGATGCTTCCTAGTTGAGTAGTTTAATGTGAAGCACTTTAGTATAATTAAAGAAAGTTAATTAAAATTTGAATATTTTCATTTTTGCGTAAAGTTTGCAAAACTGTTAAAATATGTACAAATCTAATTAAAATACTATAAACTTTAATTTTCAACATTAGGTTCCTCGTCGACGGAAGAAATGTCGGAAACAATGATAAATACATGTTGGATTCGTCGATGGGAATTCGACGTTATTGTGCCAGAGATTCAATAAAAACTCTTCGTAGCGCAAAAATTACTATGTACACGTAAGTAAATATTGAAATCAGAGTTCGATATCAACCAGGTTTGGCAGAATCTGAGATTCAGACCAAATTCGTCTGACCAGATTCGGACTCCAAATTCCGAGTAGTACGGACTCAATAGAGCTCTGCATTTTAAATTGTTCTTAGCATAATTCATTATTAACCATACCCATCTTTTATTTTTCATGACATCTACAAAAATTCCTCCAGTTTGTGGGTGATCGATTCCATGTGCAAAATCTTCTTCTTCTACTGGGTGATAAAGACAATTCTTACATATTCCGGTCTGCTGGATCACGCGACTGTATTCATACATAGAGTTAATGATCATTTTACAACCAAATTTACAACAACGTAAACAAGTTGGACTTATTTTAGTATTTTCCCACATTTACTATAGTCCAACTGTAGTCTCATTTTGTCATGACGTAATTACTTACCATGGTGTTGTGATCTTGAAATTACAATTTTCTTTTATTAGCGTCTTCTTAATTTTAACTTTTGCTTTGTTATTTATTTTCTATTTCATCACAAAAGTTTAACACTTTATCTTATCTTATGTATTTGTAGATTGCGTTAATTATTTTGTATTTAATTAAAAAGTTAATAAAGATGAAATTTTAATTACGTGAAGACTATTTAGATGAATTTGTTGTGTTGTGCTTTATGAACTGCTGCATTTTGGTGATAATATTCAATAAACATAGTGAAAATCTGCAAAATTCGCTAATTTTGTCGGAAATGTAAAGAATGGTGTATAAAAACCAAAAGCAGCTGTCACGGTCCCGTAAGCCTACCATCACATTCTGCCGTTAACGTGAAAACAATGCGATATCTTAGCGACTTCTGTACTGCTCGGGACAACTTAGCTTTAATTCAAGAAATACCAGTCGACAATGTTACCAAACTTCACTTTCATCCTCAATCAATCTTTATTTTCAATCACTGCTGGCTTTTTCTGGATTTGCCGGTTAGTCATTTCGTAATGCATTCCATCAAAACTTATCCCAATTCCACATCAACAGACGTTAAATCCTATACTAAAATTCAAAAATCCAGTCAACCCAACAAATCAAAACATCAAATCAGCCTGACAACTACAATAACATTATTTACTATTTCCGTGACGCAATTGAATTACAACTCTTACTTTCCAACAGTTGTCTCTCCATTTCATGTCTGTATGTACTTTTCAAATCCACTCTCAGCAATCGCGTGCTGTAATTCCAACAATATTACGTACACAATATTACTTATTTTTACTTTCTTTCTTCTTATGTGATCAATCCAATATATTCATAAACATTTATTGATTTTATTTTGTCGGACTGAATGGCCTGGCTGATGATTGTTAATATTGACATTGAATAGTTTGAACGGTCAAGCCTCCTATTTAGGAAGATGTTAGGAATTTGCATTAATTTTTACAAATTTGCATAGTCTTTTGTGAATGAACTTTGTCAATGAAACTAACTTAGTAAGGCTTTCTCTTGAGGATGTTATGTGAATGACTTTATTGACCGTGAAAATTGACACAAAATTAAGGAGTTGATGAGGTTTTTGATTGAAATGGTTGCAAAGTTCATCATTAATGAGTCATTTGGTTATGTAAAATGGGGACGAGCCTTAGCAGCACTATGCGGCGAATCGCATTTAGCTGTCACGGTGCCGTCAGATCCTTTGCGTCTTACCTTTAATTTGCGTCGCAATATGGCGATGTGATGATGCCTTACCACATTTTTGTACTGTTTGGGAAGAAGGTCAAAGCTGTGTGATTCTCTATGAGAATTCCAAAAATTATTCAGGTATTCTTTGTATGTATTTTTGGTAGAAATTAAAAAAATCCAGTTTCCACACAATTCCAAGCCCATTCAACACCAATTTCATTAAAAAAATGCGCTAAAGACAGAAACTAATCCAAACTACTTTCCCTCCCTCACTGTATTTAATTTCGTTCAAAATACATTACCAAAATAAACTTCATGTGTACTTACATTCAAGCTCGCTACCACAAATAGAAACACGTTTCATAAGCCTTCTCTCTAGTAAACAAAAGATTGAATTTTTATACGAAAAAAAAAATTATTTCCATCACTTAAACTCTTTTACAAGACAAAAGCTTTGTACATTATACTTTTAGTCGCGAAACTGTTAACTTGATTGTCTGTTCAAGATGAAGGAATTAAATTCAGTTCAAAAATTTTATAAAGATAAGACAATCTTTATTACGGGTGCAAGTGGATTTATGGGTAAAGTGTTGATTGAGAAGTTGCTGTACTCATGTTCGGATCTAAAGGAAATAATTATTTTGATGCGTCCGAAGCGCGGGAAGACTGGAAAAGAAAGGGTTGATGAGTTCTCAAAATTGCCTGTAAGTAATTGAATTTTCGTGAATTAAATTGGAATGTTTTCTTGGTGATAAAATGACGAAATTATTCAAAGTTTTTCGGATATTAAGGATGATACAAGTGAACAAATGTAAATACTCGGGATTGAGCATATATGAAAGTAATGAAGCAGCCTAGTAACACAAGTTAGGGAAAGAATCCATTCGTAGTTCTCATAGACTTAGAGACTTGTGGTTTCAAAATGGCTATAAATGAATGTTTTATGTGACTCAAATTTGATGCAACATTTCTATAATTACTTAACTGTCGTCTAAAGTAAAATCAAGTGGCCCTAAAAGAAAATAAGTATACTCATATGGAGTGGTGATCACATTGCAATACCATGTAACCGTGCTCATATGAGTTAGACTGACATACCATACAATTCCCCAACACTTACATTATGATTCCTAATAAACATCCCGAAAGAACTTCTGAAATATCTTGATTCATCAATTGATCATCTTATGTGTTGATATGATTTGGCAGGACTTTGACTGCTCGACCTTCATAGTAGAGTCTGTCCTGCACAAGACTCCATTGTGGAGGCCGGACTGTCAAAGTTCTGCCAACTCTGATATTGACATAATTAAATTTAATTCAAAATTTTATTACAATCTCTAATAATAAATCTTTATCAATATCCTTCAAACAGCTATTCAAAAGAATCATGGACACAAACCCCGATATATTGCAAAAGATCTTCCCAGTTTGGGGTGAAATAACACAACCAAATTTAGGATTGAGTGACGAACATTTAAATCATATACTTGAAAATACAGAAATAGTCTTCCATTTAGCAGCTTCACTCAAGCTTGAAGCAACATTGAAACCGAATATTATCATGAATTTAACTGGAACTAAAAATGTAGTGGATGTTTCTAAAAGAATTAAGAATCTCATCCAAATGGTTCACACATCAACAGCATTTTGTAATGTTGAGTTTGATGTTTTAGAGGAGAAAGTCAATGATTTTCCACATGAGCCACTTGACTTGATAAATCTAGCTGGATGGTTGTCAGAGGATGCAATGGCAACAATCCAAAAAGATCTTCTAGGAGTACATCCCAACACATACACATACACAAAGCGTCTTGCAGAAATTTTAGTCCGAAATGAGTTTGAAAAGAGTAATTTACCAGCCTGCATAGTCCGACCAAGCATTGTAACCCCATCATATCAAGAACCAATACCTGGATGGGTTGACTCACTTAATGGACCTCCTGGTGTTATTATGGCAAGTGGAAAAGGCGCACTAAGATGCATTTTGTTGAATAAGGAAGCCAATTTCGAATCAATACCTGTCGACCTTGCAATAAATGGACTTATCATGATTGTTAAGAAGCTCTGTACACAGCCGACGAAGTAAACAACGTCTGTTATGCAATCAGCACTTAAATTTCATTTTTCCCTTTCTTTTTTCTTTTATTTTATACCACAATTAAGGTCGAAAGAAATTCCAGTTTTTAATGTGACAATGCATGAACTCGTGAGAATGACTTACGGAAGGTTTTTCGATCTGTCGGTTGCAATGAAAGATGAAACTCCATGTTCAGTCAGCTTGTGGTATCCAAATGTGACATTGACGTTGAATAAATTCTATTATCTGATAAATATCATTCTATTTCAATGGATACCAGCTATATTCATTGACTTTCTGCTGTTAATTTTTGGACAGAAAAGATTGTAGGTTGACAACTTTATATCAAAATTATCAATAAGGAATGTGTGAAGGTTAATGCTATTTTTATATCTTTGTCACTTTAATTTTAGCATGATACATGTGCAAAAGAAGATTGCGATTGGAATGGATGTCCTTAAGTGTTTCACAATGAACAATTGGAACTTTAGATCGAATAATTTTAGAGATCTTGTGGAAATACAGTCAAAGGAAGAGTATGATATGTAAGTAGAGCTTTGATCTTGAATGTACAACTTAGAATTGGCATTATGGGCATGCTGTATGGAATTGAACTGTTGAATTGTCTTTTATGAGATGATTATTAGAAGTATGGATTGTTCGTCTGAACCAGAACTCGAAGTCGTTTCGGATTTGATATCGAAAATTCAACGTAAGACGACTCAACTTCAGACACAATTCGAGTCGACTTCCAGCTCTGGTACTATGCCATAATTTAGCTTACATAAAGCTAGCACGAATATCAAAATATTGAATTAATGCTAATAGTCTTTATAAAATTTAAATTGCTTCGTGTCCAATGTAATGATAATTAGCTTAATAATTCTTCACATGATATTTTTCAAGAGTTACAAAACAAAAGCTAAGATAATCTCAGATTTGCAATTAAGAAGATACTTAAGCATCTCGAATTTCTGAAATTATTTTAACTAAAATACCCATAAAATTACCAAGCACAAGTCTCAAAGTAACAATTCAGACAATAATGTGCTTTTCTATTCATTCAGAGCAAATGTTGACCTAATGGCCAATAAAACGACGCGCAACTCAAGAAAAATGTAAATCTTCTATAAAAATGTTAATTTATGCAAGTTATTTTTTGCGATTGCGATCATGCACAACAGTTTCATTGACGGAGAAAGTGTTTTGACTGCTGATGCGATGCGCTTGTCTGGCACAAAATAAGCAAATGAATATAAATTTTTTATGATAAAATATTCCCAAAAAGCATTCTGCGTATAAATGACTGAAAATCTGTCGCTAAGACCGATTTGACTCTGGTCTGAGGCCGAATTTCATTGAATCTGACTGGGTTAGATTCACACTCGGATTTTTGACCATTTCTTTGTCGTGTGCTTCCGGGAATCTAGTTGATTTTACAATCCTGAGAAGAACACGGTGTAGTAGTGGCCGAAAATTTTAGTGCCAGTATGTGCCAGAATTTTATTAAATCTAGTCTAAAGCCTGAAGCCTAATGTAGGTCTGAATCCTTATTTCCAGTCAATTCTACGCCGCGTACCTTCCGGGAATAAAACATAACTAAAATATTTGTTGCATTTCTAGGTTCTTTGTGGATTCCCGACAAATCGATAGTGAGCAAATGGTTCGTCAAGCAATTATCGGAGGACGTGTTTATTGTCTCAAAGATCCTCTCTCAACTGTCCCAAAAGCTAAAAGATTGTTAAAAATGTAAGTTTATCAAAATTCATAAATTTATACTCCAATACTAATAATTTCTATTTCTTATATTTTAGACAATACGTAATTGATAAACTTGTCAAATATCTTTTCTTCTATTGGGTGTTCAAAAAGATTTTAGTTTATTCAGGAATCTGGGATCCTAATTATGGTGTTTTAGACATCGTTAGTGGAATTTTCCACAATTAATGATATTATTCAGTCAAACTTTAGCAGTCATGACCAATGGATGTGGGGTTCTCGAGGCAGAATCCAAGACTTGTCAGTCTCAAGTTGTAGTCTCGATCCGAGACTATCAAAAATTCGTCGTTCGTCGTCAATCTGAAATTGACAAAATTGATAAAAATGTGATTGATCTATTCCTCACCATTGGCCACAATTTTTTTCTATAATAAAAAATAGTCATCGAAGCTCACTTCAAACATTAAAACAAAAATTTTATACAAATGCATTTTTAAAAGACGTCAATAATTGAAAAGGGCATCAAACAATTAATTAATAAGTCAATATGTACATTAACATTACCATTTTTGATATAAAAGCTCATCAATAATTTCGCAACAGCTAACAATAATGTAATGAAAAAAATGTTGTGATATTTCATAATGGGCTTGAATTTTATAATTTTTAAGTACCGAAGGCTTGCAAAAGTGCAATCAATTTAAAGAATCATAAGCACGTATTTGATAAACATGTAATATTAAGACGGTGAAGTTGAGTTTATAGATTTGTGAGGAAAAAATTTGAATTGTATCTAAAAATTATAATAAAAATCAAAAAAAAAACAATTTGTGAATGAATTAATTAATTATTGGTTGTATCCAGTCATAATTACAGGTATGATTGAAATTTATTGATTTAATTCATTGAAACGTTTTGATCTGGATAAATTTAATTGATGCATTTCCTGTTCTAAAATATATATGTATGAAACAAGAATTTCGATATTTATCTAATTTGAATATGAATTGAAAGGCAGTTCAAAGTCTTGTTTAAGTGTAAAGGCAGTGCAAATACATAAATCTGCTGTCATATGGACGTGACGAGACTTTTTCATTTGTGTCGCTCGAGGATATAAGAAATAAAGCCACAATAAATAAATGAGCAACTAAAAATACGCCTTAATCTCAATCTTTAAAGAATGCAAATCTACGAACCAGATCCTACAACCTATTCACTATAGTATTTTGGATGACTGACTTCATATGGATTCTTCTAAAAACTTTGTGTCGCTCGAGAAGTAAACAATTTAAATTTCTAACAATGTTTGCAAAAATTTCAATTATTCAATAGATAAATGACCTTTAACTGTTAAAGTCTCACTTCTATAATTAGCAATTGAGTGAACCTATGATGCAATTGAAGGAACTTTACGATTAAATATAATAACTGGACGAAAATATAAATTAATCAGATCTTTATTGTTTGAAAATTGAAAACAGACTAAATGTTTACATGAAGGGGTCAACAACTTTAATAGGGGAAAATCAACTAACTCTAATTGCAAATACTTTTTGAATATTATATGACAGTTGATACATTCTCAACATTGAGTAAGTAAAATTCATTGAATCTTGATCAATATTCATCAATTAATTCATCTTTTAATTCTATTAGCTTGATTAATATATGATAATATAATAAAATATAATAATATATTACTCTATAAAAGCTAATAAAGCAGTAGCAGTAGTTTTTAACACTTTGTAACAAATTACATCCACTCGTCATTTATTGCCATTTATTGATTATTTCTGCATAAAATATGCTAACACACCTCCATCAGATCACCGCTAATAATCAATGTCAATATTAATTACAATTTAAATGACCTAACTTGATTTATTGCTTAGATTGATATTGCTTTATAATTAATTTGCAACATTGTAAGCTATTACTTAATTGAATGTAACACGATACATGCAAAAATCACGTTTCAAATCTTATGTCTTTTATTCACCGGCATGTGAATCATCAAATGTACGAAGATGTTGAAGTAAAAGATGGAAGATGCAAGCATGTGTCCTACAATTTGTTAGTGTCTTCTTCTTTTTTGTTTGTTTTTTTAAATACTGTAAAAAGCGTTGGCTATGCTGGACCAATGTTTATGTAAAAATGCATCAACTGATCACACATTTATGCATGCTTACCTTACGCAATTCTCTTCCATTCCTTCTTCGTAGTCTCGTAAAAGTTATTTTTATTTGTCGCATTTTATAGCTTATTTAAAATTCCATCGATACCTTTAAAGGGCTAAAACTGGTTTCAATCAAACTTGAATAGTGATGGACCAACTAGTTATAGGTAAAATCTATTTTAAAAATATACAAAATATACTCGAAATTTCACACAAAAAATCATCTTCAGTCACATCATTCAATCGTTGGACTTCCTTCAGTTAAAGACGTAACTTTACGCAGTTCCGAAAGATGTCGGGTAAAAAGTTAAATTCAGTGCAAGAGTTCTATAAGGACAAGACAATTTTCATTACGGGTGGTAGTGGATTTATGGGAAAAGTGCTAATTGAAAAATTGTTGTACTCATGTTCAGATCTTAAGCAAATAATCATGCTGATGCGTAATAAAAGAGGCAAAACAGCCCAAATGCGTATTTATGAATTTGAAGCATTGCCTGTGAGTATAAAGAATAGAAAATTGAGGTGCAATTTGGTGATGTTATGTGATAAAGAAAGTTTGTAGGGCAAGTCCTAAGTTGTATTTGCATCAAGTTTGAAAATATGTGAAGTGATACATGCGGGTCATACATGCTCCGAGCAACACAGATGAATCAGTATCCCTCAAGTCTCAGTCGCTGTTGCTGTTATCAATGTCAAATAATAAAGGACTTTGTTAAATAGACTTTTAAAATTTATGTTGCTCGACTGGATAAGCAAAATTGAATAAATTTAACGTTTACAACAGGAACATAGTGTTAAATATTCTAAAACTTGATTTTAGAATCAATAACAGCTTACATTTTTGTGAGCTAAACAGTTTACATCTTCTATAAACCCTTTGATTTGTTACTTTATGCAAATTTGAAGAAACGTTTGGAACTATGTGAAATATTGAAAACAACACGCTTAATTTTCTGTGGTTGTCGTAAATTTTTAATTCATAATGACAAAGAAGAGGTGTTGATCCGTATCTCGAGCTTGTCTAAAGCGCCACAAGTCTCTAATTCAAATTCTTTTATTAGAATGCGTAATTCAGATTCAAACAGATGTTTCACGAATGCCACTTAGCTGATTTAAACTACATTGTTTAATATTCTGTAAACGAATCATGACTGATTCGAATTTTTATGGTTGATTATTTGTAAGTCCAGTTGTTTTTCTTCGCTAGCCGGAAAGATTAATTGTGGATCATGAACTCCCTTAAATGACCAGAGCTCGAAATCGACTCTGTTCTGTATATAAAAGTCAAAATAACTCCTAAAATTGGCTATATCACTGGTTAATGTCCGCCAATTTACAATGCATATTAAATATTAAATTGCCTCTATCAACATCCTCATTTTAAGAGTTCTTTGGAAGTGATTTTTTACCATCTACGAATTAAAAGATCCATTTAACGGAGCTTTTGCATTCTAGTTCAAAGAACAATTATTCAAATTCGATTTATGTTCTAACTCAAAAGATGACTATTGCTGTCGTGATGTAATTAGTCGTCCTTAAAACTAGGCACACAATTGGTCAAATAGAAACCTGTCCAACTCGGGAATCTGTAGGAGTAAATTAAGTTATTTTAGTAACAGAAAGTTAATCTAAAAACTCTTTCTTTTGTAAGGACATGTAACTCCAATTTCTCTAGACTAGCATGATATTAACATCTCTGATTCTTACATAACATCAGCGAATCTTTCAATCAATAATTTAAGTCAAGGAAACTACACAAAAAATTCAAAAAATCACTAGCTTAATTGGTAAACACTTACGTAACAATGCATTTAATCCCATATAAGAGGCTACAGACAACATGTTGCATTTTCGAAATTCAATCTGAAAAAAAGGCATGTTTCGTTTCTTCTATTCAAAAATTTAAATATCTATAAAATTAAGTCACAACTAAATCTGATGCCTAATTTTCTTCTGTCACGCACTCCGACCGGTTTTCACTTCCGAAAAGTTTTTATGAATCAATAACAAACGAAACCTAAAAATCCAATCAGCATGTCTAATTCTCTCTCTCAATTTTTGTAGATGTTCGAGAGAATAATGAATGAGAAGCCAGCAGTGATGAATAAAATATATCCAGTATGGGGAGACATATCAGAGCCAAATTTTGGATTGAATGCTGAACATATGAAGCATGTTATTGATAATACAAACATAATTTTCCATTTGGCGGCTTCGTTGAAGCTTGAAGCTCCACTCAAGATAAATGTAACCATGAATTTGGAATCAGTTAAGCAAATGTGTGACATTGCCAAACAGATGAAAAATCTTTTGATTATGATTCATTCATCGACTGCTTTTTGTATTGTTGAGCATGATGTTATTGAGGAAAAGGTTTATGATGTTAATGAAGATCCACTTAATGTCATTGAAAGTACAAAACAAATGTCATCGAAGGATCTAGCAGCAATACAAAAACAGAGACTAGGACAGCATCTTAACACTTATACTTATACCAAACGTCTTTCGGAAGTTTTAGTCCGCGATGAGTTCAAAAGAAGTAATTTACCAGTCTGCATTGTCCGTCCAAGTATGGTTTGTCCAGCACTTGCTGAACCACTTCCGGGATGGGTTGATAGCTTGAATGGATCACCTGGTGTAATTATTGCAGCTGGACGTGGAGTTTTGAGATGTATGTTGATGGATATGACAGCTACTAAGAACTTCATTCCTGTTGATCTTTGCATGAATGGATATATTTTAGCCGCCAAAGATCTTGGAAGTGCAAAAGAAAGGTCCGTGAATTTTCTATGCCAAATATTCAAATGATTAATATTTTGAATGATTTTAGGCCTGAGGACATTAAAGTGTATAATCTCACAACTCATGAATCCAATACAATCACACTTGGTAAATTCTTTGAAGTCGTTGATAATATGAAGAAACATTGTCCATTATCCTTTGGTATTTGGTATCCAAAGGTTACGATCACACAAAACAAGCTGCTTTACTACTTCAGCATTATTCTGTTTCAATGGATTCCAGCATTGCTTATTGACTTCCTTTTGATGATTTTTGGACAAAAGAGATTGTAAGTGTTGCTTATGCATTTTGACCTATTTTTGATACTACTTTTGATGATTTTTGACTTAAATTTTATTTTACAGCATGATAAAAGTTCAGAAAAAGTTATTTACTGGTATGGAAGTGTTGAAATGCTTTTTATTGTACAACTGGATATTTAAGACATCAAATTTTGATAATTTGCTGAAAACACAGTCAGATGAAGAATATAAAACGTAAGTTTATGATCGTTACATCAATTTTCGTTGACAGTCCCAAATAGCCAGTAAACATCAATTTAAATCGAATTCGGCACAAAATCAGAGTTACAGAGTAAATTTTGTACTTTGGCTTTACTCAGCAGTCGTCTGAGGGCGGCAACATTCCCGAGCGACACAAATGAAGAAGACTTCGCACCGGAGCTTTAAAGGCTCCGCTAAACCTCTTTTACTAATACCAATGGAAGCCGTCTCCATGTAAGGCCACCATTTGGCAACCATATAGACGCCATTTGTGTCGCTCGTGATTGCTTCGTAGACAATAAGACATGAGAGTTCCATGACTGCTATGTGACAGCTGATTTTGATCCTTATTGTGTTGCTAGAAGCAGATTGGTTTCGTGACACATTTCCACACAAATCCGCACATTTTTCCCTGTCACACATGAAATATATGACATATGTGTACACATTCTGTAAAACAGAATATGTTGTAACAACCCTGCTTATTACGACGAAAAATCAAATTTTCATTTGTTCTCATGCATAACTTGCTAATTTTTATCTAGATTTTTCATTGACACCAAGAAAATTGAACCAAAACGCTTCTTTGAGTCTTGTGTCATCGGTGGTCGAGTGTATCTTGGAAAAGATCCAATATCAACCATTCCAAGAGCTAGAATTCTCTACAAAATGTAAGTAAATATAAACTTGGATAAATTTCAAATTTTGAGGAACTTTACTTTGTAATTTCAGACAATACGTAATCCATTTACTGGCACATGCACTGTTTTTCTATTGGATAGCAAAGAAGTTTCTTATATTCACAAATTTGTTGGATCCTGTCATGGGATTTGTGAATAACGCAAAAGGACTTGTTGCGAGCAAGTTTTAAATTTTTTGTAGCTTTATATTGTTAATATTCTAAATTTATGTTGATATTGTTATCTGGTTGTGGACGAGCATAAGTTTTACTCAGGTTATACTTATACTTGAGCGACTGAAATGAAGAAGACTTTTCTAGGAGCTTTTAATGGACGCCGTCTTAAAGCACCATTTGGCAGCCATTTGAGAGCAACATGCCAATAGACAAGAAGCATGTTGAATGAGCATGCTCACAAATTGAATGAGTGGGCTCATTGTCTGTAACGGACGAGGAGGCAGTCTTCATTTAGCGGAGACTTCAAATCTCCATGGAGAAGCATTCCTCATTTGTGTCGCTCGGGATAGAAAATCAAATAACTTTAATTTTATTGTTATCAGGTCTCTCAATAAAAAGTTTTATCACTACTGTATAGCCATGGCTAATTTTATTATTTTCTGGAACTTTGTCCATCAATGTTACATTTTTCATATTACACTAAGCCACCATCTATGAACATGTGCTATCATTAGCATAAACAAACAAAATTTGTTCATTGCCAAAAATAAAAAATATATTCGCAATAAGTTTCATCGGCCATACAAAAATTTGGTAGGCTCATTTTAATTTCAAAAGTTGAATGATTCAGTCGATAAAGATGAACTCGGTCCAAGAGTTTTATAAAGATAAGACGATCTTTATTACGGGCGGAAGTGGATTTATGGGAAAAGTGTTGATTGAGAAGTTGTTGTATTCATGCTCAGATTTGAAGGAAATAATTGTGTTGATGCGTGAAAAGAATGGAAAAACTGCAAAAATACGTGTTAATGAATTTAAGAAAATTCGGGTGAGTATTTTGTGATTAGAATATTATTTAAAAGGAGGAAGAACTCGAGGTCAACTCGAATTTTAAACGGAGTTTAGTTAACTTGAGTCGACTTTTCCGTACAAAATCCTAGTCAACTTCGAGCTCTAAAAGGAGAGATAGACTTAGAACGGCAAGCCTGCAGTTGAACCTTATAGTTCTTCCAAGCCTGTACGCCTGCGTTCTTTGTCTTCAAACTTGCAATTTTGGACGAACCCTATTTAAGTGTAACAATAAGCTACAGAATTGAATTTTGTGTTATGAAGTGGATAAAGATTGCAAAATTAACCGAAAAATCTTGAAAAGTCTTATGGACTATTACAGTAATTTCAGTTTCACACCTCAAAATAAAATGCAAATTTTATTTACATCCAAAAATGTTTTTATCGCAAGATTTTGTAACAGAAAGTTGACCAAATTTTATTGCCATCAACAGCTCATTTATGTAATACTAATGATATTTCACCATCCACTTTAATCTTCTTCTTTATTGTTTGCGAAATGCTTTCGTAGATTTTTGAGAGGATACTCAACGAGAAGCCTGAAATGATGGATAAAATTCATCCAATATGGGGAGACATTTCAGAGCCTAATTTTGGATTGAGTGATGAAGACACGAAGTACATAACTGAAAACACACAGATTGTCTTCCATCTGGCTGCATCTCTTAAACTTGAAGCTCCGCTTAAGACAAATATTATTATGAACTTGACGTCAGTCAAGCAAATTTGTGACTTGGCTAAGAAGATGAAAATTTGATCGCGATGATCCACACATCGACTGCATTTTGTATCGTTGAGCATGAAAATGTAGAAGAAAGAGTTTACGAAGTTGATGTCGATCCTCTTGAAGTCATTGAAAAAGCAAAAGTCATGTCCGAAGACGAATTGTCTGCTGTTCAAAAGAAAATGCTAGGAAAGCATCTCAACACTTATACATACACAAAACGATTATCGGAAGTTCTGATTCGTGATGAATTCAATAGAAGTAATCTGCCAGTGTGCTTTGTTCGACCGAGTATGGTCAGTGCAGCCTACAATGAACCTATTTATGGATGGGTTGATAGTCTCAATGGAGCACCAGGATTTGCAGTAGCCATTGGACGTGGTGTGCTCAGAACAATGCTTATGGATGTAAATACAACAAAAAATTATATTCCAGTGGATACATGCATAAATGGATATATTTTGATAGCAAAACAAATAGCTTGTCTTAGAGAAAGGTAGGCTCGGAAAGCATATGGCGATGCAATGGGTGAAAACCTGGTCTAGGTCAACTTGACTCTGGCATAAGCCTGAATTTCATCCAATCTGGTCTAGAATCAGAGTCTTACTTTCCTAGGGCTGAATTTTCGGTCATTTCTATCTTCGCATATTTTATTTACTAGATTTTAATGCTAAATTCAAATTCCAGGCCGAAGGAAGTTCTAGTCTACAATATCACAGCACATGAGTCAAACACACTATCCATGAAAGAATATTTTAAAATCTGCATTGATTTAAAATTCGTCTATCCATTCTCAGCTGGATTATGGTATCCAAATGTAGCTATAACAACAAATGAATTTTATTACTACATCAATGCTTTCTTATTTCAATGGATACCGGCATTATTCATAGATTTGGTATTGATGCTGCTTGGACAAAAGAGATTGTATGTACATAGACTTTTATGAAAAAAAAAAAAATTGATAAAATTTAATTTCAGCATGATCAAAATTCAGAAGAAGCTGCACACCGGCATGAATGTTGTGAAGTGCTTTCTGCTGTACAATTTTAAGTTTAAAACTGAGAATTTTGAGAGTTTATTGAAATCACAGTCGATGTATGATTATAACAGGTAAGGGCTTTAAGCTGATGTGGTTTGGTTAAGGATGTCTGAGTTAGAACATGGACAGATTATGTCATTTGCCTGATTCTATCTTTGACATAGGGCATCACTACGTCACCGTGTTAACGGCAAAACGTGAAGTGTGACTCCGACGGCTCTGATATTCAAATTCAAGATAATTCAAATTAAATTTCAGATTCTTCATTGATACGAAAAAGATCGACACAGTGAGACTATTTCGAGGAACCGTAATTGGAGGCAGAGAATTTTTAGGCAAGGATCCAAAATCAACAATACCACAAGCTAGAATCTTCGTCAAATTGTAAGTTGTCAAACTTTATTTTAGACTTTTAAAAATTAATTTCTCAAATTTTGCAGTCAATATGCGCTTCATTTGATCCTACAAGCTGTTATCTATTACTGGCTATTTAGGAAAGTTTTAGAGATTTCTGGATTTATGGAACCTGTTTCAAACTTTGCATTGACAACTGGACATTTTGTGAAGGACAATTTGAAATTTACGCAAAATCGAATTTCCTGAAAATTTTCTTAATTTATGACATGTCAATGGAATCGGTTGTAACATGAATATTGGATGCTGTTAATTAATTCTATAAACAATAAATAAATTTCATATAAAAATGCTAATGACTTATAGCCTAATAGCCGAATTCTTCAATGAATCAGTGAACTTGAGAGATTTTTGATGATTACTATGCAATATCTAACACACTCTTAATATTTTATAGATACTTAAAAAAGAGAAACTGGTTTGGAGAAATGAATATGAAAACCAAAATATCAATCATGTGAATAAGATGCTCATTCAGTTTGATTTTCTAACGACCTTTTTGAAGACAATTGACAGTCAAGAACCGTACAATTTATTGATAATTTGTATGCTTTATAAAAAAACATACTTACAGGCACATGTGCTGCAACTCTAGCCAGAACTGCGAAAAGTCAAACTAATTCAACTTGAATTCCTGGGGATTGATCCCAGGTCGTTAGGAGCGATTGATCGACACTTTAACAACTGCCGCTTTCGCTACTTTAAAAATGCGCTGCAGCACTCACTACAGCATTTCTATCACCTTATGCTGCTTCAAATTAAAATATATTCATTCCGATTTTCGGCAGTATAACAACATTTTGATCATCTCATTTCTCTTTAAGTCGTTGAACGATTCAGTCGATAAAGATGAGTTCGGTACAAGAGTTTTATAAAGATAAGACTATCTTTATTACGGGCGGAAGTGGATTTATGGGAAAAGTGCTGATTGAGAAGTTGTTGTATTCATGTTCAGATTTGAAGGAAATAATTGTGTTGATGCGTGAAAAGCATGGAAAAACTGCAAAAATGCGTGTTGATGATTACAAGAAAATTCGGGTAAGTAAAAGTGTGGATTATATATTAATAATTTATGAACCGACGACTCACAAAGTTGTTATTTATTCTGGAAATTCCTAAAAAATACCAGGTGTTGTTGTAGTCTAGACTTTTCATATCAAATTCTTGAACTGTTCTAAACCTGTTATATTATTATTCAGATATTTTCGGTGAACGTGAAATGTTTTTGTTGTGATCTCTTTCTCTTTTGGTGAGAGAAGATTAAGTATGTTAAACATGAGTCATTTGCCGATTTCACATGACTTTCTCCACATGTACAGTCGAAATTAGTAAAACGCGATACAAATGTTACGAGATTTTGAATAAATCAAACACCAAAATTTGATTTCTTCGAATTGTTTGGACTTAAGCAGCATTTGACTTAGCAGAGATGTAACTTGGCAACCACTTGGTTGCTCCTAATCACGACCCAGACTCTTAAAATTGTTTTTATATTCTATAGGTTTTTGAAAGAATCATGAATGAGAAGCCAGAAATGATGAATAAAATACATCCAATTTGGGGAGACATTTCAGAGCCAAATTTCGGATTAAGTGATGAGGATACAAAGTACATAACTGATAACACACAAATTGTCTTTCATCTGGCTGCATCTTTGAAACTTGAAGCTCCGCTTAAGACAAATATTATTATGAACTTGACGTCAGTCAAGCAAATTTGTGACTTGGCTAAAAAGATGAAAAATCTTGTCGCGATGATCCACACATCGACTGCATTTTGTATCGTCGAGCATGAGAATGTTGAGGAAAGAGTTTATGAAGTTGATATCGATCCTCTTGACGTCATTGAAAAAGCAAGAGTCATGTCCGAGAAAGAATTGTCAGCTGTTCAGAAGAAAATGTTAGGAAAGCATCTCAACACATATACATACACCAAACGACTTTCGGAAGTCCTAATTCGTGATGAGTTTAAGAGAAGCAATCTACCAGTATGCTTCGTTCGACCTAGTATGGTTTCTTCAGCTTACAAAGAGCCTATTTACGGATGGGTTGACAGTCTCAATGGTGCTCCAGGGTTTATTGTAGCGATTGGACGTGGTGTGCTTAGAACTTTGCTTATGGACGTAAATACCACAAAAAATTACATTCCTGTCGATACATGCATGAATGGATATATTTTGATAGCTAAACAAATCGCTGATCTAAAAGAAAGGTAGTCAGGCTGTTAATATAATTTTAATTACAAGAATTTAATGATTTACCTCAAATTCCAGACCCAAAGAAGTTCCAGTCTACAATCTCACAGCAAATGAATCCAACACAATGTCTATGGGCGAATACTTTAAAATCTGCATAGATTTGAAATATGAGTATCCATTCTCAGCTGGATTATGGTATCCAAATGTAGCCATAACAACAAATGAATTTTATTACTACATCAATGTTGTACTTTTTCAATGGATACCGGCACTATTAATTGATTTTCTTTTGATGCTGTTTGGACAAAGGCGATTGTAAGTATGCATGCATAAAAAGTCTGAAATGAAAATTGATAAAATTTAATTTTTTTAGCATGATCAAAATTCAACAGAAACTTAGCAATGGCATGGATGTTGTGCAATGCTTTTTGAAGTACAATTTTAAGTTTAGGACGGAGAATTTTGAGAGTTTATTGAAGATTCAATCACCGGATGAGTACAATAGGTGATTAGAGAGGATTTTAAGGCAATAAAGCATTTTAAAATTAAATTTTCATTCCAGATTCTTTATTGACACAAAGAAAATCGACACTAAAAAACTTTTCCAAGGGACAATTATTGGTGGAAGAGAATTTTTAGGAAAAGATCCAGAATCAACCTTACCTCGAGCTAGAATCTTTATCAAAATGTAAAATGATTGAAATTCTAAAATTTAAATTTTAGTTAAAATATTTTCTATATTTTACAGTCAATACGTGCTTCATTTGATTGCTTTGACATTCATCTACTATTGGCTATTCAAGAAATTTTTGGTGATAACTGGACTAATGGAACCTGTTTCAAACTTTTTATCCCAAGTGAAAGGCTAAAATTTTACAAATTGCATCTAAAGTTGACAGTTTTGTGATCCAAAACATTCTTAATTTATGGAAAAACCATTTGAATTGGATATGAATAGCTAAAATGATGCATAAAACTTTAAATTAATTCAATAAAATGTAAATGATATTTGATGGTGATGAGGATAAATTTTCGCATATGATAAGCTAATCTAGGCGGAATAAATAATTTTGTTGTATGGTCAAATTTTGTTTAAATTTCTATTTTTAAAAAAATTATGCAAAGTTTGCATACAATTTAGTAGAGTCATAAATTATAGCTATCTTTTTATCAAGTCTATTCATCTTACAAGGTCATATTTAAATTTTACAAATTATCCTTCCGATCACTTCCGATAGAAAACAAGTTTTGGAAAAAAAAATATTGGAATTTAGTCATTGATATTGACCCGAGCGACACAAATGAAGAAGTGGCATTCAAATGACTGTCACTTCAAATTGGAGCACCTTAACACTTAGACTAGAACAGTTCAGCATGGTCACCCTGGCTGACAAGCTAGACAGATAAATTGATTTTGACAAATTTTTACGGCGAAAAATGCGACTCATGGCCGTTCTGAGAAGCTCAAAATCAATTCAAATTTTATACAAATTCAAGTCTACTTGAGCAGACTATTTCAAGTTAAAAACCACATCAACTTCGAGTTCTAATGATATCAATATAATTTCAAGCATTATTATCTTTACTCATTTATAATAAACGTCACATAATCAATTACAAGTTTGTACAAGAATCATTACACAACAAGAATCATGTTTTCCGAGCACATGCTGAATAATAAGTTGCACATAAAGTTCTTAATCGTTATTGCAATAATGTACTTTGCTCATTACAAACTATTAAATCATAATTGACTTAATAAAAAATAAAAAATTATTAATTCATATCAGCTATGATTGACTATGACTTATTGATAAAGAGTTTAAAAAATAGGCTTGAACTAGGAATGGTCAAGCTTTAAACAGCGACACTAGTGACCCGACAATTAGTCATTAACTAGACGTAACGTATTTTGGTCAATTCTAAGCTATTCCTGACCAGAAGTCAATTTTCATTCAAAATTCAAAGAAAACCAGCCAGAATTCTTTGAAATCCAAAGAAATCGTCAACTTTTACGAACTTCTGTCTTAAACTTGAATAAATCAATGTCATAATCATTTACAATTCAGCACGTCTACCACTCAATCAAGTACATTCTTTGATCTGCATTGAGTCAATACATCAATTTTGTGGCACACGTTGCTATTTTAATCATAATGTTTCACACTTGAGAGATAATATGCACTAGATTAGACCGCATGTTTGAATGCATTAATTTCAAGTCCAATGCTACCAGCCATGTCTTCATGATCATTGTTAGGAAAAAAAAACATTATCAACCTTAAACTTGCAGCATACTATGTAATTAAATGACGGATATCTAAAAAAATTAGCAGCTCTTCAGCATGTAAACATTTTTTTAGCAATCTGTTGACCAAAATCTTCAGACTCATTATGTGAATAGTAAGAATGTGTGTTCAAGTTATTGTAATTCATATCTGTTGCATGGAAAAATTATAATTTTGTTGTTTATGGTCTCAATCTTTTCAGCCCTCTAATTCTATCATTAACCTAAACAGTTTCCATTCAATTTGCAGTGAATAAAACTTCAATCAGCTTTATTGCTAGTGGACTATATACACAATTGTGCTATTATGAGGAAACCTTCAGTGAATACTGACAGATTGCTGGTTTTGGGTGCTGCTGAATATATTTAGATGGCACATGATGCAAAGAAAGTCAAGAATGTGGCATAAAGGCAGCGTCGCCTCGGCTTATCATATATAAATTAATGCCGAATATGCCATAGAATTGATATGTTGCAGACTTAATGTCAAGTTTGTTCTTTCCTGGTTAGTTTTAATAATTTAAAATTGAAGCCAACAATAAAGTCAGTTTCAGCCACTACCTAACCAGAATCGATTAATCGATCAAGACTCCAGCCTCAAGCTGGTGTGACTCTGACTTGATTACGGACTTGTTTTTGTTCTGGCACCATGCCAGATTCACGAGATTCTGATAAAATCCACACAATTGCTCGACCAATTCTTATGATGCCAGCGGTTGTTGCTTAAATGGACTCAATAATCTATTCTTAAGTATTCCTTTCAAACCTTACTATTGTGCTGAAACTTGAATGAGACAAATTATGAAATTTACAATAATCAATTACAGTTTGCATGCACAAAATTGCAATTTGCGGCGAGTTGCTGAAAGTTGAATTGTTAAATTGCTATTGGATATTTTAATACAATACACAAAAGATAAATAAATGAATTGCAATAAATTTAATTTGGTATTATTGTGAATTAAGATATTATTATTATTAAAAGCTTTATGTGCTCAATCACGCCATCATGTTTGCATATATTCTTTTGAATTGTAAAGAAAACCCTTGACAGAAATGTAATTTTTCATGTTCTTGCGAGTTAATTCTAGAATTGAGATTTTATAGTCTGATTAGAAATTCCTTCAAAATTAAAAAACAATTTTTATTATTTTAATTAAATTACTTTGTTTGTCATGAAAATCCATTTTCGCTGAGACCTTAGTAATTCCTAAAACTCTCGCTTGTATATGTCATTCGACTGCTTTATTTGACTTTGGAAATGTGATTTCCTGTTTTGGAATATCTGCAAAATATTTTATCAAAAAAATATCGCGCCAATGTCGAAATTCGCAAATAAACTGGTTGAAGACTCGTTTTTGAAAAAAAAAGTGGGGATCTTCCTGATTTAGAGGATGTTAAGGTTTGATGCAAATCATCTTCAGTCTTAATTTTGCGGTTATTGTTAAAAAGCTGATAAAAAGTTTCTCAGTAAAAGTGGAAGTTAAAGTTCAATAAGTGCGTAAAGTAAATTTCCTTGTAAATCATTGCGAAATTTGGCGAGACATCAAGTTCCATCTGGTTTTTCCAGTCTTTATTCTTTCCTTCAATATCACAAAAAATGTGCTTTGCCAATTCATTGTGATCATGACCTTCACACTTGATTCATTTCTGATGTTTCGTGAAAAATTTATTTAAATACTTTCAAGTCCTATTGCTGACTCCTATTAGCTATGCATAAGTAATTCTGAAAATTACTAATGTGAAATAATCAACCTTAATTATAATTAGAAAATGCATTTCTGCATTAATTTACACAACATCAAGTTAAAGGTTGTAATAATGTTGCAAAACAGAAGTCATAAAAATGCAATTTAGTTAACCCTTCATGAACTATAATTAATCAATTTGAAAGTTAATGCCAAGTTAATGCATCCAAGAGTTGGTAATTTTATAGATGGAATGTTCATGACAATTATGCTATAAAGCAGTTTGGAAGCAGCTTAAAGCTTTTAATCGAAGATACACTAAAGGACTATCTGAATTGTGTGCTCTCTGTTAAAGTCAGTAGCCAGACTAGTCCGATCAATGAAAGCCTATTTATTATATTCAGAAATCATATTCAAATCCATCATTAATACTTCTTGAACTATGCCTTTGGACTAACCAGTGTATCGCCAAATCTTCCAGGTGTGTCAGGGTCATACCGAATTAAAATTAGATATGTGGCTTCTTGTTGAAACTTAAAAGAGTTTGAGCTTCACTTTTTTATGACTGTCTTTATAGATTTTCTGTTGTTTATTGTGATTAGGCTCTAGTTCAAGAATAGGCAACCTATGTGATGCAGTCAAAATTTCTTAAAAGTGCTATGAACTTAATGCAGTGATCGGTGTCAGTTGAGACTTACTTTCAAGGTGTACGCGAAAAACAAACGGTGGCCCATCACTGCTCTAGTTACTAGCACCCGTAAGCTTTAAAATTCGGATTAATAATCATTTCAATTACCAAAATGTCAGCACTGCCCATCCATCGGCAGACATTGCATCCAATTTTTCGCTTTCTTCTCATTTTCATTCAAGTTATTTACTGCGAAATTAAAACTGAATCGTATTGTGAATACATTCTCATATTTTGCAGATAATTCTTCACATAACTTACGTAACTTTTACCATTTCTCGCATTTCTCATAGATAAGCCTTGTTCTCCTTTATGGCTTGACTTGGCATTTTATTGCTGTTTCAATATCAACTCTTATCTATTTTAAAACTTATATTTTTGAATTTTCAATAAAAATTGCATTATTATTCTATTAACTCTAGAGTTGCAAAACGTTTAAGTTCACCAAGAGCTAAATTATAATCGACTAACAATTCTTAATCTTAAGAACCACTCAAGGCAAAATATTACAAGAATGTATTTTAAAGTAAATTTTATGGATTTCGTGCAGGCAATAATCAACTACTTAATTATAGATCAATTCATAATTATTATACCCCACTATTTGTGATTAAATTGATCTAATATGTACATATGTGCAATTCTATTCAAATGCAAATTATTGCAGTCGTGGTCTTTTCTTTCTTGCATATTTTCATGGTCAACGGTGCAATTTTCGTGATCTTTAAATGATCAACTGAAGAAAATGACCTTAAACTTGTAAACATGCTGCATGTTATGTCAGCATTAAGCGGTCAACTGCAATTTCACTTAACATGCAATTTACACGGCTTCTTTACTCTCTTTGTATCTCTTAATTAGTCTTATTGTCTGTCGTATCCGAAAAATAAAATATTGGAGAAACTTTAAATCAATGCCATTTCGTCTAGGTATTTTAATCAGAAGTGCTAAATGTATGAACGAGTTCAATAAGGTCTGTTTTTATCACAATTATGCGGCACGATGTTAAACAAATCGTGTGTTGGTTCACGCATGAGAATTGATGCTCAAGGAAAGCTGATGTTGCAATTTTGAGTTTTTTTGTAATGGAAAATAAGTTCAGTACGAGTAGCATTAAGAACATGCAATTTATGCGTGGTGCATTAAATATATTTTAAATGTTGCGAAATTTTAAGGCTATTTTGTTCGAATTTTTATTTATTAAATTTAATTTTGTTGGGCAATTTTACGTTCCTTGCTGGTTTTACAAATCGATTCTTTTTTACAAGTCGATCCTGAAAATCGACTTTAGGTTGAAATTTAGCCCAAGTAAGACAATGTAGTTCCTAGAGCGACACAACGGTGTCGCGTTGACTTGGCACAATGATAGGAAGACCTGGATACTACGTCATGACTGAATTCCACTCATTTTGAAGAAAAAAGGAAATTACAGCATTTTGTTACTAGGGTCAGTTCCGAGCATCAAAAAATATACGAAGGAATTTACATGGAATCCATTATTACTCCATATGAGCATAGAAATCCAGATGGAGCCTTTCAGTTTCATATCTAAATTAGAACTGTTTAACAAAAATGTAGGAAGTAAGATGGCAGAGCACCCATCACATATTCAGGAGATAACTCTAACCCAAATAGCACAAGTTGGTTAATCGATCCAGAGTAATTACCATATGTTCTAAATTTAGACTGAATCCTGGTAAAGTCCAAATAAATTTTCCAAAATTAATTAATTATTTCTCCCTGTACGTCCTAATTAATAACAATCAAGTCAACCTATCTCCTTCATCCACTAGTCATCTGTTATACATTCCATACATACCAAATAATTAACCACTTGTTTGCTCAAGAAAACGTGATAAAAATTGAGCATAATGACGAATTTACTCGACAAATGCACACAACACGATGTCTTTACTCTACAATGTTGGTACACAATGCGATATGAATGAAAAAAAAATGTTTATAAAAGAAACTTCAGCACATTTTGAGTGCTTAGTCGTGTCTTGACACTTTTGAGTGCTTGACGTTCCGTCATATTTATTATCTAAAGTAACAATTATTTTAATTTTTCAATTTTTTTAGGTGTAATAAAATTAATTAAAAAATATGACAGTGAAAAAGTTAAATTCAGTGCAAGAGTTTTATAAAGATAAGACCGTCTTCATTACTGGCGGTAGTGGATTTATGGGAAAAGTTTTGATAGAAAAATTATTATATTCATGCTCGGATGTAAAAGAAGTAATTGTCCTGATGAGACCAAAACGTGGAAAGACGGCATTACAAAGAGTTGAGGATTTTGCAAAGTTGGCTGTAAGTATTAAAGATAAGACAGTTTATAGATGAGTCAGTGATGATTATGGACTAAGTTTGAAGTGAATAAAAGATGACAAATTTATGGACATTCAAGGGGTCGTTCATAAGTGATATCTAAGTGCCTAATATAGTGTTTATTTGACTTTTTACAAGAAAATCTATGACAAAAATGCTAAAAACCCAATTTTCGACATCATTTATGTACGATCCCAAATCCTCAAAATCAAAGCTCATAAACTAACTGTCTTCTACCAAAGCCAGCCAATCCCATAAAATCCAATAAAAGCTCACAAAAATAAACTCACTGAACTGAAAACAATTTCATTACAGTTGTTCAAAAGGATCTTGGAAGAAAAGCCAGAAGTGATGAGCAAGATCGTTCCGGTCTGGGGTGAAATAACACAAGAAGACTTAGGCCTTAACGATGAGCACTTAAATCATGTGGTTAAAAACACACAAATTGTTTTCCACTTTGCCGCTTCGTTAAAACTTGAGGCAACATTAAAGCAAAATGTGCTAATAAACTTAACAGGAACAAAACATGTGTTGAAATTGGCAAGAGAGATGAAAAATCTCGTCCAAATGGTTCATTTGTCAACGGCATTTTGCTGTGAAGATATTGAAGTGCTTGAAGAAAGAGTTTATGATCATCCACACAATCCATATGATTTGATTCGTTGTGCTGAATGGATGAGTGAGGAAGCAATGGCAGCTATGCAGCCTGAAATTCTCGGATCTCAGCCTAATACTTATACATACACGAAAAGATTATCGGAAGTTTTGGTTCGTGATCAATACAGTAATGAAAAACTTCCAGTCTTGATTGTCAGGCCGAGCATCGTATCACCATCATTTAAGGAACCAGTACCTGGATGGGTTGATTCACTCAATGGACCTCCAGGCATTTTGTTAGGTTTGTATTTATACACCTTAAAACTCCATAAAAATTGATTAACATTGATCAATATTCCAATATTAGCTGCAGGCAAAGGTGTCTTAAGAAGTATGTTAATCAATCCAGAAGGATTAATTGAAGCGATTCCAGTAGATGCATGCATTAATGGAATATTAACTCTTACGAAACACGTTGCAACAGAGAAGAGGTATGACCTGACCTGTAAAGATTAATTGCTTACATCATACTATTAATTAAAATTAATTTAACCTTACAGATCAGTAGAAATTCCAGTATTTAACGCAACAATTCACGAATCTAGAAGAATAACGAATGAACAATTGTTTCATTATGCAAAGGAACTAGGTGATTTATACCCCGTGAGTGGTGGCTTGTGGTATCCGGATGGAAGCATTACACAGAACGTTTATGTGCATAAAGTGAAAACCTTCTTCTTTCAATGGCTGCCAGCTTACTTTATAGACTTTATGCTACTTTGCTTAGGACAGAAGAGATTGTAAGTTGTGGGCTAGGTTTAGTTTTGTGGAGGTAGCAAGTGAATTTTGTATTGAATGATTGATCATTTAATTTGATGTCCAGCATTCGAGAAATGTCGAAAAATATCCCGATTTTGACACTATAACAGGCAAAAGGACCACTTTTAGATACCGTAGTGGTATTACTGTACCATGAATGCATGCTCTGTGTCTTTTAGGGATAATTTTATCTATTTTACATATCTGGAAATGCACAAATCTCGACATCTCGAATCTAAATTAGAGAATAGACAGAAACTAATTCATTATACCCAAAAATCACTGCTAACTTCACAAATATCACCAAAACAATATCTAACAACACTGATTGTGTAAGAGTGACCCAATATTTTATGTCACTTTTACTCATCGCAAGCACAGAAAGGTGTAAATTAAATAAAACAAAAAATTTTTGTCTCTATTTTCTCAGCATGGTCTATGTACAAAAGAGAATCGCAATCGGACTGGAAGTATTACAATTTTTCACAATGCGAAAATGGAATTTTAAATCAGACAATTTCAACGGACTCATCGCACTACAAATGCCGGATGAATATGATATGTTTTTGTTTGATTCGCAGTATGTTGGAGATGATTGGGAATATTTGAAAAATTCAATGCTTGGTGCTAGGCAGTATTGTGTCAAAGAACCGTTATCAACGCTGCCAAGAGCTAGATTGCAGAACAAAATGTAAGTTTAGAATTTAATTCATGTGAATTTTTTAATTAAATTGAAATTTATTCCTATACAGTCAATACGTATTGCATGTCACAGTCAAATTGCTGGTCTGGTATTTCATCATCTCATTCCTACTAAGAATGACAGGACTTATGGATCCAGTAAGTGATTTCGTCGATTCCTTGACATCAGCAATTAGTAGAAATAAGTCATCAGTAGTCACGTTGAACACAATGTAAACTGAATTATTAGAATTTAGATTGAAAACTTTTGTATGGAATTTTATTATAGTGTAACTTAAAATTAAGAAATGACATGAAATATTTCAATTTAAAAAGCTATAAATTTCATTGATTAAGAATTTTATCCTGAAAGTAACCAATATAAAGAACGTTTTCCAATTGAAACGATTCTATATTGATTACACACCAGCATCCATGCATAATAAGCCGCGTAATGTGTCCAAAACATACAGACAATTGTTAACCAATTCAAACATCTTTCCATGAATTTAAATTACTTTAAAATAGACCAAGATGTCATAAAATATTTAAATAAATAAAGAGATACACAATCCATTAAGTGATATTTACCTCCACAAAACCATAACAAGCACATAGTGTTTAATGAAACATCCAAAAATTATTAATTTAATTTTCAGAGTGCCACAAAATCACATAAATTTATCAACCAAAAAAAATTCCAATCAAATGTTCAGTCACTATTGTCTTTCTTATCTCACGTTTGCACCTACAACAAGCCGCAAATTATAATTATATTTAACCTAGAAACGCACGAAGCATAACAGTGAATTAACATGACTTGTCGCGAGACGCAAAAGATTTTTAGACGTAAAACTGATTTAATTGTGTTTTCACTTCTTTTTTTGGATCATTTAAATTTTTAATTAGCTTTCAGCAAACACACTTTGTGACTTACTGTCTCATTAAAATTCATTTCTTTAGCTGTGACTTTTGTTAGATGATCATGCATTAATCTTTACTATTTCCATCAATTTACATCAATTTAAATGATTTAATCTTGCTAGATTATATGGATTATAATAATTATTATACTTGATACTAATTGCTCTATAAAAGGAAATTTATGAAATTATTCAAACTACATAAAATTTGCATTTTATCTCGTGTTGATGCCAATAAATCTTATGTTGCTGTAAAAATGATTTATAAGCATAAATAAAGCTTAATCTTTTAATATTGTATCGTGCATAACAAATTAATAATCTCAATCAATGTATATTAAATAAAGCTATAATTATTTGCACATTTAGATTATTAATCTATATTGGCAAGTTTTTTGTCATAATAAGTCAGTTTGTAAGAAATAAATTGTTGTTGAGTATGGATGGCTGATGGCGCACAGCTGCATTTGGACGAAATTATCATTGCGAAGAGTTATCGGTATCGAAATTTGATATTTTGCAAAATGAGAGTGAGCATCTCAAAACTCAAACTAGTTGTCGACCTATCTTAGTATGTATGAAATTTTACGATCAATATGCAGCTCAATCCTACCCTCCACTTCTCCAACTATAAGCTAACAATGCATTTTTCTCTACAGACCAGCTTTTCACCAAGATCAAGATGCCGATTGTCGACTTCGGTCAAGGTTAATTAACTCCTCATGACTAAGTATATATTATGAAACTTTATTAAGACACCTCCTAAAAATCAATTGCAAATTTTTCTTGTTTTTATTACGAAAATTGACATTGATGAGTGAAAAATATCAATATCATCAATTAATCATTATAATAAATGGACACTGAATCGACCTTATTGAATGTGTAACCATTATCTGCCCATAAAGAGTTCATTTATCGTGTTAAATATCGATATGCACAAATGGCGAGAAGAGAAATTTTTCATACTTTTTATGTTGCAATTTCACAGAAAAGTAATAAAGGCATGGAGTTGCTCAAATTATTTATTTATTTATTCATACATAAGACACAACTTTTGCCTGAAGGACTTTTCCATGAAGACCTGAAATATTTCAAGAATACTTAAAAGAAATTATTACTTCAAGTTAGTCATAAAATATCAGTTTCGTTTTTAAAATTTATTCGTCTTTTTGCGGTCAAAAGACCACTGCTGAAAGATAATTTCCTGCATTTATCCCTTTAAGATGTTTACATAATAAACCTTAATGATATTTTTTGAATTTATTAACTTTTTATATGTAATGAGGCCACACATAATATCAAAAGTCTATTCACACTATCCGTGCAACTCATCGTGACGATGAAGTTGTCAGTGCATTTTTAGGCCACGTTAGTTCCATTCGAATAAAATAACAAATTTTATTATGGCAAAAAAGGATTTTTAGATTTAATTTTCTCTTTAAGAGCCCTTTCGTTGCCAAAAGTAGGATTCGTTCGAGAAATGTTTTTTAGCAAACTGTCACAATAATCATACCTAGAGCTGTCCATACTTTCAGTAATATTTTTTAAACTTTCAAATGCTTTTAGTTGTAGAGATTTAATAGGTCTGTAATTTTGAAAATATTCAATCAGATTGATGCTTGTTTGCTGATATTTTCCTATTAAGAATTTATGAAGAGTTTTATAGTTTCCTTCAAATAAGTTCTTTAAGTATAAGGCAAAATAACAGCAAGACTCTACACTTTCATATGCAATCATGTAAAGATAAATATCGACAGAGCTTAATGCTATAGTTTGAAGTTGCTCTTTACCAAAATTAACCTCATATATATTTCTAACATAATTGAATATTTCCTGCTGTTCTACAAGCAATGAAAAGTGAAAAACTTTAAATCCACTAAAGCAAAACGTGAATGTATTAAAGGAGAAAATTTTAAAATAACATCCAGATTCTTCATTATCCTCATCATATATGTTTTGAAGAATTTCTCTTTGCTGGTCTTTGTTCAAATTTTCGATTATAAAGTTCCAAAAGATCTTAAATTGCTTGAACTGTCTAATAGCTTTAAACAGTAATTTTTTCTCATTAAATATTGCAAGAATACTTTCTGAATCTAAAAGTTCTTTTGTTTTGTTAAGCAAAATCGATAATAACTCATCGGTGTTGAACATTTCGATATCTATATCAACACATTTAGCAATGGCATTTCCTAATGCACTTCTAAGGACTATCGTGTTATAAATTGCTAGGTTTTGAAACTTTTCCCACAAATATTGATAGTTAGAAATCGAAAAAGTTGTAAAAATTTTGTTGTTATGAAGGTTAACAAAGTATAATGACGGATCAACAGCAGTTTTATACATTTCTATTTGCTCATTTTGATTTAATGTTTCATTAAGAGCATCAAAAAAATTGATGAAAGAAGTATGATTAAATATTTCATCATCGGATAATTCCGCACCAATTTTCCATTTTCCCAATTTATGACAGTAGAACTTTCCAAATAATATGGTTCCATTTTGATCAACTCCATTGATGAAGCTTGTATATTCATCATGTGTTAAGTAACCAGGCATGTGCATCAAGTTCTTAAGATAATCTGGTTTTGATCTACAGGATTCAAAACTTGGTTTTAATTGTGAAGTGTAAAATGTCTCAATTTGATTAATCCCCAGTAAATCTATGAGTAGGTCATGGTCTTTTTTGAAAAAGTCAATCATAAACTTAACAAGAACTTCATTTGGCTTTCTCAATAACTTTAAAAATCTGCTTTTAAATTTAGTTTTTAACAAATCTGATATTTTATAATTGAAATTTTCTTGCTTAGTTTTGTCATATTCAAGTAAAGAATGTTTCAAAAATGATGTAATGTATTCACCGCGCTCATTTCGACTAAACAAATAAGTAAAAAATAATTCTAGCCTTAAAGACAGTTCTGCTTCATTATCTATATCATTTGAGTCATAAATATTATCAATAATATATTGCGCGAAGAAAAATTCAGCAAAACTTTTATGGGCAAATTCATATTCAGTCTCATCGGTCAAATATAAAATTCCGATTTGAGAAATGTCATTGTTTTTTACTTCATTGGGAAGTTTCATTTTCATGATTTGTAATCTGTTGAGTTTCATTTTGAAAGATACAAACAAAAAAATATCTTTAAGTGCAAACTTTTGGAAGTACTGAGCTAAAACAAATTTACTATCTCCTAATAGATTGGATTGCGCTGAATATTTTGCATTAATTTTCTTCTGTATGAACTTCTTGTAGATGTAAAAGATATTTGGATTATCCTCAAAGTCATTATCTTCACTGATCTCAGTAGTTAAAATCAGCATCAGAGGAGTGTTGAGTTCTCGAGATGCTCGATTAATTGGATTCTTACTGCTTACAATTGGTTTGAAAATTTTTGTAATACGCTCAATTTTCTGATTTATAAATGTTTCATTAAAATTCTCTGATGAAAGAAGTTTCTGTAAAAATTCATGTTGCTTAGTTTTGTCAAATGGCACCAAAATAAATGAAATTGTTTTAAAATTTCTCCTCAAAACTGTCGAATATGTAGTTCTAGTCGATATATATTGTGTAATGTTGGTGTTTAATTTAATAAATTTAAGAACGTCTATAATAAACTGATCATATTCTGAAGCAATTTCATCAAAACCATCCCAGATCAATACCATTTTTCCCAACTTAAATCGTTCTTTAAACAACTGATACTCGAATGCATTTCTAGTATTTACACCTAGTAGCTCTTGTAGCAACTCTTGTACACTATCTAAACTCATATTTTTACTTCTCAATTTTTCATAAACATCTACATACTTTCGAAGATGAATATATGAAACCCATCGAGTTGGAAACTTTTTCTTAATGGTTAAAGCAAATTGGACAAATGTATATGATTTACCCGATCCAGCTTCTGATGATAAAATAAAGAATTTCGACTTATCTGTCTCATTAATAACTGTATTGGAATCCTTGAAGTATGATTGCACATCAAGATTACTATAATCAAGTGGATCAATTACAGTTGATACATTTATATAATGTTTAACATCATGAATAATATCATCAACAGATCTGTTCAGGAAGTTATCCATAAATGTTTTAAATGGTATATTGCCACTATTTGCAGTATAATTTGAATAGATTACATTCATATCTTCATAAATAAATTTTCTCTCAACACAAAATTTCGTTGAATTTTTAATCATTTTTCCGATGGATAAATCATTTTTGTCTAAGACTGTTTTGATCTGTGAGGAATTGAGGAATGCAAATATCTCAGGAACTTCTTGATAAACCTTCATAAGCGATAAACTTTCATTTTGGAATGTAGCATTCGATTTTAAAAATTCATCTTTTAATTTTGGCGCTAAATTTGTCCAATTGAATTTTATATATGAATCTAAATAAAATAAATGTAGATCATTCAAATTTAAAGTATCACCATCAAGCATTTGTGCAATATGATTAGATTCTAAATTATTATAAGCCTCTTTATCATTAAACATATCACTAAATTTAATTGTTACGTTTCTGTAATTAACTAATGAATTTTTAACCAAAGTTTG
Source organism: Chironomus tepperi (assembly GCF_022539635.2). Taxonomy (NCBI): domain Eukaryota; kingdom Metazoa; phylum Arthropoda; class Insecta; order Diptera; family Chironomidae; genus Chironomus; species Chironomus tepperi. The sequence goes on from NW_027226215.1 coordinate 66,259, forward strand.
ATCTGATTCCGAAAGTTCATCGAATTTATAGTTTGTACTATAATGATAATAAAGTAGGAATCCGAAAAGACCAGTGACTAAAACTCCAAGAACTGCAAAACAAATAAAATATCTCTGCAATTTCGAGATTTTTCTATCCTTTTTCTCAATTTCTTTTTCAATTTTTGATTCAATTTCTGGAACTGATTCAATCATTTCTGGGACTATCTTATTCTCATAAAATTTAAATAGTTTATCAAATATAATTCTTAACGACTTAATCTTTTCTGGATTATCATGATATAGTGCTAGTAAATGAGGAATTCTTACAATTAACTCAGCATGTTCTTGTTCTTTCGAATACATATTATACACCATTAAAATTACGTCATCCACTTCCTTTTGTTTTTCACACAATGCTGATATTTCCTCAACTTCATTTTTGGTTTCGATGTCTTTTTCCTTATAAGGTTTTGCATCGTTATGATACGTTAGGTACATTGCATAGTGAGAAAGTTCATGTGCTAAAGTACCAAATGTAATAGCTTCTGTCTTAGAATCCAGAAGCTGCTTTGCTCCAATATAAATTCTGCCTGACAGATAAAATAAGCCTGAAGTGTCAGAACTAACTGTTGGATCCATCAATTGAACAGAATCTCTGTTAAAGTCGAAAATGATGTTAAACTTTTTTGATGCTGATGTGACGATTAAAATCTCTCTTATTCCTGGTATCTTATTGAGAACTCTAAAAGCATTGATGACCAAATCAAGTTTCGTTTTCACATCATGACTGTCATGTCCAACAAAGGCATGGGCGACCAGAATATTAATGTGCTTTTCAGGAAGATCTTGAAGTTCTTTGAAGTGGATTTCTCGGATTTTTCTGCGATCATCGTAAGTTAAACGATTCATTATTTCCTCTGTATCCTCATGTGTGCCGAAAAAGATTTTATTTGTGATTAAGATGACGTAGATGTCAATTAAGTTATGCATCAACGCAATTTTTGGAGCGGATTCATTATTAGTATTGTAAAAATAACGAAGATTTGGATATTGTTGAATAATTTTCTTGATTTTTTCTTCGTCTTGCTCAATGATGTATTTATGAAGATCATTAGCAACTTCTACAAACTCTTTCAATTCCTCTGAGCACTCAACTGTATTAAATGAAGCTGGATATGTCATGTTTGCATGAAGCAAAACTAGAAGAACATCAAAATGACGATTATTCCATGCTAGACTTTGTGGATTCACATCGATACCAGGAATTTCAGATGATATTCCAAAATCCAACAAACTGTTAACTACACTTGCATATCCTTGCTCAGAAGCAATAAACAGTAAATTATAATCACGAGAATCAGCCAAATAATTTAGCTCAATTTGATTTCTTCCGTAGCTTAAAGTACAGCATCGATGAAGACCTTTTAGAAATATGAAAAATATAAAATTAAATTAGTTTAACAACCATAAACGTGTGAATCATTTATTTTAGCCTGCGACGTAGAAGTAAATATTGAAATCTTAAAAATGATGTTAATTAAATAAAGTGGATGTTAGACTTATTGAATCAGGGGAGTCTTTTTAACTCGGTATTTGTAAATAATTGAATTTTTTTTTATCATTAAAGGTAATTAAGACCTGGCTTTTATCTTGTTCTCGAAAATTCATCGATGCTGAGATTTCTGAGAACTCTAATATGATCAGCTTCAATATCGGGAATTTTACTTTTTCTCCACTTAAATTTTTACTTTTACTCTATTTGTGTACGATCCCTGACACAAACAAGTTTCATTTCTGTGGGAATTTCTGTCCATCAAGTTATTTCCAGTTCTTACCTGAATGTCCATTGTCCAAAGAAATTATTAAAAATTCAGCAATGAATTTTCTTAAATCTTTGCCAAACTTTAAAGGCTCATCATTGTGAAACTTGAAAGTTAAAAAGTTATGCAATTCCTTTGTCTTCCAATAAATCATACACTGTTCCTTATCATTTGATGAAAAAATCACAACTATTGATCGATCAGTCCATTTTTCACTGATTTTATATAAAATTTCACACTTTTCATCAGTCAAACTTTCGTCTAGCAAAAATTTTGCGATTGAAACACTTTTCAATTCCACAAATTCTTCTTTTTCAATTGAATTTTCCAAAGTTTCCACAATTCTTTTTACTTCTAATTTATCAACACTCTGCCTCCACAGTGTACTAACATTTTTATTAATTAAGTCTTCTGAAAATTTTAGTTGACTTTCAGCCTTAACAAATTTAATTTTTGCATTTTGAAGGTTTATTGCGTCTCTGTCAATTTTTGTATTTTTCTTATACATTTTTACACTTTTGGTTGACGAAAACGTTTGAAGTGTTCACATTTCGAAGTTTATTTTGACTGTGAATGTGAATTTAAAAAGATGTTTAAATATGTCCAATAAGAATAATAAAATTAGAAACAAGTTTGAATGATCTTTGAAAACCCAAATATATATTTGAATTGATGGAAAAAACCTTAATAAATTTTTAGCAGCAATTAGTACATGCTTAAGAAGAAGTTTGTTGTACTTGTCCGAATGCAAAGCTGTCACATTGTGTTAATGACTGTATTGGAACCATTTTTTCAATATCCGAAACCAAAAGATCTGATTCTGATGCCAATACGCAAGAAAAGTGCAGAAAATGTCGTTCGCTACATTTGCAATGACGTCTTATTTGTATGTAAAAATATCAAACAGAGCTTGAATTCGACTTAACTCTAAATGCATTTATATGAAGAATTCGACTCTTATCAACTCTATTCCATACATAAATCGTTGTGCTGTAATTTCACAGAGAATTAAATATATTAAAAGCACGTAGATGCTTAAACTATTTATTTATTAATTCATACATAAATCACAAATTTTGCCTTCCATAAAACCTGAAATTTTTCAATACTTAAAAAAAAATTAAAATTAAATAATAAAATGAATTTTGGAAGAAAAAAGTCAGTCGAATTTTAGCACACAAGAAAAAGACATCTAAAGGAAAAGGTTTAAAGAGTAATTTTCAGAAACCCTTCGATCCATCTAGATAATTTGCCCAGCGTCCTTTTAATTCCAGTCGATATTAGAAATAAAATTTTTGCAAGAAAGGATTTTCACTATAATTCACTCTCTTTTTCAGAGCCCTTTTACGGCCACTAGAAGCATTCTCTTGAGAAACGTTTTTCAACAAATTGTCACAGTAATCATATCTTGAACTATCTTTACTTTCAGTAGCATTCTTTAAACTTTTAAATGCTTGAAGTTTTTGAATGTTAACAGGTTTAAAATTTTCGATATACTCTATCAGATTGATGCTTGTTTGCCGATTTTTCCCTGTTAGAAATTCACGAAGTGTTTTATAGTTTCCTTCAAATAAGTTCCTTAAGTATAATATAAAATAACAGCAAGATTCAACACTTTCATGTACAATCATGTAAAGATAAATATCAATAGAGCTTAATGCTATAATTTGTCGTTGTTTCTTGTCAAAATTAGCCTCGTATATATTTCTAACATAATTAAATATTTCCTGCTGTTCTACAAGCAATGAAAAGTGAAAAACTTTAAATCCGGTAAAGCAATACGAGTAAATATAAAATGAGCTAATTTTAAAATCACATCATGAATCTTCATTATCCTCGTCATATATGTTTTGAAGAATTTCCCTTTGCTCATCATTATTCAAATTTTCGGTAATAAAATTCCAAAGAATCTTGAATTCCTCGAACATTGTAATGGCTCTAAACAACAGTTTTCTTTCATTAAACATTGCAATGATATTCTTGGAATCTAAAAATTCTTTTGTTTTGTTAAGCAATATTGGCAATAACTCATCGGTGTTGAATATTTCGATATCTATATCAACACATTTAGCAATTGAATTACCTAATGCACTTCTAAGGACTATCGTGTTATTGATTGCTAGGTTTTGAAACTTTTCCCACAAATACTCATACTCTGGCATCGAAAAAGTTGTAAAAATTTCGTTGTTATGTAGGTTAACAAAGTATAAAGATGGATCAACAGCAGTTTTATACATTTCTATTTGCTCATTCTGATTTAATGTTTCATTAAGAGCATCAAAAAAATTGATGAAGGAAGTTTGATTAAATATTTCATCATCAGATAATTCAGCACCAATTTTCCATTTTCCTAATTTATGACAGTAGAACTTTCCAAATAATATGGTTCCATTTTGATCAACTCCATTGATGAAGCTTGTATATTCATCATGTGTCAAGTAGCCAGGCATGTGCATCAAGTTCTTGATATAATCTGGTTTAGATCTACAGGATTCAAAACTTGGTTTGAATTGTGAGGTGTAAAATGTCTCAATTTGATAAATCCCCAGTAAATCTATTAGCAGGTCATGGTCTTTTTTGAAAAAGTCAATCATAAACTTAACAAGAACTTCATTTGGCTTTCTCAACAACTTTAAAAATCTGCTTTTAAATTTAGTTTTTAACAAATCTGATATTTTATAATCAAAGTTTCCCTTCTTATTTTTGTCATGTTCGAGTAAAGAATGTTTCAAAAATGATGTAATGTATTCACCTCGCTCATTTCGACTTAGCAAATATGTAAAAAATAATTCTACTCTTAAAAATACTTCTGCTTCATTAATGACATCTATGTTCTTTGAATTATAAATATTATCAATAATGTACTGAGCAAAGAAAAATTCGGCAAAACTTTTATGGGCAAATTCATATTCAGTCTCATCGGTCAAATATAAAATTCCAATTTTTGAAATGTCATTGTATTGTACTTTTCTAGGAAGACTCATTTTCATGATTTGTAATCTGACTAATTTCCTTCTTAAAGTCAAAAACAAAAAAATACTATTAAGCGCAAACTTTTGGAAATATTGAGCCAAAACAAATGTACTTTCTCCTGTTAGTTCGGATTTTGCTGCATTAATTTTCTTTTGCATGAATTTCTCATAGATATAGTAGATATTTGGATTGTCCTTAAAATCATTATCCTCGTTGATTTCAGTAGTTAAAATCAGCATCATTGGAGTGTTAAAATCTCGAGAGGTTCGATCAAGTGTATTCTTACTGCTAACAATTGGTTCAAAAACTTTTGTAATTTGCTCAATTGTTTGATTTATGTAAGTGTCATTGGAACTTTTTGATGAAAGATATTTTCGCAAAAATTTATGTTGCGTGTCTTTGTAAAATGGCACTAAAACATGAGATTTTGCAGTAAAATTTCTCCTCAAAACTGTCGAATATGTAGTTCTAGTCGATATATATTGTGTAATGTTAGTGTTTAATTTAATAAATTTAAGAACGTCTATGATAAACTGATCATATTTTAAAGCAATTTTATCGAATCCATCCCAAATTAAAACCATTTTCCCCATCTTAAAACGTTCTTTAAACAACTGATACTCGAACGCATTTTTAGTATCAACGTCTAGAAGTTCTTGTAGCAACTCTTGTACACTATCTAAACTCATGTTTTTACCTCTCAGTTTTTCATAAATATTTTCGTACTCTGAGAAATGAATATATGAAACCCATCGAGTTGGAAACTTTTTCTTAATAATCAAAGCGAGTTGGACAAATGTAAATGATTTACCCGATCCAGCTTCTGATGATAAAATAAAGAATTTCGACTTTTCTGTCTCATTAATAATTTTATCGGAATCCTTGAAGTATGATTGCACATCAGGATTACTATAATCAAGTGGATCGATTGCGGATAAAACAGTTTTTGAAGATTGTTTATCTTGAAGAATATCGTCAACAGATCTGTTTAGAAACTTGCTCACAAATGCTTTAAATGGTATATTGCCACCGCTTGCTCTATACTCTGAATGAATTACATTCATATCTTCATAAATAAATTTTCTCTCAACATAAAACTTCATTGAATTTTTAATCATTTTTCCGATCGATAAATCATTTTTATCTAAGACTGTTTTGATCTGTGAGGAATTGAGAAATGCAAATATTTCAGGAACTTCTTGATACAATTCTAAAAACATTATGATTTCATTTTGGAATGTAACAATAGATTTTAAAAATTTATATTTTAATTTTTTCGCCAGATTTGTCCAATTAAATTTTATATATGAATCCAAATAAAATAAATGTCGGTCATTCAAATTTGAAGTTTTGCCATGAAGCATTTGTGCAATATTAACGGATGTTAAATTAGTATAAGCCTCTTTATCATGAAATATATCACTAAATTTCACTGTTACGTTACTGTAACTAACCAATGAATTTTTAATCAAAATTTGTTTTGATTCGGATAGATCATTGAATTTATAGTTTGTAGTAATATAATGATAATAAAGTAGGAATCCCAGAAAACCAGTCACTAAAACTCCAAAAACTGCAAAACAAATAAAAAATCTCTGCAGTTTCGAGATTTTTCGATTCTTTTTTTCAATTTCTTTTTCAATTATTGATTCGATTTCGGGAACTGATTCAATCATTTCTGGGACTATCTTATTCTCATAAAATTTAAATAGTTTATCAAATATAATTCTTAACGACTTAATCTTTTCTGGATTATCATGATAAAGTGCTAATAAATGAGGAATTCGTACAATTAACTCAGCATGTTGTTCTTCTTTCGAATACATATTATACACCATTAAAATTACGTCTTCTTTTTCTTTTTGGTTCTTACATAAAGCTAAGATTTCCTCCACTTCATTTTTGGTTTCGATATTTTTTTCCTTATAAGGTTTTGCATCATTATGATACGTTAGGTACATCGCATAGTGAGAAAGTTCATGTGCTAAAGTTGCAAAGGTTAAAGCTTCTGTCTTAGAATCTAGAAGCTGCTTTGCTCCAATATAAATTCTGCCTGACAGATAAAATAAGCCTGAAGTGTCAGAACTAACTGTTGGATCCATCAACTGAACAGAATCTCTGTTAAAGTCGAAAATGATGTTAAACTTTTTTGATGCTGATGTGACGATTAAAATTTCTCTTATTCCAGGAATTTTATTGAGAACTCTGAATGCATTGATGACCAAATCAAGTTTCGTCTTCACATCATGACTGTCATGTCCAACAAATGAATGGGCGACAAGGATATTGATATGCTTTTCAGGAAGATCTTGAAGTTCTTTGAAGTGAATTTCTCGGATTTTTCTGCGATCATCGTAAGTTAATTGGTTCATTATTTCCTCTGTATCCTCATGTGTGCCGAAAAAAATTTTATTTGTGATTAAGATGACGTAGATGTCGATTAAGTTATGCATCAATGCAATTTTTGGAGCGGATTCGTTATTGGTATTGTAAAAATAACGAAGATTTGGATATTGTTGAATAATTTTCTTGATTTCTTCTTCGTCTTGTTCAATGATGTATTTATGAAGATCATTAGCAACTTCTACAAACTCTTTCAATTCTTCTGAGCACTCAATTGTATTAAATGAAGCTGGATATGTCATGTTTGCATGAAGCAAAACCAGAAGAACATCAAAATGACGATTATTCCATGCTAGACTTTGTGGATTAACATCGACACCAGGAATTTCAGATGATATTCCAAAATCCAACAAACTGTTAACTACATTTGCATATCCTTGCTCAGAAGCAATGAACAGTAAATTATAATCACGAGAATCAGCCAAATAATTTAGCTCGATTTGATTTCTTCCGTAGCTTAAAGTACAGCATCGATGAAGACCTTTGGGGAATGTCAAAAAATATTAAATTTTGTTAATTCATTGTTCATAATCGTGTGATGTTCATAAATGATGTCTATTAAATAGATTTGTTTCACCTTGGTGGTAAGTCTATGCCAAAATCGCACATGACTTACGGTTTTTGGTTTTTCATAGGTAGTTGTCTAAAATCAAATTTAACTCAAAATGTTGCCGTCATTTATGAACAATCGCTAACACAAACAACTTGTATGTGTTCTACTCAAATTCTTACCTGAATGTCCATTGTGCAAAGAAATTATCAAAAATTCAATAATGAATTTTCTTAAATCTTTGTCAAACTTTAAAGGCTCATCATTATGAAACTTGAAAGTTAAAAAGTTATGTAATTCCTTTGTTTTCCAATAAATAATACACTGTTCCTTATCATTTGATGAAAAAATCACAATCATTGTTCGATTCATCCATTTTTCACTGATTTTATGTAAAATTTCAGACTTTCTATCACTCAAACTTCCGTCTAGCAAATACTTAGCGATTGAAACACTTTTTATTTCCACAAATTCTTCTTTTTTAGTTGAATTTTCCAAAAACTCCACAATCCTTTTAAATTCTAATTTATCAACACTTTGCTTCCACAATAAACTATTCTTATTAACATTTTTACTAACTAAATTTTCAGAAATTTTTAGCTGGTTTTCAACTTTTAAAGATGTATTACTTACATCTTGAAGCTTAACGGAGTCAAACATTTGCACACGTTTCAGTTAACAAAAATCTTTGAGATGCTTTCAATTTGCAGTTTATATTGACTTTGAATATGGTTTTGACATTGAAAAGGCTTTTATATCCAGAAGAAATGATAAAATAAAATTTGAACAACGCAATGGGAAACAAGTTTGAATGACCTTGAAGGTTCTATATCTTAATGAATTCATTTACTCTGCGAAAGTTAGCTGAATTTCGTTGAATTTTTATTCTATAAGTTTGACTTGTTTAATTTGCTGATTTTTACAAATTTCAAAAGAGATTAAAATATAAATTCATCTCACTTTAGCACATCAGAATTAGTTCAAAATGGCATAATTCAAGGAGGAATAGAATTTTTATTATTGAAATTTTCCGGAACCCTTTATTTGTGTGCAGATTATGCATTAATACTTAAAGCTCATGATAAAAAAAAATGTCGGATTTATGAAATTGTCAACAAATCATGTCCAGTCTGTAAACAAGTTCTTGAATTTTGAGAGGACTTGCTTTGAAAAAAGTTAAAACAACATTCATGATCATCCGTTCTCAATATCAAAATTTAATTGATACCAACGCTATTATGATAACTGATCAACTTAAAATGAAAATAACAAAAACAGAATCTCGAATCAAAGATCTCATCTTGCGCAGTAATTTTATTGAAGTTAAGAATGAAATTACCCACATCCCATATCTTATACATGTATATTATTTGGGGGTACTACGTCTGACAGCATAATAAAACATCTTCAATCAATTTAGAACTGAGTGTTGGGAAGCGTTTTTAACTCAGAAAAATCGGATAAACCAAATGGGAATGTGTTCACACTAAATCGAAAATTGTTTAGATGTTTATCATTAAATGTTTCATTTTTTGATTCATTTTGAGGCAAGTAGAGTTGGCGCTGAATCCTTTTTATTTGAAAGTTGGTAAGGTCTCAAGCTACTTGACGAGCTCAGGCACTGTTTAACATTGTGATCAGCATCACTATTGGATAACATATTAAAAGCGGTTGAAGACTGAGAATTCGAAGCTTGCTGAAAATTTATTTGAATATTTGACTGATTAAAAACATACAAAATAATAAAAGCACAAACATTTCATTTTACTGGAAAATAACGAACACTTTAGATTTAAATTTCATATGAAAAACATAAAATGAGCAACACTGAGCAAAAAAATTAATTGAAAAATGTAAATAATGATTGAGCCTTAATTAAACAGAATGAGTACTTTTGCTTGATGTACAGTAAATAAACAAAATAAAAACATGAATTACAGTAAAAATGAGGCACTAGAATAATTATTTTGATCGAAAATTAAAATCCAGGTTGTCACACTAACACATTGATAGAAAAAAAATCACATTTCACTAAAAACAGAAAATCACTAGAATTAGACACTAATTTAACTAAACTTGACATCAACTATGCACATAAATGATTATTGAACTTTGACTCACCGAATATTCACAATAATGACACTCAAATCACAATATAAAACTATTTTATAAAATTTCTTTAAAATATAGCAGCCAACTTCCGTGCGAACAATGATCCAGATTTGAAAAAATGTTCAAAAAGCTAACTGTGCACAAATTTGACTCTTAAGAGATGCAAAAGATCTTTCTAATTTATAGTTGGAAACGAGCTTAACAGTGCACGGTAATTAATGATTTTTCATTTCATAAACAAAAGAAATTCACTTTTAAAGCGTTGCTTTTATTAATTTTAAATTTTTAGTAGCCGTTAGAAATTTTAAATTATAAAAAACCGTTAAAAAGTTTAAATTCTATTAAACCGTTATGATAAAATTCTTTAACGTTTATAGATAACTATTTAACCAATGAAACATCAAAAATCTCAACCAAAACTAATCACTAAATGAACATATGATTAATAATCTCAACACACAAACTTAATCACGGATGAAATTAATTTCTTCCTATTTTTCCGTATCTAATCTGAGATTTTTACCAGATGTCAATTATTTTCGATTCAATGTACACGAGAAAATGGAAGAAACTTCTTTTTATCGGTACTAACGTTCTCGTCCGATGATTCTAACGTGATTTTGATTATTCAACGATGAGATAATTAGAATCTGATTAACACTTAATCGACATATGTTTGTACAGATGAAGGAAGCTCAATCGTAGCGATAAAAATTTCATCATGTAAAAAAAAATCTTCTTCACATCTTATTCATGCATGATGATGATATGATGTTTATGATAGCGAAAAAAAAAAGATTCATTTCCTCACTTATTCATATGTACATCTACGTCTAACTTTTCATACATGTATTCAATCTCTCTCTTGTGTTGATGAGATGAAAAGAAGCAAAAAGGAAGAAAATTTGTATTTAATTAATTAACGCATTCTCATGGAAAAAAAGCTATGAAAGCGAGATGCGCATGGGGTAAATTGTGAAGGATTTTTCCTTTTTTTTTGACTGGTGTGAGGATAGAAATATGTAAACTTTTGATAGAGACTAAAAATCTTGTTGTATGCAAAAGTTTTCTACTTAATGAAAATTAATTTTTTACTTTGTGCACATCGCAGGAGAAATGGAAAGGAATTTTTTCATGTGCTCAGCTTATGTTTGCAACAATTTTTAGTAATAAATTTTAAAGAGGAGGAAATTCTTGTACTGGAAGTGCATGATTTAATGTTTTTAAGGACATTTAGAATCACTTTGGGTTTTTGTCAAATTCTTCGTGTTTATTTGGTATTTACTAATGATTTGTCCTAGTCTGCCTACTGACTAAGTATCATTTACATTTACAAACGGATATTTGATTGTTTTAGGTTGCTGATTCTCGTCCCGATTGGTAACTGACAAATTTTGTAAGACCGGGAAGTTGTGGAAGCCTAAGTCAGACTAAAAGGCTTATACTGAGGTAAATCTAGACCCAGAATATTACAACAATTTAATGCAATTTTCGAATAGTTATAAACATTATTCGGCAATTTTTTCACAAATTCGTTTCGATTCGTTCTAAATTGCTGCAAAAAAAGGATTTAATGTCATTTTACTTTGAAACCCGCACTAGCCCTGGTTTAACAAATATTCTTCATCAATGAAAGCATTTTTCGAAGTAAGCATCATGTAGCCTCAGGGCTTATCCTCATCTTTCAGTTAACACAGCTATAAAATGCGTTTCATCTTCCAACATTTCTTACAAAACTAACACCGAATCCCATTTTTCACTGATAACTGAAAGCAAGATTTAAAATTAAATGCCGGAAGAGCACAGAAATATTTCATGCACAACGATCTGTACAGGAAGAAAGGAAGAAGCACTAAGTGCACTTTTAATTAACATAACTTGTTCGCTCCTTAAGGAAAATTGCAAGAAAAACGATTCAGTCAAAAAAAAAATGAAAATTCATTGCAATGAAACAAATTAAAATAGATAAATAAATAATTTTACTGTCTGCATGAACAGCAAGTATTTGCGAATTTTACCCCCTATTTGAGATTGTTCAACATGAAGCAGTCATGAAATGCTGATTTAATTATAATTATTATTAGATTAGGTTTCAATGAGAAAGTTTTTCATTTTCGGATTGAGAAATATTTTTTTGTTTTGCAAGGTGAGGAATAAGGGAGTCAAATTTGGGATGAGAATGTGTTTTGGGGAGCGTTTGGCAATTACGTAATGACCTCTAAAGTAACGCTTTGGATGTAACCAAGGATGTGAGATTTTAAAGATTGTAAATTCAGAGTTCGTCGGATTGCAAACTAAGCAGTTGAGGATGGTCGATGAATTCCGAACCCAATCCAATGACATTTCCCACCCCTTGCATCCACATATCTCAGAAAAAAACAACAAATATGCACAATTATAAAGCATTTCATTTCAATTAATTGAAGCTAATTGCGAATTTTTATTGCAAAATACACACAAAATGGGAAAAGTTTATGTCTTATTGCATTCTGTAGTCATGACAAATAAAACAGAAAATTGGAAAAACATACGACGGAGAGAGACGAAACAAAATGAAAATCATTTTGGCAAATGCACTTGAGATTAATTAAAAATTTATTTGAAATTGTATGGAAATATCAACAATAAAAAAAATTCCTTTTTTAATTCAATGAAACCATAAATCTCTCTCGTTCACAATTGGAAAAACTTTTTTTGCTTGTGCTTTTTTTTTATCCATCGGAATGGAAATTTATGACATTTCGGCAGAGACGAATGAATAAAAAAAATATATGAAATGCGAGAAAAGAGCCACAAAATTCCCCTAATTGGAAATTAATAACTCAACAAAAAGTGTTCTCAAAATACGTGGCTTGAATTGAGCTACTGTTGACGTTATTGTGATGGAACATTTTGCTTCCATTTTTTTGTGATGCAAATTATTGGGAAATGTGAGCTGATTTTGGTTGTTTTGTCTATATTTATAACTATATGTGTCCTCTCGAGTAGCCCTTTAGGCGTGTTACTAAGAGATTTCTTTCTAGGCATTATACTCGAATATAAATGAAACTCAATTAAGGAATCACTTGGTAATGAGCATGATCTCGAGAAATTGTGCTCTTTGTCTGCTAAATACAGTTTCTATAATCACAAAGAAAATCGAGCTGATGGAAGGTATTCAGGGATAGGGCTGGTTTCAAAAATATTCTCTAAAATCAACAATAATGAAAGGCACACGGCACTGAAATGATTAAAAATCCAGTCACAGACTAGAGTTTCTCTGACCCTAGGCCAGATTAGATAAAATCTGACATTAGTCAAGTGTCAAGTCGATCAGGCACCGGATTTTTAATAATTCTCACAAGTTAACACGCGATTGGCTCGTTTCCTGCCAAGGAAGTTAGTAGGTAAGTAAAACAAAGTTGTCAGAATTCCATCTCATATGCCTTTTTGATTTTGTCCGGATTTCGGACTCTTGCAGGTTTGGCATCTACTTACTAAAGTAAACCATTTGATCCACATTGGTCTACTTCCTAATTTCCTGTCATAACTCAGGACAAAAGCTTTCAAACATTCATATGTGTTCAAGCTCTAATCCAATCCATAAAACACCATTTACAACTCAATTTTTCATTTTCCAAAAAACCTCAACCAAAAAATTAATTTAATATGCTGAGCAACAACAAACAAGAACAGAAGTAGCGACTGCAACAGCAAGCAGTAATTGATGGAAGTACAATACATCTCCCCATCATAATATGTTAACCGCATCAGTTATTTGAATATTTATCGATGAGAATGAGTAATTTTTTTTGGGTTTTAGGTATACGTACGATGAATTGCTGTTGATGCAAATTCAATTTTCAAACTTTGTGAATTTTTCATTATCAATCATGAAATCAAATTGAGGGATGTGTATTTACGACTTTTGATTTGTTGATGAGAGAGATTTTTAGGAGATGGATGATTTAATTAATTTTTCGAAATTTTTGTCTAGATAGAGCGGTAGGAGAAAAGTTTCTCGTACACAGTCGAAGTTTATCCTGAAAAATTAGAAAATAATCCACACAAAAATTTTTATTTTTGAATTTTTTTCATTTATTTTGATTTTTTTTGAATATCAAAGCTCATGAATTTGAAAAAATAATAAACAAAATGAGAAAAAATTGTGTCATTTTTAATGAAAAAGAAGGAAATAAATTACATGAGATTAACTGCCAAACACAACAAGTTTTTTTCGTGTAGCTGTGATATTTTAGAAATATTTTTCATACAAATTAAGAAACTAAAAAAATTTATTAATGAACACAGTTTTTTTTTTTTTTTTGTGTAATACAACTTCCTCTCGTGTGTTTCTGACATTGATCAAGGAAAAATTATCAAGGATTAAAAAAGAATGTAGGATGAAACAATGTAAGAATTGGGGGAAATTAAGGTTAAATGAGATTTCAATTTATTATTTCAAATTGCTGCTTCAGTTTCAAAATTATTGAGTTTTGAATCTTTTAATATAGAAAAATGTATGTGAGGGGATATATGACCAAGACAAGGCTCATAGCTCAGAAAATTTAGCAAATTTTGAAATTGTCACAACTTTTTTCATTTAAATTTAGGAAATCGTACAATTTTATAACTTTCTGTTAGAGTATTTCCCGAGCGACACAAATGCCCGTTAAACCTCTTTTATTAACACCAAATGGATGGATGTTTAAATTAATAGGCTTCCATTCGATGTAAATAAAAGAGATTTAGTACTTAAATTTCCGTGGCGAAACATTCTTCATTTGTGTCGCTCGGAGTGAGCCTTATATCAAAACTTCTCAACAACTCTCGGGACTAAAAGTTTGGGAAATTCCTTTGTTACCGCTGTTTCTTCGGTATCAGTTTGAAGAATTTCTTGAGAGGATTTCAAAATCCCGAAATACAATTTTCAAATCCCAAATTTAAAATTCAAATATTTGATGTAAAAAATTTGCTTTTGCACAAAGTCTACAAATAAAATTAATTTATGTATTTTTTAAACTTTACCTCTTAATCATTCAGAATCAAAATAAAAATTAATTAACGAAAAACTTTTAAATTTTTATTTAAATTATTTGAACAAAAACATTTTTTTTAATTTAATCCAAAAGTTCGACAATAAGTTTGAATTGAAAGATTTGGAATTTTGCATGTAATGATTGCATTTTTGTATGCAAATTTGATGACTATATTGCATGACATTTTAAAACTTAAAGTTGATAAAGATTGCATTGGAATATTCCAAAATCAGTTAAATCCTTAAAGAGCAAGCTAAGGTGATGCATGTCGATAAATGGCCAAATGATGCAATTATTCGCTGCATTTAGATGTTGAATCCAAACTAAGCTTTAAAGTCAATGAAATTTCAATTGTTGCATCAATATTGACTTTTAGATACTCACACTATCAACAATATCTGATTATCATTGACACAAATTAAAGATTTAAGCCTCAAGTTTAATATTTTAATTGCAAACCATCCATAAAAAATTCCACTTCCAATCCAATTAAATAAAACTCATTGGCTCTTACTGATAATAATTTCAATCATTTTGTCATCAACAAATTAAAAAAAAGGCTTCAAGGCATAAAATGAAAATTAAAAGTTAATCGAATGAAGTGTCAAAATGGTGATAAATTGCAACTCAAAAATGATCAAATAAAAAAAAAAATCTCGATAAAAACAACCAATTATGTGTGCAATAATGCCATGATGATGACTAAAATTTTAATACATAATAATTTATCATAATAATTCATTTTTTTGCATATAATAACTGTACGGAAAATACAATACAATATAAAATAATTAATCTCTGTATAATAATAGTTTTTATCTATTGAAATGGTGGATAAAAAAGGAAGAAAAAAAATGTCTATGTCGTATATTATAATTAACATATCTGATTAAATCACTAATATTGTTATGAAGACTTTGAATCGCTTTGTATGTTTTTTTCTTTTTCAAGTAGATTTTCCTGCATTTTCCATGAAAATTGACAGAAAAAATATTGCAATAATACACAGTACATAATAATTGCGAGGATTTAAGAACTATGATAAACGAATTTTTAAATTATGAAGCTGCTGTGCTTGGGAAATTGTCTTTTGTGTAGATAGAATTGGATTGAATTAGGTTGTCTTGATCATCATCTAATTGTGAGTATAGCCAGGGAATCCCAGGTTGTCTGGATTCTCCATTTGACTATACGTTCAGGAATGATTCAATATTCTACTGTTTGAGTAAAATGCATACGTCATCTAAACGCTTTTTTGATAATTTACTAGCTCATAATACACCTTACAAGAGTATTTATTATATTCTAGATGCAATTTCTGGAAATGTTAGAAATTCCTCAGAATTACTAAATTTCAAGGACATCTTGATAACTTCTCATACCAAATAGATCACATTTGCATTCAAAAAACTTATGAAATTGATTTTTCTAAAGAGATAGTATTGCGCTTGGTATCGGAAATTGTCAAACATTAGATGTCGATAGAGCTAGTTTCAGGTAACATCTAAAGAATGTCATGGATCTCAATTATCTGGACGATAAGTGTATGCTTACAAAATGGAGCATGCCCACGAGGATGCTTCAAAATTGAGAATGCTCATTGCCTGTTAGAAAACGGCATCTTTTCGCTCTCCAAATTCATTAAAGACTCTATGTAGCGGCCTATAAAAAAAAATAGTCATGTGTCACTCGGTATAATCTCATATGATTCCCAAAAATTCACAATCCAATAAAAATCACACAATTCATTCCATTTCCACCTACACAATACAATAAAATTTCAATTGCACATTTTATCGATCTTCGATCGTTTGAAAAGATAAACACAAAATAAAATAAAATAAAATTAAAAAATGAATTTTCAAAAAATTCAAGAGCATTGAACAATAAAAAACTAAGAAGAAGGAAGTATTTGTAACTCAATAAATTTTATGGCTTCAAAAATAATTCAATTTGTGATTTATAGACTACTTAAATAAATCACTTGCAAATTGGTTTGTCAAATTTGATACTACAAATATGGAGGTTGAGCTAGCTGTTTTGTAAACACGCGCTCAATACAATGCTATTGTCTAGACTCTGTGAATACATATATGGACATGAAAATCGGAAGACGTAGAAAAAAAAATTATACAAATTTGGTAATTGTTTGACTATTTGGATGTTTAGCTGCTTATTTATTAACCAGATTAATAGATGCCTTCTCATTGTGTTGTATATTTTGATTCTCCTAAGATACTTTCTGGTTTTGGAAGCTGCTTAGATATTGTATAATTTAATATGGAGTAACCCGAGCAGCACAGGAGTGTTATGTGGGAGTGAACGTTATGATCATGGAAGTAGTATTGCTTATATGCATTCTAATGCATTTAAATTGTTGGCTGACAATATTGCCGTCGACTCTAAAATAGAAAGGTCTTCTTCGAGTTCTGTTCTGTATCAGAATAGCACGCTGAGATCTCTACGGGATCACTTCGTTGCCGTATTTACAATAAGAGGCAAAGTTGCCTTTAATTCATCATGACGGCGAATTTCAACCCATTTTTCGGCGAAAAATGCAGCTCACCATATTGTGCTACTTGCAATACTGTTCACAGAGCTGTCATACAGCTCCCAATATTATCATGTGCTGCCCAGGCAATTCTACTACATTTGAGCATTAACATTCTAAATGATCAAAAGACTTTCATGAAAACTACACTAACTAATAAATTAAATCCATAAAAGTTGCTCATAAATAGCTAATAAATGTAAATTGTAATAACACACATCGGTACACTTCCTGAACACGTCACTTTACGACTAGTCTATAAACACTTTCGCGTGCATAAATTCAATTGAGTCACAAACTCAAAAACTTCCTTCTTCTTTAAAGTAAAAATAATAATGAAAAGTGCATAAATAATAGGAATACATTAGTAATATCTTAGTAAGGCTATAAAAATGAGTTCATTTTTGACTACATCGAAAGACTAACAATGATGTGATAATGATAAAATAGAGTGTTGGGGGGGAATTGACATGATAAAAGTAATTAACTAACTAACATTTTACAAAGAAATTGAACATAAGGGAAGCAAAGAAATTTAGAATAAATCTTATCAGGGTGTTGATATTTGGAAATTGGTTTTTGTTCTTGCTAGGTATACATTTCTAATGAATCATTAGATTATTCATATTATTCAACATAATTCTTAATATTCTAGTCTTAAATTTTTGATTGAAATTTTCTTTAAGTTTTTTTTTTTGACTACCGTTCAAAAATTCTGCATTTCTAGAAAAAAATGTGATTAGAAATATTATTTTAAAAAAAATCTTCACGTCATCCTTAACAACCAACTTTTTAACTTTTTTTTTTTTTTTGCGAAAATACCCTAAATTTTTTGTTTTCATTATCTCAGTTCACCCTTACTTTCAGTTTTTTTTTTTGGACACATTCTCGTGACCCTTAACAAGTCACTTACTTTAACGAACAAAAAAAAATGTTCCTAATAGCTAAAAATTTCAAATAGAAATCACAATTATTTTTCATTTTCATGTCGAAATTAATTTTCGTCATCAAATTCGCTATCCTCGCTATCATCGAGCCATTCACCAGCTGGACCGCTGTGGTAGGACTTTGAAGAACGCATTGCTGAAGAGCTGCTGGAAAATAAAGTGGAATTTTATAGTTTCAGGAATGTTTCTACGTTATTTAGAGTAAAATTCATTTGGGTTTGACTCAGAAAAGATTAATCAGTGCTTTTCAAACTGTGTATCTTGGTACAGCCTTAGTAATTTAAATGAAGATGCATGTAATGAATTTCTGAGACATTATCTTTGAGAACTGGGTGTTAATAAACAGTCTAATTTCTATGCCGAAGCATCAACAACTCCAAAAACCTAACTAATATTGGCATTACTATCCCCTATACTCCCTCCCAGGCAATAGTGTCAAAATCAAGAATCACAACTAAATCTTCAGCATAGGAAACGTTTGGAAATTAAGGAATGCTTAGAGAGAGAAGAAGAGTTTCAATTTTGTAAGAAATTCCAAATTATGATACATAGTTTTGTTAAAAATCGATTCTATGAGATAAAGAAGCCTAAAAACGCTCTTTATAGCACTCCCTAATTTACGTACATTCCCTGACTAATATGTGCACAATCATCACACCTTAACTGTCAGGATGCCGTCACTCCATTGTCTCAATATCAAAAGGCCACAATGACGTCAGCAGAAACTTGATACTTAAGCCATAAATGCTTAATATTCGAGTTTATCGATACTCAATACTCGAGTACTTAATAATCAATCGATTATCTATCCCGGAATATAATTTACGCTGACAATACCATAATGATTGTCCGTCGGTAAAATATTAAATTTGTCGTAAAAGCCTCTCAAGATAATTCATACAAATTTAAAAAAGCACTGACCTAAGTCAACAACATCATCGTCTTAAAGTTCAAAACAATCACTCACCCTTCAGACGACAACACCATTTGTTGATGTTGTGCAATTCTTTTAGCTTCTTCAGCTTTTCTTTTTCCCTCAGCAGCTGCTTTTAATGGATCATAACTCGCTCGTCGTTTCCACATCGCTAATTCGATTTCTTTCGTATTTTTAACTAAAATCATACCCAGAAATGGAATAAAGAGAAGATGAATTAATGATATGTGAGTTTCACTTATAATCATCGATGCATGTTAATGCTTTTTAACGGTTTAAGATGTCACATACCATCTTTCTTTTTCGTGGCTGTTGCACTAGACGGTCTTGAACTACCACCACCTGAACTCCGGCTACTAGCACGCGCCACATCACGTTGAAAATTTTGTAGACATGCACTTGATGAACTTTTCTTTACTTCCCTGTTTAAATAACTTTTACTTTCATCACGTTTAAGAAAATTATTGCCTCGTTCGGACTTATATTTTGAGATATCTAAATACTTTGAAGTCACTTTGCCGGCACTGTTTGTATTTGCATTACTGTTATTATTACTATTATTAGTGGATTTAACTGAGGATGGTATAGCACCCGCTGAAAGGGGCTTTCTATCTAAAACTCTACCTAAACTTGAATCTCTTGGCATTGATACACGATCTCTAGCTGATGAGCGTGCAGCAAGATCACGTCGAGGCATCTCTGGTGTATTTGGACATGCAATTACGCCCAATTGCTTACCAACTCCCGTTTTATTCTTACTTTGTTCACAGCGCATTAAAAATGTCTTATTATAACGTGTATTGGTGATTGGTGGATCATTAACCATTGTCAATGAATACTTTTGTTCCTCTTCACTCTCGTCTGACGGAGTAAATTGATTCGCATGTAAATCATCATCAGGATTTATATAAAATTCATTTTCATAATCATCACCATCATCATCATCATCAATTGCCCTTGTCATTTGCTTAAAGCATGAACTACTCGCTGATTTTTGGATTTTTATTGTCTGCGCTGGTGCGGAGACAGTCTTAACAAATTTATTGTGCATTTTTGGTGTACCTGATGTAATTCGTGCTGGCGATTGAATCTCTTGCGCCTTTATGTTAAATGAACTTGAGCGCTTTATGGGCGATTGTTGTTGTTTCATATTATGTTGTTGATGTTGCTGTTTAATCGATAAATGTTGTCGTTCTGGTAACGTCGTTCCACGACTCGGCATTGACTCATATTCATCATCTGTTTGATCGAAATGAGAATATTTCATATTATTATTGTTAGTAGTTGTGGGTCTTTGCGTTAACATTCCATCATAACTATTGTGTCTAGAGTGCTGTTGTTGCTGTTTCTGTTGCATTTTATTATTATTATCAATAAGGTAATTATTTAACTGATTAGTTTGTAAGCTTGTGGACATAACTGTTGTTGGATTATAACGTGATGAATCAAGTGATGAATTCCGTTTATGAACCGTAGGTCTATTGACAGACTGCGCTCGTGAATGTGGTGGCAGGTAAGCTCCTGGCATTGCATTTGATGTTGTTGTTGTTGTTGTCATTGCCATTGGTGTTTTTGTCGATTGCACAATTGTACGTGATGGAGAGAGTGGAGACATGGGTGAATTTTGAAGAGATGAATTACGTAAAGAATTTTTACGTTGTAGATTTTGCAATGTTGATATTGCAGCTGCTGTACGCTGTAGATACAGTTCCGTATCATTGGTTAAATCCTAAAATGAAACGAAAAAAATGTTTTAAAAAAATCGATATCAATTTAATTTTTACCGTTGACGCAAATGGAGTAAAAAATGAGAAGGCAATTAACACAGATTCTTGCGGGACTAAGAAGATTTAACTCGAAAATATCGATTCATATATAAGAAGACTCTTGAGGATTTTAAACTCTTATAAGAATTTTTTTCATGAAAGAATAATGTACAAAATATGCCAGAAAATGTACGACGATTTTTATTTATAGTGCATGACTCTGCATTATAATAAACAGATCTGTTCTGTACAAAGCTCTTCTAGGAATCTGTTCAGATCTTTAAGAATAAACAAAATATTTGTTTTTGAAGTTTGGGAATGAATAGGAAGTACAAAACAAATATAAATATTTGCCGAATCTAGAGCAACATTTTTGTGTCACAAAAAGGCTCAACCCCCACCCAAACTCATACCCCAATACTTACAGTATCACTTCCGTATAACATTTTATTGGAACCGTATCTCTTCTGGCGACTACTAACAGATCCTATTGGTGAAGGAATACGGCACGGACTTATTGGTGGTTTAATATTAAAACCGGACGAAACTCTCGGTGATTCCTGTTTGTTCATATCAAAATCTCTCAAGACACGTCTACTGCGTGCTGATGATATTGAGATCGGCTCATGATCACTCAAATTATTTATTGAACGGTCTTCATTGTTCTCTGGTGTTGGTGGCTTCTTATGTAAATGATTCTTTTGATTATATTTCTCTAAATTATCGCCAAACTCTTCATATTGTGGTTTACAATCACTTCGGGACATAATGTCATCACTAAAATAACCAAATTGATCACTTTTCTCTAGAGAGCTTTCAAAATTATAACTATTTGACATGTTTGGAGTAATTGGGGTTCGTTTATGACGAGAATATTCACGGGCATTTCTTGCCCATTCTTGGATCCAGTCATCTTTTGTAGCTGCTGTTGATATTGATGTACTACTACTGCCTACAGACTCTTTTCGACTTTTACCAGGCGACGTCTTTGGATAAATACTTTCTTGATATCCAGCAGCCGCTGCAGCAGCGGCAGCAAGTGTCTTATCATTGTCAGTTATTGGAAGCTTTTCATTTCGCTGTAATCCCTGGACATATTCGGATGAATCTATTTGAGATTTTGTTAATGAATTCTTTCTTTTTAGATGTGGATTATGGTCTAATGTTGGTTTAATGCTTAATACTCCACTTGTTGTAACGCTCGTAAATGTACCGAGATCAACATCACCAGACTTAGTTTTATTGAACTTCTTATCGCCAATATTCTTAACTCTAGACTTTAATTTCTCGAGATAAGAAACTTTGCTTTTACTATTGCTATTATTGCCAGATGATGGGGAAGATGTTTGTGTAATTTGCGGTGGATCTTGATGATAGAAGGACACTTCGAGAATATTTTTACGATTCTCCATGGATGCACGCTTAATAACTGGTGCTTTAGGTCGTTCGTGATGTGGTTGTTCTGGTTCTGGTAAAGCATCAAGATCAATTACTTCAAGATCCGTTTCAATATTGCTATCGGATTCATTTATCTCAAGTTTCCTACCCAATAATTCTGCTTCATGTGCTTCACTATTCATTTTATCAATATTCATTTTCTCCTTCTGTTCCTCCGTATAATTGTCACCATCGAGTGTGTACGTTCCTGCCTCAGAGACTTGATCATCATTCAAATGAGATTCTTTATTCTCTAATGGTGGTTGAAGGCATGATATATTTAATGTTGTTGGTGGCATTGGTTTTACATCAGCTTTTGTTAATGCATGAAGCTTTAATGGTCGCTCCAATGGATTACTAATTTGACGATTTGGCGTAGCTTTTGCTGATTTTTGTGGTTGATTTTGTGTCGGTTCTACCATACTTGATCGTGGACTCCAGCTGTGTCGCTTACTTGCATCTTTTAATTGAGTTGCTTTTGATTTATCGCGTAACTTTACACCGCCTGCCGATGTGGGTTTTTGCGGTAACTCGATTACATCACGAGAATTTTTCCTTGGTAATTTTGCACTTGCTGGTGAACGAAGTTTTGCGGCCAATTGTGAACTCGAGTTACTATCACACATTTCATCTTCAACTTTAGACAACGAGACGCCACGACGATGTCGACTCTGGAATCGTTCCAATAATTTTTTATGTCGCTGCTCATCAACTGTGCCTTTATTCCCAAAATCTATTGTGAATGCCATATTTTTGTTAACTTCAGCACGCTCATCTTTCTCATCATCATCTTTATCATGATGATCTTTATTCACCATATGTTTATGATGAAGACTATGTTGATTATGCTGATTATGATGATCATGAAATTTTTGATGTGAATGTGAATTTTCAAATGTATGAATTGAAAAGCTTTTGTTCATTTTTGTTATATTACCAACTCCCCCAACACATCCACCATTTGAACAATTTGAGTCAGTCATTGGTGATGTGTCGTTACTTTTCTTATTAATTATCTCAGGCGATATATCTGCCTTCTCGTCATGTGAACTCTTTGGTTCATCTTTGGATGATAATTCACTATGATGCGTTACAAGACCATCTAATGTTCGCTTTAAGCATTCACTCTTAATTAAGTTACTCTCTAAATTCGTTGGTTTTGCAGTTTCGTAAAATGTATTGCACACTTTTTTATCGGCATCCATCGTTTAAAATTACTTAATTAGTATCTTTTTGTCGAATTAACTTAACTTTTTGTATTTTATTTTGCAATTTGCTCTTTGTTATTGCTATCAACTAAGGGCCTCCCTCACGTCTCGCATCGAAAATAAAAAAGCATTTAAAAAAGCGTTTTTGGCTGCAAAAAAAAGTATTGATTAGGAAATATGATTAAAAGATGAATATCTGGATGGGTGCGTCGAGGAGATATAAAAAAAATAGTCGAGTCTTGTTTATTCCTTATATGAGAAAACTCTTTATAAACACGAATATGGTGAAGAGAACTTTTATTTATATTTTACACACATTCCATCGGATTTACTGTTCTTTGGGAAAAATATTAGTCATTCGAGGTCATAGAAATCTTTTGTGGTCGAATGAAATTGTTTTATCTCGTTAATTTTATACAAATCTTTTTATTTTTTATGATGATAATTATGTCCATCCATTAATTACCTCCTTAGATGCCTTTTAATTAATTAATTTTTCAATTGTTAACATTTTTTCCATCTAAAATAAAAATTGCAAAACACAAGACACTAATAAGAAATTTATTGTTCTAAAAATATATCTGATTGGAAACTCTCTTGTTGTTTTAGTACCTGACTGTCATTCCAGCTGATTGTGTTTGTGCGTACTGTCATGGATTGTCTTATAAGAAATTTATGACGTCATCATGATTTTTAATTTTTGGAAATTACCTGATGAATTTTAGAAACTTTTGAATAATATTGGAATTTAAAGATTCTAAATTAGTTCAATTAATTATGAAACTTTGAAGCATGTGAAACACCGGAATCAACCGAAATCTCACCAACAGTACTAAAACTTCATCCAACAATAACCGATACGAACCGCACAAATTCATACGAGAGTGAAAAGAAGACGTAAAAAAAACAAAAACAACACAAAAAAAAAGTCCAATTTGTTAGTGCTTAGTGGTGTAGTTCAATTTTAGTCAATCGTTGTCGTGCACTCAAATCATTTCTGTTGCTTAAAGAAAAAAACCACAAATTAATTTTTTGTGGGACATAATTCAATCGAAGAATTGTGTCGAAAAAAAAAGTATGTAAGAATATCATCAGAAAATAGTGGAAAAAAAGGAAAAGAGAAGAAAAAAAATTATTTTTTGGCTAAGCTAAATAGAGAAAAAGTAGTGAAAGAAGGAAGTAGCTTAGAGCAAAATAATTTTTTGTTAGTGACAAAAAAAAGTGATAATCTTAAAAGATTCAAATTAAATTATATAAAAAAGTCTTAGAAAGAAGTGAGAAGTGAAGCTAATTACGGCAAAATACCAATTAGAATTAATTCTCACACCTGCAAAACTAATGAGACATTATTAATAGCAATCAGCCGTTTCTTTTTCTGTTCGATGAATGAAAATTGCCTTCCTGCGATATAATATAGGAATTATTAGCATATAAACTACTAAATAGTGGGTAAGACTCATAATCGATAATTTTTTTTTTTCTTGCTGCTGTTCTACTCGCTCGATAAATTTTAGCTTTCACATCACGAATTTTTTTGACTACTCGTATTCAGCATAAGACTCTAGAATTGGTTTATTTCTTTGTTTAAACTGTGAATTTTCATTCTGTATGTTTCTGTTGCCACCATCAAGTACAAATTCCGAATTTTTATTATTGGCTGCCTCGAAACACAGAAAAAAATTTTTTTGTTCTGCCTGTTTTACGATGAAGAAAAAAAAATTGTAGCATTTCCGCATTTGATTACCTCTGCATTAAAATTTTTTGACATACTAAGCAATAGAAGCGAAAAAAAAAATGTTTTTGTGGGTGGGAAGGAGAACCGAAAAAAAAGCTCAAATTAACCCTCAAAATTACGCAAGAATCAAGGAAAAAAAAATCAATCCAAATAATCGCAAATGCCCTAAAAATACTTCTGTGTGCACATGATTCTATCTCCTGCAGAATTAAATTGAAAGTATATAAAATGTAAAAAAAAAAGAAGTAGTGTGAACAAAAAAATGTGCACCCATAAGTTAAAATGTAGGTCAGATTGTGGAAGTGTCAGGGCTAGGGATAATGTATATTTCGTACACCCAACAATAGCATATACACACAAAAAAGAAGCAGAATCGCTTGCACTTCAATATTATGTTTGTAGAATGGGATTGAAATTGGAGGAAAAAAACGACCAGGGTGGGTTATTGGCGATATTTTCCGCATTATTGAGGAGAAAAAATAAAAATATATGATAAAGGACGATGATGATGACAGTGATGAAAAAAGATGAAGAATTTTCACCCCCATCTCACTATGGCTCTCATATTCATTTTTATTGCCATTTCGTATAAATTTTCTGATTATCTTCAGATCATTAAAAATGAATGAAATTCTCTTCACACACAGTGAAAATGAGACGAGAAAATATAAAGAATTGTCTGTAAATTATCGCTCATTTTTAAGCTATCGTGTTTGTGTACTACATTGTGCATTCATCAGAAATCATTGCTATTATAGTAAAAAATGAGAATTTCGGAATGAGGATAATGTTGTGAGATAAGCGGATGAATCTCGGTTGATGAGATTAAGCTGTGATTTAAAAATTAGTATACTTAAAAAAGCTTGTGACATTATGTTTGACTAATTAATTGCTAATTTGTCGATTCTGATTCGTATTAAGTGCAGCGACAATGTTTATTCTGTATTAGGATTGTTTGCTTATTACGTAATTCCAGCAAATCACAGCCTTTCTATTCTTACAACAATGTACAATGAGGTGGATTTGAAATTTCAATTTTCACCGTTAATATGGGAATGAAAACATTTGTCATACTGCCGTCAAGGTCACTTCAAGGTAGCTCTACGCCTTGCTTTCATATATCATAGCCTTAAGTATCCTCATGCCACCCTTAATTCTTGTTGTCACTTACCATACCCTCACGTCCACCCTATCCTCATATCTTGCTGTCATCTACTCTATCCTCACGTCATGCTGTAACCTACACTACCCTCAAGTCTTGCTACCCTCAAGACAAATTGTCACCTACTTCAACCTCAAATCTTGCTGTTGCATATCCTACCCTCATGTGACAGCCTATCCTCAAGTGTAGCTGTTACTAATCCAACTTTTACATCATGCTTCACATAGTATACCCTCAATTCATCATGTCACCTAGCCTACACTCAATTTTTGCCCTCTAATGCCCAATCCTCAAGTATTGCAACCATATTATGCTGCTCGGGATTCCTTCACAACCAATTACTGTCTAATAACGGTCACACATCTTCAGACACCTCCCAAAACCCATCTTAAATCTAGACAATTATAATTGAACAGTCCCATAAGCTTCATGTCCAAAAAAGTTACACTAATATCCATGATTTTCAAATAATTCATCATATAATCCAATTTCTAGTCACACAACAAAAAAAAACTATTCATGACAGAATGAGATTCATATCTAGGTAAAAAGAACACCTTTTTGGATAATAAATCATTGTTGATGTTGTCGTGTTACATAAAAACGGTAAAGCACCAACAAAGCACATACGTCTCAGAAGTTTCGATTGAATGAAAGAAAATAGAAAACTTTGAAGACATCCTGTTGTGTTGGCGATGCATACTGCTTACATGAATGAACAGCATAGATTTGCTCTAGAATACATATGTGATTGTTGGGAATATCAAAGTTCGAAAATATTCAAATAAAAAACATGAAAGAATTGCACAATCTTATGTTTTTTTGTGAACTATTTGAAGAGACACAGTGTGCAGACAATGAATAACAAAGATACTTTTAAGTGGCGACTGTCGAATCTTATGCAAACAGTTGCAACCGTTGAATCAGAATGTACTGTACTTTTTGAGCAAGAATAAATATTTCCAATGGGTATTTTCAAAAATCTGCAATCAATTAAAAATCACAGCACACCTAAACCTTGAAAAACTTTAGGGAATATTCAAATACATGCGATTTTCAAGAGAAATATCAAAAAGCTAATTGAATTATTCCCAATTATCTCGTCACATCGATAATGTTTGAGGTCAAATTATTTTCAAAATAACTTTTTTGAGTCGGTTAAAAAAGTATGTCTAATGGAAATTGGATATTTAGTGTTTTCCTTGTTTATCTCTGCCGAGGAGACAATTTGTCTAGGTCGATAATTTGCTGATTTGTCTAGTTGATGTTCAGTTATCATTCAGATGTGCCCTTAAATCATATAGTTGTCCACTCTGGTTTAAACCTTTTTGTTTTAGATTTAATGTATCGATTTATGGTTTATGTTAATATTGCTCAATAAATTTACATACAACGCTGGCCGTACATATAAATGACCTCTCATAGATGTCGCCTAAAACTAACTCTATCGCTTGCTACACCTTGCCAATTCCCTATTCCAAGTATAATCCTACCTCTATAAGTTCTTTGAATGTGCACGTGATCTTTTGCCATTCTCAAAACTGCTCAATACAAGTCATCTTACTTAAATATTCAAATCTTTGATGAAAGGTCATGTGAGTCTATTGCCTCATTCATAAATTATCGAAAACTGGATCTATCATTAAACAAGTTCTGCTAGTCTCTAATGAGTTATTATTGTTAAATATGTCCAAGAGTATCACGGAAAGCACATGGTGTATAAATGGCTGGAAATCCAGTGCAAGGCTATCGCGAGTCTGGCACTAAGCCAGTGTAGATTAATTCTGGCACCAGGCCACAGTCAAGTTGGGATGGGGCTGGATTTTTGGCTACTTGTACGACATTAGCATTCCAGTTTCATTAGATCAGATAACCTTATTTGGTATCAGGTAGCTTGCTATTAGATAGCATTCCTGCTAAAAAGGTAGGCTTAAAACTAACTTTTTCTAGAATCAGCTTTTAAAGTCAAATCACCACAAATACACTTAAGCTTACCTTGTCTCCCTAACTATTTAAATATTAAACAAGACAAATAAGTGCACGACTCCTTAGAAGTTCTTGAAAATCTCCTCACTTAAGTTTCAATCTAGATTGTTTACGAAAACATTCACAAGTAGTCAAAAGTAATCTTCAACAAAATATTCGCTACACATATGCGATCTTTCAGTAATTAGATCTTTCAATGATACACGGCTGTTATAAAAATTCAAGAGCAAGGTTCGCACAAAGGTAAACTCAAGAAATTCAAATCTTAATCTTCATTAAATTCAGAATAGTTTCAACAACCTTGTGAGAATTCAATCATAGCTCTTCAATATACTTATATGAACACAAATTCTCACTTAGATTAGATTATAGTAATTTAATTTGGATTAGATAAAGAGAAAATTAGTTGTTAGCAGACATGAAGCTAATTTGTGATTCATATCACAGCACCTTGACATTAGGAAGAAAGCATTTTGTCAAGTCACCACATAAAGTTTTTGTATGAAGCACTAGAAAATTTATAGTGGAGGGGGTCTTCGGTTTTGATGAAGTTGGTTATAAAGAAAATTGATTTTTGAAGTATTTTGTAACGGAAATTTCAGATTTAAATTTTAATTCAAAGAGAATTATTCAAAAAACTGAATTATTCAAACCAAAGACCCCCAAAGCAGTTTGTTCTCAATTTCACTTTATCGACGGAGAAACAAACTCAAAAAGGTAAATCACAGCAAAAGCAAAAAAAAAGTTTCAACCGCATTCAATTATATCTGTGTTTAAGAAATCATTTTGCATGTGGTTGTAGTTAAAGCACTTAGAAACGACTCTTTAAGACTTACAGAGACATTATACCGTTAAAGATCTTTTCTCTTCTTTTTTTTTGCATTTATGAATCCTCCATCAATGTTCATTATTGTTTGTTCAATTACAATCTGGTGCCTTTGGCCTCGACGCTTCGTTCAAGCTCATTACTAGTCATTAATTTGCGTAAAGAAAACTAACAGAGCTGCTTGAGCTCCTTTCATTCTCCACATTCTCTCTCATTTCCTCATCAATAAGATTGTGTGATTCGATATTTTATTTAGAATTCAGTCTAAAACTTGCTTGATTACTTTCATACAAATACCAGCTGCTTATTATAATTTGTTTCTGATGTGAATATTCAGCGCTAAATATTGGGAGAGGCGAGAACATACAAAAAAATATTCAGGAAGTCGCTCATAAAGTAATAAATAATTAAGTGGAAAAAAGAATACTTTTTTTTTTTTGAATTCATAAATATTTTATCGATTTAATTGTTGTTGTTGTTTTGATGGAAATCCGTGTGTATTTACAGCTGTAAAACAGTGTTCATAGTTAGATTCACGTGGAGTATGTCTTTAAGATGAACTGTAGAATTATTGAAAGGTGAACAGGTGGAATGCAGGTGGATGTTAATCGCCTTAAAAATAATCTACAAGAAATAATTTATAATGAAGCCGTAGTTCTGAGTGTCAGTTGTGTCAGATCGTTGTCTATTTACCGAAAACACGTGAGGAGTGATTTTATAAGACGTTTAGTAGAAATCAATTGAATTGATTGATCTGAGATACAAAGTAATACTAAGCATTTGTAAATTTATTATGGCATCTTCTTGGAAGGATCTATAAAAGTTTTACTTTAGAAAAGCTGATTTGTCGATATTTTAGGAAGACTAACATTGATTTACTACTTTATTTGATTCTAATGTCGTGAGCATTGTGTGAATCCTTGTCATATGGCTAACACTTTATGTCAGTGTTGTGCAAAATGTATGTCGCGGTACGCAGGTAATTCAATGAACCAGATGCCGTGTGTAGTCATGCCACACTACTAATGCAATGAATCGTATGCGTTTTATACTCGGACGTGGCTAACCACGAAGGTGTGGCCTGATATAAAAAAGGTTGCTCACCACTAGTCAATACAATGATTGAGTATTCAGTCTTTTGTGGGAATAGCGGTCTTACTATTGCATTCACAAATTCGCCTACACATGACTCAGATTTCAATCTACTTCTTCGCCACACTATTATTAAAATTCAATTCTAAAGCGTAAATCCAACCTTTAAGTTTATCAACAAAAAGTGTCATGAACTGTACAAGCCACGAGCAGTTAAGAACGCTGCGTAATTTTTAAAATTAGTTTCATGTCACTTACATACAATAAAATAAAACAAAAAAGCCCTAAAGCTGATGATTATGAAGCATCAGTCAGAGCTTCATTTTAAGTCCATTCATAACCATTTTGCCATGAAACCGTGCATCTGTTAAGTAAAGTGAAAAATGGATCTTCTGGATCTTGGATCTAGCTAGAAATGCTGGATTGTATAAAGCATAGCAAAGTCTCAACACGAACATTTAGGTGCGTTACGTAATTAGCGAACAGCCACACATGAGAAATACAAAAACTGACAAAATCAATTTCACTTTCCGAAATGATAAAACTTATCAAAAAGTCCATGATTCTAAATCCAACACAAAAATAAAAATGTGTTAAACATAATCATTATCATCCGCGACGCACCGACTAGACAACACTGACCCGTGTGAATGAATAAATAAATATAAACATAGACACGCATTGCAGATGTATGAAAAAACCACTTGTAAATAATACTCATATTTATTAATCAGCTGACGATGTTTCCAATAATATGATAGTCACATTCTAATACCAAACGTTTTTTTGTATTCTTCTTTTTTGTTTCACTATCAATGTCATGACAGAAAAAAGAAGAGGTTCTCCTGTATGTTTTCTATCGCGTGCGTATTCAATTATGTGAATGAGGAAGCTTTATAAACGAATAACAGTGCGAGCTGTTCGTTGAAATGGAAAATTTGTCAAAAAAATATTCTTTTTTGGTAGAATGGATAATTTTTGGAAGTTACGGAACGCTAAAAATAGCGAATATAGATCCTCTTCACCCTTCTGCGTGTGAAGTACTGTAAAACTTTGTAAAAAAAAACCATGGACCAGAATTAGGAACCCGTAACGAAATTGTAAAGAAGGCCAATCGATCCCCCTTATTACGCCCAATGTCATGCTGATTATTTTAGATTGAAGAAAGAAGATGCCAAGCTTTAAGACAGTGCAGTATGACATATACATGTTGAAGGGATCAGCATTATGAGCAACCGTTAATTTTTCGCGATACACATTGGTGTCAGCCTTTACCAAAAAAAATTGTGTAGCAGCACACAGGTTGCGCATTACTGAGCTAGAGGTACTGCGATCAATAATCTATTGAACCAATTCATTTAAATCTTCAGTTTATAATAGGATCCGAATCACATGCAAGCTTTGCACATTACAAGGACACAGCTACATCATAAGACCTAGTATACCCTCCATTGTCAGACATGACCTGAAATTGAACCCAGACAAAAAAAAGAACGTCTACAAACCTCATTTTCCGTGAGACATAATTATTAAATTACCCGAAATAAATTCATTTTTCATCGTTCATTTCCACTCGCATTCCTCTTACTTTCAAGGATGAAAATTTGCATATATAAAAGAGGTGCTTAAATATTTACATGAAAAACCCCTCATTTAAACAGTTGAAGCAAGAAATCATTAATTATAGCATTTGATTCATAAAAAAGAGTAAAATTAAATTTGCAAATAGCCGCACACATTCAATTTAAGTCAAAACAAAAGCTTTGCTATAGCATTTAATCGTGTTGCGCATTAAAATAACTAATAGCTTAGTAACCCACAACTGCGTAGTGGTTTAGCAACCTTTGTCAAAAAGGATTTTGTTGTTTAACATTATTCACGTGCCGGTTTAGCTTCTTATTACTTTATTTTTTTGTTTCAATTTCATTATTCTCGTTTTCTTTATGATATTGACATGCAGTGGGTCTGTTACATTTTAAAAATATTAGCTTAATTTTTGTGAGGTTTTTTTGGTTAAATTTTCACTTTGATGGATCGATTAAATATGGGACCAGGTGGATGTACACATGTTATACATTATTCTTGTGTCAAAAAATTGTTATTTGGAGCACGCGAGCACGAAGGTTTAAATTTAAATTGACATGATATTTATATCAGGATGAAAAAATGCGGTTTTATTAGAATTGAAGAAGTATTAAATTTCACATAATTTTTTTAAGGGTTTTAACATGTCAGTTGAACCATCTGCTGATCAATTGTCTGCTTAATTCAAATTTTTAGTTTAATATTCTATTTTTTCCGCTATAAAGCGTTGTTTAATCAACTAGGTGTTAGATATGTCAGCTCAATTGTGATCCATGACCTCGCATAGAAACTGACTCTATCCCTGACTTCCAATTTCAAATGTCCAATGTCAAGTGAAATACTATCTCTATCGACAGCATCCTTCCAAGAGTTCTTAGGTCACTCACGACATCTAAAGTTTCAGATTTGAACCATTGATTAAAAGAGTTCTCTCAAGTCTCCTAATGACATATCCAGCACATCTAATTCTGAATAATTTGATTCGACATCTAAATTATCAGCAATCCTTAAAAAATAATGTATTCATTCTTCTTAGTACCAAAATTGACTCTAAGAATTCTTTACAAATTTAACAAATTTTGGTTTGAATCCGTCATCATGCCAGAGTTAAGCAGAACTGAATTTTGGATCAATAAACAGGCTTGCTATATTCGGACAATCTCAGAATTAGATGTAGTTAGAATAGAGATCACAAAACACAAGAACTACCCTACGCATTAAATAATGAAGTTCATAAACTGCCTCAAATCATCAAAACAATTTCAAAAATTACAGATAAAAACCATAAAAATTGATAAAAATGTAATCAACCTAAGTAATTCCTCATTAACGCACTATAATGTCTATAAAAAATTCATTCGGTTCTTCACCAAAACCCGAAAAAAATCTGCCAAATTATTTCTTGCCTACTAAACTAAATTTCACGGTTAGATAATTAACAAACAGTATGGTCGTAACAGTATAATCAAGAGTTACTATAGAATTAGAACAATTGAAGCAAGTTTCGCATCAAAAATCTTCCATAAACGGTGCTTGACTTGAAAAGAAATTCTTAAGCTAGAATATGGTTTTGTATTCATTAAGCGGGACTTAATTCTATACCAGCTACACTTTTTAAGGTTTCATAAAGCTAGTAGAATGATAAATCATTGCGAAATTCCGGTATAGTTTATTTCTTGACAGAAAATCAACTAAATCAATACTTTTTATGCAAACTTCTCTGCCTTTTTCATTTCCTATTCTAAAAATCAATTCCTTATATCTTATATAGACGTCAGCAAATGTTAAAAACACAATCAAATAAAGCAATAACAAGAAAGAAGTCAGCTGATCGTATTGAATTTACGACTGTAATCAAATCGTTATGGATTTGACTATTAAAATTGTTCTATGAGACTCATTTTAACATATAAATCTGTAATCTGGACAGTCATAACATTCTGTGAAATGAGAAGGTCATGATTCAGCTCTACATTTCATAAAAAGTCTAGATAAGTGTTTTAAAAAATGAATTATATGATGCCGACAAAAATATAGAACGCGGCAACCCCAGTGCCTTATATCTTCCTTACTCATTTTTATCACATTAGCATCTAACAGTTATTCAACGAGCTGATACATTCATCTGCTGTCTTATTACTCTTATAAGAAGAAAACAATAAAAAAAATATTGTTTTGGAATCGAATTTACATACTCGTTTGCAAACGCAGCAAAGAAGAAGCAAGAACACCGAAAAAATATTGATTCAGCTTATCTTCCTCGTTCTTAAAGTTCGGGCATGAACGAATCTTCAACAGAAAAATTTTTGTGCAAATGATAAATGTGTGGATGTTTACTGAAATATTTAAGCGAGTTGATGTGTATGTTTATAAATTTTTCTGCTAAGAGATTGTTCCATGCGTCAGAAAGCGTATACGAAATATGTGTTGAAATTTTAATATTTCTCGGATGTCAATAAAATTTTTCCAATTAGTTTAATTCTCCATGGAGATTTGGCTGATAAATAACATTTTTCAACTCGCACACATGTGCTTAATCAAATTCAGTCATTTAAGAGTGAGAGAGCAAGTCATTTTGTGTTAAGAGATCTGTGGCAACTGCTAGTAATGATGAGTGTGTAGAATATTATCTTTAGATATTGTGATTATTGTAGGCATTAGAGATGTGATTTGGGAAACTAAGTGTGGTGACTAGGGGATCAATTGACTAATCCTACCTATCTATGGTACTCAATACTAGTATCGATATCTAAATTACCCAAATTTTCAAAAATGTGTATTTATGAGCCGTTTACCTGCAAATAGTTAACAGTGGGATCAGATCCACTTCCTTGATGACATTACTACATGTAACCTACATGACCAAGATCTCCTGCCTATTCTCAAGCCCAAGATCACAGGCTCAGTATTACAATAATCAGATACCAAAATACTGGATCAATCCACCACCGAGCCATTCCGAATCCCGTCCACAAAAGCTCCTAATTATATACAATACATCCCTGTCATTCATTATCATTCCAATTATTCATCCTCCACTTAATTATGTGTGCATCAAACTGTCATAATAAATCAACGAGACTTTTGCAATGTTTGACTAAATTTACAATTATTTGATTTTTGCGTAATATAGTTCAATTTAGCACATCCCGGCATTTTACAATCGTTACAATTTTTTTTTTGTGTACATGACACAGATACAGTCCATAGAAATGATTTTTTTTTTTTCTTCTTTTATTTTGAGTGCAAACCTATTAGAGAGTTTATTACTCTCATGAAGAATGTATATACATTTTTTATTCACATACGATTGCCATTTATTTATTAATTCATGTGGCATATGATGTGATTATAGTCGTCTCGTCAAGGCTCTCATTCCATAACTTTTTTTTAGTCTTTCCTGGTTTGTCGCACCTTTTAAAGAACGTCTTCATTCTCTTCTTGTTTATCGTAAGGATTGTTGTATGTGTCGCATGGAAATAAAATTTTTATTAATGATAATGTCAATAATGAATGATATCTTAACGACCTCTTTATCAGAAGAACACGTTCATTGCTGTTCCTATCAAGAGCATGACGACATTTTTTTTGTCAAAAGCTTATTATTTTATCGCAAAAATATTTTTTTTTCTTTGCTATTGAATGAGTTCATTTTAAAGTTGACTTTTTTGTGATTCACATTAATTGCGCAAAATTTTTTTTGTTTTTTCATCGGGTATATAACACAATTTGACTAGGAAGTGCTGTCGATTTTTTGGTAGCTAAGATATTTTTGTTGACGTAAAAGTTGCGTAAAAGTCGGAAGTTAAAGGGTATCTAGGCAAATATAATATTATCTACATTTTGAGAGTAGAATCATTACACAGTATGATTACTGCAGTTGAGTAATTTGGCAACGGAAATTTGCCGTAAACTCTTGCTGATTAATTAGAATTTGAGTTCGATTCTAAATCATTACCAGGAAGGTTTATGACGTTGAAAGGTCGAAAATCTGGCCTAATTCTGGACTAAGGTTGGATTTGGAGAATTCTGACTTCAAACTTAACTCAAATCATTTTCTTCTGAAATGACCTTTATCAATCAGTGTGTCTCTCGGCTGCCTTAATTGATTATCAATGTTTAAACTCACACATTGTTCACCATTAAGATTGCAGACTAAACATCCTCTCATCTACATGCATATTCCAAACTTGTTCATCCTAGCATTCTTAATCAGAATTAATTAGCTTAGTAGCACGAATAACTCGACATCCGACACCAGGTTGGCGTGACTCTGACTTGGTATCGAATTCGATTTTTCGTTTGATTAACCCTGCTTTTGTTAGTCGAAAATACACATAAACCCCAAATGTTCTGATTCTGATACTTTGAGATCAAGTCTATGTTTTTTTATATCCCAAACCTCAAAACAATTCTAGCTCCTTTCCTGTATACTTCATTCCATTATTCATCATAAGTCGTCAAAAATTCGTTGAAAGCAATAAATCACAGCTCTTATTTATAGAAAAAACTCATTTAAAGTTCCTTATCACATTAACTTACACTTCTTTTTCCATTTGATTACAGGTTTAATCAGCATCGAAACAAAAAGATATCATAATTCTTTAAGAGATCAGAAGTGAAAGCATCAACAACACGAAAATAACAAAACAAACGAAAATAAATATCAATTCAATAAGAATTTATGAAATTACACGCAAAAAGATATAAAACTGTAAGGGATATAATAACAAAAAATCAAAATTGTTTGTGACAGTGTCTATAAAGGTTAACTACGTGTATAAATAAAAATCAGCTTATGAAAGGCTCATCAATACTCCCTTTGGTCAAATAAACAACAATGATAAAAGTAATAAAAGTAAAGAGTGACGACTGGAAGATAAGAAGAGAGACAAATTTTGATCATATCATAAAACCTCAAACAGTTTTTTAACTTTTGGTATTTCAATCACGGAAAAAAGGGGCAAAAAACAGGCCAAAGAAGAAAAAAACTTTTTAATTTAATTTTTCAGAAGAATCTGAAGGAATTACTTAAAAAAAATATATTTTTAGAGGAAATACAATAAAAAAAGAGGAATTAATTCAATTATAGAGTATAAAATAGCATAACAGCGCGTGTGAAAAGATGAAACCTTTTATTATCTTCTGTATTTTGAGCATTGCTAAAACGGGTGGAAGTATTGATACACGTGACTCACAGTCAGATGAGAAACAAAAAGAATTTATAAATAATGGTGTGGTCAATACATTTGCTGGATTACCCGTTGCAGGAACTGTCAAAACAGAGCCAAAATTAGAAACATTATTAGAAATATCCGATGCAAATCGATTTATAACACTTGCGTTCCTTAATGTGTCGTGGTTTGATGGAATTGAAAAATTTAAGGAAGATGAACATGAACGTAGTAAATATGGAATGGGACGTGTTATGGATGTTGAGGGTAAATTAGTTTATGTGACTGATTCTGAGAATGAAACCGATCATTCAGCATGCAATTCAACACTCCGTGATAGTTTTGGTCGATCGTTAAGTATGTATCATAATACGCCATGGATCGCACTTATAAAACGCGGTGGCTGTGACTTTGAGAAAAAGATCTTGCATGTTTATTCATACCGAGCAATTGGTGCCATTATCTTTAACAATAATAGTGGCAGTGAATTAAATTATATGAAAATAACAAATAAAGAGTTACTTGAAGGTAACATAACATCCGTTTTTACGCCAATGTATAAGGGTAACCAGCTAGCTGATATTATAAAGAATCATGGCGAGCATAATCCTGTCAAAATATCGATAAAACAAGGAATGAGATTTGATAAAAAGTCAAGCCTGAATCATCGAAGTTCAGTCCTTTTTGTGACAATATCGTTCATCATTGTGATGGTTATATCCATGTTATGGCTAATAGTTTACTATTATCAACGATTTAGATATCTTCAAACTAAAGAGAATGAACAGAAAATGGATACAAATAAAGCCAAAGAGGCACTTAGGAAAATTCCAACAAAAACTATCAAAACTCTTTCAAAGGTGAGGATAAAGTTTTAGTTATGTTTAGGCTGCAGTGTTGTTAACATGGATGCTTGAGTCAAGTTAAACCATATTTAATATGATGGCATAGCTTTGAAGTTATGATTCGGGATATGATTTGAACTTTAGTCAACTGTAAGGTCTGTGGTAAAATTGTCAGTATGTACAGGAGTAGTGTTTACATTTCAACTTAACTCGTGTATACTTCAAGCATTTTCATGCATAGAGGAAGAACGACGTATGTGTATGTCAAGTCATTTTTGATTTAGACATGGTGTTAATGTCTAGACTTGATGACAAAGATCAATTAAATTAATTTGAGAGATTTTAACCAAGTTTTTATCAAATCTAGTTTTCTGATTAGTCGACAAAATGTCTAGTTACATATATACTTGATATTTGTGCAGAGCTCGTAGTTGACTTGGATTTTGCATGAAAAATATTCGAGACTACTTTGTGCTTTGAATTTGTCAAGCATTTATGAAACTTGCAATTACAAATGTTGAGTTTATAACTAGACTTATAGTCGACTTATCGCAGCTTAATCCACTCGAAATTTGGGTTAGATATCTATCTCAACCAAAAAGTATTTGAGATTAGACCTTATTTTTGTATAGGCAAGTTTTATGATTGTCATCCTGACTTTACTAATAGACTAATTATATTCAATCTAACCAACCTGACCATACATTGAAATATTGCCACAAAAGCAACAATTCTAAGTATAGAACCAAGTTGTACCAAATTGGTTTGAACAACCAATTTTGCCTATAAGCTCTTGCTTGGTTCCAAGAATACTATTGTCTCGCCGCCTTGATGACAACATTTCAATGTGATCCGCTCGAGCAAGCATTCACCTCCTTAACAACACTGCATTTTATGCATTTTCAATCGATTTTAGTTTCCCAAGATTTTAATTTGTTTTGCTAAGTTGTTAGATTGAGAGTTAAGTGTTTCGTACCGCAAAAAGAAGGTGGAAATTTTGAGGTTATAAGAACAATAATAAATGACAAAACGACAGAAATGCACTACCAAACTCTCATCGAGACTAAACTTTCCCACATTTTAATGGAGCAAAAAAAACCCAATTTTCACACAAAATTTATTTTTTCTATTTTAACACGAAAAAAAAAATGTTTTTCAGGAAATTGAAAGTGATTGTTGTGCCGTGTGCATCGAAGCTTACCGTCTTAACGATGTTTTGAGGTGTTTGCCATGCAAGTGAGTTGATGTCGCGGTTATTTTAATCCGCCAAACACAAAATAATAATAAAATTAATTAAATTCTCTTTGTTTATTTTCATCCTAACCTCAAACAGGCACGAGTTTCATCGAAATTGTATAGATCCATGGCTTCTGCAGAATTACACATGTCCATTGTGCAAGTGTCGAGTCTTGAAACAATATGGCTTCGTTGTGAGTCGATCAAATGAGAGTGGAACATCCACAAATGCTTAAAATAAACCTTAGTTCCATTCATTATCAATAAAAATAAACGTTGAAATTGAAAAAATACGAAAAAAGATAAAAAA
Organism: Chironomus tepperi; assembly: GCF_022539635.2. Lineage (NCBI taxonomy): Eukaryota > Metazoa > Arthropoda > Insecta > Diptera > Chironomidae > Chironomus > Chironomus tepperi. The sequence goes on from NW_027226215.1 coordinate 105,910, forward strand.
AATGCCAATAATAATTTCCTGATAAACTCTAAAGGCAAACAAGATTTCGTTAAGCTTTTTCTGTTTGTTGATAAAATTCTTATTCGCGTAAAAAAAGACGAGTCTGACTTTTGTTGATAATGAATGAGTTTATTAGCTTTTTAAAATCCTACTTAATTTTATTATTATTATTATTAGTAGCTAAGTTTTACCTTAATTTTGTATAATTTTTGAAGTATTACACGTGCACATGTATTATAATCATATCAATATTTGTTCACTTTTTGGATGCGATACGAAGAGTTTGAAGACACTTATCAAGAAAATTTAATCGGATAATCATATTCTGATCATGAATGTTCGTGTCTAGCATATGACCATATCGTGCTCATGGCTTTTTGGAGCGTTCATCGAACTTTTTTTTACCAAATATTTGGTTAACGTACAGACAATATTGACAAAGACTGTTAAGAACTTTTGATCGATTGTGGTCATGACTTTGTGAGTACTTTTTTTGGGGGGATTTTTTGATAGCGTGGGATTTTGTTGTGAGCTGGATACCCGAGGAGCATAATGTGTCTGAGCGTAACTCTAGGACACTTCTATGTAGCCGTAATAACGGAAAGACGTAAAGCAGACCTAATTGCTGATTTCAAATCATTTTTATGGCGAATAATCCAGTTCACCACATTTTGTCGCCCAGGATATTGATAAAAATGATTTAGATCTTAAGTTAGATGTCATAATTTGCTAAACTACTTATTTAATTTAGAACAGTGACCTGCCAATACATTTTGGGCTTAGATGCCAATAAACCCGAATCTTACGCATTTATAATTCAACAATTTGTGGCTTCTTATGTAAATAAGGCATTTAAATACCTTCCGTGTTCAACGCGTGTTCCACGCGGAAGTCTATATAAGCAGAATGTCTTGTTCTTTGATATGTTCATGTTCCTATGAAGATCTTATTCTGGTAATACTTCGGAGGAAGTTCAGTAACTAATCCTATATAACTTGTCACTAACTAGGCATCTACTTGCCTTTAACTGGTTAGTCTGGTAGCTGACAAACTTTCAAACATCATTTGATTACAACTACCCAAAAACGGCAATTACTTAAACGATATGCAAGACTCAAACCGCTCCACTTAACACACCAGTTACCCCATTTCATTCACATTGCCTCATCACAACACCACATGGCCGTCTAAATAGCATTCAAAAATTTTTATGTCGCACGAGTTAATGAGTGAACAAATATTTAGCGAGACAGTCTGTACAGCAAAATTTCATTTTTTACATATAAGCACAAGCAATTAGCCAAATCATGGTCAATTTAATTTTTAAAAAAGTGATAAAACACAATATAACTGACTCGATTGCGTTCGTACTTAACACATATAGAACTGTATACAAAACATGTTTATTGACAAACGATTTCCTTAAACTCAACGAGTATCGAAAAATATAAAATCGAGTTTATTTTTATAACATTAGATTCGCAAAAGCAAGTTGAGTTAAGAATCTGTGATAAGATAATAAAAAAAATTGAAAACTTATTTTGATTAGCGAGTTTCTCAACGATAAATGGATACGATGTAGCTTTGTTTCTGGTTTCCTTACCCCACATTGTAAGGACTTTTTTGATATCAATCAAAATATATCAGACTGAGGATTTGTCATGATTAAATGGATTGTGAAATCAGATGAATTTATGACTTCACAATTTGTCCACAAATAAGAATTGATAAGACGTGGGTTTAAATCATAAAATGTGATAATGAAAAACAATTGCTTTATATTTCTTTTCCTTGTATGTTTTCTTCAATCCATTATCGAGCTATTAATTAATTTACAATACTTATTATTGTGGTGAAGAATAAAGGGACAATTATCCCGAGCGACACAAATGAAAAGGCACGAAGTACCCCTTTGGTAGAGACTAGAGCTTGAAGTAGACAAACTTGAACACGATTTGAGACGACTTGATTAGACTTCAAAGTCTGGATGTTTGAAAGTCAAGTAGACTTCGAGCTCTAGTAGAGACTTACCAAAGTTCTTTTATTGATACCAAATGGAAGCCGCCAATGCTTCCACTTAGCCTCCATACTCCTGCCGTAGCAGAACCTTCCTAATTTGTGTCGCTCGGAATGTAAAAAAATCAAAGTAATTGGAAACCAAGAAAATGCGATTGACATTGTCGATTCAAGGGTAATGTTCATTATGCTACAAAATTACAAAATTCTTCTAAGGTTTTATGACTTTTTCTTATCAATGCGGAAGCTTTTAATGTTGATTTATAATTTTAACGAAAGAATTTGAATCTTTTGCGTCATATTTTCTGCATCTTTTTAGAATTATTTGAATTGATCTAATTTTACCGAGGTCTTTAAGGATTTGTTGAAGAATTAAGAGATTTTCTTGTAGGAGATCTCAAAATCTTTATTTTAGTCTGAGTAGACATCATGAAATGTCAATGTTCCAACAATTAAAACTAAAATCAACAAAATTTCAAAATTTTCTATTTAAAGATACAGAAAATACAAAAGAATTTAAAATCCTTCCATTGTTTATACAATCAGAAATAAATCAAGATACAACACGTTCTTTTAATAACTTAAGCATTCAAAGAATAGTGTCATAACGGTACTTAAAAGAAAATTACCTTAATATTCCATTCATAACATTACTAAGCGCTGTTTCATGACTGTAATAGCCAACATTTAAGACGCTTTTGTAGTAAATATATCTAATTGGATCTAAATTCACAAATAAATTGAATTTAATCGCATTTTCAATTCCTTACACGTTTATAAAGAATCCAACAGTCGTATTTAATGACTGTTACATATTTTAAGTTTACAATCTGTAATCACAAAAATACCACAAATAGTTATGATGTGCTAAATAGCTATTTATGTTAAGTAGGAAGGGTCAGTGATTGAATGAAGGATTTTCTGTGCTCATAATCAAAAGAATAATAACTTAATAAGTTTAATGTTGCATTTAAAAGAAGCTGAATGAAATACAACTGCCCTTTTAACCTTATTTACAAAAATAAATTTTTATGATCATTAATGAATATTTCAGTCATGCTTGCAAAAAAAAAGTCATTCAACAGACACAGTGATTTTATATTGATTCTGTTTTGTAGATTACATTTTTTTATAATTTTTATTATTTTTTACCTATTTAGTGCAATGTAAATTATTAGTTTTAATGTTTTATTTTAAGTTTTAATTAAAGAAGAAAAAAAAAGAATTATTTTGAAGCAATTTTTTGTGTTTTTAATCTACATATATTTATTTATTTATTTTGCCTAGACAGCTCTAGATAACCCCGATGCGACACAAATTAAGAATTCATCAAAAACAGAATCTAAAGTTCGAAAACATTTCGGGAATTACGTAACTTTTATAAAAACTGGACTCAGTAGCAAAATTGTATAAGCGTAACCCTAAGCGTTACCTAATTTCCGAACGTTCCCTCTTTTATTTACGCCAATTAGAAACTGCATCCAAATGGCGTCCATATGGCTTCTATTTACTCTTGATAACAGAGCATTGACGGGTTCTACAATCGTTTTCTTCATTTGTGTCGCTCGAGAATGATAATATTGACATTTATTCAGTTACCGTGTGGTTTTCAAAGGTGAAATAAATTTGGTAGACTTTGAGTTGTCGCTATTAAGGGTTACATTTGGAATTATCAGGAAGCTATTATGATAATTGATAATATGGATCCTTATGTTATGGGAAATGAGGTTAGAGGTCGATAACTTATTAACTATATTTAGGACAGTGGAGTAAAAGAGATAGACAACAAATTGTTAAAGAATTCTATTTAGTTTGTGAATATAAAGTTGCTAATTGCTTTACGTCATAAGCAGTCATTCACTTATTACTTTCGCTTTTAACGGGGAAATGATCTGTGATTCTGTGCTGTTCAAAACTGCTATTTTGCGTAACGTAATAATTGAACGACTGCAAACTCCCCGTGCAACAGAAATATATAGATTTAGGATTAAAATATGAAGTGTTATAGAAAGATAAGATTGATTATGATATCTACTAGGTGTGACTAGTTGATAAACATTGTATATCACAGGATTTTTAACAGATCCAAAAGTCAAGGGGTTTTGCAATTAGGAATACGAAATATTCACACTTATATTGATGGATTGGTCGATGATGCATGGTCCAGGATATATCAATGCAATATACCTAGCCATAATTTGTGACTAATGCAGTGAAAAATCATCCGAATCCAGACTCTTCTAAACTTTCCTTGTGATTGTACCCGGGTCATTTTCGGTAGGGTTACATTCTAGCCACAACGCAATTGCTGCTTTTTTGTTGACTATTTAAAAATTCATTCTCCTTTCAAAAACTTCGGGCTATGTCAAAAACACAATAATATTTACAAAGCACTAACTCTTCAGAACACATATGACGTTCTTTCCAGTATCATGAAGTTCAAAAGTGGTAAACAGCTTCAAAGCAATTAAGTGATAAAGCTTTAATATAATAATAAATAGAACAATTAATTTTGCGACAAGAGTCAATCATATGGTGACTGATTAAACACTGTTTTTTCGAGAGTTGTTTCGGGCAATCATCGTCAAGTTTCCATGAATTATCAATTTTTTATGACCTTATTTTTATTTCACGCCTCGTCACAAATAACGAATTATTGGAAAAAATCAGATAACAACAAGTCAAGAAAGTATAATACAATTGGAATTGGATGATGATGATGAAGAAAATGAAACGCCTCATCAAAGACGTCGCTATAGTGTCTCACCGATGCCTCAGATCCGCTCAAGTGAATCACAGGTAAATTTTAACATTTCACATCTCATTAACAGCACATGATTCATGAATATTTATATTTATTTTTGAAAATTTTCTTGTTTGCATAATTTCTAGACATCCGGTAGATCATCACCTGAGGTTCCGAATGAAGACATTACCCAACCACAAATTGACGTCATTCTTATTCACAAAGTGAATAATAACGAGTGTAGCTGCAGTTCGTTGGTTAGCGACAAAAAAATAACAATGGATGGTTATGCAACTTATCCCGTTTCACGTAAAAATGGCAGTAAATGCTCATGTGATGAAAATAATTCACAAAATACTCATCAAACATTGGATTTTCCAAAAACGAAAAAATACTCAAAACGTCCAACGATATTAATGTCAGACAGTGACTGTGATCAGAATCCAGATAATTTTGATAATTCTGGGGTCAAAAATTGACCAAAAATTTAAGAAATATTATTTTTTTTGCAGTCTTCTTAATTCCAAAAAATGAGATTTTACTTTTTAAAGCAATTTTTTCCTTAAATCGAATTTTAAATAAATTAAAGAAAAATGAAAAAAAAAAAAACAGAACTTTTTCTCTACCTAATGTAATTACTACCGTCTTCATAGAATAATATTACCACTTCGTATTCAGGAGTTAAGTAATGAAAATGAAAATATCTAGTATCAAAAAAAAAATAATGAAAATTGTAAAAAGAAATGAAAATTCCGTAAGTCGATTTAAATGCAAAATTAAATTCTTACTAAACCCCTGTCTTTAAATTCAATTGACTATATGAGATTTAAATAAATAAAGTGATATTAAACTACACAGAAAAAATTACTGACTTTTAATTTTTTGAATTCCAGTTTTGTGTTTCTGTATTTCAGTGGGGATTTGGAATGATTGGGAGCTTTTCACAACTTTAAGATTGTTCATTGAATCATCTACCATCAGCTGTTTTTAATATTAGATATTGTTCATCTTCTTAATGCTGTTATGTTACGTCAAGCAACGTACGTAAAACTAAATTGGGGTAAAAACGTACGTAATAACGAGTTACGTCAAAAACATACGTAAAATTGAATTACGTAAAAATACGTACATAAAAGTGAGTTACGTCAACAAACGTACGCAAACTGAGTTACGTCCAAAAACGTACGTAAAATTGATTTGCACCAAAAAATACGCCTAATGATTGATCAAAAGCTGATTACTGCGACAAAATTACGCTGAAAGTTGAGCTTCACTTTTTAATATTTTTTTCATCTCCTACAAACTGATTTCAGTTTTAGTGAAATACAAAAACACATAACATGTGTTAAAATAACGACCAAAATATATTCAAAAGTAGTACAAAATTGTGTTTTGCAACAACAGACAGTTCAAGTAGTAAGCCGGAAAGAAATACAAAAGTCTGTGAAAAATCATTAATTAGGAACTATGACAGCGTTTGAGGAATTTGGGTTAATTCCTGAGCTTGGAAAAGCAGTGGACGAAATGGAATGGTTACTGCCAACAGACGTCCAAGCAGAAGCAATTCCTTTAATTCTAGGAGGTGATTTATACGTCATGTTTTGATTTCACAATTTAATGTTATGAATGTCATTCAATAGGTGGTGATGTCCTAATGGCTGCAGAAACTGGAAGTGGTAAAACTGGTGCTTTCTGTCTTCCAATTTTGCAAATTGTATGGGAAACTATAAAGGATTTACAGGATGGAAAGAAAACTCATCATTCACATTCAACTGTTCCTTGGCGAATGTCATTTTTTGACAGAGGAAATGCTCTTGCCGTTGCTCCAGGTGGACTAAGATGTCAATCTCGAGAACAGAGAGAATGGCATGGATGTAGAGGCACCACTGGTGTCAAAGGAACTGGACGTTACTATTTTGAGGCTACAGTCACTGACGAAGGATTATGTCGTGTTGGATGGGCAACTGACAAAGCAAGTTTAGATTTGGGAACGGACAGATTCTCTTATGGATTTGGTGGAACCGGTAAAAAGTCAAATAACAAACAGTTTGATGACTATGGAGAATCTTTTGGTATAAATGACGTGATTGGATGTTTACTGGATCTCGGTAAAGGAGAAATTTCATACACTAAGAATGGAAAGAATCTCGGAATAGCATTTAGAATTGCTGATAATTTAAAAAATGAGACATTTTATCCAGCCGTAGTCTTAAAAAATGCAGAGATGGAATTTAATTTTGGCGAATCTGATTTCAAGCATAAAATTCCTGACAGCTATATTGCTTTATTTAGAGCAGACAGTGCCAATGTCAAAAATAATCCAAATGCTCAATCATCGTCCGCAGAAGAAATGAAATCAAAACCAAATGCACCAAAAGCTATTATCATTGAACCATCACGTGAACTGGCTGAACAGACATTCCAGCAACTCGAAAAGTTTAAGAAATTTCTTAAAGATCCATCAATTCGTGAATATCTCTTGATTGGAGGTCAAAGTAGCAAAGAGCAAATTAATGAGCTACAAAGAGGAGTTGATGTAATACATTTAAGTTAATTACTTTATGTCCCATTTTTCATGCCTTATTTCTATTTTAGATTATTGTTGCTACCCCAGGTCGTTTAGAGGATTTGCTGTCACAAGGTTACGTACTTCTTACTCATTGTAGATTCTTTGTATTGGATGAGGCTGATGGTCTACTAAAGCAAGGCTATGGAGGTCTAATTGATCGAATTCATAAGCAAATTCCGAAAATCACATCAGATGGAAACAGACTTCAAATGATCGTATGCAGTGCTACTCTCCATGACTTTGATGTTAAGAAAATGTCCGAAAGATTGATGCATTTCCCGACATGGGTTGACTTAAAAGGTGAAGATGCTGTACCCGAAACAGTTCATCATTGTGTCGTCATGATTGATCCACAAAAGGATTCATCATGGAAGAATTTAAGACAACATGTTCAGACTGATGGTGTGCATGCAAAGGACAATGTCAGACCAGGAATAAATTCAGCAGAAACTCTTTCAGAGGCAGTAAAAATGCTTAAAGGAGAATATTGTGTTCGTGCAATACGTGAACATAAAATGGATAGAGCCATCATATTTTGTCGTACGAAGATAGACTGCGATAATTTGGAGAATTATTTACGTCAAGTGGGAGGAACTGAATTCTCATGTGTATGCTTGCATGGTGATCGTCCACCAAATGAAAGAAAGGCTAATTTACAGAAATTTAAAGACAAACATGTCAAGTTCCTAATCTGTACTGATGTTGCTGCTCGCGGTATTGACATTTCTGGACTTCCATTTATGATAAATATTACTCTGCCTGACGAGAAGTCTAACTATGTCCATAGGTATAATTGAGCTTTAATTATTTAATCCACAAAAATCAATGACTTTTTCCCATAGAATTGGTCGTGTCGGACGTGCTGAAAGGATGGGGCTTGCTATTTCCTTAGTATCGACTGTTCCTGAGAAGGTATGGTATCACGGTCAATGGTGTCATTCACGCGGAAAAAACTGCTGGAATACGAATCTTGTTGAGCAAAAAGGCTGCTGTATGTGGTATAACGAGCCACAAGTAAGCTTACTGATTCCTGTCTAATTATCCTATAAAATTGACATTTATATCCTTTTAGTATTTGGGAGATATTGAAGAGCATTTAGGATGTACAATTCAGCAAGTTGAAACAGACATGAAAGTTCCACTTAACGAATTTGATGGAAAAGTTGTTTATGGACAGAAACGTAGTAATACAGGCTCTAATTACCAAGATCACGTCAAACAATTAAAACCAATTGTTGATGAACTTGCAGACTTAGAATTGAAAGCTCAATCAATATTCATGCGACGTCTTCTTTTATAAATCTCTTATTCGAATTTAATTGAATAAAAAATATAACGAATGGATTGATGAACTTCCTTTGTTTCATTTTCTATTTTGTTCCTGCAAAAGATTCTACTGGATTTCGTTTCGTAGGTCGAGAAAGTGATTAAGACCTCACTGGATCTTGTTTTGTAGATCGGGGAAGTGATTTAGTCCTTACTGGATCTTGTTTTGTAGGTCGAAGAAGTGACTTAGACCACACTGGATCTTGTTTTGTAGGTCGAAGAAGTGACTTAGACCACACTGGATCTTGTTTTGTAGGTCAGGCACGCGACTTAAACCTCACTGGATCTTGTTTTATGTATCGATAAGAGACTTATACTTTACTAGAACCTGACAGCTAGGACAACAATGAGCAAGCACCGACTACTTTTGTAATTTTTTATTTCAAGTAAATGAAAAATTGATTAAATACCTACATGAGTTTCGAGATTTTTTTAATTGAAATTCAAATCGTTATTAAAATTCGAGATCATTAATATCTTTAACATAACTACTTAGTAGTCAATCTACAATGTCTACGCTTACAATTCGTCTACTCAAAAATTTCTAAATAAATTACGCATATCCACTAGCTCGAACTTCATTCCAAACTTTAAGCATTTCATCAGAGTTATCATAGCCGTGTGTTGCAAGGACATAACGATAACTTGCAGGACCTGAATATGCTGCTTTATAATAATAAAACTCTTCTGAATGTAAAGGCTCAATGTTGGCTTTTAATGCAACAATCCCCAAAAAGATATCATCAAATCTGAAATATTTTGTATACTGACTTGTACAGAACATTTCTTGAAGTGCTTCTCTTGACAGTAGGAAACATCCAGCAGTTACATATGTTGGCCATCGATCGTATTTATATTCATCAAGGGAAATATACCATTTACTACTCCGATGACGATGAGGTCTTGAATTAAATACATATCCAGCAAATAATTTGACATTTGGCGGTAGCTCTACATTGAAGCTTAATAAGTTCCTATTTGTCATCTCTGTATGATTAGTTCCATTAATTATCTTTGCTTCTTGTAATTTCCTTTGGTTTAATTTTCTTAATTGTTCTTTGTATGCTTCAAGGTATTCAGGATAATTTACAGGATTTCTCAAAAATGCCAGAATATTCTTAATCGATACGTAATAGTCATCATCGACAAACAGGTAGAATTTACTTCTTATGCAGTTCTCTTTGCACCATTTCATCCCATGCATAGTCTTCAGAGTGTTATTGTAATATTCATCGATGAAATTAAACTAAAATGGAATTAATAGTGAGCATTACTTTGTTATATACCGCCATGTCCATTACCTGAATAATATCTTTGTATCTCTCCGACTCAATGTCAACAAGTTTCTGTATCTCTGATAGCTGATCATTATGAGTTTGTTGATCGATGCCCAATGAGAATACCGTCCTAATTATCACATCCGAGAATCTCTTCTCAAATCCCCAACTGTTCCTTATTGCATTCCGCCTTTCAAAGTGGTCATTTCTAGACTTGACTATAATTAACAGGTGTGGCACAAGTCCTTTCTGTAACTCATCTTTGCACTTGTTTTCATTGTTGTGCCGATATGTATATACAGCATTATTAATTGGCTCAACGTCTGGCTTCTCTCCTTTTCTTACTTTATAGCATATTGCATTGATGTTTCCATTTAATTCGTACTCAAACTTTTCAAATTTGACTTCAAAAATGTGAAGAAAAACACCAAAAAAGTCCAAAAGAAATAGAATTGTTAAAAATAGGCACGTAAACTTGAGTAGCTTAACATATAGTCGACGATTGCGGGGAAACATTCCTTTAAAGTCTAGGAATTGCTTAACAAAATTGAGAATTCAGCTTTGATACTTAAATAAATAAGAGATTTCAATTTTTTCTTGTCTAACTCATGACTAATTTGACACAAAATAAAAACAGAACTGGTGATTGATGTATTCACACCGTATTTAAGTTGGACCGTATTGATTTTGCTGGAACAGGTGCCGGTTCAATAAAATACAAAAAACTTGATTTTCAATAAAAAATTTAAAATTCAAAGTTTACTTTGATTGCATCTAGGTTGAAACCCTCAAATAGCAAAAGCGAAGCTTAGTCTATCCACGAAACTTTCTATGGTACGGTGTGAATCTATTCGCATTGGGCTTCTACCCAATATGCTGGTTAATAGTGTAAAATTATATTTTTCTCAACAATTACAAACCTTTGTTTGATGCTGAAGACCTAATGAGATGAAGTTTTGATCTAGTAATCTATTTTTAACATAAAGTTTAATTACAGAACCTCAGTTTAGCTAAATTTATTAATTTCTTAATTTTGCTACAAACAGTGCCCTGAAAGAATAAACGAACACTTAAAATTCAAAATTATTGGACATTCCGTCAAAACCGAACATACGTGACAACACCATTAATTTTTAGTGGAATGAAAAAAAAATTTCGCTTCTCAAGAAAATTAATTAAATAATGGATTAATAGACAGTAAAAACGCTTAGAAATAGTATAATTCGGTAAGGAAGATAGAACCAGAGGAACCAAAAGTATTGTGGATTTGGATTTCACCATAAAAGTGCTTAAATTTTAATAATTTTAAAAAGTGAGTGAAGAAAAAAAAAAATTAATTTTGATAGCGGAAAATTTTTTCTCATTTCGTATAAAAATCACAAATTGTGCAATTAAAAGGCTTTTATCTATATTGGTAATACAATAAAAGTGATAAGATTCATGAAAAAGTGCAGTGAGTCAAATATTTATAATGTTAATTAATAAAAGCTAAAAGTCGGTGAAGCATAATGTGGGAAAAAATATATATTTGAGTGATGAAAATGCTCAGCTTAACTTATAAATAAAATGTAATAAATTAACTCTGCATAAGAAAAGCAAGGAACAAATTTCGTCATTATAAAAATGGAAAAGAAGCGCATTTTCCGTTACACACCCTGGTGCACTCGGTATTCAAAATTATAATCCATCGATATTCAAAATTAGCATATAGAACCTCTTAAATGCGTTAATGACTTTGGTTCTATACATTATAACTACAAATTGGATGTGCTTTTTGAGATCGATCGATTTTTCGACCAGAAAATCAGCAAAGCTTAAACGAAAAACGGCATAATTCAGCTCAAAAATCAATCGATTCCATGAGCTACAGCGTATATTACGGACAAAGTGAAGACATTAGTGCCTTTCAAACCAAAAGTTAGGAAAATGCGCTTAAAAATTGTTCATTTGAGCACGTCAATCAATGCTGATTTCACTAAACTGTTACAAAAAGAAATATTAAGTATATCAAAAGTTATAGAGCACATTGAGAGAAACGCGTATCTTCAGACTTGCTTCATATGGTGTAATTGTACGACCCATTGATAGTCAGTCAATAGACAGACTTTTTCTGTATCACGAGGTTAAAATTTGATCCGTTATCTGTCAGTATAACAAATTATTAAATAATTGCAGCTGTGACTCACTCCGCGTAATTCCAATTCTTATCAAAATAAACAGCATATGAAGCTAATAAACCCTCAATGGAATGTTTTGACGTTTTCAAACTGAATTAATCATCACATAAAATAATTATTTTCTGAGAAACCGGTTGAATCATGCACAAAAGATTGTCGACGTCACTAAAAAGAAGAAGTCTGCATTTGCAGGCGGTTAATGGCCATGAATGAAAGCGAAATAAATTTTCTCTTGTATATCTAACAATGAAAATACGGGCAATTATTCGACAGACTTTAATTGCCAATTATTATACACGGAGAGTTTCCCAAAAGTATGTGAAGATGCGTGATAGGAAGCAAATGTGTAGCAGCAGTCAGCTAGCGAAGACAATAAAAATTTATAGGCAAAAAAAAATTCCTCAAAGAAAAACCAAATAAAAATTCCTCAAAATATATTCACATTAAAAGTTTATGTTTGGCTTCAATGCCATATGTTTATTGATTTAATGTGAACAAAACTGCTCATTGAAGATTACACATCAACATTACATAGTCGTTCCATGCCACGAAAAACTCTTCATACTTTTTTCATACAGCATTGACTTCTGTAGGTCAAATATAAAAAGAAGACAGTCGATTTCCAAGTAGTAAATTATTCATCCATTGAAGTGTCGTATCTCATTCTACATGATTCGGTTTAATGTGTCATTGCCTTTATTATGTACTTTAAAGTGACGCTATCGAAATGGCCTCACAGGTTGTTTGTCTGTCCGAATGTGTGATGTCATCTGTGGAGATCCAGAATAATTACTGGAACTAAATGTTAAGCTTTTAGAATTCGCATGCGTGAGTCATTCGTTGCGTAAATTTTGGTGCATGGGATTGCAAATTTTCAACCGTTATTTCTTCAAAATTTTAAATAATTTTTGGCTGTTTTTTTCAAATATTTTTCGAACGTTATTTTTTCAACTTTTCAAAAATGCGCTTCCGTCAGCCCACAACCGACCACATCTCCAAAATTATCAATTTCCCAACCAATGTTTGCATTCATTGCCTAATTCACTTCTAAAAAATTCCCAAGTATTAATAGATTGTGTCAATAAAAATATTTAAAGAGTCTTAAAGTTTTTGTCACTTGACTTAAACAACCGGCATAGGAACGAGCAGAGAGAAAATGTTGTTTGTTGATATCAAATATACAAATAATGTTTTTGTTTCACTTGTAAACTGCCAAAAAAAATTGTTACTCATTGTTCTACATTTCAAGTGTACGGTCCGTGTCATATTTCCTCAGCGTACATAATTCAATGTGAAATAATATCAGTGACGTGATAGATAAAAAACAAAAATCCCGAGCTTATTAATAAGCGAAAAACAATGTATATCAAGTGACAGTGAGACATGAGATTGTGAGACGCATTTTGTAATTACAATATTAAATTACTAGGAGTTAATTGTTGTTAATTCATAAAGAATATTGCATTAAGTTTAATCATTAGCTTGTGCTGGGGAAAATGATACAGGTTACAGGCATGCAAATTACTGTAAATGAATGGAATGCAAGTGATCACAGTTTATTTTTGTAGCTTCGTAATCGATTGTTACTTACCTGTTCTGTAGTGAGTTTGAATGGATATTTAATATTGAGTCGAGTTGATATTTTAGCACGTTTTAATGACTTTTGATACTTAGTTTCTAACTAATTTACGGATAAACTTCTACGTAAATGCTTACGTATACGTATAAGTAAACCTTACGTTACGTTTTGACTAAGTATAAATTACGTTACGTATTGTTTACGTAAGTTCAAAGCTACGTTATCCTTTTGTTACGTATTGTTTTACGTACGATTTATCCTACGTAAGCCTTACGTTACGTAATGTTTTACGTACGTATTATTTAACGTAAGCCTTTCGTTACGCATTATTCTACGTAGGCATTCAAAAACCAAATAACCGTTATAATTTTTTAAAATTTCCACAACCATTTTCTAAATTTAAAATTTTCTCTGATCTATAAAAATCACAAATGCTCTAGTTTCCTAGATTTATGCACTTGTTTAGATAAAGCATCCATCAACCTGAATTAATCTATAATATAAATAAAGCTGACATTGAAAACACCTTTTTCCACTCATTAGCTATTCTCAGAAAAATTATGCAATAAATTTATACAAAGTAGTTCATGAAAATCTCCACCTACACATAATCTCAGCATTCTCAATATTTATGAACAGAAAATTAAGATGAAAAGTATAAACAGCAAGTGAAAGTCAGTTGATTGACAGATGTTGAAAGTATGAATATTTACTGCTTGAAGCTTAATATTTTTTGCAATTTGACACATGCCAATTAATAAATTGACTCCATTTGAGTTAATATTGTACAAAGTGGATGTTCCATTATGATAAAATGTGCTAAAAAAAATGAGTTTCTTTCTTCCCAACACAAAAAATATTCGCAAGACGATCAAGCCTCAGTTCTTTTTCTTCATCCATAGGCGTCGAATTTAATATTTATTTATATAAAATCGCGGTAATTTGATGGATTGAGTAAATATTTGTAGTAAATTTTAAAGCTTGAAGGCTGTATGTCTTATTGTAATACATTTTGTATTAGTTCCTTTATATTATAAGCTTATTGATAGTTGCATTGATAGGAAGTATAGCGTCTATTTTCTGTATCATGTAAGGAACGGTTTTCCACAATATTATTCGTGCCTAGTTTTCATCGATTTCAGTCAAGTGTGTACATTTCGTTCACAAATATTTACTAGCACACAAAAAAAGAAGTAACACTGGCTTCATGTAGGTCATCTCATATTCATTCATTCTACATACGAAAAAATGCTCACAGTTCTAATTATTTTTCATGGATATTTGCGTGTTGATTAATTAGTCGTTTCCACTTTATGGCGTAATAAATCATTGTATTGGTTGAACTTTATTCCTAAAATTACCACTTTTTTTAAACTTTTTATCAAACATGTGTTAAGGTATGTACGATAACGATAAGCGCGTGTAAAATGTGTCTAGAATGTATCATGATTAAGTTGCTGTATTTGTGAGTCATTTTCTACGTTAATACACAGTGATTTATTCATAGATTACTAAATTTGTGTCTACGTATTAAGCGCTCGGAACAGTCTCAAGTTAAAAGTACAAAGGTCGAATATACAACGTCAAAATGTGAGAATGAGAATCTTCTTTGGGAGTGGCTCATTGACTATGCGATGAATTTTAATTTGGGGATTTTTTGAAGCATATTTTAATAAGTGGTTGGGGTTTTTTAATCTGGTTATTTTGATCTTTGCTCGTATTTAATTATTTTAAGCCGTTAAATTTTAATATAATTTTTTGCAATGTTCAAAAAAAAATTGACCGTTAATTTTCAAATATTTTTCAACAATTTCTATTCAAATGTCAACTGTTTTTATCTTTGCTTATCACTGATAAATTTACGTAAAATCTCTTTGTGCCTCTATGATGAAATCCCTTCATGGTGAAATATAGACAACAGCTGTCATTAAGAACTACCTTAACATCTAAAACAAGATATTTTGTCGTTTTGATTTTTATGTCAAAATTATGCCATAAACATATTCTTATGCCCTATTAATATGTTAATAGTCGAAAACGGGAAATAAAGCCATAAAAGTTGTTGCTTCAGTTAGTTGTCATTCAGTAAGTCAACGCAAATTTCCTGGGGTTTAATTAAACTTTCGAACATTCAATTTAAGACTTTATTAAGCAGGTATTGAATATCAGTGTTAATGCTTACGATATTCCTCTAAATCACTACACACCTAACTACAAACTATTAAATGAAAATAAAGTTGCAATGTCATTAGAAAGTTTGAACCTGCTTAAACTTTATTTAATATTCATGAACATCAAGTAAGCATTATCGATATTATTTTATATAAAATGTATAAATGAATTAAAAATGCGCATTCAGCGATCAGTTGTATAAATGCTTTTAGTTTACTTCTCGTTTTATTGGACTTTGTATAATGCATTATGAGAAATCTGCTTTTACGTATTGGGATTTCGTGTATAATTTGGCTTACGTAAAATTTGATTACGTATTCTGTAAAACGGATACTTTCACGTACGTTTTTCGTTTAAATTTACGTACGTATTAGGGTTACGTATATTATTTTACGTACGTATTCGCTTTACGTAAGTTATTTACGTACGTAAATTATCTTACATATTTCAAGTTCATTACCAAAATTCTTAAGTTTATATGACTTTTTATCAAATACCAATGTTATCAATTTAATATCTCCGACTTTTAGCTTTATTAACAATCAATTCACATATTGATTAGCTCATAAAAATATTTTAGACTCAATTCAACATGAATATTAAGACAAATCAAACTAATACGACGATAAAAGCCTTCCACCAGTTTATATATTATTATCAGACTATCATGAATCTCAAACAACAATCACCATGCTTTATCAATTACTGTCCATACATGAGAAAATATTCAACAGAACATTAATTAAGTTTCCATTAGATCGATTACTAATTTTTTTTTATTTTTTTCATTCTTATGCATATTTTAGATCCATTAACAGTGAACCGGGTAATCATATACATAGCAAGAGAGAGAAAGAGTCATAATAACTACAATTATTTAGTTGAGAGACATTTTTAATGCTTCACGCAAGCTAACATAGTTTTTTTTATGATTATATGAAAAGAGAAAGAGATAACACAACTACAGAAGAAAATCATGTGGTTTTAAATCGGTTCCAGTATTTATCGTGACATAAAAAATTTATTTCAAGAAATCTATTTAACTGCAATACTTCGATCGGATAGTGTAAAATATATAATACGAAAAGGAAAATCAATAATATTTTGGTGAAAATTAAGTAGTCGTGAAAATGTTGACATCAACAACAAAACATGTTTTACACTGCCTGCTTCTCTGTTCTATGATTATTGGACTATTATTTGGATCGGGAGCAATCAAAACAGATGATGATGATTATATAGCAATTGATCCATGGACAGAATATGGAACAGCATGGACAATTTTCTTATATGTAATAAGATGTTGTGCCCTTATGACACTGCCACAAATGCTTTGCAATTTCTTTGGACTTGTTTGTTATAACGCATTTCCTGATAAAGTTGTGCTGAAAGGTTCACCACTTTTAGCGCCATTTATATGCATACGTGTAGTCACGCGTGGAGATTTTCCTGATTTAGTGAAACGTAATGTTATGAGAAATATGAATACATGTCTTGATACGGGTCTCGAGAATTTCCTCATTGAAGTTGTTACCGATAAGGCATTAAATCTTCCGAAACATAGACGAATAAGAGAGATTGTCGTACCAAAAGATTATCAGACAAAAACTGGTGCATTATTTAAGTCTCGCGCTCTACAACATTGCTTAGAGGATAATGTTAATGTATTAAATCCAAACGATTGGATTGTACATCTTGATGAGGAAACAATTCTTACTGAAAATAGTGTACGTGGAATAACAAATTTTGTATTAGATGGTAAACATCCATTCGGTCAGGGACTAATTACTTATGCAAATGAAAATGTTGTTAATTGGCTGACGACGCTTGCAGACTCTTTTCGTGTTAGTGACGATATGGGAAAATTGAGATTCCAATTTAAATTCTTCCATAAGCCGCCATTCAGTTGGAAAGGAAGCTATGTTGTGACACAGGTGAGTTTTTATTGCTCATTGCATAACTTTCTCTTTAGAAAATGTTTCATGATTAGCTCGATGTTGCTGCTGTAATGCAGTTTTTGCTAATTTTGATGGAGAAAAAGTTTGTTTTGGTCGCATGACTGGCGCATAAATTAGAAAATATCTCGAATTTCATTTTGAAATATCTTCTACGTTACGTATAAGCCTTACGTTACGTATAAACCTTACGTTACGTATAAACCTTACGTTACGTATAAACCTTACGTTACGTATAAACCTTACGTTACGTATAAGCTTTAAGTAATGCTAGAATAATCCATAATTAAGTACAATATTTTGCAAAATTTAAATGTTTTTCTTGCTTAATGGCACAGTTAAGTCATAATGAAATTTAATTCCTCAGAAGCCAAATCATAAACTTTTATTAGAATGCATGGAAGTGCTTTATATCACGAATTTAGCAATATACAAGCTAATTATGTGAAGTGACTCGACGAAATTGTTATCTTATTAATAACAGTATTTGAATCCACTCAGCCTTCAGATTTTATTTTATCATGCATATTTACGAATTGATAAGTTCATAAAAAGTTGATTGCTTTAGACTTAATTGCTTCCTGGAAAAAAAGAGATACGAAACAATTTTGATAGCTATGAGTGTTATGGTTGAGAATTAAAACCCGGTTAGCATTTAGGCCTAAAGGGCAAACTCATTTCCTAAATTAGATCAGATAATCAGTCTAGTCAGTAGCAAAAAAATATCGATCTCTAGTTACATTAATGACTTAATAGATCATTATACTTTTACTTTCTCTGTAATGACTTCTTAATTGCTCACTTTCATCATTATATTTACTTTCAGTTAAATGCCGAGAAAGATGTATCATTTGACAATGGCGTCGATGGATCTGTTGCTGAGGATTGCTTTTTTGCAATGAAAGCGTACAGTAAAGGATACTCATTTGATTTTATTGAGGGCGAAATGTACGAGAAATCACCATTCACACTACTCGACTTCCTACAGCAACGTAAGCGTTGGCTACAAGGAATCCTCCTTGTTGTTCATTCAAAAGTCATTCCAATTAAGCATAAAATTTTCCTTGCGCTAAGCGTTTACAGTTGGGTGACAATGCCTTTATCAACATCAAATATATTTTTGGCAGTTTTAATGCCTATACCATGTCCATTCATTTTGGATGTATGTTGCGCCTTTCTTGGTGGCATTAGCGTGTACATGTACATTTTTGGTGTTCTCAAATCCTTTTCATTATATCGATTTGGTGTATTGAAGTCAATCTTATGCATTATTGGAGCACTCGGAACAATACCCGTAAATTTAGTTATTGAAAATGTTGCTGTGATTTGGGGTATGTTAAGCAATAAACATAGATTTTACGTTGTACAAAAGGAAATAACTAAAACAACAACAACAACACTTGAGGAACGTCCTTTAATGATGGATGTTTAAATTGCTAAAAAAAATCCTATTGCATTGTAGTCAAAAAAATCAAATATAAGAATATATATTTAAAGAATTATTAATTAATTTATATAGGAAACAGTTTCTACTTCGTACACCTTAGAAATGTAATGAAATATTTGATGAAAAAAATTAAAAATGTAAATTTACGTAAGGTTTATTAATATTAAAAATAGCATATTTAACTGTATAATTGTGCGCATATATTTTATTTCGCTCGTTTTTCACTTAATTGTACTTTGTATGGCTGATTTGGAATTAATTTTGGTGGATATTTGAATTAGATTGATTGGAATTTACGTAAACGTGGGAATTCTTACGTAAAATTGAAAATACGTAGGTTATTGCATTCGCAAATTAAATTACGCACGTTTAGATTTACGTACGTAAATGGTAATACGTACGTAAGTGTAAATACGTACGTCTTCATTCACGTACGTAATATAAATGCGTACGTTTTTATGAAATTTACGTAAGTTTTCGCTATTTTTGCGTAAAGTCACGAGCACATTCTATCGTGTCAATGGTTAAAAAGCTATCAATATTCAAAAATTCCATCAAAACAATTCAACAAAAAGAACAAATTTAAAGAAATTAATTCAGCCTTGAAGTGAATTTTTGCATTGCATAATAATTTTGATTAAATTACGACATTTTCAATTCCATCCCATTAGTCAGAACAATTTATTATTTTATTATTGCACAAAAAAAGGAATCATAACAGTAAAAGTAATTAATTAAATCATTCAACATCCCCCCGCCCCTCCTCATTCATCATCTTAAATCACAATAAATATTTACATAGAAAATTATTGTTAAGTCATGATGAAAGCAATAACAATTAACATCTATGAAAACGACATCATAAAACAAATAATCACATAAAAAATGATTTTTTTTTTCTCTTCTAAGTAACAACAAAAATGTGATAAAAAAAAGGAAATGAAATGCAAAAAAAAGTATGAATTAAGACAGAAAAAATGTAATGCTTGTAGACAAAAACGATTAAAAAAATATTTAAATTGATACCAAATGAGTTTGTCTCTGATTAAATAATATAATTAAGACGATGATGATGAACAAAATAAAAAAATTAAAAAATTTGTAACTAGAAAAGTATGAAAAGTTTTTGATAACATGTGAAATATTCATGCATTTTTTATATCGGTGCATAAACTTTGTAATTAAATGTAACTTACACTTAAATAGCCCACCATAAAATATCTTTTTTATTTTCATTTTTTTGTATCAAAATGAATGTTTGATAAGAATAGCAAGGTGTGCGTGCGCTTAGGGCAGGCAAACAGGCAAAAATCCAACTGTAAATGACGATTTTTATATGAAATTAAGTTTTATCGATTAATTCGAAAATTATGGAATGAAAAGAAAAGATTGAATTCAATTTTTATGTCTAACGAATCTAATTCAACTCCAAAAGGCAGTTAAGAACGGTTAAGGACTAATTCATGGTTCCGAAAGTCCAATTAATCGCAGTTTTAACGTGAGATAATTTGATAAGAAAATACGAAAAATAATTAAGAATTTTCCGAATAAACAAACCTTGGATTTAAATTTGACTCTTGTGAACTCTTATGATAAAGAATGGATATGCTTTGTATGCAGAATGTCTAAAATTAAATACTACGAGAACTTACCATATTTTAAATGAAATCAAAAGAGAAATTGTAGGAAAAGTTACTAAATATTAAGGAACAGAATTAAAAAGCTAATTTCTCATGAACATTAAAAAACCATAAAGTAATACTGGAAACGGCTAGTCAAAGAATCTTAAGAAAATATCGAGAATTCAACCATTAAATCTTGATAAAATGACTCAAGTTTCTTTATGTCTCAATGACTACTTAAAATGCATAAATTCACGTTTTCTTTTATATTCCACACAAAAAAGTGTAAACAAAGTTGACCTTGAAATCGTTCATTGCTACTTCATTCAAGCTTTAAAGTTCAATGGATCAATATTTCCTTACCCACAATAAACTTGGTAACTTTTTGCTGCAATTTCAAAATTTTTATATTCACAAATAAAAATGAAAGCTGAAATAATGATCAAATAATGCCGGTGCGATTAAAACTTAATAAACAGAAAAAAATAGACTTTAAGTTGAAAACGACAAAATTACTTCCAAAACGAAGATCTTGCTTGGACTGGCTTGATGTTAGAGATTTTTTGATACTTTTGGTTATGAATGTAAATGATGGTCATTTACATTTACGATGTCCATAAAATATTAGATTTTGTATCATAATCAGCCTCTCAATTTGATAGTTTAGTTTATCAGACACAGACAACCTTGAAGCTCTATGCTTTATGAGTCACATGTCAGTGTCTCGACATTTGAGATAAACTTAGCATCAAGCCATGTTTCAAGTCAAACGATTATTTTTTTTTATCATCAACATAAATTCATGAGAAGTTCACATAATCTTTGTATCCCGAGTGGCACAATGAGACGAGTTAGAAGTAGACTTGGATTTTCTATCGGAAGAGTCAACTCAAGTTGATTCGATTCCATATAAAATTAGGGTCGACCTCGAGCTCTGGCTTTGTGTCTTGCGGATATGTGACTTTAAATCAGTTAAAGATTTCAGTTCAATGATTTTTAAAATTTATAATGCAACAAAGATTTTTTTCTCTTGAACTTTCAGTTTGTATATTTGAGGCTATTTAAAGCTTAACAGTAAGGAACTGATATGAGTGAAGTGGATTGTCTGTTTGCAGAGTTTGAACTTCTCTGTCAGGCTTACTAGTAACAAGCAGAGGCCGAAGCCGACTTTGATTTTGTATAGAAAATCGACAAGAGTTGACTCGACTCTGTTTGAAATTAGAGTTGACTTCGAGCTCTGGTAACAAGAACAAACATTTTGACATTAAAACCTCATTTTGAGTCCTTAAAAATCTCTCAAAAACGTCATTTAAATCCACTTCATTCAAATCAGATTTTTTAAGTTCAAAGACTTTTTTAAAAATTAATTTTGTATCAAAATATGTAAAAAAAATCTGCTTTCAAAAAGTTAATACGAAATTCCGTTCTATAAAAAAAAAAATTAAAAAATGTTAATCAAACCCGCTTAGCGCGTGGAAGTTTAGAATGTTGAACAAAATTCTTAATTTATTTGTAAAAAAAAAGTTTTGCAATTAGCTTTGTTTAAAAATGAATAACAAAAGAATAAAAATTAATTACTAGATGAGAAATAAAAAAAATGTGAAAAAAATTTAAATATTTTGTAGATTTGCACGAATAATGATAAAAAAATTTCTAGAGAAAATGGGAAGTGATTTTTAAGTAAGGAAATAGTATTTTTTGTTGGATTAGAGTCGAATGTAGCGTGACAATTGACATACTAAGAGCTTATTTGGTGTGGACCTTCTGTAGTTTGACTAGTGACAGTCTATGCTAGAAACCCTAACAGACAATAGGCATATTCATGAGCATGTACCTTGTCTGTTCGGGTATAATACCTCAACTGATCAAATTTTGCTCAGTAAACTGTTATTTAAATTTGTAAATAGATTATAATCCAATTTATACTGATTTAAATCATATTTGAGGTTAGATTTAAGTAGAGCTCGAAGTCGACTTGGATTTTGTATGGAAAAGTCGACTCAGATCGACTCGACTCCATTCAAAAATTCAAGTCGACTTCGAGCTGTGAATTTGAGATTTTTTGAATCAATTTCCATCCTTTCTCTACCTTAAACACGCTACTTCTTCCTTAATGAAGAAAGCTTTTCCATCGCTGTACATCAAAAGCAAATTTTTCCAACCCTCAACACCACCAAATCCACAAAAAGCTTCCCAAACTCTAGCAAATAAAAACAAAATGTAGACAGCACGCGCTCGATTTTTGATGCAGAAAATGTAAAATAATTTCTACTTTATTTATTTGAAAGCAGAAAGTTTAAAACAATCTATCAAAAAAAAAAGTAAAACTCTGAATGAAGAAGAAGTAAATAAAAAATGGCATAAATAATTAAACTCAATTGTGTTAATTCGATTTTCGCATGCAAACTTGTTTTTGTACAGATGAAAATGAAAGTTTTGCGATTTTAATCTCTGCTGATCTCCATAAAATTTATTTTGAAATGCATGATTTTCTAAATTAAAATTAACTCGATAAAGCTTGTAAAATATTAATTGATGTCACCATTAATCATTGACCGTTTTATATCTAATTAGGCTAGTTGACAGTTTCCGTAGAATTGGTTTGTTAATTTTTAATTAATTGGTTTATTGACGTTTCGATTGAGTTCTATTTATGTAGATTTAATACTGTAAGTTCATGGCAGGCCAACAGGTAAATGACCTATTAAATATGTCCAGTTCATTTTTACACGTATCACTCCCGAGCAGCACAATGTGAAGAATGCTATAAAGATGGATCGAAATGTGGCATTAAGGTGCCGTCAGGACACCTTTCCGTTAAAACGAACGACGATGCCTTAACGAACACTGTATTCGGGTTTTACTAACTTTCTTAGGAAGTTTGGAGTCAAACTGCATAGTCCACAAATTGTAAGCAGCCTTTTCAAAACTGAAGACTCAATCGTAAACTATGAATCAGAGTTGGCAGTTCTTTAGAGTCCGGACGCCAAACGTCCGAAAATCCGGACTCCATATGACCAAAAATTTCGAACTCTATGGAGTCAGGCTTCACTTTTTTTAAGGGAGTCCAAACTACAATGGAGTCGCTTCCACATTGGAGTTCTGCCAACTCTGCTATGAATTGCTTGACTTTTTGACTACTAAATCACTAGTAAACAAGACAATGTGTAGTACTTACGTTGATATGCAGTTATGTTGCTGTAACGATTTAAACACAATATTGAAAATGATTATATCCTGCAAAAAGTAAATATAGGGTCGTAGACACCCCGCCCATTCTCCTAAAAAGCAAACGTAGTAAGGAGCTCCTAAGCTGAAAAAAGTCTTCGATCGAACTCGAACTCTGAGAATATCTTGAAAATCAGAAGATCAATTTGTAAAAGCTCCTCAAAAATGTCATTTAAAGTCGCATAAATCACCAAATTTCGAGCAATAGGTAAATAAGAGTATCAAATCAAGGTCCAAAGATTGACTAAATAATTCTATCCATTTCTATGCAAAATTGAAGATTTTTCTTTTTTATTAATTTACTATTATTATCATAAAGAACATGATCATCATGTGTATAACACGTAACTATTCATGATATTGTTGCCATTTTCTTCTAATCATCTAATTAATTCCCTCAACAAGTTTCCGATAAATTTCGTCAGCATGTTTGTTAATTTCAGAATTTGATGTGCAGTTCCTGTCAATATGAAAGTCTTTTGTTGGCAAATTACACAATTGTCTTCGTAGTTTTAAATCCTTTCTGGATGATAATGCACGTCCATATTTTCCAGTTGAATTAAGGATTAGATTTCTGCGTTTAATAGCGAGCTTCCTCATGAGTACTTGTACTTGTGCCAATGGATGGTTTAGAACATCATTGTCCAGTTCAAAATCTTCTTGGTCATCAATTTCGAAATTTTGAACTTCCTCATCGTCATCCTCAGGTTCTACTTTAATTCCATCGACTTTTTCCTTCTTTATGTCACCGTTCATTGACATTTTTTCGTCCTTCATCTGTTGATTCTTCTTTAAGCGCCATTCGTGCTTCTCTTCACGCAAATGATCTCTTGCCTCTTCCATAGTTCGTCGTGCAAAATCCTCACCAGAAAACTTGACACTAATCCCGATATCCCAAAGTATACGATGTGCTGACCATCGTGATTTTGTTGTATTATAAAAGTCCTCAGATGATTTGTTCATTGGACGTTGTGTTTCTTTTGCCAAACTAGCCCAATCGACACCTAATGCATCACCAAATCCTTTTAATGCTGACTCTTGCTCAAATTCACCGTCCGATATCTCTTCAAAGTCAAGGTCCATTTCCTTCTTTAATTCCTTATTCGCATGAATTTTACTTATCATTTTCTGTGCATTCGGATCTTGTGTCGACTCCTCCTGAAATTGGTCATTCTGTATTTGTTGATTTGATTCCGATGATTGTTGCTGATTCTCTTGTGCTGACGCCCTCGCGAGTTCCTAAAATGTTTCAAAAAGATAAATGAATTTAGTTGAATGGAAAGTAAAGCTATAGGAATTTAACATCAAAAGCAATTTCATGCGGTTTTCATGCACAAAAAAATGAGGTTTTTACAAAAACAGGGAATTGAGGATGGAATTTTGGCAACATGAAAATTTTGTGTTAATAGGACAGAAACCTAAAATTTTTTGGAAATGAGCATTAATAAGAATAATAACAATTAAATCATAGTCACAACTAGAAAGGAGGAAAGCATGTATAAAAAACATTAAGTCTGTCATTAATTTAAGCAGATTCTGATTTCGCATTAAAAAATAAACCCAAGAAAGGAGAATGATAAGCAGCAGCAATAAAAAAATTAAGAAAAAAAAGGAGGGAAAATGAAAAATTGTTGGATATGAAAATTTTTGATTTGGGAAATTATTGCTGAACTTCCAAAAATTTCCCAGAAAATCGAAAAATCTTCAAAAATAACAAATAAAATCCAGCAATTTTCATCTTCCGAAAAAAACGACATCAATAATATGCATAAAATATTTGTTATGTTAAAAAGTATTCAATTTATCTTTGTCTTACGCATTTCCCAACATCATCATCTGCATGTCGTGGTAATAAACCATAAATACAATAATAATCACTTGAAAATGGACTAAAAATTCGATTATTTACATAGGCAATGCGATTATGTGCTCGACTTGCAGTGGATGTAGTACAACTAGATTGAGACTGTATCTGAACATCCAAATGAGATGAGGAGTTCTCTCCGATCTTTAAAAATATAGTAATTAAGGAATGAAAAATAGTTTTTTTTGTTTTCTGAATATTTTTTTTTCTTCCCCAAAAAAGCACCTTCATTTCATACTAAATGACATTAAGTACATTCAAAATTATACTGATTTTATCGACTTACTTCTTCGCGGTTTAATATTTCATCATCGACATCACTGAATTCGCTCAAATTTCCTTCACACTCCTCTTGTGCATCAATTGTTCCGCTAAATGTTGTGTCTGGCTGAGCAATTTTCTCCTCTTCAGTTTCTGTCGTTAATTCACCACTCTCATTGCCAAGATTATCACCTTGTTGTTGATCTCCTGAGAATTTCATGCTATTGTCTAATGAATCACTCATCCTCGATGAGTCGTCTTGTTTCTCATGACCTTGTGATGTTGCAGCAGCACTTGGTAAGACTCTTTTTGATGGAAAGTTAATTTTTGAATATTGATTTGGAAACCTTTTGTAAGGAAATCGTTTAAATCCAAAATATGGCGTACTTCCGCGTGGTTTAAATGGTGGTCCAGATGATGGATGAGAGTCCATTTTATGGGGTGGTGGACCTCTTGGCGAGTTCCAACTATCAGAAGACATTTGATTTGGTCCAGGCCAACGTCTTGGATGTGGCATTGTGGGAGCAACTTGTGGAGATTGTTGATCTTTCCAACCTCCTCGCTTCCAGTCTTGAGGCTCTTTATCTTTATGTGCCCATTTATCATGAGGCGGTGGTCCACTATTTTCATTCCATTGTCTTTCTTTGTACGGGACATCATCAGGGATTCTTTTTCGATCGTGTATTGGAGGTTCCCAATTTTTATTGCCACTATTACCTCCTTCATATATTCTATTGCCTCTAGTTTCTGGCTCATTTCCACGATTGTCTTCCCATCTATGATGACGATCCTCATAAGGCCTTGACGACTGTCCATATTCATGATTTGGAATTCGTCTATCATCTTGACGATATTCATATGGTCTATCCATGTGTTGATCCCTTGTATTATTTCCACTATTTCTTGCTATTGGATAATCATCACGTTCACGGGAATCAGACCTACGATATTCAAAATCTTTATCTAATCGCTCACGGATTGGAATTCGTCCATGGGATCGACTTCTTTCACGATGATATTTGTCAGGAGTCATTCGAGTTGGTGGTATTACTCTGGACGAACGTTCAGGAACTTTAGCCGAGTATTTATAATGCTCATCATCCTGAATCCTCCTCATTTTTTCATGTTCTTTTTGTCGTAACATTACATCGCCTCTATCTCCTCTTTCATCGATGGCTTCTCTCACATATCGTCGACTTGTTGATGGAGAATCCTTAGCAGATCTCAGAGCTGCACGATCTTGAACACGATTATTTGGAACACTAACTCGAATCCTTGTTGTTGGTGAATTGATTCGATGTTCTGGTGTTCTTTCTTTTTTAACATCCCTTCGAACTGGAGTTCTGGATCTTCTCGCACTATGCCTTTCTTGCTCCTCCAAAATTTTTGCTTTCTTAGCCAATTTTAATTTTAAATGATGCTTATGAGCAGCTCTTGTAGCTGGAGACATACTTCTTGCTTTTTTCACACTCGTTTGTACCATTTTTGCTCTAATTTTAGCTGAATGTGAGTGTTTTCGTACGGCAGATTTTTTATGTTGATGCTTATGGGCTTTGCGAACAAATTCTCCATCACTGGAACTGCTTGAATCGCGTTGTTTCTTTGAACTTCTGTGCTTTTTGTGATGATTATCGGAAGAGCTTGAACTACTTGAAGATGAATCGTCGTCATCCGAACTACTATAATATTATGATTGAATAATTAGTATTGACTTATTTTATTAAATCCAGTAAATATGCCGGAATAAAGAATTTACCTGCTTGATGTTGGAGCATGTTTTCGAATTTTCTTTTTAGTTTCCATCTTTAAAGTATCAGATTTAATTAATTTAACCGGTCTTCAGAGATGCACTTGCCTCGTTTGGCAATAAAATCAGTCTAAAATTAACAAAATTGTAAAATAATTGCATTTGCTTAGTTTTCATTTTTTCGCATTACTTTCTTGATATTTTTCGAGATATTTTATTGTTTACTTATAATTTATCACTTATATTATTAGATTTACTCAATTTTAGTATCTAAAATTCTTATTTTCACTATTAAAACTTGTTTTGAAAAAATTTACCTTTCTGAAAACTACTTTTTGAAGAAAAATATACGATCCGGAGTAAATGATGTTCGGGGAATATTATGATTATTTTATGAAATACTAGTTGATAGTCTGTAAAGGCTAATTGTATAATGACTAGATTGTAGAACAATGCATTTCCTTTTGTACAACTATTTATAGAATCCTGTAAAATTAAGAAACTTACAAAACTTTGATTCGGTAGTTTTCCACTATCTACCTACCGCAAACGTAAACAACCTCTACGTAAAAGTATACTGAAATATTCAAATCTCAAAAAACCGTTACGAAATATTTTTCAAATGTCTCTTAACTTTATTTTTTTCTTCGCCTTGGATAACTTTTAGAACAGAATTTAATTAAATTAAATGTACAAAATTAATTCATAGTTTTAAAATAGTTTTTTGTTTATCCTATCTAATATGGTTCAGTACAAAATTATTTAATGGCAAAATACAAGCAATTTTTTACTTCTTTTTTTTTCGATCACATTGAATTTTTTAGTTAGTTATATTACAAATTAAAAACATCAATAGAATTTCTTTTCTACATAACGTTTCTCAACAATAGATAAATTTTTTGTCTAATTTTCATCATTAAATATGTTTATTTATTTTTTTTCCTTAAATCTGAGCACCTTGATATCAGTTTTTCGTTTTAAAATTATTATTATTTATTTGATAAGATGATGAAGACTTTTTTTAATTTGGACCGTAAATTGTTTTATGAGCAATGATATGCACACTAGTGTATGTGTGTGTATTTGTGTATATAAAAGATAATATTATTATCTATATAATGCAATAACTTCTATAACTCTCTCAACGCCAAAGTTGTACGATTTTCTTCTTTTCTAGCAACATATCGTTGTAGTGCTGGTATAAAGTATAAAATTAATCCACTAACAGCAATAGCAACACCTGCAAGTACAAATGCAGGCTCATATTTTCCTGATATATCATATAACCATCCACCAATTGGTGGTCCAACAAATGATGCAATTCCTTGGAACATAAGTAACAGGCCAAAGGCATTTGTAAGATTATCAAGTCCTAATAAGTCAACTAAAATAACGGATGTAAGTCCAACATAGGCACCAATTGTGAATCCAAAGACAGTTGAATAAACTAAAAGTCCCCAAAATTCAACGCACAGTGCTGATAATGCAGTTGCAACACCGCAAATTGTAAGGCAAATATTGTACACGTGAAGTCTATTAATCCATGGCTTATCGGATATGTAGCCCAAAATGATACGTCCGAGTGTATTTGCAGCACCAATTGCTGAAATAAGGAAACTAGCATATTGTTTATCAATTTTCAACGTCTCAGCTTGAGCTGCTAAATAGACGTAAGGCATGTTGAATCCGATACTGTAAGTGAATTTGAGATCATATTAATGCACAAACTTAAAAGAATCAAATTTAATAATTACCTTGTAAGGAAATTGGAAGCAACAAAGAGTAAGAACACTGGATCCTTTAAAAGTGAAAAGCTCATCATTTTCTTGATAGTATCATGTGTCTCTTCAGAACATGGTATGCAGCCACAAACTTGTACTTGATCAATTTCTTCATTATTTGAGCGTCTTCTCATCGAACCATAACGATCAGTTGCATGTAGTGATAATTGTGAACGTTGTCTTGCAATATTGTGAATAGATCCCATATAGAATGCATCAGGTCGATCTAAAGTTCCACTGTGTGACTTCTTAATGTGCCATCCAATCGTATTTGGATCATTCAATAATGGCTGACTAAGACTGATTGCTAATCGTCCCTTTTCATCACCGTTCTTATTGGCATGTCCATTTTGTGATTTTCCATTAGTCTTAGCTGCAAATGTCTCATTACCAAAGCTAAGTGATCGAACAATTTGATTGTAAGGCGGTGGTGCAAGTAAATTCTTATTTTCCTCCTGGATACTTTCTGTCTTGTTATATTTGATGTTATTGTTGTTGTTGTTATTTGATACAGGACTTTCTGGTTCAAGAATTTCTGGATTTCCATATTCATCTAAATCAAGTGGTCTAAACATCCATCCGAAAATAGCACAACAGAATGTAACAAAAGCAATAAAGATGAGTGTTCCTTGCCATTGATATCGAGCAATTAAGAATTGTGTAAGTGGAGCAAAGATTACAGTACCAAAGCCTGAACCGCATACAGCAATACCTGAATGGAATTAATAGAATTTATTGAATGTCATTGATAATGTCAATAACAATTATACCTGTTGCCAATGATCTCAGTCTTTCAAAGTACATAGTTACACTAACAATGGCTGGAAGATAAATCATACCGAAACCTAGAATGATAAATAATACAAGATTAATGGACATCATGGCTAAATTATTGACTTTATTAAGAACTTACCAAATCCTACACCAAAACCCTAATTATCATAATTGGATCCAATTGCACGGTTGAAAAAAGGAACAAAAATTAGTTAATTAGCATGAAAATTCACTCCAATTAATTGGAACTAATTAATCTACTTACAATTGTAATATACAGCGTAAAAACATTCTTTGCAAATACGCTAAGTAATAGACACACGCCAGCAATTATCGTACCAGCAATTGTTACCGCACGACATCCATATTTGTTAACAAAACCAGATGAAATGGGACCTATTTAAAAGAGAATCCAAAAAGAATAAGATATAAATGAGTTTATTTTGTTGTGGGAAAAACACGTGCTTTTCATTTGGAAAAAAATGCGTCATTTGATATGGTGTGAAGATGCAGAGGTGGTAAATGGAGTTGATTGTCTGGAGATGATTAATTGTTATTGGCTGATTTAGAAGCAAAGGGAGTATTTTTTGGTTGGGTTATTGGCAAAATTGGGTCTTCTTTTATGAAATGTAGCTAATAATACTCGGTGAATATGACTCAGAATATGAGGAAACTATCGGTAACATATTGAAGAAAGACGATCAACACTAATTGACAAATTGAACAGCACATTGCAGAAATGTCTAAAAATCCTACCCCAGGACCCCGTTTCTCCTACCCTAGGACAGATTCAATCAACTTAAGGCCGTCGACCATTTTTGTGCCTATGTGCTTTCTACAATTTGGTATTGGCAATTGGCAGGCGGAAACCGGCGATACAACGATCTTTAGGCAACATCTGACGGAGGCCATGGATCACAGTTGATCTATACGGCCATCGAAATAAGTAAGTTAGTAAGTGCTTTCCGGGAATCATTAACATCCTTAAACTCCCAAACCACCTCTGTCTAATTCAAATGTCTCAGAATAATATGCAAAGTTATTGTGTGAAATGTGCTTTTTTATAAGATTACAACAAAAACGTGATGTGCAATTGGAATGAAGACTAACAGACGATTGAGTAAAAAATAAAGAAATAGAATTTTTTGGTACACAAATGAGTAAGAAAATTGAATATTTTGAGTATGCATGCATGCTGATGACTTTATAACAAAGAATTGCTAATGAATTTTTTTTCTGCGGCACGTTTGTGGGTATCCTAGACAAATAAGTGACAAATTTTGACATGATGAACTTTGAACATTATCTTTATATGCTGCCAAAATCTCATGTATGTGATGATTTATTGAAATTGTCAAGCTTCTTCATGAGTGCTGCATATCTGTCAGGACTCATAAATCAATCAGTTTTAATAAAATTTTATGACCTCTGTTGATTGTGGCTCGGTCAGTAAAAGTGAAAGTTTCATCTCACATTATTTGATTTTCCAATCTAGTCACATCCAGATCTTTATCTAGTCAGAGTAAATTTTAATTACTCGGAAAATCTAGAACTGAGTTCATTGTATTTTTAATTATTTGAAGCTTCATGTTGACTCATGTAGTGCAAGTGTGATATAAAAAACAAGGAAGAACTGAGTCAATTTGAATTAGAATAAACTAGTATGACTAATAAATGCATAGTTTATCAGAATTTCATTTAAAGAATTCAATGTTTATGCAATGAGGATGAGGAATTTGTCATCAATTGATTCTTTACAAAGATGTTTGCTATTAAATTGCATAGGTCGGCATATCGATCTAAAACCCGACACCAGGTCGGCGGAAATATATCGTGATTCCAGATTTAAGTCGAATCCATCACCAAGTCAGAGTCAAATTGGATTTGGACCGGATTTTTGATCAATTAATCGATTTGTGATAGAGATATGTGCTATTTCTAGTGAGAGTTGATACTTAATCTTGATTTGTACTTAATTTGAAGATTTATCAGAATTTTATGTCGGATCTGCAAATGCATCCCGAACAGACAAGAATCATACTATTGAGTATATTCACACAATTGAGTATGCGGTATATCTCATTTATATTGATTAAGTATTCTCAAGACCGAAAATGTCCTAGGATTGATTGTGTTGATAAGGACGCTAGAGTTCTAAATATCACTAATTGGCAGAAGTTATCAAGGATACAGCTGTCTACTGACGTTTTTATATGCGGTAGTGGACCCCCCTGCGCCCCAGCCAAGGAAGTTAGTAAGTATTCTCATGAGCACGCTCAAAGAGATGAGTACCCTTATTATCTGTTAGGGCATGCATATTCAATGAGGATTGTCCATTAACAGGACATCCAAGAAATTTCGTTTTTATATTAATATCAATTAAACAAATGAAAATAATGCAACGAAGCCTGTCTTAAAATATTCAAAGTACATTCACCTCTTTGTTGCTACGTATTAAGATATACAGTTTAATCGGGATGCAAATGTATTTCTACTGAGATATGAACACATGTCTTTTGAGATACAGACCCTAACAGGCAAAGAGAGTACTTTTAGGTACCATAGTGGTATTTCTGTATCGTGAAATCATGCTATTTACCGGTCAGGGAGATATAATACAAACTTTCCAACCGTAAAAGTCATAAGATTAATCTCTGACATTTTTAAAATTTCCGAAAATATAGCACAACACTCAAATTTTGTTTTATTTCCTATGGCACCAAAAAATGCCAAATCTAATCATCTTTAATTAATTTATAATTTGATAACTTTGAAAGTTCTGAATATATTTCCTCATTCTTCGCCTAAAGCGACAGGCTAGAATAAACAAAATATATTCTTAATTAATAACCTCATTAAGGAACTCCCGAGGATACCCATGTTATTATTTTGATACTATTAGGCGTCTAATTAAATTATTTATTTTTAGACATAGTAAAACCGCCTTATCAATTAAATACTACTATCGCCACACAGCATGCATAATTATAATAAATATTTTTTTGCAAAAAGCACATGGTGTTGCGCAATTGAAGGAACTTTGAATCTCTGATGTCGTAAAACTGATAAGAGTGAATCATAAAAATGAATCCATGCAACGATTTGAAAACTTAAGCTTTGATGGAAATTTAATTAGATTTTATTATCTGATAAAATAATTTGGATAATAAAATAATTAAGAGGATTAGATAAGGCTCATTATTTGTTTATTTTCACTTTAAGACATTCACTAACTGAGTGATTATCGTATGTGATAAGATTGATATTTTGAACTTGAAATTTGTCACTGTGGAGAAAGTAAATCTGTTGCTAGGTGGGTTTGTGGGGTTTAAATCGGGATTTTATCGCAGTTCTTTCAACTGGAACTCAAATTTCTCGAGTGAGCCTAGCAACTTAACATGATGTCTAATTAATAACTAGATCTTAGGTCGATTAGGCAGTCCGTGGGTCGACTAAGCAGTCCTAAGATCAAATAAGCAGTCTTAGGGACGACTAACTAGTCCTAAAGTCAATTAAGCAGACCTAGAGTCAACTAAACAGTCCTAGAGTCGACTAAGCTGCTCTAGGGTCAATGAAGAAGTCCTAGGGTGAACTAAGCAGTCCTAGGATCAACTAACTAGTCTAGTTACTAAATGCACATTGTGTCAAGTTGATCTTTCGGGTTTATAAATCTGAAGAGCCCTTAAAGTCTTTCAATAATAATAGCTTATCATCTAATATGCTCTAAACTCTGCAAAAGTTAGTTTTATTTAAATTGCAGACATTTTAAATGAATTCAAAAGTTATCTTTGATTCTGATACTACAATATAAAGTTTTACTGCAAACTCCATCCAAAGTTTCTCATGAAGTTAAAGAAAACATCAGAAATTGAATCCATAACTTAGTATGAACTTCAGAATCACAACGTCACATATTCCAAAAGTTTACTTGCATAAATAATTTTTTTACTTTAAATAACTTTTTCCTTAAAAATCAAAAAGTTTTACATTCCAACTTAATGTGTATCCGTAAAGTTTTAGAAAACATTTCTAAATTAAACTTTCGAAGCAAAACTTTTCATACAGAAATATAACTAGAAAGTTAGTTCGTGTCATGTCAAAATATGTCAAATCAATTCTAAATCGTCCTAAAAATACGATTATAAGCACATCCCTAATGACAAATGTAAGCTAATTTCCACTTTACGCACGTTTCATTAAATATTCAAAACTTAGAAAAAATAGAAAATATTTATGGCATTTCCATTGAATGGAATATTCGAGTTGAACACATTGTTGTGAGATTATGGCATGCTGTTGCTATTGGAAGATTATCTGGTTGAAATGAAAGTATGTTAACAGAGTTTGCAGGACTTACAATGTGGAAAAGACTCTACTGAAGTTTGGACTACACTTTTTTGGAGTCGAGACTTACTGAGTGCCTTTTTGGACTTTTAAGGAGTTCAGACTACAAAGTCGCGCCAACTCTGGTGTGTTACACTGCCAAAATGGTAAAGCAATCACAAAGCAGTTCCAGTGTTCCAAAGGTACATGGCATAAAAATGGTCAAAAATGCCCCAGACCACCATGACTATTGAACCAAGCTGTATTCGACGAAATCTGGCCTCAGAACTTGGAATTTTCAGTCAAGTCAGTCTAAAGAAACCAGAATTTTCTATCATTTACATGCTGTGTCCTGTTCCTGCTATGTTTCTCGAAACGACAGTAAAAAGTCACGCTGAAATTTAAATTTTAGAACATAACTAAATTCAATTACCCGAGCATAATGTGACTCCAACAAGAATTGATGCAATCCATGATGTTTCTGCTTTTCCTGAATGAAAATACTCCAGCCATTCAACATAGAAAATTCCAAGTGTATAAGTGACTCCATCGGCTAAAGAAGAAAATGAGAAAAAATAGGTAAATTAATTTATTATTTGTGGAATTTAGTGCTTAATAAGCTTGTCAGTACTTCAAACATTTAATGAGTAATATCCCACATTTTATATTTATCATTGGCATCATTTACTTCTTTATCTGTAGATAAAGAAAGTTTAAGTCTAATTGAAATATTTGTCGTATGAAGGCAAGAGCCTGTAGTCTTATCAAATCGATTCGAGAGCTATCATAATTTGGTATTTTTTCTTATCAATTGAACTTCCATATCCCATTGAAGCTTTCATTACTGTTGTAAAGTCGACATGGATTTTAGAAATTCCCTTTCAAGAAAGCCTTCAGTCACTATCAGTTGCATTTAGGTTTGTATACTCTATTTTATGTGTTTTTATCATCAGTGCCCCCAATTTCTAGTTACAACTAGTCGCATCTTGAAATGACAACAAAGGAACATTTTGTCATTCAACCATGACTTATCAGTATTTGTAAATCTTGTTATGTGACAAAACGCACATTATGACTTTTTGGTATTGTTGGATGATAAAGAGGGAAAAACAAAAGTTGATGAGTAACTAAGCGACAGGCATGAAGATTGATGTCGGCTTTTTCAATTAAAAGTTTGGTTTGCAGTGCTCTGAAAAATAATTGGAAGATGAGAGACTTTGGACTGTTGATTTTAAGTTGTGCACCAATGCTACTTAAACTCCTATTAGATAATGAGGATGCTCATACTCCATCAATAGAATTGAGAATTTTCAATATTGTGAGCATAATCATGAGCATGTTCGGAAACAGCACTCTAAAGCAAAATACATGAACCCGAACTATACTTGAATTTTGTATGAAGTCGAGTCGGCTTTTCCATACAAAATCTGAGACCCAAATGTTTGAAATTAGCTGCTGCACATCAATAACAGAAAACACATTATGCGCTGTAAACATGAGCTTATATATACATAACATAGATTTGAGATTAATTGTTAAGGATAAAAATCGTAGTGCTTTAACGTTCTAGTAACACTGTCACTTGATTTAAGAGAGTCTGAAGAAATCTGAGTCGAATTCATGCTCTCTAAAATACTGAATCATCAATCAACTTTCAAGTGTGTTACAAAACTAATCATTACAAACCAGATTCACACTAGATAAGTAGTATCGTGTGCTGCTGTCGAAACTACTTGAGAAATACTGTTGCTTATGTATTAGTAATGTTTACAAAATTGACCAATCAGAATTAAATTAAGCAATATTGAATTAAAATGATTAAGGTTTTTTGCTGTAAATTGTGTCAATATTGAATTAAAATGCCTTCTAATTTCAAGAAATATTTTTAAAGATTACTAAAATTTTAATTACTTAACTACTGATACATAGATTCGATTATTCGGTCCTGTAACTTAGCATTCGCTTTGACATACTTCCATAGTGATTTTCATTGAGTATTTCCTCAAAATCTGGTTTAGAATCATGAAAAACTACCTGTAGCTATCGACATTCCTCAATAAGCCTTCATAGCTGATTAGCTACCAGGAAACTTATCCAAAACACTTGATCAAACCAGAATCAAACGCATAATATTTCAATTAATTAATTAATAACTAAATCAGAAACAAGTTCACGGTCATTACAACTGTTTACGAGTTTGTAAATGTTTACCAACAGTTCATGTTTCTCTTCCGGTTACTTATAATAGTCTGCTCTTGAAAATAAAAGTGCAAGAGAAAGAGCGCGGAATTTTTGCCAAGGTTAAAATCATTTCTCATTTATTCTTGTGATAAGGAATGGTACGAATTTAAGTATAGGTATTTTATGATAGGAAATGTAGTACAGTTATTTATCTTGCATTTTGATTACACGTCACTTTGAGGCAGTGGTGGGGAACCTTTTATTTTTTAAGAGGAACAGCTTGGGAGTAAACCTTGACTGAAATTGAACGGTATACGGTTCATGGCATGTTAAAACTTATTAGAGTGCCGCGGAACACAGGTTGTCCACCACTGCTTTAAGTATTGAGTTTTGCGGTGAGATTGGAGGGTAATTAACTGAATTTAATTGAGATTATATTCGTCATTTTAGAGGAATTTAAGCATTTATTTCAATTTGTCGCTTAAAATTAGATTTCTGATTTAGAATCTAATTGTCCATGGACGTCATAAGTTAACGACATCCTACACTAATAATTAGACTCTTTGAGATATTGTCGTCCCTTCCCACACCACTTCTACAGGATAAAATGACTCAAATTGATAATCCTCATCCACTAAAAGCTCCATTTATCCATAATTGATGTTGATGCTCAGTCAGCTATGAATCTCTATTCTCTAAAGCTTTTTGAAAAATTCATTAACAGTCTTGACAGTCGCTTTCACGTTTTCATTCATCCCACACCGAGATTCATAAAGCATGCAACATTTTATGATGAAAAAAAGTCAAAGCATTGTTCAGTTTCTAAGGAAACAATGATAGTGACGTCTTATCGGCTTCAATTTAATCAGGTCTAATAGGCTTAAAATTTATTAAAAAGCATTTATCGACAATTTGTCATAAAATGTTATTGTGCAACATTAAATCTAGCCTGTAACTTTGGCAATAAATCAATCATATTTCATTACAAACACATCAGTTTGGTTCCATAAATATTGGCTTTTTTTTAGTCATGACTTTCCATTTATAGACAGTTTTGCAAAGCCAAAAATAAATAATGAATATTCATGTTTTGGTAGTTCTATTATTAAGCACAACCTTATCATATCAATTGCGGAGACACATTTCTGTGTCACAAGATTTTTTGTTTTTAAAAACGTGATTTTAATGCTCAATTTTATCAATATTGTTTGCTGTTTTTTCGATTGATTTAATTTAACTCATGTGATCCCGGTCATTTAGTAAATATTTATTTTGGGAATTAGCTTAATTAGTTCGACTTACATATCGGCGGAACTAATTTTGCTTAATTGTTAATTTTTGGGGCAATTTTACAATATATTCGTTACATTGAGCTACAACCTGTTGATTCTCACGTAAGATTTCTATCCTACTTCTGTTAAGTGTGCCGCACGAGGGTGTTTGAATCAGCAAATCAATAGAAATTTGACTAGAAAAGTGATAATTTTCACAGCAAACATAATTAATTAATTATGAAAGTTTGTTGATAATTTAATGCAAATCAGGTGACAGTTTCAGTAAAAACCCGTAAAATTGTTTAATTTGTCTTGTTATTTATTTGCCGACTTTCTTTAGGAGAATTATTGATCATGTGAGAAAAACCCGAAAATTATCGAGAAATCGTAAATATGTAATTAACAGGTTTTGTTGAAGAATAATTAAATTGTCGTGATTCCGAGCGGCGCACTGCTGCAAATCAAATTAAAAATGGATCAAGAACAGCAGTCATGCTAACTTTGTGTATTATAGTTAATACGACAACGACACGGAGTCCTAGCGAACACATTTTGCATTACGAGAACTTGCTCTAGTCAATATTAAGCCTGAAGGGCCCAATCCAGTGAACCAAATGTTTTGCCTTAAAATGGATCAAAATCAGCTATCAGGGCAGCTTCGCACCTGACCTAACGAGCATGTTGTGCTGTTCGGGGATTTGTTTGAATCAATATTGAGATCAAATGCTTTAGTCCTGTATGTTGTAAATTCAACATGGACTTTCACTTGAGCATACCAGGATATACATACATATTAGAACAGGATATACAAAAATCTATTGAATAATTGGAACAAAAGCTGATAAGTATACATTGGTTTTGAGATTTACAGAGTTTATAATTGGCTGCTGTACATGAAATGTTTAGAAAAGATTATGCACTGCCTGAGCTTATACAACATAATAAAGAATCAGACGAGGATTTAATAATTAATGTTTAATCAAAATCATAGACTTTAAAGGTTCCAGTCAGAGTTACAAAACAGGTGCCTGTTACAGGCAAAAACCGTTCAAATTATCGATAATCTGTATGGTTTTGTAGGAAAAACCACCATGATTCCAGTATCATCGCACAAATTAAGGGAGGAAAGATAAATAAATAAGCATATCTCGAATCAAATATGCTAAATAGGTTGGACCTTACGGGAATTAATGACTGTTTTGTTCGGATTATACTAAAAAGCCACTAATTGCTCATGCTAGTATCTTGTGTTGGATCTTGACGACTTCTGACATTTAAGAACTACTAATTTCCCTAACTAACAAAGAGAATGCTTTTATGTATCGTAAAGATATTATTGTATCATGAAAGGATGCTCTTTGTCTGTTAATGTTTAAAGCTACTCAAGTCTTCAACTTCTTGTTCTCAAACAGAATACCATCCAATCTCATCCTAAAACACATAATCTCAATTCCATTTCATAAAACGTTTTTCTGATCCAAATCAGTCAACATTCAATCCACATGGCAAAGGCACATTCGCTTACAATGTACTGAAAAATGACGACGAAATATAAAAACGTGAATTTTTCTCCGTATCTGCCATTTAACTTCATACTTCAACACCGTCTTAATTTGATAAGAAATAATATAAAAATATGAAATAAAGTTTCAGTTTATTATCAGCAATGACTCGTTAATAATTCATCACTAAAAATAGATTATGTAAAAGATTTATGACTTTATATTCATGGTTGAGTTAGTGTCACGAAAAAAGTTCTTCTTTCATATTGAGACTCTTGTCGATGATCCAAAATAAATGCCAACACAGATAACAACAACTTAATTTCTTATCAATATGAAATAAAATACGCCATGAGGGGTGTGAAGACCAAGATTGTCGGTAGTAAGTTTGAACAAATACAAATTCACGTCATTGAAAAATAAAACTTCTGTATTTCCAGTGACATCAGTTTAAATTTTTTGCAAAATACTATAATTTGTCGATAAAAAACATGTATTTGTTTACAACAAATACGTCGACTGAATTATTTATTTCCAGCACTGAAGCATTTTGGGTACGAGGACTGCTTTTTTGTCATTTTGAACTTAAACTGGCTTTTAAAGTCATTATCGTGAACAATGATCTGATACTAATGATATACAACTGCCGAAAATTTCTTTCTATTTTGATTGACAGGAAGTTGTTGGCTGTGATGTCATTGCCTTATGGATTGTGTGTGACCAAAATTATTATTATTTTGTTTTTTAATTTAATAATCTGCTTTGAATTTATGAACAAAAAATAAATATTTTGTCAAATTTTATTGGCAGTCATTTGATTATAATTGGGATTTGCTACACTGTTGTGAGAGCTTTTTTTGTTGTTTATGGATTGGAACAGATTTGTTTTGTAAATATTATTATGGTTGTTGATGGAAGTTACGAAAGAATTTTGGAAAATTTATGTCCGAGTGACACAAATGGAGAAGTCTTCGCCACAGAGCAATTAAGACTCCGCTAAAGCACTATTCTATGCTTTTCCAAAATCCCGGTTCAGGAAGATTTTGGGACTCAGGACGGGACAGTCCCGGGATTTTCAGTCCCGATATCGAGAAAGCATACTCTATTCTAACCAACTAATTGAAGCCGTCTCCGTTCAGCGTCCATAAAACTGCCAGAATTTGGAGTCGGGTCCCTCATTTTATCGGTCGGGTGTTATTAAACACAAAATTCGAAGACACCTGCATGTGATCTAACGAAATGGAGCTTCAGAGGAGCCTTTAAAGCTTCCGTGGCGTAACCTTCTTCATTTGTGTCGCCCGGAATAGATCTTTCTTTATTAAAATTTCTATAAATTGTAAGGTAACTAAGCTACTATGTAAACATAATGAGCTTAGAATATTTTCCTTAAACCCACTTTTCATATCATGAATAACTCTCTTGGGATTAAGGATTATCACTTTAGTTACGGATAAGAAAACTCTGCTTGTGAAGAGTTCAAGTATACCAATGATTTTCCTCGATTTTCCATACCATTCAATGAGCCAAAATTACTGTGATCCTTATCATTGGTAGATTATATTCCCGGAAAGCATAAGGTGTACAAAAGATCAAAAATCTGTCCCCAGGTTTCTCGCGTGTCTGCTTGGGCCAGATTCGATGCAATCCGGCTTCAAGTTAGAGTCAAGTCGATCTAGTGTCGAATTTTACCATTTGTACGTTATGTCCTTTCTGCAACTATATAACTGAAAGCATCATAACACTAGAATTTCATGAGAGTTTACTATTTATCAGAGATCGAAGTCGCTTAAGTCGGCGGCTAAAAATCGGCTTAGCTAAGTCGTTTCTAGCCGGCTTAACCGATCGTCGACTAAAAAATCAGCGGCTTCGATCTCTGCTATTTATGGCTATTTAACTTTAAATTTGAATATTTCATTGTAAACTCTTATTAATTACATTCTCTTGAAAAATTCAAACAACTTAATCTAGAAATTAAAGATCTAACTCAACTGCCAATTACTTCAATTAGCAACTCATTATCCACTCAAGCAAGATATTTATGACATTTTTAAAGTGCATTTGAATCGTTTATTGAGGAAAATGTATTGAAAAACAGCAACAGTAAAAATTTACTGTGGGAATAATGGAACAACATTCTAGTGAGACATGACATAAATGTTTAATTCCACTGTCAAGTTACACAAAATGATTTAACTTGAACAACAAAAATTTAATGTCATTGATCTCGACTTTTTTGTCATGTAGAATGTAAATTTTATGCAAATTTAGTTTACTCTTACTAATCAACTTAATATGTTGTTAACGTGTTGCTGATTGTAACTAGAACTTGTTTTGTAGCATTAGGGAGCAGAGTGGTGGAATTGTTGACTTTAGTTTGAGCTTTGATTTGCAGGTTTTGTGTGTTTTCGTTAATGGAAAGAGATTTTAAGCCGATCAGTACAAATTATTCATGGCAGCGATTGGTAATCAGAGTTGCAATTTGTGACAGGTCAATAGAAACAGTCCACATGTCAGAGGTTTATGTTCATGTTGACTGCCATAAAAATTGCAACCTCGGATGCCATGTGGCAGCTATTGGAAAGTGCCACTTTGTCATGAAAAACGGGTAAATCTTTGATATTATTTTCAATTTTCAAGCAATTATTCCTGGTTTTTCCATGTCTCATTCCTGTTTGATTCAATAAACCTTGCAATATTTTCTTCATAAACTATTACATCCAATACAATGTATTTCATAATATATTTATTACTCAACAATGTCTTCATGAAAACAATATCAGCGTGAATTGTATCTTTTAATCTAGTTTTCATACCGAGGGAAAAATAATCAAGTATCCCAGAAAGCATACGATAAAGAAATGGATGAAAGTCTAGCCACAGGCTAGAGTCAAGTAGGCGCCTAAAGCTGGCTCAATTGCTTGCTTCTCAATTACCAATACTAAGTATAATACTATCGCTATCAACAGCCTCTTTCTAAGAGTTCTTGACTCCGACTCACCTGAGAACCTGAGGAAGGACCTATTTGAATCTACCCTAAAGCCAGAGTCACTCTAGCCAAGTCCCGGATTCTCAGCCTTTTCTACTCCGTGTATCTTCCGGGTAAAGCTACTCAATTAATAATCAGATCTCAAGAGCTACAAGAACTCTATAACAACTCAATTCCCATGACTTCGTATTAAGTTCATGTTTTTCTCTCGATTATCTTGTTTCTATCATCCCTTTTATGTATCAGCATTCAATTAGGAACGTTAGGATGTTATGTTATACATGAAAGAGCTACTTTGTATCTCTGCATGTAGCAACAAGTTGTTAGCAGTTGTTTGAAGCACTGACTTCATTCCGTACTCTTCTTATATGTATTGTTGCTTGTGTAGCTAACGGATAATCATGTGAAAAAGCAACTAAGCTACGTAACATAAGAATAATTCCAATTTAATTTCATGACCTTGAAAAGGCTTTTTAAAAGTTCCAAAAATTCAATATTTATGTTTGGTAGCCAAAAAGTTCCATTAAATTTTTCTGAACTTCGGGCGATATTTTTGCGGTTCTTAAAATATTAGTTATGAAGTTAATTTAAGCTAATTAAATGAGTTACCGGAAACATTAGGAAAGTAAATAAATTAAATGTTGGGTGGAACTTTTAACTTTTTTTTTATTGAACTGCTTCCAATAGAAATTAGAAGTAAAAGTTCAATAAAGTTAATTTCCTGTTTTCCGCCAATTTATTTTTCGACGTAAATATGAGGATGCTATTTATGTATGCTTGAACAAATATGAAAATAAGGAATCTATGCTAATGAAAATATTAGGCTTCATATTTATGCTGCGTATAAATTTATAAGTGCGTATCAAGTGCGTAGCTTGTTTATGATTGGAGTTTGTTTCTATGAATTTTAATAAGGTCGATGATGAATAATAATTATGGCAGCTTCTAAGTCTATTTTTGGTACAATTGTATATTGAACGAGTAAATACACAGATTACTCAGATAGTTTAAATCAGTCTTCACGTTGTCCATAGGATAACTTTGCGTCTTAAAGCCGGGTTAAGGAGATATTTTTGAAACTT
Source organism: Chironomus tepperi (assembly GCF_022539635.2). Taxonomy (NCBI): domain Eukaryota; kingdom Metazoa; phylum Arthropoda; class Insecta; order Diptera; family Chironomidae; genus Chironomus; species Chironomus tepperi. Next base: position 149,799 of record NW_027226215.1, read on the forward strand.
GGAATACAACAGGATTAAAATAGAAATAGATATTAAAAGGAAAACGGCGCCGATAAAAAACGGCGAGCGATAAAACAATAGCCGATAAAATCGATGAAATGGCCGATTCTCTCGGTCGCCGACATCGGCAATCACAACTCTGATTTCTAAGCTAGTGTTAGAAGTTGTGAAACTGATATGTATTTCAATAGTTCAGACCCGATTGACACATATTGGAATATTGACACCACAACAACGAGGCGGCACTATACTCAGAATCAACTTGGCAACCAAATTTGCCTTCTGGCTTAAGTGACTGCCACATGGTTCTAGGTATACTGCCACCTCGTCGAAGTGATAACACATTTCAATATGTATCGATCGAGAGAGTATCTGAAGCACTTAATGGATTGAATGGTAGAAGTCAATTTTCATAATGAATCTTGGAAATCTGTAGATCTTTTCACTGAATTATTTCATTCCTTTTAAGGAAGATACAGCCAATCACCATAATTTTTTATTACATTGACATTTCATCAATTTCATTACTTCAACCTTTCTTTTTCTAGATGATTACCAACCTATCTTCATTATCATACGTTAACTACCAACCTTGTCATTGTCTGTAAACAATATTACAGAAGTTTATTTCCTTTTTTGGAATGTGACGATAGTAAACAATCTCCAATCATTTCACACTCTTAATTTTGCGGCATTTACGGATTCACTGATAATTTACTGTCAATAAAGACTCAAAAGTGTCACACATTTGAATTTTTGGAATCAAAACAAAATTATTCAAATTTTTCTGTCCACAAAAAAGTGTTTTTGGATGTGATGAAATATTTCAATATCCAGACACATTGTTACAAGCTGTTAAAATATTCAACAACTTCAAATATCAACTTGTTTAATAATTACAAAATATATTTTAAGCATCGCATGAAAAAACTATTCCCTATTCGTGCTTAAAATGTAGCATTGACATTGAAAATTTCAAGAGCTGTGCAGCTTTCCACCTGTGAACTTCTCGTTAGCAACTAATTATAACACTGTTCTACATAGTTACGAATGCCGAGGCTTTAAAATAATCAACAAAAAATATCAAAAAATTCGATTTAATATCACTCAGCGATCACGACTTGTAGATATAATAACAAAGTTTTTAATTTCTTTCGCGGGTCGATCACATTTCTACGTATTTCAATATATTTTCGCATTGATGACAGAGTTGGTCATTTAGTTTATCGCGTTAGTCATTTTCTAGATAGAGCTGTCTTTAGACAATCCATACGCATGGCAATGAGTCCTCGTTCGTCCCAGCCAAGGAAGTAAGAAAGTAAGTCATTATCTAGACTTACTTACTTACTTCCTTGGCTAGGGGCGCACCAGGGCTCATTGTCAAGAATCAAGAATTGTGCAAATTTCTAGTTTTAGCTATGAATAGCCTGAAGTCTTACTATGACTCAGTGTAGCATCCATATGGCTACCAAGTTAAGTCGGCTTCCATTTGGTGTTAATGAAAAAGCTTTGACGGATCATTTAAATCTCCGTGGCGGAATCTTTTTCATTCATGTCGCTAGAATCTGCAATTGTTTCAAATATGAAGCAAAACCGGCAAATTATTAGATTTACCGATTAGATAAGATAATAGAATAAGAAGGCTTAGAGACTATCTAGAACAGATTTATCAGACACGCGTTAAAGACAGCTTAAAAGCTTTTATGAAATACTTATGCATTATTAAGGATTAGTTTCGCTAATATGGCTAATATGGCTAATATCCAGCCAGTAGTTAGAAGTACCTCTGACTGAGTCCCTGAGGCTAGTGACGTCCAACGAACTCTTAGAATAATAGAATAGAATAGTATTGCACTTGGTATCTTCTCAAGTAAAACCAGCGATAGATTTTCTACAGGTGACTACCTATGGAAGGTCATGAATCACAACTGATTGTAAGACCAGCATTTAAGTAAGGCGCATTGTGCCGATCGGCAACAATACTAAAAATTTTCACAACTCTGATTAAAATAGATAAAAATAAAAGAAATAAAATAAAATCTGGCAAGTGAATCAGTTTTTGATTTTCAAATAAAGTAAGTAGAACTTGATGCCAAATGTCGAATAATTTGTTCGTCATTTCTCACACTTTCCTCAAATGTGATATCGTAAATTAGAGTCGTGCTTAACTTGATCTTGGGGGAATTTTATTTTTATGAAATTTTTCTTTTATCAGAAGAGTCAAAGTCCTAAAAGATATGAACCTTTATTTTTTGTTTGTTGCTATGCTTTTGGTTTGATATTTAGATCCTGATTAGAGAGGAGATTGCACATTAAGAATAAATTGAATTTTCAGGTGGAGTGCAAAGCCCGATCAGCACAATTAGGAGTATCACATTTCCGTCGTAAAAAAGAATCGAAATCCGCTGCCACGTTCCAATACGACAACTTTGCGTCTTTCCGTCAATACCGCTCATTAAATCAACCACGACATCGGTGCCTTATCGAACAGATTGTGCTGTTCGGGAAATAGTTTGTAATAAATTATTGAAAGATGTCATAAACATTATTCTGTGAATTTACTTGAAAAGTGAGAGTATGTAGGAACAAAAGAAAAGATAATGTTACCTAAATAAACATCTTCAGCTGATTATGATCATGAAGATGCACGACACGTATATATAAATATTTATTTCTTCTCGTCACTGATTCTCTAGGTCAAGGATGGAACCTGTCATATTAAATCGAATATATGTAATTTCTCATGAGAGTTTAATGCTCCTTAGAGGTTGAAGCCGATTAAGACTCCTTAACATGCGAACACATGTATCATGATGAGTATTGATCCTGTTAGAGATTTGAAGGAATTCTTACTTAATTCAAACTTTTCGACTCTAATCGACTCGATTTTCCATTCAAAATCCAATCCAACTTCGTACTCTGATCTTGACGTCAGATCAGCTTGACCCGAAGTTTCCGCATATTCATCAAGTCAAATATGACGTTATGTTTACATTGCAGTAGAGATTATTCAGAATATGATAAGAATTTGCTGTTTACATTCAATTCCTTAATCTTTATCTTTTTTAAATCCAGCAATTTCGTATTGACTTTAGTCCATAATATTTTAAGATAAGCTTTATGGCAACGATAAACAAACTCAAAACAAAGCAGAATTAATGATCAGACCTTGAAATTGGGTTTTCCGGCCTCAACAAATTCTCGACTTCCCATCAGTCTCAGTTTCGGCATCGGAAACTCTTAGCCTTGAAACATCTAAGATTTTGTATGGAATGCGTCAAAAAATATGCAGAATTCATGTCAATTTAGAGCTCTGTTGCCAACAATTAATGTAAAATCATTTCAATGGAACTCTTTCATCCATTAATCCAAGAATCTTCTCATCATTTAAGTCCAATTAAAAATCAAGCTGTGTCAATCAAATATTAATACAGCTTTTGTTACTTAGACAACAATCACGTGTTTTTATAAACATCCTTTCTTTAGATGGATATAAAATCCATCCTTTCTCGTTCCCCGGATGTTTTACATTATATGCACTTTAGTCAGGACATGGACGACATGTGAGCAATTTAGAAATGTTATGATAGCAGAGATATAATTTGATTATTTAACATTGTATGGTCATGATTTTATTGAATGGAATGATAGGATATAATTTGATCAACAACATTGTTATGATCATCAATTGACGTAATTTTGAATATTGATTCAAGGTTTAGGGATTGAAAATTAGTTTTAAAGGCTCAACAGTGGAAAAATAATAAAAATTTTCTTTCTAAGAAAAAATGGTTAAAAAATTGGGGAATTAATTTGAGGGGAAGGGATTCCGAGCGACACAAGTCAAGAAGGCACCGACAGTGATCATCTATATGGCTGTCAAATAGAGGAAGCTTTCATTGGATTGATCGGCATTATTTCCATTCTAGGTAAGAAAATTGTGGACTTATTTGTATTTACCCTTAAATTTCCCCTGCATTCATTAAATTTACCCTTCTCGGATTCATTTAATGTCTAATCCAAATAAGCATGAACTACAAGCTACCCCAAGCGATACAATGGTTTAATTGGAAGCGACACAAAGATCTATATTGCAGCCACACGATGCTATAAATCTATTGAAAGAAGAAGGACTCTATATGGATTCCTTCACATACTATGTGTCGCTCGGGTATGAAGTATGAACAGTAGCTTCCTAATCTAGCTTCCACAAAATAGACTCCCTTCAATCCATCTTCATAAATTAATTCACAGAAAAAATTCCAACAATAACATGATTAATTATTTCGTAGTATCTTCACGTGATAAGGTTCGATAACAACATAGTATAAATGTCGAAATTATGACGATAATCCAACGCACTTGAACTTCGTATCAAATAAAAAATGCCATTTTTCTTCTTGTCGACAGCAATTTTTCATCAACACAAAAATTGTGTATTTTTTTTCCCTTTTTTTCTTATCAAAAATTAATTGAGTATATTTTATTTTTTACAATACAGTCGTGTGAGAATATTCACAGTCGATAGACATGCTTGAGTTTAGCAATAAGTAATATTGGGAGCGATAAGCTTTACGATAACGTCAATGCTCTCTGGTCAAAGATAAGCGTACGACACTCAATAATATTTTTTAGGAATAGAGTACAATATTTTGAATCATCCGATATTTACTCATTAATGATGGACTTGGACTTTGATTTTTTTATGCATTATTTGACTCGATTTTATGTGGAAGTCGAGTCTACATCTGGTTCACACAAGAATGAATCATGCCCTAAGGATGTGGAATCAAACTTGATAAGTACACAATTTGTGAATTGTCGAAGCTTGACTACTATTTGATGTCCGATTTACAAGTTATGTACATGATTGCCATAGGTCAGTGATGGACAACCTTTTATTTTCGCGGCACATCTTTTTAGTAAGCCTCGACCATAATCGCACACAAAATATAGTTCATGGCATTTTCTAAAAAATTCACTCTTATGTGCCACGGCACAAAGGTTGCCATCACTGTCATATGCATTCACGATTTCCCGGTCTTATCAAACTTGTGGAAACTTGACGTAATTTAAACACTTTATATAGGTTTGCCGAAGTCTCGGAATCAACAAATATTCGAGACCGAAGCCAAGATTGGAACCGGAACCAAGAACAAAAGGAATTGTTCTAAGTCTCGTTCGAGACAATTCTTGAGACCGAGACCAAGAAATCTTGATCTTGATCTTGGGAACCCTTACTCACATATCTAGTCAATCACTGATTTTCTAAGGATTTCTATGTTTATTAAGTTTAAATTTTGGATCCACTTTAAATTTGAGATTCACGTCCTACAAACTTGCAAGAACGGATACCCTATTTGTCACCCTATATCCATCACTAAACATGTACCGATCAAACAACTTCCTAAGCACAGTTGTAATACACATTCACAGATGTGTCCAAATATAATACATAAGATTTCACTGAATATACTTACTGACTATGTGGATCATGAAGCTGGCAAATACAACGTACCAACCCCAACCGCCATCAATATCAGGATGTTTAGGCCTCTCTGCCTCCTCACCATCCTTACGCTTTGCTGCCGGTGCATGTGTCATTTTGTCACTTTCAATAAACTAATTACTTCGTATGGATATACAATAATTTTCACCAGCAAATGCTTAATTAACAACTGAATTATTTACTTCTTATGCTGACTATCAGTGCCGAAAATCATAGAAGAACTGATGACTTTATAAATATAATAACAAAAAGTATTTTTTTTCTTATTTTGTTGATCACACTAACACTCACACCGATCGTAAATACCCCTCGAGATTAAGTTGTAAATAAAGGATGAATAGGCACAATAAGTAAGAAGATTATAAGGCAAAATAAGCATAAAACTGAGGAATAAAAACAAAAAAAAAATAAAAGGTTCTTGCGCTTGATTCTATCTAATATTCATCACTGATTTTTTGACTTTACTTGTGGATTTATTCCACATAGAATCACTTCTAGTGTCTTTTAAGTCTTGATATTGTTCCTTTATATCCTCCTTACACTTTACATAATTCTAAAAGTCTTTGTACAATTCATTAAACTTTTTTTGTTTCTGTTTCTGTTTTAAGTACACAAAGAACACAAGGTTTTTATATTTTAATTTAGTTCCTCGCCTATACGAACTGTTCCTCATGAAATTATAATTACAACTGAACGGAACGATTATCAATGAACAATTTTATTTCATTTTTCTTTTCGTTTCTCTTCGCACATTTTTCTTCTGTGCAATATTTTCTGTTCGTACTCAAATAATACACACATGTGCTGTACTGTTGAATGAGAGACACTAGTACGGTGAGAGAGTCAGAGAGAGACTCGATATCTTTCACTAGGTTATTTGTTGATAACGAAAAACTTATCTGCTAGCTCACAAAACGTCTCAATATTCAATTCAATTTCAGTCTCACATTTAGTCCTGCTGATCTTGACAGATTGATGATGATTTTCATATTTTATAGTCGAGTTAATGATCTGAAATGAAATTGACAATATTTGATAAGTTAATTAAATTTGTTGCTTTGAATTTTATTTTTAATTATTAAACAATCTTTTCATCTCCGTCAGTCGAGAGTCTGTAAAGTTTAGCGACTCTCTATGATTCATTAAATACAATATAATGTGTTTGATTGATTGATTGGAGATTGAGTGCATGATATAAATATTTACAAATTGATTCTATCTATTATCAATTAAAGGGGGCGTTTGAGAGTTATGAATTGATAGTTGGAAATCAAGTTGCTTGCCTAGCTTACTATTGTGCATTTTTGAAGTCGAATTTATTGTAAAATCTAGCAAAATGTTGCTCAAAAGTTCCTAGAAAGCACACGGCGTAGAAATGCACAAAAATTTGAGTTCAAGCCAGCGTGACTCTGACCTCCAGGCCTGATTCGATGAAATCCAGTCTCAGCCAACAGTTAAGGCAGTCTTAGACCGGAGTTTTTGGACAATTTCCACCTTTTGCCTTCTGGGATTGTTACTTAGAGATGCAAAGGAATGTTCTCCTCCCCAACGTAACTATTTGACATCATAGCAAAATATCCCACTCCCAAAAGCGTTACGCGAGTTCCGAACAGTACGTTACTGTCATAGTGACAGAATTGCAATTAATATTGCTAACTAGAGTATCGGAAGCGCCCGTGGCGTCCCATCTTCAGAATTTTCAGCTTCACATAGCTTCATGTGGCATCACATTACACCCACATTCCCCCTGATACCCATCAATTTTCGGCTTCACATGGCTTCCGTTCTTGTATCAGCAAAGGAATTGGGTGTTTATAATATTGGTAATTATCAAGTGATATCCAGCGATAAAGCCATCTTCAAACTCAGGAAGACCTTCAATTACAATTAATTTCGGTACCTTCGATTACCGAACAGCCAAAGAAATATGCAAAGTTACTAACAGCAATACATTATACCCGAATAGACCCCATTGATTCTTACAGGAGCTCGGAAGCAAAATACGACATTTATAGTTAGCTATTACGGTCTTGTTTACGCTCATAAATGCTGATTTCGCATTATGTCATTTGACTGAAGACTGATTAAATTACATTGAAGATTTTGTAAGGCAGAAATATTTCAATATCAATGAATTTACGCGACAATTTGAAAATTTTATGTAAATAAAATTGGAATTGAATGCTTTTTGGGGCTTGTTTGTTAAGATTTTGAATTTGTAAGGTAAATATGCTGTACATAATATTGATGATTGAATGTTTTGATCAACATGGCATCGCATGTAAATAGGATATTGAGTGCTGTAACATAAATGAAAGGTTGAGCTAGGATGAAAGCCTGATTGACAATGTCAGCGTACTTTCATGTCAATTTGGATGTTTTGCTGTCAACAAAGTTACGCGGATGTATTCTGGCTGCTCAGGATTATTTATTAAACCTTTAATAATTAAATCATCAACCAGATCACTAAAACTAAAGATGACACAATTTTAAAGCGTTCAGGAATGTAATGACAAATTAATTGTGAAATAGTGACAAATTTGAAGGTTAAGGTTATCAGTCATTACTTAGAAGTAAATTCAATATTACGGCTTAGAATTCTTATCATGTCTAAAATTCCTAAAACATTTTTGTAAGTTTTCAAATTTTTTTAGACCCTCCTCGAATTATACAGTTTGAATACAGTAATAGGAGTAATAAGTGTTCTTAATTAATCAAATTTATTAGGCCGATCCCATCAAATTCATCGAAACATGTCAGTCAACTGTAGGTGACATGAACAAAGCATTTTGAAAATATTGATGGGACAATTCTTAAATATTGCATGTCAATCTAAAACCAAAATTGAGTCTTTGATATACAGAAACCTCTTAGGAACCTATAGGCCGTCGCGTTAACAGTAACATGCAAAATTGTCCTGTCGGCATCGTGATGGCTGATTTTGACCAAATTATACATTTCGCTCTGAATGGATTATTACCATCTAATGATTGCAAAGCACAAAAGCAGCAAGTTATGAGGAAGCAATATAAGAATTATTCAGTTTTGTTAAACAAGAAAAGTCATGGAATTTTTCATAAAATTAGATTCATTCCTCAAAATTCATCAAAATCATTCACTTTCGTTTGCTGGAAGCAAAGAAAATTCTTTTCATTCCTCGGTAATGAATTTCCTCAAATTCATAAAGTAAAAATTTCTCATTTCTCAATTTTAATAAAATAACAAGCGGGAAAGATTTTTTTTTCTTGTTCTTCTCAAGTTCATTGAATAATGAACAATGAAAACAAACACTTTAATGCAGAAAGTAAAAGAATAACTTGATATTTAATTCATGTTTCTGCTTGGATGTGTATCGTTTGCTTGATAAAGAGTGCAAGAAGTTTGACTGCAAAGTCTAGTTTAAGAAGACTTTAAGGATTTTCTCGGAATTTTCCGACAAAATTCAAATTATTCACGAATGGACAAAAATGGACAAAAATACGTTATAAGAAGTTATAGAAAGCTGTCGATAGAGACAGCATTACATTTGGTATTGACAATTGGCAGGCGAAAGCCGGTGATAGAATCAGTTATATACGACATCTGAGAGAGGCCATGGTTCACAGTTGATCTTTACGGCCAGCGAAGATAGTAATCAAGTAGTTAGTAGTAATCAAGTAGTTGGCAAGTTCATGTCTGATTTTGTTACACGGACGACATAACACTCAATTCAACAGTCATTTGAAAGCCACATAGAGTTTGGAATCCATTATGAACCCAAATGAACTCCATGGACTTTGTCTCCTTTGTGTCACTAGTGATAACTTGCGAAGTCTTTAACTTTTTGAAACATTTGAGCTAGAATTGGAAACCGACTTAATATTTCTATATTTTGCAAGGTCAAGTCATGTCAGGTTCATTTCTTGAACAGCATAAGACGGTTAATCGATCAAAAATCTAGTACCAGACCGGCATGGCAGATCCAGAACCAAGCAAGAAGCACACCTATTTAATGCCGGATTTTGTATTAATCATGAAATTCGTGCTAACTTAGAACTTTATTCCAAACACAACACCAAACAAGCATGAAAAGGCAGACCCACCACATCAACCACAATTTCATCACACATCAGCCTACGTGCTTCAGTTCTCCTTGTTTCCCTCATTCCACTCGCATATTCTAGAATTCTCATTTAAAAATAATTTTGTATTCTTTTAAGTATTTAAGAATTTTCAAGTCAAACATTTGTCATAAAATTTGCTTTTTTCGTATCTCTTCTTCCACTTATGAACTCATATTTCATTTTGGAATATACAAAATAAAGTCATGCCAATTATCACGTTTACTATAATTTCCTAGAAATTGTTTCCTTTCTGTCATTTGTTATGAGTTTAATGATAAAGTTTTATGTTTTAAATAAAAGCAAATTTATACTTTTTGAAGAGGAAGTTCCTTCTCAAATGGAACTGATCTGAGTGACGTGAAGGCATTGTCATAATGCAGTTGATCTCTTGGATTAGTTTGATTCATTTAATTAAGTAAGTATTGTTAATTATAAAACTATTAAATGCTTAGACTGACAGTCTGTTTAATTTTTAGAGTGCTTTCCTCAATTTTCGTCACAATTTACGTTTTGTTTTGTGGGAAGTTTGATGATTTCTAAATAGATTTTCTCCATTTCTCATGAAATGACTGAGCAGCTGATTCATTAACTTCTCTCAAAAAATAGGTCTGAATAAACAAACTTTTTAAATTTTCCTGCTGCTCTTCTGGGATAAAATTTCAAACTTCCTACTCTAGAAACTTAATTTATGAACCAATCGGCATACATTGCAGTGCTGTCCACATGTATGCAAATCAGACCAAATATTTGGATCAGGATCTTCCATTTCTCTCTATCCCGAGCGACAAAAAGAAGGCTCCGCAACAACCATATGGCTGCTAAAAAGAAACAATGTCCATTTGGTGCCAAGAAAAGAACTTTGGTGAAGGCTTCATACACAGCTTCGTTGCCAAGCCTTCTTCAATTATGTCCCTCTAGTTAGGAACCTTTTGAATGTCACTGTCTAGGGAAAATCGTCTGGTTTCTAACTATTATGTCCAATTGGCTACCATGTGGTAGTGCCTAACTTGTGTACCGCGGCATGGCGATTTCAGACATGAATAGAAAATGTTTCAAAGAAGGGTAAATTTTTAAATCTATTGCCAATTTCTTGAGTTTCATGACTACAGAAGATCTTTATAGCAATAAAACCAATGTTGAGCAGATATACAGGTATACATTAGTTTACCATAGCTCAAAAAGGTTCCGCACCATTGTTTTAAAGCGACAGCATTGTACCAGAAACTAGTGTCTTAACAACTACAGCCTAACGATCAAGTCACCTCCATATTCCATTACAGAGGCCATTGACATCAATTAATCTGTATATTCAGCAAAATTTATTACCGCACGGCTCTCAAGTAAAAATTTTCATTTTCATTATTTATAAGAAATAAACAGACATAAAAAATATCCGCGTAACTTCAAATATCCCATGAGAGAGAGGATTTTCTCTCGTATTTAAACAGCTGATCTGAAAATCATCATCTTTCTCCTTGAAAAACGTTGTTTAAAATATTGAATTTGAGTACAGAGAATTTGCAAAGTTTACAGTTTAAATATTCAACGTTCATTAATGCTGACTAAGCAAGTCAGAATAGAAATTGAAGGCATTTAACCTTAAATATGATTATGAAATCTGATGTTTAAGGTTTAACAAAGCACATATCCGATTTTGGTTTGCCTTTAGATAAGATTAAACGATAAGGACATGTTTGCTAACCTTTTTAGATGCTTTATGACTTTGCATCAGTAAAAATATCCTAGATTAGATAGCATCAAGGTGGAAATCAGATTACAGATAATAAACGTCATTAAAGATGTTTATTCCTACAGAGTGTAAATACATCCATGCACCTTGCGTTGCTATCTTTTTAATCCGATTATATTTTATTACTCCCACTCACTGTCTCAAGATCGACAAATTGAGTATTATTTATATAGACTTGTGGAATAACTTGCAGTTTAATTTATTAAAATAATAATTATCGAGTTTTATTGAATCTACAGGTAGTGGAATTGAGTAGATAAGCTTCACACTTAAGATTGTTATGTTGCATATTTATGGGGATAGTCACGCATATTGAGCTTAGGAACATTATTATGAAAAAGATTATTCTTAATAATGTATAAATAGTAAATGCTTTATTTAATATTTAAAATAACAAAAATGTAATTTCACGATAAACTTTTCTCTACAGATAACTTTTCGATAATAATAATATGTTTGCTATGATCATTATATTCAACACTCCTCCTTAATATTAACATGGTTCTTGTTAATATTACTATTTTAATCCACAGTCTGAGGTGAATTTCTTCAATTTAATAGATCCCAGCGGTTTAGTCATCATATCAGCAATATTGGCATCAGTGCTGCAATACTTCAGCTCAATTTCTCCTAAATCGACCAACTGCTTCACATAATGATATTTGGTATCAATGTGTTTACTTCTATTACTAAACTTCTGATTGGATATCAACTTCATACTGCTTTGGCTATCGGTGTGCAAAGTCACTTTATCTGGAATGACAAATTCAAAAAAGAATGCGTTAGCATTTTTACCCACTTTACCTCCTTGCAACTTTCTGAAAGTGCAATATATTCAGCCTCCATTGATGATAATGCAACAATGTCTTGTTTTCTGCTCGACCATGAAACTGTTCCACCATTAATTTGACATATGAAGCCGCTTGTTGATTTACGGTCTACAGAATCTTCAGCCCAACTAGCATCCGAATAAACTTCCAGATTTCCAACTTCGTTCTTGTCACTCAGCTTCAAACTCAAATTCTTTGTTCCATTAAGATACCGAATTATTCTTCTTACTTCAATCAAATCGGTCTTTGTTGGTTTTGAAATCTTTTGACTTAAAATTCCAACAGAAGCAGCTATATCCGGTCTCGTATTCGTACTAATGTACAATAATTTCCCAATGAGTTTTCTGTACTCATTATTCGATTCTAAATGGTTCTCATCATGATGCCTAAAGTATCCAGTCATTAAAGGATACTTTGAAACTTTTCCATCATTTAATCCTGCTTCTTCAACAACCTTTTCGATATAATGTCTTTGACTTATATGAAAATTTCCGTCTTCATCACGCTTTACATCAATTCCAAGAAAATGCTTCACATTACCCATATCTTTAACTTCAAACAATTTTCCAATATGATCCTTGAAATTTTCTATCAATTCCGGATTATTTGAAGCAACCAGAATGTCATCAACATGAACAATCATATAGCACACATCAGTTCCTCTCTTCATGCTATACAGGCATTTGTCAACCTCACTTTGACTAAATCCAAAGCTAATCACCGCTTCATTATACACTTTATTCCAAGCTCTTGCTGCCTGCTTTAGTCCATACAAACTTTTTCTTAATTTGCATACTTGATTTCCTTTTCAAATCCAGGGGCTGTCTCATATAAATCTCCTCCTCAATATCACCATTCAAAAATGCCGTCTTTATATCAAATTGCTTTACATCATAATTATTAACACCTGCAACTGACATCAATATTCTAAAAGTTGCCGATCTTGCTACTGGAGCGAACACTTCATCATAATCTTCTCCATACTTCTGCGAAAAACCTTGAGCAACTAATCTTGCTTTATAAGAGCAAACCTTGCCATTCTCATCATGCTTAAGTTTGTAAACCCATTTACAGCCAATTGCTCGTTTATTTGAAGGTAGCTTGACAAGATCCCATGTTTTATTATGATTAATTGATTTAATCTCTTCTTCCATAGCCATCTTCCATTTATTAGCATCAGAACAACTCACAGCCTGTTTAAATGTCTTAGGCTCAAAATCAACTTTTGAAGTATATGCCACAAAATCACCAAACCGTTCTGGCTTTTGACCTTTATTTCCTCTACTTGACACTCTTATCTGATCATGTTCTTCGTGCTCCTCCTGAATCTGATCACCTTGTACATTTATTGAATTCTCATTAATTCTTTGATCTTGACTTGAATCATCTTCAAAAATTTCATGTTCATCATCTTGTTCAATATTCTCATCATAAGCGTCTTCGCTTTCAACATTTTCATTTTCCTCATCTTCAGCATCATAAAACAAATCAGAATCATTGTGATTTCTAATCACATTAGGTCTTCGAGTCTCTCTATCAGAATCAGATGAATACGGGAACAACACAAAATCACCACTATTATTTTCTTTGTCACAATGCGAAATCTGGTTCACCTTCATAAACTTCTCTTTTAGAAACACAACATCACGCGACACAACAATTTTTCGAAGATTCACATTTGCAAGTCGATACCCTTTAGACCAACCGTCATAACCCACAAAAGCAAGTTTCTCAGCCTTATGATCTAACTTCTTTCTCTTCTGATAAGGAATCATCATATAAGCGGAAACTCCAAATTCTTTGAAATTTGAAAAATCTGTCTTTTTGTTGAAAAATTTCTCAAAAGGAGTTTTAAGATCACCTTTGCTCAAAACACGATTCAGCGTAAAATTAGCACTCATTATTGCTTCATCCCAGTACTCTCTTGGCATACCCGACTCAGTAAGCATCGTTCTACATGCTTCTACCAATGTCCTATTCTTTCTCTCAGAAATACCGTTTTGCTCCGGTGAGTAGGCTACAGTACACTGAAACCTAATGCCTTCTCTACGTAAGTAACTCTGAACTACCTCACTTAAATACTCAGTTCCTCGATCTGTCCGGAACAGTTTCACTTTCTTATCGAACGTATTTTTCAACAGTTCCAAATACTCAATGACTTTTGATTGTACTTCGCTCTTTGCTTTCAAAAGATATACTGCACAAAATTTCGAATGGACATCTGTAAACGTTACAAAATAACGATATCCGCCAATTGACGTAATTGGCATTGGGCCACAAATATCACTGACTATACAATCAAGTGTATTTTCTACAGGCGTTGCCTTTTTTGGAAACGGGTTACGAGAGATTTTCTCAACAATACATGATTCGCACGTATCAGTGCAATCACAATCAATAATTTTCAACCCTATGTCCTTCATCGCAAGTATATCATGCAAATTTCTATGAGCAAGTTTTCGATGCCATTCATGTACACAGCATCTATCCACTCTGTTATTAATTAAATATGTCCTCTCAGCTTTAGCCTTCACAATATACATATCGCCTGATTTCTCAGCAATCTGCAAATGATCAAGACCTTCTTTTCCGAGAAAGCAACCGGATGGGGTAAAAATAGTTTTATAACCCCTGCTGCAGAGTTTTGACACAGAGATCAAATTACTGTCAATGCATGGCACCAGAAGTACATCAGTCAGATTTACAGAAAAGCTTTCATTCCCTACAAACACATTCAAATTAATATCCCCTTTTCCAATGTACTCGACCTTCTCACCATTAGCTACAGTTACATTTCCATGAAAATTTTCATCTAATCTACTAAAGAAGGACTTACTGTAGGTCATGTGAGACGAAGCTCCGGAGTCAATGTACCACATAAGATCCTTAGGATCAAAACAACCCTGGTGCTTTCCTCTGAATTTCGCCATCTGAGCACTTTCATCTCTATGTTCTCCTTCTGCTCTATGATTCAACATTGGACAGTTCCGCTTAATGTGTCCTCTTTTCTTACATTCAAAGCACTTAGTGTTAGAATAAGGTTCAGTCAACATTATACTGTCTTCATAAGTAGCTTTACACTGCTTTTGTGATTTATCACTTCGTCTTTCCCATTCATTAATAAGTTTCAGTTTGACATTATGCACAGTGAGCTCTTTTTCCTTCCATGATTCCAAGCCGGTTACCAAATTATCATATTCTGCATTTAAACTTGAGAGAATTGCACTAACAATCAAAGCATCATCCAATTTGTCACCACAATCCTTGATATTCTGTGCTATTCCAAGGATGCTTTGCAAATGATTTTGCATATTTCCACCAATCTGTAACTCAGTCTTGAACAACTTCTTATACAGTCTCATCTTATGCCCAACTGATTCATTATGATGAAAATTCTTCAAAGCAATCCACGCTTCTCTACCATCTTTTGCATCTGCAATATGCACTAATTGATCGTCTTCAACCATCAATGAAATATACGCCAATGCCTTCAAACTTCTTGCTGCATCCTCTGGCTTCACGCTTCTTGAACTGATGACATCCCATAGATCCTCCTTGATCAAAATCATCTTCATTCGAAACGCCCAAACACGATAATTTCCACAGCTCAGTCGATCACACATTGCGTATCCTTTTTCTTCAAAATTCATAGCGATAAGGCCCATAACCTCTTAATAATGTATAAATAGTAAATGCTTTATTTAATATTTAAAATAACAAAAATGTAATTTCACGATAAACTTTTCTCTACAGATAACTTTTCGATAATAATAATATGTTTTCTATGATCATAATATTCAACAATTATGAAGGCAGTTATCTAGTGTAAGTGAATTTATGGAAGAGTTGAACCTGTATCCATGCATTTCTTGTATCCCGAGGGACGCAGATGAAGAAGTCTCCGCAGTATACATAGCATCTAAGGCTCTGTATAAAATGCTTACATGTCCTGTAGCGCTATATAGATCAGATCATAGAATTTGACATTTGCAGATGAGTATGACATGTTGTTAGAAGACCACCGTAAGCTATATTCAACTAGGTCTGTAAATCAAATGTTGTTGAACATTAGGTAAGCTCACGAACTCATTAAGAGTATCGGTAGTTGACAGATGGTAGCCAGTGATATAGGCAGCTTTAAAAGTCATCTAAGGAATATCATATATTGTAATTTATCTTTACGATAAACGAAGTAAGTAAGTGCCTTATTGAGTCGGCATCCATTAGGTTGTCAAAAAGTCAGCTTAAGAAGGAACATTTTCATTTGTATGGCTCGGGATATGCTCACTCAAATTTTAAATGTCGCCCAAAAGATCTCAAAACTCAAAGACAAGCAATTTGTTTTCAAAAGTACCAAAAAGATTTATGCTATTTAAACAAAATTCACTTCCAAGTAGTATAAAATGCACACAAACAACAGTAATGGATGAGAATTATAAAAAAATATTCAAAATCACGTCGAGGCACCAAATTTATTTGTTTTGCAGACTTCTTCAAATTTCATGCTTAATTTGAAATCAAATTTCATAAATTACAAGATTATTAGACCTTAATAGGTCTCATGTTTCATTAGCTTCTAGAATATTTCGGAATATTGATGCTCACTTGAAATTAGTTCTGTATGTTTTTTGAGAAATTTATTAAACATAAATAATGACTTCTAGTTGTTTATTATTCAGTTTGTTGGCAATGATCTAGAAAAATATGTCTTGGATGATTTTCAGACAGTAAATTTGCTTGACCGATCGGCACACGTTAAAATCGTCGGAGGTTCGTAAGTAAAGCCGCATCAAAGATAACACCGTACATGATGTTCAGAAGTGAATATTGATGCTTGATAATATGAAACTATTTTTCAATACAGTGATAATTACTAGTTTAATTAACATATGTGGATATACGATATTATTTTTACAGACAAGTTAGCATATTAGCATATAAATTAGACTTGTGTTTTTCAATGTTTTTGATTAAAAGTTATATTTAAAACTTTAAATAACCATACTCAACCGTATAATCGAAAATGAATTTAGTTCAGCTAAGGATGATGGCTTTGAGTCTTATACAAGGTTAAATGCGTGTGATACAATGTGATACAAGAATAAGTCACTAGCTATTCCGCGATAAGGGTTCTTGACCAGTTCTTGAGATCGAGAGGAAGACGAAGACTTTCCAGTTTCGGGATTTGTCGAGACTAAGACCTCGAAGAATCCTCTTGTCTCAGTTTGTAGTCTCGGTTCGGTCCTAAAAACTGAAATCTGTTAACTTATGGAAAACCCGGTTCCAGGGTGGGTGAGTTAAATCAAAACTCAAAAATAAACTCATTTTTCATTGAATTGAATTTGAATTTGAGTTTTTTTTTCTTCGAAGATGAGTTTGAGTTTTTTAAAAAAATTCAAACTCAATACAAATGAGTTGAGTTTTGAGTTTGAATTTAAACTCAAATCAAATTCACCTTGAGTAAATAATTCATTAATTGAATTCCTAAAGAATTTTGAGAGATGTTCACTTTTTCTGTGAATTAATATGATTTGCTGAACATTTCATCTGTTCCTGGTTAGTTTATGCATTTCATGTCCAACAAATTGGTTTTCTGGAGTTCCAACTGAAATAAAAATTACAGCAACCAATGACTTTCTGAACTTTCACGAGGAAAATAAAATTTGTTAATTCTTTCGTGATTTGTGGCTTATTGCTTGCATAAAATGGAGCTTTCATGGATGAGCTTGATCTAAGATGGTTGGAAGTAGCTGAATGTGAGAAACAGATCACTTCCAATGCTAGAAAATATTTTTTACTCCATTTGATTGTGCAAAGTGTTCTGAATTGGATTTAGTCACTCAGAGTACTGAGAGGGCGCTGGAACTGCCTGGTTCCTCTACATCCACAAAAAAATTTTTTTTTCCTTTTTCATCAAGGAATCACCTCTGAAAGTTTGAAAATTTTTGTTGGAACTGACCGGTTCCTTTGGTACCTGCTGTACATTGGCAACTTTTATGAAGTTCCAAAATCATACAGAATTATTTTCAGATGTATGGAACTATCAGGTACCAAAGGAACCGGTCAGTTCCAACAAAAATTTTCAAACTTTCAGAGGTGATTCCTTGATGAAAAAGGAACAAAAAATTTTTTTGTGGATGTAGAGGAACCAGGCAGTTCCAGTGCCCTTTCAGTACTCTGAGTGATAACAAACAACTTGTCATATTTGCTTGGCGAAAACTGCATGAAAAAAGATTTTTCAGCACTGGAAGTGGCCAGTTCCTCATTTGCGGTCATATCCAGCAATAATCCATAATATTCAGTCATTTCTTGCAAGCAATAAGTCACAAACAACAGAAGAATCAACAAATAATATTTTTCTCACGAAAGTTCAGAAAGTCATTGGTTGCTGTAATTTTTATTTCAAATATTTTGGAACCAAAAGATCCAGGAACAAATTTAAAGCCAGGTGCAATTCCGATCATATTGCAATATTCAATTTAATTTATGAAAAATCTAAAGAAATCTCCATAAGAGAATTTTTTATTCAAGGTGAGTTTGGATTTGAGTTTAAACTCAAACTCAAAACTCAACTCAACTTGAGTTTTGAGTTTAAAAAAAAACTCAAACTCATTTTCGAAATGAAAAAAACTCAAATTCAAATTCAAACTCATTTTTTCAATGAATTTAAATCAAACTCTCATTTTGAGTTTTGAGTTTTGATTTATTTCACAAAACTCTCCCCACCCTGCCCGGTTCCAGATCAGCATGTCTAAGTCTTGGTTCCAGATTTGGCGTAATCCCGGCATCATGCAAGAGTCACGTTGGCCTGTTTCTAGATTTTGTATCGATTAACTTGAGCTTACTGGTGCGGTCTTGGTCACCATCCCGACCTCGTTCTCGGTTTCGGTAACGAGAAATCGTTGAAGCTGAGATTTCGGGAAACCCATCATCCCGAGTCTTTCAACAATAATAACAAGCTATTTGATCAAAATAAGCACCCCAAAATATTTTATTAAAACTGCGCATCTTGCCATTCTTAATCTCAACAACATCATGCTTAATATTTCGTAAACAAAATTTATTTCTGTATTTTTTTCACAACAAACAGCTAAAATTTGACTTTTCCGATCATTTATCAACCACAGAATCTCATACAGTATGCAGCCTCTAAACAAAGAACATCAAATGAAATCACGCAATTTTTTTAATTTTAATAAAATTAATATCATTAAAAGTGCAGTGCTAATGAACAGATCTCAAAATAATAACGAAGAGAGATCCACAGTCAATACAATGAAAAGCAAGTGTCTCTCTCATTTGTCGAGCAGTGAGAAAAAAGAGCGCGGAACAAAAAAATACAGTCGTAATGAAAGTTTATTCAGCTGTTTTTGCCATGTGCTTGCACTCGATATCAGAATGGAACCGAGTAAATGCGAGTCATTAATTGTGTACGACGCCAAAATAACAAATAATTTATTTTTTGGGTCAAGTGTATCGGGTTTTGGATTTAGCCTTGTAGAACTCGATCTATGTAAATAAAAGAATTGGTTCCTATTAATATGAATAAGTCGTAAAAGATGTAAACAAAAACAAAGAACTAGAAGTGATTGTGTTGCGGCTATAAGCAACTAAACACTTAAAAATGGGTTAACTTAATCGAATAGCAATCGAATAGATCAGTGCTGCACAAACTGTGTGCCGCGGTACATCAAAATGTCAAATGTGACGACGAAATGCCTGAATCGCAAACCAGTTTCGGCAACAGTCGTGGCTTGTCAGCAGGTCATGTGCAACTACAGTCGAGGCTTGTCAGCAATCCGTGTGCGGCTATAGTCGTGGCTTACCAGCATACCGTGTGTGACTACAGACCTAATTTGAAAGAAAACCGAGTTCAGCTACAGCTGTGATTTGCCAGCAAACCGCCTGTGGCTACAGTCCTGGTTTGCCAGCAAGCCGTGTGAAGCTACAGTCATGGCTTATCTCCAAAATGTGCCGTACCCCAAAAAGCATGGACCAAGCTTGGACAATTCTAGAATAGATAGTAATAAATGCCATTGAACCGCTTGCTGTGTGCAGCTTCAGTCCTGCCATACCACCAATTTGTCCCATGACCCCAAAAACAGCTTAGACAGCACTGAACTAGATACTAATAAATGCCATTCAATTGTAAATGTTATTGACATTCAATTAATTTTTCAACGCATCTCAATTGAGTTGTTGTCGCCTTTATATTTGAATTTACGAACGAGATCTCGTCTTCGATGAAAATGAAAATCAAGACACTTCCTTATGACATTATTTTACTCAACACAAAAATAGACATGATACTCATGGGCTTTCGACTCGTATGTCAGGTCGATTCTTTTCTCCTCCGACTATCGCTCTATCTTAGTTACTTTCATCTTTGAAACACGTGCACGCTTTTCGCATTATATTCACTTACACATGAATGTATTAATGTCGTTGGCAACGGAGGTGATGCCTTTAAGAGATTTTAAAGAGTGAAATTTTCTTTTGCAGACATGTGGAAGTGAATGTGAAGTGCATGAAGCTATTAGGTTAGTTTGTTATGAAGTTTGAAGGATGCTAGACTTAATGGGTGGTCTATTGGCTAGACTATAATGTTTGTCAATGAACTGTGGCTGTAATCAAAATTTAATAAGATAATGCAGTAAGCAGACGGCAGCTGATTGAACTCCCAAAGGGAAAATTATATTTTAGACATCTTAGTGCTTAATGCTCACACGTGTGGATGTCCTGAAGTCTGAATCTTAATTTCTGATGTGTGAAAATAGACAAGTCCTTAATATATCGAATTTGTAGATAGTTTGGAATGAAAAGTCGGCTTCAGACGTTCTAAACTTACCAATAAGCGACATATGCGACAGAAGAAGGGCTCAGCCTTATAAGCTGGAGGCACTGCAATTATTAATCTGTTGTGCCACACCCTTTGGACCAACCGTTTAAAGTGGGATCCGAACCATAGCACATATGCACCATAATCAAGAATGCAAGCAAGTAAGTTGCTATTCAGGAAGTTACAACTCAATTCCGTCATTTCTACATCCTTAGCTACTTTAAACAATCCACAATAATCCTAGCTCAATAAAATCCACAATAAATTCAGTCTTAAGTCATCAACCCATTTTATTATACTTTCCATTCTCAATAGAACAAGCCACACAAAAAAGTCACATCTGGTGCACATTCATTTCCTTATTTCTTTTTTGCGAGGTCTCCGACACGTATGCAATAGTTCACAAACTTTCGTTTATTAGTCTTATGCATGTATAAACAATAACAAAAATACTCTTAATAATATTTACGTACGATTTATTCCAATGGCCTTTCTATTTTTATACCTCTCAGAGTTTATTTACATGCTTGATATGACTGTATTAATATTCATAAAAGAATAGAAAATTCTGTTTCCTTCTTCATAGTTGCATTTGTTGCCCGAGAAGCAGAATGCGGTGAACTGCATTTTTGACGGAACAAAAGGGTCAATGTCAGTCGTCAGGGTGCAGTCCAAGCAGGTTACCGTCAATATGACATTGTAATCAGTTGTCGAAATCGGCCTTGACAGTACCGTCAGGGCAATTTCACGTCTTAATTCGGCGACTTAGCGGTGAAATCAGCCGTCGAAATCAGTCTTCACTGAGTCGTCAGGACAACTTCATGTCCTACCCTTAATACGACGACGTAGAGGTAACCTTACAAGACTGTACTGTTCGGAACGTGTGCATTATTGCGCTTATTTGCGGATTTAGATCGCGAAAAAATTAATTGTGTGATTTTCCTATTGAAACAATTATTTCATTGCCGGCTACTTAATGGCTTTGTTTTGAGTCTTTTTGTAATATTTATTACTTGAAATTCAAGAATAGAACTGAATTATTGGATATTTTGTGTTTGTAAAATAAATCCAATTTATTGCATTCAAATAAAGTGCTGTTCAGAATATAGCAATGAAAATTAAAAGCATTAAGTTAATTAAGCAGTCAAGATCGTGTAAATATTTTATAATCCCAATGAAGTGTCCATCTGGTTGGTTTTCATGGGGACAGGATCTGATTAATGGAAGTCGAATAATCACAATTGAAGGATAATAATGAGACATTAATCTGTCCATGACTTAATTTAATTTGATTTGAATAGAAAATGATTTTTAATACAAAGTTGTCAAGTGATTTTTAATGTTTAAAGGATGTAGAATGATGTCATTGGTAAACGACTTCCTATGTATGTAATCAGAGCTATTAATACGCTTAATTTGAAGATCACATGGAGTTCGAATTCAAATAAATTTGAATCCTTGGAATCAATAATTACCCAATTAATACGCATTTAAATAGTGGGAAGTAGACTAGTGGCTACCGACTGACTGTCGCTGCTTTACGGACGTCATTTGGTTTTGCTTATTTGACTGTCAAGTAGACGTTTGACTGTTAATGAATAAATTGACCTAAATTGACTATTTTAATTCGTCTCTTTTTGCAAAGATGCACTTTGGACCTTGACTTTAATGACATCGGGAACTTGTCGGGAACAGAAATCGGGAAATTGTGAGAAATACAGTATTAATGTTTACTTTGTAGATTTATGTCTTGTGCCAATTATTTTCGAGGGATTTTATTACGCCTCAAAACTCATAATAAGTCAACGACCATTAACCATATCCTTAGTAAAATGATTGATTTTAGGGAACGTTTGGAAATTACGTAACGCTTAGGAGCGGGAAAGGTGGTTCTTAGGTTGCTATGGAGCATGAATTTCGGTACATGATTTTGTTACAATGCGTTACGATGGGAAGAGGAGGGATCTAAAACAGCTATTTTTAGCAATACGTAATTCCGAACCCTCCCTTATCTCAGCTTACAGAATATACCCATAAAGATCAACAGCCCCCTTTAAAGATCAACGCTCGAATGTCTACTACCAAAATTAATTTCATGAATCTTGCCAATAAATGTTTATACCAGACAACCTAAGCTATACACATATCGCACATCTGAAAAAAATTGTCATAAAATATGACAACCAAATGTGATTCGACACGCAGATGCTCCAATATCTTTCAAATTAAATGTGAGCATTTTCAGAGGAAGTCAGTAAGACAAAACCCAAAAAAAAATCCCATAGCAGCGAGTATTTTTTTCATTAACAGAGAATCGACATTCATGAATTTGCAGTCTGTCGCTGAATATGTCAACAATGTAGTCATTAAAGACACGCAAAGGAGGTCTTTTGTTCACAATAAAATTGTCGGAATTAAGAAATGTGGCAACTGCCAAGGAGTTCATTATTCAGGTCATCAAAGTTTATTGTTTAAGTACTGAAACTGTTAAACAAGACGTGAGGAATCGATGAAAAATCAAACAGCAAATGAATTAAATTGTAAATGACTTTATTTTTTTTTCAACGAAATGAACAGCACAGCTCATCTCTTTGTCTTCGTTATATTTTTATCTGTCTTTGTGTCTTTAAATTTCAATGAACTTTGAAATTCTTCGTCTTGTGTACATGATGTGCAGCAATAGCAATTGTCTCTTTTTTTTGCATTTTGTTATCTCTTATTCTTAAAAACAGTCTCAATGAGAAATGTCAACTGTAAATACATTTTGAGGAATTACTGTTAGATAATAGCAGAGTTGTTGTAGTTATGGCTTTAAATGTTAGTTGCTATGCTGTAATGATCGAGTGATGCAATTGTAATGGTTTCAAGTGTTTGATGGAATTTTCACAGAGTGCTTCTGGAGAAGTTCTGTAAATGGTTCATGAGAGTCTTCTTCAATTCTTAGTAAATATTATGATGGACTTAAGCATCAGAGATCCATGAAGACTCAAATGTATATGAAACAGTTGACTATAGTCGACTTTGAGCTTTGTCTATGCTTGTTTTTACTAAACTACCCTCCCTAGCAAGCAAAGAGCCTGCTATCAAAAGCAGAGTAAGCGTGAGAACAACGCTCACGAGCAAAGATGAATAAATTCTCAAAAGCATGCTCTTTGCCTGTTAAGGCAAAATTGCTAAAAGTCTCGGAATTTCCCGGAAAATACAAGTGTAAATGATCCAGCATTAAACAGACTTTAGGTTCTCGTAAAGTCACATTAGGTGTGAACTTGACACCAAGTCTGCATGACGCTGTCCTAACGCCACAGTTTTGAACTTTTTGATACCATCCGTACTGGTTAGAGGCAATGGAACCGTTAAAAGAGACTCAAGCATACTTTAAAATAGGTGTCAAATTCAACAAAGTTGCCTCAGATGCCAAAAATGCTTGCTATGTCCTCAAAACGAGACTTTAGAGCATATCCGACAATCTCTATTTGACATACCTCTTGACAATTCTGCTCTCTAGTCCCTTCCACTAAACCCACAAACCACTCTTCATCTCCAAAATCCCCAATTTCCAACTCTGCCTTAACAACAGTTTGCAACAAGTTTAATGACTTCCTGCCCTATTATGTATAAGTACTTTACTTAATTCATTTAATGTAATTTCAATAAAAGAATTTCTATTTAAAGTCTTGTAGACAGTGAAGTATTCGCTCTTTAATTATTCAACGATGTTCACCCACCACAGCCAACTTCATGTTGATTATTTTAATGAAATTATTCTAAAAAAGAGGAGTGCAATTGCAGCATGATGTTTTAAGTGCCTACATAGATGATGAAATTTTGTCTCGAGAACTTAGAATACTGTGAAGGAAGATGATGAGGAAATAGAGGTTTGAGGCTGATTGTTTAGACAAGCTAGAGTTAGGGCGTTGAGGCAGTATTGTTGGCAGTTTTGCGATGAATCCAGGTGCAGCCAAACCTCATGTCAGTCTGGTTTCAAGTATCTGACAATTGTGCTTCTCGTGGAAATTACATAACACTTGGTTTCGGCAGGGCTGCACAACAACGCTGCATTTCCTGCATAGTAGATGCGATGCATCTTAGGTCGTACAAAGCAACAAACCTGCAGTTTTTGTCTGCATCCTGCAAATTTGGACGAATCCTAATTCTGTCAATCCTCAAACTCAAACATTACTGTTAAAGTCCCCATCAACCTTACATCATCATCAGAAAATCAGCAAGAAGACCATTTACATCAGCAAAAGATTGAAACTTTCCAAAAGTTTCCATAAAACTCTCAGACATTGATTTATAAATATCTAGATCTTTAAGGATTTAAGCACGATATTGGTTCCTATAGATACATCGTATTGGTTTCCTTAGTGAATGCATGCATGCTTAAACATGCATGCTAAATGTATGTAGATCCTTATTTTCTATTTTACATACTACTGACATTCCAATTTTCTTTCTGATTTTGAGAATTTATTTTCATGCTGGATATTAAGACTGCACAAAAATGGATATTGAAGTTGAATTTAGAATTAAAGCAATTTTCAGATATCGTTATGGAACTAATGGCATAGCCAATTGTGAAAAGTCGTTAACTAAAAAGCAAACGAACCAACGCAATCTTTAGATTAAGCTACAGATTTTGCAGCAATGCACAAAAAAATTTCATTATTTCTTATAATAAATTAAAAAGGAATTAACAGCTGCTTTTGCAGTCATTGGATGCTCAAGACAAATCTGAAGCTTGTAAAAACTTTCACTTGCTGGATAATTCATGGATAATTGCCGAAAAAAAATTATTATGATAATCATCCAAATGCTGATGAAAATTTTAGCATTTTCTCGTAGGATTACTTGTTCAGTCGTCCCGGGTGACACATGTTTATTGGAAATTACCCCGAACAGCACAGCGGGTTTGCTTGGGCACCGGTACGTCGTCGTATTAACTTTAAGAAGCGATGTTGCCTAAACGGCACAATGACGGCTGTTTTCGAACAATTTTACGGAAAATTGACGCATTCGCCGCTAATGTGCTGTTCGTTTACATACCGGTAATGATAATTACATACTGAGATTAGTATGGTTATAATGGAATTGTATTGGAATTCGTGAACTTGCCATTCAAGTTTGTAATTAGACATACGATCGACTAATCGCAGACTGATCCACTCAGATCCTAAACCTAAAGATGTGCAGCTCGATAATAACAAAAATCAAATTAGTCGAAAATTATCTTATGATGCGAATAATTTTGAATAAAACTAAAGCGAGCGACTAACAAGATGCAAATTTATGGAAATCGAATACTCAACTGATGAAACAATAATGAAAATTGAGTGCTTGAAAAGATTGGAAGCAGAAAAGCTTTAGAAAAACTTTAATAACCATTCAGAATTTTATATCAACAAGTCACTTCAGATTAAAAAGTTTTAAACTAAAGCAAAGTGATAATAGAGAATGGAGCTCGTTAAGTATGGACTAGTAGTAGAGTTGTAACTGAAGTCCTCTAATCAGATAGGATTTCTAATTTTAGGACACTTCTAGTTATTATCATAGATCTCGGAGTCGACAAATCAGGTTTTGTAAGAAAAAGTCAGTCATGAGTCGACTCGACTATTACAAAAACCGAATTTGATTGTTACTTAATACACAATCACTAGCGGCGGGACGTAGCGGTGTCATGAAGGCATCCCGACAGCCAAGAGGAATAAAATTTACTGCTGCTTGCTAGAAGCAAATAACTACAGTACTTCCATTTAATGCAGCGGTGAAAGGATTTTCTGGAATAATACCCAAGTGGCAGTTTTCAAACAGGCAGAAACATCTTTTGGTACAGAACCTATCTTCATTAGTGTAACTTAAAAAGACTTTTTGCTTCTTATCGGTAGCCATGGCGACGTACCGGTTCCCCTTGCTTATGCGTTGTGTTGTTTTGGATCGTTTAAAAATACACCGGCCATAAATGTTGCTCGGCAATTTAAACTGCATTGTAACTAACCATATAGCCTTAATTGCATGTACCTTGCAATTGTCACCACAGTCCTTAATCACCGTCCATTGACCACGCCATTAATTTCTACAATACACCTCATCATCAACTCATCATCCACAAATGAACAAACAGAGGTTAAAAACCATATTCATAAAGTAAACCTGCATCAAGTTTATTTATCATCATCATCAACATCATCACATCGAGGCAAAACTATCCGCACGAGAAAATTTAATTTTTACACCTACATTCATTTCTTATAATTTAGCACGAATCCTCGCATAAACCTTGAACTCTATAGCTACTCACTTGCTAGATTTATTTTGTATGGTATCAGCACTCAATTATCAGCCTTAATTAATTGCATTTTAATGAAATTATTTCCAAGGATTTAAATTAAGTTTAAGTAACTTTTTAGTGGCATTTACCCTTGATCGTATTTCAAATGTTTCGTCTCACATGCAGTCATTTGTTTATTCTTTGCTGCCGGCAAACTTTACTTCCTCTCGTATTTCACTTTAGTAAATTCACACACTTTTTCATGCTCATCTACCCAAAAATCATAACTTCATTTTGCATCCTTTTCATCATTTTTATTTGATCTTTTTAATAAAATATGGAAAATTTTTCATGCAAGCAACAAGCACAGCACGAGGAATAAATAAAAAAACTTTGTACTTTCATACAATATAAAATAAATGTAAACGATGCGCGCGTTATAGAGCGACTGCTTTAAATTGCTCAAAAAAGAAAAACTTTATAAGAATTATTGAAGAAAGGCACAAAGAGAAGAAAGAATATAGCAAAAGCGGAGAAACAGTTGAGTTAGCGATTCCTCGAAGGATTGAGGGGTTCGATTTTTTTGCTCATTGTGTGCTTTACAGTCATTTTGTTTGCTGTGTTTTATTATGTTCCAAAATTGATGTATTTATATTAAATTGATATATGTTTTGCAATACTGTGATATCGATTTGGTCTCCGTAAGGTGTGCGAATGCAGAACATCACGTACTGCTCTTAGCCTAACGACAAAGAATACCAACCTAACCTTCTCGCGGTGGTGACCGTCAACCTAAGCGACATAGTGGAAAGTTAAACAAGGTTCTGGTTAATACAGGATGCATTGGCCAAACAACGCCATCCTTAAGACCAAACGCTAACAGACGATTTGGAACAAACAACGACTACCCAAACTAAATGGAAAAGGACTAACGATTTAAACCTAAACAGTTGAAACTTGCGGATGCTATCAGAACCAGGAAAGATCAGCATTGGTGCTTGAACATCGACACTACAAGGGCAATATTACAGCAATTCAGGAGACGAAGTGAACCGATTAGTTCCAAATGCTGTCTCTATCAACAACTTCTTTCAATTAGCTCCTTATACAATCCAATCGTCTAATCTTTAAAGCAGAGCTATCGAAGTCGATACACAATGCAGTCGAACACTCTTTCACCGAGTAGAACTAGCAACGATTGGTCGATCAATCGTATGATGTCTTGTTACAAATTTTACATTTGTTGAACTATATATAGGGAAATAGAGAAAAATTACTATTTTTAGGACAAAAACTACAGTTTCATGTTAATAGTTCATGCTAAAAACTACTATAAAACAACACTTGTTCATCTTATTCATTAACACTCTTTTTGCCAGACATTTGACACTATTGTGGCTTCAATCTTCTCTTAGTAAACAAAAAACTCTTAAAAATAAGAGCAAACTTATTTAAGTCAAAACATTCGGAAATCTGAGCCAAAAAACAGAATAAAAACAGGCAATATTTACATGATTTTCTTCTTAGTTCCTACACACGATTGACACATTTCATGTTACATACGTAGCGTTCCCTAAACATTTTCTGTAAATGACTTTCCATGAACTCACAAAAATTCGCAATAACATGTCTAGAACCCCTAACTGTGTAGAGAGAATAACAAAAAAATATTCAGTTTAAAAATAAACTCACGCTTGGAGTAGTCATGTCGCGAAAAAAAAGCAGAGAAATACGACCAACAATTGAATGAGAGACTGAAAGAAGAATCAGAAAAAAGAAACAACCAGAAATAAAAATTTGCACTGTTTTTCATATTTTGACAGATATATTGCTGGATATAACATAAAACATGAAGCATGGATGCATATGCATTAATTAACATGATATTTACGCATGATTTGAGTTTTGCAGCAATGGCATAAAAATTTTAATTATTCATCTTCTGACCTGAATTGTTTATGTCAATTTCAGCACATAAGCCACAATTAAAATTCATTTTTATGGCTGTTCTCATAATTTATGCATGCTGTACAGGATGAGAAACAATCACAGAAATGATTTTCGACTGCTCGTAGGCTTTTTAAAGTAAAAGCCACAAATTGCTGCCACTCATGCATGTACTCTTGTAAAATTTGCGCTTTAAATATCCATGACCTCGAGAAAATGTTTTGAAATTCATGACTAGACGTTAAAATGCAGATTATTATAGTCGATCGCATAATATTTTGTGCTATTTTTGGAAGCATAGAAAATAATTAAAAAGTTTTTAATTTCCGGCTGTGCTTATAAATAAATTTGTGATTTATGATGAATATTTGGAAAGTTCTTATTATTTGATGGCCATGTGTTCAACATTCATCAGCAATCATCAAGTCGTTGCACTTTATGGAGGCATGGCACATAAAGAAAAGAAAACGGAAATAATAATTGTAATGAACCCGAGCAGCACAATGTGACGAATTGGATTTTTGACCTTAAAAGGTTTTTGTTCATTAGAGGTAAAGTAGCACCAAGGGTAATTGTCAATACGCTTCAGAGCATAACGATATGCCAAGCACTTCAAACAACCCCGATAGCTTAGTGGTAAGAGCATGAGAACGGAAATCGTAGGACGCGGGCAAACAGTTTTATGGCGGCCACATGGCTTCCGCGTTTGAATTTTATTGGCAATTAAAAATGGCCATTAGCATGCCATATGTCAGACAATTGACTTCCATGAATGATTTGGCTCGATCGGGTTACAATCTAGCGTCAAGTTATCAATATGAAATTTCGACGGTAATGTCTTGTAATTCTTCAAATCCTTATCATATACACAATCATGCACTTTGTATGAAGATGTATCCAGGGATGTTTCCTAAGGAACACTTAAGCCATATCATCTGAGAAGATCACTTTGGCAATTCATACCTCTTTACTTAAAACAATCTCATTCCCAATCAACAACCGAAAATAACTCTGCTTCCAAAATGTATACTGATCGTGTTGCTCACATATATTTTACGCGTAGGTAGCCTCCTAAAAGTTTGTTATGTTCCCAAAATATAATATATTTGTTGCAAATTCATCGTCTAATAATAAAAGTGTTTGCCTAATATTTTATTTCGATTATTTTGTCAACAAACATTTTACATACATCGGATTTGTCAATGTATTTTACATAAGCATGTCAAATGAGATCACAAATTCTATTTTATTTTTCGGCAGTCAGAGAGAAGACAATGAGAGTGTGAGGGTGGATTTAAATTTCCATTTTTCTCTCTGTTTATTTCAAACTTTTTTGTATTTTCTCTGTTTTCGTTTTTAATTTTTTTTGATATTTTTAAAACAAGTTCAAGGATTGCATTAATTTTATTTCGGTTAAATTACTCAGAATTCTTACTGGTGTAATGACATTGTTTTTAATTTTGTGTCATTCACATGTGATGTCATTTACATATGAAGTGAAAATGGGGATTTTGAACTGAATTACAGTCTTATGGACGGTAATATTTGTCAAGTTATTAAGATAACACAGTAGTGTCGCATTGTCAATGTGGATTTAATTTCCTGAAGAGCACACGGCGTGAGTAAGTCGACATTAGTTGTACAGGCTTGGGGACACTAATTTCTGTCGTTTTAACGGTCTTGTGACTTCCTGGATTTTTAATGATTATCTGAGCTTTACTATGATGTTGTCCTCATCACCATCTTATCGACTCACATAGAAAATAAGATGATGCTTACCGAAACAAACAAGGGGCATGTCGATGAGTTATTACTTACTTACTTCGCTGATCGTACAGATCATCTGTGATATATGACCTCTCACTCTGTTAGTGTCTAAAACTGGTTCTATCGTTTGCTGTCCTTTGATAACTACTAATACCAATTTCTCAATTATATTAATCAAGTATACTCATGTGCTTTCTCAATTAGGTGAGTATGCTCATCGTCGGCTAAAGAATATAGAAAGAAACATGCGATAATCAGCATATTGACAGTAAAACACCGCTAGGCAGTACCACCACGTGACAAATATGTTTAAAAATGTCTCGCCCCTCTTAAAAAGTGACAAAACCCTCATTGCTTTTTTTCACGATTAATTATTCAATTTAGTGTCTCTTGGTCGCTTGTTCTTATCGTCCCGGTAAGTATGTTTTACTCTCCTCATCCATGATTTCACTGAATCATCTTAAAATTAGACAAACATTGTTTATTGTACAGACATTTGTACTGCCAACGAAGTAAGTAGTTTACTAAAATTCAAATAATCTTATCAACGTCATTTAAGCATGTCTCCCTCACCTTTCCAGTTTCTCTATGTTTATTGTGACAACTATAAAATGTTTTCATGTTCACGTTCAGCATTTAAACTAGCATTTCTATGCTAAAAGTATAATCCTTCTGTCCATTGATAAAGATATCTTTTATTCATTCATCCTTGAACATCCGTTTCATTTGTGGATATAGTAGAATAATGAAAACATAAAACGAGTCAGGAGATCTTCGATGTGCAATAAAAAAAAGCATGCAATGTGCAGCATCTTGGAATAAAGTTTTTATCTCATAAATATAGATGGACTTTTTAAGACTATTTGACTTGCTCGTGCTGCTCATCCTTTTAAAAACTATTATTGTGGATGCACGGATGATAATCGTCAGTGGGACATAATGTTATGAGTTTTTATAGCAGGATTATGTGAATTTTGAGTCGAATTAATGACAGTAGCTTAATCAATATTATGTAGACCCTATGTAGGTGTAATTTTTCTTCTTTGTTCCACTCGAATGCGCAAATTTTCATATTCTGCAGAATGATTTAGCAAATTTTGAAGATTTTTAGGTCGATTTAATAATAAAAGTGGAAATTAAAGCTATCGTCAAGCTAGAATAAGGTTCATTAATCAAAGAATAATTCGAACATATTTTGAGATATTTGGCAAAATGTCAAAAAGTGATTTTGTGAATGAACGAGTCTTGCATTAACAAATTTTGAAGTTTCACAAGATTTATCATTTTACTCGCTATGAGACAACAAGATACTCGCTATTTGCATAGGCTAAGATGCACGTCTATAATTGTAATTCATTATCAGAAGGTCATCTAAAATTGTAAAACATGTAATACATGATCTCACATAGATGTTGCTTAAAGGTAGCTTTATCGTTGGCTACTGATTGTCAATTCCCGATTCCAAAAGCAAAACTATCTCATTCGATATTTAAATGTATTCAGGAGGTAAACAAAAGCTCAAAATTAGTTCAAATTAAGTATTCAAAAGTCTAAGTGACTAAACACGAGCTTAGTCCACAACCCTATGATTATATATCCTTAAAAAGGGAAATACACTGAAAAAAAGCAAACAGCAGCTCCGTACCCGATCGACACATATTCTAAAATTCTCAATTGATAGCCACTGGCTTCTAAATATCCCTAGCAGGCAAAGAGTATGCCTTCATATTACAGAAAGACCACTACGGTACCTGAAAGCGGTCACTCAGCTTGTTAGGGATAATTTTAGAGTGATTAACGCACGAGAATAAGGCATACAGCTTTCCCTTACCCGATAAACACACATTCCATATTTGTTCATTCATAGCCACTTGCTTCTAAATATGCTACCATTTAATCATGATTACATCATTTGGAAGGGGTCAACCATTGTCTATAGTCTCTAAAAATCGTAATTTAAAACTCCAATATAAATCCGTCAATCAAAATAAATAATCTCATAAAATCAATAAAATATCCAAAATAGAATTGAGCCATAGAGCACAAATAATCTCATTTATCACAACATCTTCAATTATTGTCAATTAATAAAAATAATCTTCGTAAACATTTCAATTAAATTGATAAGCTATGACACAAATAAATTGTTGGGTGTCCACTTTTATGTCCATACATAATTGTCATAGCCACCTGTTTTTTGGTCAATAATCACTAAAGTAAGTAAATATATTTCTTAATTAAGATCAATTTATTTTGATGACTATTTGGTTTATTGATAGATAAAAGAGTAATTTATGGATGTGAATATGAAGGGGTAGGTCGGGGTCGTTCACTTATTGCTTGGAACCAGAGTTGGATACCAGACCAGAATTGGATACCAGACTAGAATTGGACACCAAACCAGAATTGAATACCAGACCAGAATTGGATACCAGACTAGAATGGGAAAAAATTGATGGATTTTGAACATTTGTGCACTTTTAAGACAATAAACAATCATTTTTACGTCCACATATCTACAGATCCAATTACTTTCTCAAAACAATCAGTTGGCCATAACCACAACAAGTTCATTCCCATTTTACAGCACTTCTTCTTCGTCCCAGATTCTCAAAAGTAAACATCGAACTCAATAAAAACTGTCTTCCTTTGTAAACTTTATGGATTCATAAATCTGATGATTATTACTCGTTAATCATCAATTAATTAATATTCATTGCCAAATAAAAACGAAAGTACTCAAGACGATCCGGGTATTACGTCAGAATTGAGATATAATTGGAATTACAGACGCTAAAAATAAATGAAGTGTCGTACAAAAATAACCATTACAGTTTCTGTGGATAAACAATCATCATTCTTTGTCTTTATTTTGTGATGGAAACGAGAAATGGGAATTATTGTAATGGAGTTATGGTGATTCTGACGTGATTTTAATTGTGAGGGAAAGTGGGTTGGTGGCGGAATGGGTTAGTACTTCGTTCCTAATTATTATTTTAGTAACACCGATCCTATAATCATGAGTTCGAGACTCGGCGGAGAGAAATTTGTCAATTGTCCTTTTTCGAACCATAACGATTGAATACATGGATCTAGCATTAATTTGCAAGATACAGTCAGTAATGTCAACGAAGGAGTGCTTCTGATATCGATAAAAATTTTGAATCAACTGAGTTCAATGGGCAGATAGGCCTTCAATCATTAAATGACAGTTATTGGACACAAAAAGCTCTAGCGCAGCTCTGGATCTCAATAATCCCTAACAGATAATAAGCATACTCGTGCCAAATGAACATGCTTATGAATATACTCAATCTATATAATTAAGGATGCTCAATTTTGTGAGCTTATGGCTAAAGATTGTTGATTCTATGTATTTGGTCTTAGTGTGAATCTAAGTGTCCCTAAGTCACACAGCTCTAAATCTGAAATTTCTATAATTTGTAATTCTTTGTTGGATTGTGCAACATCCATATCCATTAAGTATAACCTCAAGCATCATACGGAAATTTCATCTGTATTGCTCAACATAACATCCATTAACTCATCATTCTAAAACAAAATATTTTTCATTTCCATCGATTATTGTAAACATCCCGAAATATGATTATTTAAAAACTTGTTTCTTTTGAAATAATATTAAGTATAGAAACGTGTCCATGCCATATGCTTGTCATCTGTTTTTAATACGTTTTTGTTTTTGTGCAAACAACTCTATTTACTGTTTTTATTCGGTTCTTTGAATTAAGTTGTCGTCATAAATACAGTGGAGGTCACTCAAGGAATTGAAAAAAGCTGTTGCACTAGTAAAAATATGATGAGGTTGTGTGGTAATGTTTTCAATAAAGACTGGCCACGCGACAGAAATTAATTATTTTTCATAGAATGAATGGATTTTTTGGAATTTTATGGAATTATTGGTACTGATAATTTTGACGAATTTCGCTTTAAATGCAAAAATAGGACCTGTTGTGCATTATGTCTAGACTGGTAATTTGCTGAATTCTCAAAGCTCTATTTCTATTTGATGTGGAGTAATATGAAGTCTATTTATAGTTAAGAATCTTTCAGAAGCTGTTGAAATGATTTTATATGCTACAGAAAGCATACTACGGTACCTAAAAGCGGTCTGTTTGCCTGTTAGGGCTAAACAGTCATAACTTTTTCATGTCCAAAAATGCAATTTGTCTAAGATATAAGTTCCAAAGGCTATTTATTACACACAAAAAGACAACTATACAACAAATCTTTAACTTGACCTACGTCCAATTGAGCAAAGCTCCGTTTCTGGTATAAAGGAAAAACTGGGACAGACATCTCTTTCCGGAAGCCACAAGACGTAGAAAAGACGAAAGGTGTAGCCTCAGCAAGACGTGACCCTATTCTGAAATTCCTGAATTCGACTCAAATCCACACCATTTCCAAATTGTCCTTTTCCTATCGTGTGCTTTCCGTGCCTGTCTTTAGCACAAAATGCAATTAATCAAATTATTCAATTTCTGTACTTCAATCATGCTTTACATCACAGAATCTCATGAATCTCATAGAACATTTAAATTTTCACACTCTATTTACTCTTAAAGGCTTTCTCAATAATTCCTCAATGCTTAAATTTTTCCGCATTATCAAGTGGAAAATGCGACACTTTGTAAAATGATGAGGAACATTTCAAAGCACAAAAAAAGGTTTGACAATTTTTACAGACATGAAAACAAAAAGTCTCAAAAATCAATTGTCACAATAAACTGAACTGTGACATAACTAATGACTTGAAGCAACAACAAGAACAAAAAAAGTCCCAAAAATATCAATCCATTAAGTCTCAAGGCTGCTTCAAAGTCCTTTACCTTAAACAAACTAATTTCCCGTATGAATTTAATCAATAAAATCTAGGAACGAAATGCCCATCCCTGTGTTGTTATCATAAACATATTAATGAGGAATTTAAGCCATCCAGCATTGTTATGAATCGTTTCCAAAATAGCATGAAGCCTAAATATAATTAAATTGAATGAAAAGAAAATTAATTTTTTTTATTCACAAAAGCCGTAAAATTTCCTTTCATACTAAATTCGTACTTTTGTATGTGTGTGCTGCTTGCCATGCATACTCTACGTCATTTGTGTTGATTTTCACATTTCAGTGTTCAAACTATAAACTTCCTTCATGAAACAAAAATTGTGCTGGCGGCAAATAATTTCTTTTTTCTATTCAAGCAACTTTGTATAGACTCAGTGCGGTAGGAAATGGTGCAGTGAAGTCAGAAAATGAGTTCAAGGTCAGACTGATTTTTCCTTTAAACAATTTTTGCTCTGTTTACAATTTCATCTTTTATTTCCTCATCACATTCTCTGTTCATAGCAATAATGGTGAGTGTTTGTATGTCATTAAGTTAGATACTATATAATTTTCGACACTCGACAGTCATTCAGATGTCTAAGCTGTTTACCATCTCAAGTAGAATAAAGCATGAAATGATTTTTATTTTGAGGTATTTTTTGTTCCTTGTGGGTCTAATAATGATGTTGAAATTGTTGGAATTGTGCTGTGGACCAAAACATGAGCTGTGCATTAAGCACTGGATATAGAAATAAAGTCAAAGATACTTTGTGCCACGCATTTAAACAACCCCCGGTAGCTCAGTGGTTGGAGCATGTGACCGGAATTCGTAGGACGTTGGTTCGAGTCCTATTGGAGCTATGGTATGATGAATTGTACCTTTCCATAAAACCTTAGAAGTAGTAAGATTCCGAACAGAATCCAGAGCGAATGAGGTTGAACTAATCGGTAAAGGCCCTCTGAATCACGGATCGTCAATAGCCCTCTTCCCCTGTAAGCCGGATATCCGCTAACTTATAAATAAAAAAAACTTTTTAAAAAAACCTCGTTTTTCGCGTGGACTAAAAAGTAAAAAATAAATTTTATTTTGTGTTGTAGAGAAATTGGTTTGAAAGTTGAGACGACTGATGAATTACATACAAGCATCTTAATCTTATCGTATAGTTCTACAACTTAAAACGAGGGCGCAAAGCTTTGATGAAGTTCTGTTAACAAGCGCCCTCGTTTTAAGTTGTAGAACTATACGATAAGATTAAGATGCTTGTATGTAATTCATCAGTCGTCTCAACTTTCAAACCAATTTCTCTACAACACAAAATAAAATTTATTTTTTACTTTTTAGTCCACGCGAAAAACGAGGTTTTTTTAAAAAGTTTTTTTTATAAAGTATTTTATTTTCAACTTTTTAGTCAAATGATTATTTAATTTAATAATTTGGAAAGCTAGGCTCATGTTTGCATAAGTTTGAAGAACTAAGCTAGACCGGTAGGCCAAGCTTCGTTTGGCATAAGTTTGAAGAACTAAGCTAGACCGATAGGCCAAGCTTCGCTTGGCATAAGTTTGAAGAACTAAGCTGGACCGATAGGCCAAGCTTCGCTTGGCATAAGTTTGAAGAACTAAGCTGGACCGATAGGCCAAGCTTCGCTTGGCATAAGTTTGAAGAACTAAGCTGGACCGATAGGCCAAGCTTCGCTTGGCATAAGTTTGAAGAACTAAGCTAGACCGATAGGCCAAGCTTCGCTTGGCATAAGTTTGAAGAACTAAGCTAGACCGGTAGGCCAAGCTTCGTTTGGCATAAGTTTCAAGAACTAAGCTAGACCGATAGGCCAAGCTTCGCTTGGCATAAGTTTGAAGAACTAAGCTGGACCGATAGGCCAAGCTTCGCTTGGCATAAGTTTGAAGAACTAAGCTGGACCGATAGGCCAAGCTTCGCTTGGCATAAGTTTGAAGAACTAAGCTGGACCGATAGGCCAAGCTTCGCTTGGCATAAGTTTGAAGAACTAAGCTAGACCGGTAGGCCAAGCTTCGTTTGGCATAAGTTTCAAGAACTAAGCTAGACCGATAGGCCAAGCTTCGCTTGGCATAAGTTTGAAGAACTAAGCTGGACCGGTAGGCCAAGCTTCGCTTGGCATAAGTTTGAAGAACTAAGCTAGACCGGTAGGCCAAGCTTCGCATGGCATAAGTTTGAAGAACTAAGCTGGACCGATAGGCCAAGCTTCGCTTGGCATAAGTTTGAAGAACTAAGCTAGACCGGTAGGCCAAGCTTCGTTTGGCATAAGTTTCAAGAACTAAGCTAGACCGATAGGCCAAGCTTCGCTTGGCATAAGTTTGAAGAACTAAGCTGGACCGATAGGCCAAGCTTCGCTTGGCATAAGTTTGAAGAACTAAGCTGGACCGATAGGCCAAGCTTCGCTTGGCATAAGTTTGAAGAACTAAGCTGGACCGATAGGCCAAGCTTCGCTTGGCATAAGTTTGAAGAACTAAGCTAGACCGATAGGCCAAGCTTCGCTTGGCATAAGTTTGAAGAACTAAGCTGGACCGATAGGCCAAGCTTCGCTTGGCATAAGTTTGAAGAACTAAGCTGGACCGATAGGCCAAGCTTCGCTTGGCATAAGTTTGAAGAACTAAGCTAGACCGGTAGGCCAAGCTTCGTTTGGCATAAGTTTCAAGAACTAAGCTAGACCGATAGGCCAAGCTTCGCTTGGCATAAGTTTGAAGAACTAAGCTGGACCGATAGGCCAAGCTTCGCTTGGCATAAGTTTGAAGAACTAAGCTAGACCGGTAGGCCAAGCTTCGTTTGGCATAAGTTTCAAGAACTAAGCTAGACCGATAGGCCAAGCTTCGCTTGGCATAAGTTTGAAGAACTAAGCTGGACCGATAGGCCAAGCTTCGCTTGGCATAAGTTTGAAGAACTAAGCTGGACCGATAGGCCAAGCTTCGCTTGGCATAAGTTTGAAGAACTAAGCTAGACCGGTAGGCCAAGCTTCGTTTGGCATAAGTTTCAAGAACTAAGCTAGACCGATAGGCCAAGCTTCGCTTGGCATAAGTTTGAAGAACTAAGCTGGACCGATAGGCCAAGCTTCGCTTGGCATAAGTTTGAAGAACTAAGCTAGACCGGTAGGCCAAGCTTCGCTTGGCATAAGTTTGAAGAACTAAGCTAGACCGGTAGGCCAAGCTTCGCTTGGCATAAGTTTGAAGAACTAAGCTAGACCGATAGGAAAAGCTTCGCTTGGCATAAGTTTGAAGAACTAAGCTAGACCGGTAGGCCAAGCTTCGCTTGGCATAAGTTTGAAGAACTAAGCTAGACCGGTAGGCCAAGCTTCGTTTGGCATAAGTTTGAAGAACTAAGCTAGACCGATAGGCCAAGCTTCGCTTGGCATAAGTTTGAAGAACTAAGCTGGACCGATAGGCCAAGCTTCGCTTGGCATAAG
Organism: Chironomus tepperi; assembly: GCF_022539635.2. Lineage (NCBI taxonomy): Eukaryota > Metazoa > Arthropoda > Insecta > Diptera > Chironomidae > Chironomus > Chironomus tepperi. The sequence continues at coordinate 189,082 of NW_027226215.1, forward strand.
TTTGAAGAACTAAGCTAGACCGGTAGGCCAAGCTTCGTTTGGCATAAGTTTCAAGAACTAAGCTAGACCGATAGGCCAAGCTTCGCTTGGCATAAGTTTGAAGAACTAAGCTGGACCGATAGGCCAAGCTTCGCTTGGCATAAGTTTGAAGAACTAAGCTGGACCGGTAGGCCAAGCTTCGCTTGGCATAAGTTTGAAGAACTAAGCTAGACCGGTAGGCCAAGCTTCGCTTGGCATAAGTTTGAAGAACTAAGCTGGACCGATAGGCCAAGCTTCGCTTGGCATAAGTTTGAAGAACTAAGCTGGACCGATAGGCCAAGCTTCGCTTGGCATAAGTTTGAAGAACTAAGCTAGACCGGTAGGCCAAGCTTCGCTTGGCATAAGTTTGAAGAACTAAGCTAGACCGATAGGAAAAGCTTCGCTTGGCATAAGTTTGAAGAACTAAGCTAGACCGGTAGGCCAAGCTTCGCTTGGCATAAGTTTGAAGAACTAAGCTAGACCGGTAGGCCAAGCTTCGTTTGGCATAAGTTTGAAGAACTAAGCTAGACCGATAGGCCAAGCTTCGCTTGGCATAAGTTTGAAGAACTAAGCTGGACCGATAGGCCAAGCTTCGCTTGGCATAAGTTTGAAGAACTAAGCTAGACCGGTAGGCCAAGCTTCGTTTGGCATAAGTTTCAAGAACTAAGCTAGACCGATAGGCCAAGCTTCGCTTGGCATAAGTTTGAAGAACTAAGCTGGACCGATAGGCCAAGCTTCGCTTGGCATAAGTTTGAAGAACTAAGCTAGACCGATAGGAAAAGCTTCGCTTGGCATAAGTTTGAAGAACTAAGCTAGACCGGTAGGCCAAGCTTCGCTTGGCATAAGTTTGAAGAACTAAGCTGGACCGATAGGCCAAGCTTCGCTTGGCATAAGTTTGAAGAACTAAGCTGGACCGATAGGCCAAGCTTCGCTTGGCATAAGTTTGAAGAACTAAGCTGGACCGGTAGGCCAAGCTTCGCTTGGCATTAGTTTGAAGAACTAAGCTAGACCGGTAGGCCAAGCTTCGTTTGGCATAAGTTTGAAGAACTAAGCTAGACCGATAGGCCAAGCTTCGCTTGGCATAAGTTTGAAGAACTAAGCTAGACCGGTAGGCCAAGCTTCGCTTGGCATAAGTTTGAAGAACTAAGCTAGACCGGTAGGCCAAGCTTCGCTTGGCATAAGTTTGAAGAACTAAGCTAGACCGGGAGGCCAAGCTTCGCATGGCATAAGTTTGAAGAACTAAGCTAGACCGATAGGAAAAGCTTCGCTTGGCATAAGTTTGAAGAACTAAGCTAGACCGGTAGGCCAAGCTTCGCTTGGCATAAGTTTGAAGAACTAAGCTAGACCGGTAGGCCAAGCTTCGCTTGGCATAAGTTTGAAGAACTAAGCTAGACCGATAGGAAAAGCTTCGCTTGGCATAAGTTTGAAGAACTAAGCTAGACCGGTAGGCCAAGCTTCGCTTGGCATAAGTTTGAAGAACTAAGCTAGACCGGTAGGCCAAGCTTCGCTTGGCATAAGTTTGAAGAACTAAGCTAGACCGATAGGAAAAGCTTCGCTTGGCATAAGTTTAAAGAACTAAGCTAGACCGGTAGGCCAAGCTTCGCTTGGCATAAGTTTGAAGAACTAAGCTAGACCGGTAGGCCAAGCTTCGCTTGGCATAAGTTTGAAGAACTAAGCTAGACCGGTAGGCCAAGCTTCGCATGGCATAAGTTTGAAGAACTAAGCTAGACCGATAGGAAAAGCTTCGCTTGGCATAAGTTTGAAGAACTAAGCTAGACCGGTAGGCCAAGCTTCGCTTGGCATAAGTTTGAAGAACTAAGCTAGACCGGTAGGCCAAGCTTCGCTTGGCATAAGTTTGAAGAACTAAGCTAGACCGATAGGAAAAGCTTCGCTTGGCATAAGTTTGAAGAACTAAGCTAGACCGGTAGGCCAAGCTTCGCTTGGCATAAGTTTGAAGAACTAAGCTAGACCGATAGGAAAAGCTTCGCTTGGCATAAGTTTAAAGAACTAAGCTAGACCGGTAGGCCAAGCTTCGCTTGGCATAAGTTTGAAGAACTAAGCTAGACCGGTAGGCCAAGCTTCGCTTGGCATAAGTTTGAAGAACTAAGCTAGACCGGTAGGCCAAGCTTCGCTTGGCATAAGTTTGAAGAACTAAGCTAGACCGGTAGGCCAAGCTTCGCTTGGCATAAGTTTGAAGAACTAAGCTAGACCGGTAGGCCAAGCTTCGCTTGGCATAAGTTTGAAGAACTAAGCTAGACCGATAGGAAAAGCTTCGCTTGGCATAAGTTTGAAGAACTAAGCAAGACCGGTAGGCCAAGCTTCGCTTGGCATAAGTTTGAAGAACTAAGCTAGACCGGTAGGCCAAGCTTCGCTTGGCATAAGTTTGAAGAACTAAGCTAGACCGGTAGGCCAAGCTTCGCTTGGCATAAGTTTGAAGAACTAAGCTAGACCGGTAGGCCAAGCTTCGCTTGGCATAAGTTTGAAGAACTAAGCTAGACCGATAGGAAAAGCTTCGCTTGGCATAAGTTTGAAGAACTAAGCTAGACCGGTAGGCCAAGCTTCGCTTGGCATAAGTTTGAAGAACTAAGCTAGACCGGTAGGCCAAGCTTCGCTTGGCATAAGTTTGAAGAACTAAGCTAGACCGATAGGAAAAGCTTCGCTTGGCATAAGTTTGAAGAACTAAGCTAGACCGGTAGGCCAAGCTTCGCTTGGCATAAGTTTGAAGAACTAAGCTAGACCGGTAGGCCAAGCTTCGCTTGGCATAAGTTTGAAGAACTAAGCTAGACCGATAGGAAAAGCTTCGCTTGGCATAAGTTTAAAGAACTAAGCTAGACCGGTAGGCCAAGCTTCGCTTGGCATAAGTTTGAAGAACTAAGCTAGACCGGTAGGCCAAGCTTCGCTTGGCATAAGTTTGAAGAACTAAGCTAGACCGGTAGGCCAAGCTTCGCATGGCATAAGTTTGAAGAACTAAGCTAGACCGATAGGAAAAGCTTCGCTTGGCATAAGTTTGAAGAACTAAGCTAGACCGGTAGGCCAAGCTTCGCTTGGCATAAGTTTGAAGAACTAAGCTAGACCGGTAGGCCAAGCTTCGCTTGGCATAAGTTTGAAGAACTAAGCTAGACCGGTAGGCCAAGCTTCGCTTGGCATAAGTTTGAAGAACTAAGCTAGACCGGTAGGCCAAGCTTCGCTTGGCATAAGTTTGAAGAACTAAGCTAGACCGGTAGGCCAAGCTTCGCTTGGCATAAGTTTGAAGAACTAAGCTAGACCGATAGGAAAAGCTTCGCTTGGCATAAGTTTGAAGAACTAAGCTAGACCGGTAGGCCAAGCTTCGCTTGGCATAAGTTTGAAGAACTAAGCTAGACCGGTAGGCCAAGCTTCGCATGGCATAAGTTTGAAGAACTAAGCTAGACCGATAGGAAAAGCTTCGCTTGGCATAAGTTTGAAGAACTAAGCTAGACCGGTAGGCCAAGCTTCGCTTGGCATAAGTTTGAAGAACTAAGCTAGACCGGTAGGCCAAGCTTCGCTTGGCATAAGTTTGAAGAACTAAGCTAGACCGATAGGAAAAGCTTCGCTTGGCATAAGTTTGAAGAACTAAGCTAGACCGGTAGGCCAAGCTTCGCTTGGCATAAGTTTGAAGAACTAAGCTAGACCGATAGGAAAAGCTTCGCTTGGCATAAGTTTGAAGAACTAAGCTAGACCGGTAGGCCAAGCTTCGCTTGGCATAAGTTTGAAGAACTAAGCTAGACCGGTAGGCCAAGCTTCGCTTGGCATAAGTTTGAAGAACTAAGCTAGACCGATAGGAAAAGCTTCGCTTGGCATAAGTTTGAAGAACTAAGCTAGACCGGTAGGCCAAGCTTCGCTTGGCATAAGTTTGAAGAACTAAGCTAGACCGATAGGAAAAGCTTCGCTTGGCATAAGTTTGAAGAACTAAGCTAGACCGGTAGGCCAAGCTTCGCTTGGCATAAGTTTGAAGAACTAAGCTAGACCGGTAGGCCAAGCTTCGCATGGCATAAGTTTGAAGAACTAAGCTAGACCGATAGGAAAAGCTTCGCTTGGCATAAGTTTGAAGAACTAAGCTAGACCGGTAGGCCAAGCTTCGCTTGGCATAAGTTTGAAGAACTAAGCTAGACCGGTAGGCCAAGCTTCGCTTGGCATAAGTTTGAAGAACTAAGCTAGACCGATAGGAAAAGCTTCGCTTGGCATAAGTTTGAAGAACTAAGCTAGACCGGTAGGCCAAGCTTCGCTTGGCATAAGTTTGAAGAACTAAGCTAGACCGATAGGAAAAGCTTCGCTTGGCATAAGTTTGAAGAACTAAGCTAGACCGGTAGGCCAAGCTTCGCTTGGCATAAGTTTGAAGAACTAAGCTAGACCGGTAGGCCAAGCTTCGCTTGGCATAAGTTTGAAGAACTAAGCTAGACCGGTAGGCCAAGCTTCGCTTGGCATAAGTTTGAAGAACTAAGCTAGACCGATAGGAAAAGCTTCGCTTGGCATAAGTTTGAAGAACTAAGCTAGACCGGTAGGCCAAGCTTCGCTTGGCATAAGTTTGAAGAACTAAGCTAGACCGGTAGGCCAAGCTTCGCTTGGCATAAGTTTGAAGAACTAAGCTAGACCGATAGGCCAAGCTTCGCTTTAAATTATCAAAAGAAAAAGTAAATTCTAAAAAAAAGACTGCTCATGACTAGGCTTGAACTCATGGCCTCATTTTTGAGACATTCTGCATTCTCTAGTCAAACCATTCCGCCACCACGACTTACTATTGATGTTTAACAAAAGGCAATGGATAATACTAATAACAAAAAGGATTTATTTGATATAATTATTATTATTATCAAGAAATTTATATATTAGCTTTAAATTAGCTTCTGATAATTAGGATTATTTTTTTCGACACTTTTCAAAAAAATAAAATTTTGTGTGAAAATGCGTGATGAAAAGCATATAAATCCAAGAAAACATTAGAAATAGTTTAGAAAAGTTTGAAAATGGAAAAATTCTATTTTAAAACATTATAAATTATCAAAACAATATGAAAATAAATTGAAATAGTACGTCAAAGAAAGTTGGAAAATTTGAGACTTGAACCCTTGACCGGCTTGGAATTTTATAAAAATTATCTTTTTAAGGGCTACGTAAAAATTACGTACGTAAAATGTACGTAATACGTAAGCGTATTTTAAAAATTAATTAATTATAGCATAACTAAGCAATATTGTGATTAACTAATGCTTGAATATTGCATTGTCATCGAGAATACACATGCATGAAAAATTTCAGCTCGATAGGAACAGTAGAAGTGGTCGAAAAATCGATCGCAAGATTTGAACAAGACAAACAGAAAGACAAACAAACAGATAAGAAAGCAAGTTAAGAAAAACGAGGTAATAATTATGAACTTTTTACTGAAAGGTGGCAATTAAGGTTTCCCGAAGTTTCAGTCTCGGTAAAATTTTGACAAATTCTCGGCATGGGGAACCTTTAGTTACAACCAGCGAAAGGTGGACTTTTAAGTGAGAACCCTTAGTGGCAACCAGCAGAAAATGGATAAGCGAAAAAATTCAACTTTTGACAACTCTGATTGAAATTGTTCATATTCAACAGGGTGTAAACACAAGCTAGAATTATGTAAAGAAACAAATAAAAGCAATACGAAAATAACATGAGATGTTCTGGAAATACACAACACATCGAAACATTTTAGAATGTTTAAAAATACATTTTGAATCTTCTTGAATTGTATTTGAATGATTTGAAGTTTTTCTTGGATGCACAGAATGATATTTTAAGTTAGTGTCAAAGATTTAAATAGAATTTTGGTGTTTTTGTAAGAAATTTTAGTAAAATCTTAGCACGTTCTTGAGCACTGCTTTTTAACGTACTTTGCTCTTGAGAGCATGCTTCTTGCCTGCTAGGGTTAACCTGCCCAGAACTCCAATTTTGTCTTTATCTCATAAATTCAGCGATTAATATTCTTCAATATTTAAGCATAATGTGCTCAACTTTGGATAAACCCTGGATTTAAGCCGACAATCTTTTAGTTACCCACCAAATTTGAATCTAGCGTCTTGCTGATTACTTAACAGAAGAACTGAACTACTAAATAACTTTAAGGCATTCCAAGTAAGTAGACAGTTAGCAAATTACATAAAAAACATAATAAAGTTAATTAAATCTTTAGAATTGAACAGCACTAGACATAGCAGAATGAACAACAAGTACTCACGATATCAAATACTCCAACTTACATACCTAACATGCACTACAAACACAATTTCCTCATAAGTATGTACGACAACTCGTAATTCACTCAAATTTTCCTCGCACGAGAATTTCACGTGTATAATCTTACAACCGCACCACAACCAATGAAAATTCTTTCTGTTCTTCTTCACTTAATGCCTGCTTGGCTTTAAAAGTTTTGAGGCTATCCTCATCATTCTCAAAATTATCGACATTCTTTTGTCTTAATTAAATACTTTATTTATTTACACAGACTTAAATTGCTTCCGCGAAAAACTCAAAGCAAACTAGAGTAGCGAATAAAAACATTTTTTTCAGTTTTTCGTTCCTTTTCGACTTTTTCCACTGCTAATTATTTAGTAACGCAACGGTTGGGAACTGAAAAGAAAACTCATACAAAATATTTATTTTTCTTTCTATATTCATAGATTTTTTTCTTCATTCAGGTTGTTATTCTGTCTGTGTGATTTTTACTTCTATGTCAGAAAGAGATGACGATATTCCCGAAACGCACATGGTCTTCCAATATTGGAAGGAATTTGAGCTTTTGTGTTGGAAAATTGAGCGCGCGAGAATTGTTTGAATGAAATTTTGATGATTTTTAGGCAGAATTTGATAGCTTCAAGGATGATGATTGTTATTAAGGATTTAAATTATGGAATTTCAAGGATTCATGCTTTGTAATCATTAACTTGAGGAACTAATAAAGAGTTTGATTGAAAATGAAATTTAGACTTTAAAAATTCAATTTTTGCAATACTCATTCCACAATTTTACTCAAAATACAGCAACAGAATGAACTTCCAGTGAGAGTAAAAGCTCAAAATTTGAAGCTTTGAGAACAAAAAGTTCTCATTTAAACTTTTCATTGAGAAAATTTGTACAGTAAGTCTAGAATGGGAAACTAAAAAATTTTGGCCTTACAATGCGCTGCTTTATAGGTTCGGATCTAGGAAGTCCTCCTGATTGGCGCTAAAATTCTTTCTTAATGGGTAAGTCTGACTGCTAACTTTCCAAAAAATAATTTGCAAAATCTTAATGCATCCTTTGAACCTGACTATTGAGTGCTTATTGAACAATTATTGAATGTTTTGCCAACCAAGTCACCAAATTTGCGACGAATTTATAAATTTTTGGAAGTCGGTAGACAGTAAACAACGATAAAGCCGTTTTTAAGCAGCATCTAAGGGAGGTCATGGATAAGCCCTTAATTATTTTTATATGTCCGGTAAGCGAAGCATATAACTCACGAAAACTTTCAAGCAAAACTCTAAATCAAGCAACTCATGTCGACTTCGAGCTCTTCTTTCAATTGTCTTGACACGCTTTTCGCTGATACAACTGTGATCATGCTGCGATAGCAGCGTTAGATGCGATAAAAAGCACAGTTTTAATAAAACTAGCTCATACTTTTTAGGTTAATTTTTTAATGCAATAAAAAGAGAAAGCATCAACCTTGCCTTGCCTAGTAAAGAATATAGGAAAACAACGGTTATTATCTACGAATCCCAAACTATCTCAAGTACCTAAATTCATAAATTCCATCAAATCAATGACATCATTATTAAAAACCGTCATCAATTGCCCATTAAAAATTATATTCAACAAACCCCAAAAGTTGATACCTAATTCCATTAAATTTATGACATTTCTCAAATTTATAACATTAACTGAGAAGATTTTCTTTTCTAATGAAACGTTACGCCTAGAGCGTTAAGTAAATGTCATTAAAATAATTTTAAGGATCATTTCACAATTACTAAATGTTGAATAAATAATGAATTTATTTCACCAAATTACTTCTAAGTGCTTTTGTAACGACACCAAAAAAAAGTATCGACTGTTCATTGGGGTTTTGAATAAATGATGTCTATCAGAGACTGGAATGTTTTTGAGTTGATATCTGAAATTGGTCAGCGATGAAGCAGAACTCGAAGTCGACTCGGATTTTGTATGGAAAAATCGACCATAAAAAATTGAGTCGGCTTTGAGCTCTACGATGAATTTAGCTTTAGGTGGCAAGTAAGGGATGTCATGGATCCCAATTGATCTGAAGTGCTGGTAGAGTAAAAAGATAAGTTTGGACGCATCCCGGGAACCGGGAACCCATGAAAAAGTGAAACTATGGACCTATTTTTGGCAATAACTTCGAACATTTCAAACAACATCCTTTTAACAGTGTGACACAGAGTACACATGCATGTAGAAATAATGGACGAAAGCCCACCTAATAACGGTTTCCACAGATGACTCCTTTTGATGGCTGTCAACTTTTGCTGATGACCTCTTCCGCAAGTTGCCATCTTTCGCCGATGGACGAGCTTTTGTCAACTTTATTGGACACTCTGATGGAGTACATCATTTACGAACAATCTCAAATGAACTTTTTTTCAGTTTTCCATTGAGAGATTGGTGAAATGGAACATAATGTTTGAAGTCTTCTGCACCATTTGGCACTTAAACCTTCAGCAAATATTTTATTACAATTGGGGATATATCATTGTTTATTTTGGAGTAAATTGATTGATGAATCATGAGCATCCGATGCAATGACTATTGGAATACGAATTTAGACATGTGGACTGTTTTAAAAATAACAGAGACATAAATATTTAGGATGACGGTTCCGCATATATTTTTAAACAATTCTCACATGAATTTTCTCAAATTTAAATTTTCTTTTTTTAAACCCATTTCAAATTTAACTCAATTCATAATAAATTCATATTGCACATACGTACCTACCTCATTCATTGTTAAAAATAACATTTTCTTAGTCAAGGCACTCTTTCCATTAATAATAAATTCATATTTATAGAAACCATGATGGTAATGCTAATGCACATATAACATAATTTTTAACTCTGAGTAAGTGGGATAAAAGTAATTTTCAAATCATCCATACCTCTTTTGGATATTGTTGTTGCATAACCTACATTACGTTTTGAACAGTTTTCTCACCGTAGTGAATGGATATTTTTGGGCAGGTAAAATGGATTGAGGATTTTTTGAATGGGCTTAGGAATTGAATTTTTGGGTTGGTTTAGAGTTGGCAGGACTAGATTGTAGTGATGCCAACTTTCTGCAGGTACCAGCTGACGGCAGATGACAATCTCAGGCAGAAAGTGGCAAACTGCTGAAGGGGTCATCGGTAGAAGATGGACTGCCCGAGTGACACAAATGGAGAAGGCTCAACCATGGAGCTTTTAAGGCTACACCATGCAGAATTTAAGGCTCCACCACCGTTTAGCGGCCATATGGCTTCCACAAGTAGAGAGCTTCCGTTTGGTACTAATAAAAGAGATTTAGAGGAGCCTTAAAAGCTCCGTGGCGAAGTCTTTTTCACTTGTGTCGTTCGGGCTGGTAGACGTCAAAACCCGGCTTTTGCCAAATCCGCCCTAGATATTATCAAAATAGTCCATATTTCGGTGTCGACTCGAATTTCATATGTAACTAAACCAGGCTTATTTTGTTGGCCCTATAGATCAATTAAGATTCATGCATGACTTCCCATAGAGGTAAGCTTAAACTAGCTCTACTACTGGCTACCGATTGTTCTTTCGCAATTCCAAATACCAGGTATTAATACTAATACCAGACATTGATACTTTACAGATCCGAGCATCCAGATCTCATTGACATTCCTCACCTACACTAACTGAATTATTCTGAATCCTGGCTCATTGTTATTCTTTTCAAAAGCTATGAAAACTGCTCTGACTGCACCAACATTAAACATTCCTGCATACAACCTTCTTCCTTTATTTTTATAACCTAACATAAATTTATATTCAATTGAAATATTTATGAAAATAAGTTTTTTTCCATTCACTGCAAATGCAATTGCAAAGGTTGAATATCCATTGTAATAAACTTATCAAGTTGCTTTCTTTTATTTCAATTATTGGAAATTCCATTTGCTGCTCTCAACATGACATTATGCAGTGGCTAAAATTCTTCAAAAAAAGTATTTTGCTTTATTCGAATTCCATCCTGTGAAATTCTTTTGTTAGATACAAATCATGTATTATGTGTGAATAGATTGGAATAAATTCCATAAAATAGAGTGAATGGAGTGAAAATGCAGGAATAATTTGAGTGACGATGAATGGCATTGAAAATGCATTATAATTTATTGATTTTTGTTAGCCCTTTGATGATTCAGTAGTTTTGTGGATATCTGGGACGAGACCGATTTTGAATATATTGAGGTCGTTCACTTATTATGTATAGGAATTGAGGAATAAAGGATAGATGTATGAAAGGTATATTCAGAGTGTTGGAGGGGCAAAATTCTTGAATTCCCTTTGGTTTTAAGTCAAAAAAACTACAAACCTTCTGACTATGCCTGAAAATTGACTCAAAATATGTGTCACGGACATCACTTACTTACTTACTTACTTTGCTGGCCATACATATCATATGTGATCCATGACCTCCCTCAGTTGGCACCTAAAGCTGGCTCTATCGCTAACTTTCACTTGCTAATTACCTATTTCAAGTGTGATACTACTTGGACATCACATTGGATGGAAATGGCTAAAATTCCGACTTATCGATAGTGATTTTCCGAGTCTGGATCCACGTCAGACTAATACACGCTGACTTTAGTCCTTTCATACTTTAAGTTGCTTTCTTTGTACAAGTTGATTTTGGAAATAATCGGTTGTAAGCCTTACCATCCCTAGCCTGATTGACGTGCTGCCATACTTTACAAAGTGCTTTGAATAAGCTTTTACACTATTCTTGAACGTCTTTATGTCGGTACATAACTAGGTCGCTAGAAATTCGACAGCAGTGTATTTACCGATATCAGGGAATATCACATGAAGATATATACTGGTATATACTTGACATTCGATCAGCATTGAATTCAGATTTCGACTTCTCCAATTCCCCTTTCCCTTCCCTATGTGAGTCAGTTCCTTTTCCACGCCATGTGTCTTCCGGATGTGTAGACAAATCGACTCCAAGCTTTACGCGTCAATAGTAGTAGTCGTCTAAAAACCCAATTTTCATATTGACGTCAAGCATTAACAACACCCTCATTTCATCATGTCAGTTTTAAAAAACTTCAGTCAAGAGAGGCAGTCGCATTAGCACAAAATGTCAATGATTTCCGGATAGCATGTAAGCCCTATTAATTTTTCAAATGTCATTAAATTTCCGATAATTTTTCTCTCTTTACACATACGAAGGAAAAAGCAGCTTAAAATCGGATAGATATCTGGAAAAAAAAGACTGCTTTCTTTCAAATGCGATAGCCTTCCTTCTTATTTTAAAGTCAGATGAAAAGAAAGTAAAAAAAAAGGGCTGGAAAATTTATTGCTGCCATCGAGACTAGAGCTTATCTGAATATTTTATGCATAAAAACACAGAAAGATACTGGGTTATTGAAGGGATGGTTGTGGATGGAAACAAGTTTTAGTGCTTTCTACTGTGGTTTGACCCAAGTGTGCTATTACCTACCTTTTCTTCCTCTTTCTATTACAAATGATAAAAGTTTTGTTTTTTTTTTTACTTCCTCTATGCTGTCTTCCTTCGTAGAAAAAATAAAATAAGCTTATGCTGCTGCTCTATCTGTGATCAGGCATATGTATGCTATAGCATCATTGGACAAATTAACCAAAAAAAACTTTTATACCTTATGCATGTTTGTTACTTCTATTTACATATTCTTCTATGTGGAAAAATATATTTTTTTGGGGATATGCTTGAAATTTGGGGAAATTGGTGCTGTGATGGCATTGTGTCTGGTCTGTTTAGTGAAATTTGCGAGCAGAAACCAGTCCAGTTTCAGGAGGATTTTGAAGGGGGTCATGAATCACAATTGATATGTACGTAAGGAAAAAAGTGTCTGGTCTGACAAGTACTAGTCTACTTGCTTCATTCCAGTTATATATCAATTAAGATAAAATGTGTGACTAGCAAGAGTTGAGACTTGAAGTTCATTATTTTCTTAATAAGTCAAGGACACTAATTAGACCCAAAAAGCACAAAGCAGGTTATCGACCTAAAACCTGACACTAGACTGGCGTGATTTAAACCAAATCCAACATCAAGTTGGATCAGAGTCACGTCAACCTGAGGTCTTATTTTTGATAGATTAACCGATTAGTGCTATTCAGATGACTAACGCTCGAATGACACATGCTGTAGATAAGGCGAAGAATTGTGAGAAAGATCAAATTGGATCAATGGCACGCATGCATGTAGTCCAGAGGCCAGAGCACTTTGTGAGTCCGAACTCCAAAAGTTCAAAAAGATAGGACATGGAGGATTTTCAAAAGTTAAGACTCCAGTGCAGATACCTCTACATTGAACAACTCTATATATCACCTATAATTTATATAAAGTTATTCTCACCAATTTCCAAACCTCTCTAATAAATTCCTGCTTCATATTACATTCCATACTTGTTTAATTTAAATTTACCATAGAAAAATGTCATACTCAAATATGTAAAATGTGTCTTCCCGTGGTTATCATGTGGTGTTTAATGGATGTTGTGCTTCTTGTGTGTGTGTATGTGCTTGTGACATTTTAAAAACAAAACTTAAATTTTTCAATAAGCCACACATTAAATTTTCGAACCATATTCCATTAAATTGAATAATTTACGGTACTTGGTTTTAGGGAAAGTTTGAATCTGTTTGTCTAGACTCCTTTTTACAGATAATTAGCATTATTGATTATTTAAATGGGGATTAGCATTATGGATGTTGATTTCCATCAAGGGTGCTGAACTTATCAGTCAATTTTGATCTGATTTTGAAGTAATTTTCTAGGACGAACAGTTAAGGCAAAGGTTGATGATTTCTAAATGAATATGAATAGGTAAGCAAGGGCTTTACAACCTCCTGGATAAGCACCAAACAATTTTTGGAAGGAGGTTCTTGATAAATACAGTGTATCACTTGGTATTGGTGATTGACAAAGTGCATCCAGCTTTAAAGTCAGTTTTAAATGTTAACCTGAGAGAAGTCATAGATCACAGCTGATCTGCATGTCCATCGGAATAACTAAGTAAGAATAAGCATGCAAAATGTTCTAATGTACTAAAAAATGGGATTTGATTCAATTAATTCCAATGCTTTTTATTGATTCTCTCTCGATGTCAAGTACAAGATCAGAATGAAGTCTTTAAGATCCTTCATTTACAGCACACCTAATGTGTAGCATTCAAAGCATCAAAAACTTTCTTCAGTTTTTCCTCCAAAATCTCCTCAATTTTTACAACAAGACGGCTTTCAACAGCATTAATTTTTTCATCTACAGATGACAAAATGGAGCTTTGACCTGCATCTATGCGTTCTTCAAGGTTCTCAATCTTATCATTAAAGTTAATTTGACACTTTCCACTTTCTGATGCTTTATGCTCTCCAAACGAAGCATGAAGATCATCGACACTTGTCTTTATGTTTTTAAAGCCAGAAGTTAACGAATCAGTTACACTATACTGGAAAGCACAGCGATCGATGCAGCTTTTTGAGTCTTTTTCTGGAGGTTCATCAGAGCAAAGAGCTTTGGCTTGCTTAATGACGTTCTTCGCACCTGCCGCACTATCAGTTGAATCCAAATTAATGCACAAATTTTTACCAAGCCAAATGTTTTGAAGCTGATGCAAATTGTCAAAAACGGAAGCGTCAATTTTAGTGACTTTATTTTCCAAAAATGAAACACCTTGCAAATTAGGATTGTAGTCGAAAAGTCCAGCTTCAACAATCTCAATGTCGTTATTGTCCAAGTAGAAGTTCACCAAATTTGGGAAAGGCTTCAAATCAGACTGATGGATCTCTTTAATACGTCCATAATAAATGACGATGGACTTTAGATTTCCAAAATATTTATCCAGTCCTTGTGGGAAGTAATTCATAGTTTTGTGACGAGAGTCAAATCCAACAACATCATCGTTGGATTTCCAGTTATAGTGATATCCAGTAACAGATGTGATTGCTGCTGAATCCGGTGAAGTTATGTCTAGATTATTTTCAAGTTCACATCTATAAATTTTGTGTACAATCATGTAATCCCAATTGGAGTTGAAGTCACAGTCTATATTGAAGGAATAAAGCTGTCCAAATAGTTGGATGGACATAAGAATGATGAATCTAAAGGTAAGGAGGACAATATTAATCCATTAGTAATTTTAAATTGGTACTTCATCAATTAATACTTACATGTACAGCTTCATCTTTATTTGCTTACTTCTGACTCAACAGACACACTAAAAATAAGTCAAGAATCTCAAAATCTCCTCTTTTCATACAAGTTTTACTGACATTTTAAGAGAGTCGAGAGAAATCACTTACATATAAAAATTTACGAATATGTACGGATTAATTAATCAACAAGCAATTAATGTCAAAAGTCGTAGAGCAAATTGATAAGGATTGTTTTGTTAAATGATGAGTAAGCTGTGATGAAACTTCAAATTCACAACTCTTTGATAATTTGTAAACAATCAGATGTCGAAGTCGATTTGAGTCAGGGATGGAAGTTGACTTGAACTTTTGTGGAACCGAGTTGACTCAAATCGAGTTTTTCATACAAAATTCGAGTCTACTTCGAGCTCTGATTTGAGTTTGCTAAAACCCGTATAATAACACTAATACAAATCTGTTCTTAGTGAATTGTAGCGTAGATCGATAATAAATAGGAGTTACGCAATATTAATTGTTCAAAATGTTTTTTTGTCATTTTCATGTTTTTGATGGTCTGGTTTTTGCAAACTTTTTTTTCTCATGGCACAGATATTAAAGGATTAAACCTCTAAGACGCCTTTTTGGATATTTGGATTCCGGTATCACTGATCTAAAAATTTGGTTCTAAAATTTGCTACGAGTTAAGCATTTTGATACAGACTTTGCGGTTATTGAGGATTTACAAAGACAAACATCAATGTTTGGACATTGTTGGTTTTATCATGGACATAGGCATTGTTTAGAGACTTTTGGATGGTGCTGACGGTAGATACAAATGAAGAAGTGTCTAAATTGCATATTCTAATGGAAGCCAAACGTAGGCTGCTTCCATTTGATATAAATAAAAGAAGTTTAGAAGAGCCTTAAAAATTCAGTGTCGGAGCCTTCTTGATTTGTGTTGTTCGGTAACAGATCATCGAACGCAGTGTCAATTTTGATATATGCCTACACAATATTCAACTGAATTCAAAGAATTAGAAACTTTATGTAACTAAAATCGACTCTACGCAACTCTGGTGTCTGACTTCATAAAGTCAAACTGCAAATAATCAACATTATAATCACTTTAAAATTTTGCATATCTCATACAATGTGCTGATATCTGCTCCAAACCATAAAAACAGAAACCAACACAAAACATCACAACCAACATGATATGAATAATTAAATTTGTAAAATAAAAAACAAACCACCTCCAACAATCAGCCAACTCTATATGATTTAAGCTTAAAAACAATGCAGTATAATGCACAACATCAATTTTTAAATTCAATTTGCATACCTACAATGAATATTTCTTTTTTTTTTCAATTTAACTTAAAACTCAGCAACAGCAACAAAAAAAAAATCAATTTCAGGAACAACATAAATGAACAAAATAGAGCAATGAAATGAGATTGAGGATTGAAAAGAATGAGAGAATCATGAAACATGGCAAGGAATAATTGAATTTTTTTTTTATCTTTCCTACCCACTCCTCCCCTGCCCTCACATACGAATCGCTTTGTATCCCAATAAATTGACCCAAATGATGTTGATGTGTCAGAAACAAAACAAAGAAATTCTCATTTTGGAATCTCTTTTTTTATTTTTAGCTGGCTGTGGCTATTGAATTTGCTTCTTTTCGGGGACTAATGCTGTTTTGTTGATTGTGAATGGAAATTGGCTAGTTTCGAGGGATATTGATTATCATTACTGTTTCTTTTTGTTTGTGCTTTGTAATCCAACTATGCTTGATCATTGTCGAGGAATTGGATTGTGTTTTTATTTGTGTTGAAGAAGGCAGATAAGCGTGATGTCGGTTTTTGGTTATAACTGGATATTCATTATTAGGAAGGTTTTTTGAGAAATGAAATTCAAAGCTGAAATCTTATTTTGAGAATTATGGTACGAATGGATTCAGAAGGTGGCCAGTTTCCGGAAAGAATCAAACCTTCCTACACACAAAAAGAATGATACAAATTTTGGGTCTATTGCTTAAACACTCGACCCAAGAAGCTTTGACTGTATGACTGGTAGTTTCGGCTAAAAATGACTCGATACCTAAGATTCCATTCTGATCAGACTCCACACTTGACTAAGATTTATTGAGGAATCTACTATTAGGGCCGATTTCATGGATATACAAGAATATATGACAGGAATAAACTCTAGAAACCTTTCCTTAGTAATGCCATTTTTCGAGTAATATTCCCAACGTTTTTGACCTTAAGAAGGATGAAAGCAGCCTTAAGGGTGTCATAATAATACCCTTGTGACTCCATTGTCCTGCTTAGTTTATTCAGGATTATTCTCATAAGCACGATCGTCTAATAAGGCATATTATATCGTTTAGGAAGGAAGTTATTTACAAATGAAGTCTAAAACTATGAAATTACTATGACTATAACCTTAATGTGTAATGCGTTTAGGGAATTGAGATTTTGCCATGGAAAATTTGTCACAAAAAATCCTCTAAACTATAATTTTTTAAGTTCCGAAATAAATGAAAATTTGCGTCCAAAAACATTTAATTTAATTAAAACCAAGCAAAAGTCGAATAACATCTAAAAATGATGAGTCAATTTTAAAATTAAAATCAGTTATTTTTCGAGTGGCTAGTTCCAATAATAGGATTAAAACATAATATTATTTATGACACATTCGTATAAAATTTAAATAAAAAACAATTCTATAAGTCCCATTAAATTGAAGCACAAATACCTATTTTTTCCATCTGCACAGACATCCTAAAATGCAATTATGCCGCGAGTATAAACTGATTATGTTGTATATATGCAGCGATCCATAATAAAGAGACTAAAAAAGCTCCATTTGTTCATTGTCAGAATCTATATGTATACGTGCTGTTTTTTAGAACAAAAGGATATAAAGAGGCATGAGATTTGAAAAAATTCAATTAAAAAAGTCTCGTTTAGTGCCTAAAAATACAGTTCATCTGAAAATGGATGTTGTATAGATATACAATAATAAAAGTTCAGGTATGATGCACTTGGAATGTAGTCAGGAATGTTAAGGGAAGTCAGAGGGTCAATCTAGAAAGTACGATGCACCAGGAGCGTATTCAGAATTGAGAAGAGTCACAAAACTCCAAAAATCCATAGCCTGGGTAGGGGTTGACCCCTAACCTACGATTCACTCCCTTCCTCCTCACTTCACTCTCGACTTTGTCTTCAAAATCCTTGAAAACCGTGTGATTTTTCAAAAAGAATGTTTGGGGGTGACCTCTGATTGACACCCTAGCCCCCCCTTACCCCCATCTTGAGTTTTTTGTCTCCAAAACTCGTAGAATTTTTCAAAAAAAAAGGTAAAGTTGGGCTGACCTCTGAACATCACTATATCCGCCGCCCCACGCTCCTTGTCAACTGCCCCTCTTTCCCCTCTGCTCCCCCTCTCTTCTACCCCGAGATTTTTGTCTATAAAACCCTTGAAAATTGTAGAATTTTGAGAGTTTTCACCAAAAACAAGGGTCTGAGTTTGGCTTAAAAACTCACCACCCCCTCCCCCTTTCCACCTGCTTCTAAATACGCCCCATGCAATCCACATACACATTGGATATGGGCTCATATATATCCTTTTATTCATAGAATTTGCACGGGTTTTTACAAAAAAAAATGAATTTCACATACACAAAAATTGAAAATGTTATTTTGATATAATGGCGATGCTTTCATACTCACACAAAGCATCTCCATTTATAATTGAGTGCAATATTAATTTAGTATTTTATTTTAGTTATTCCTAATGTAAATACTCTGTTGTGTACTTTAGAGCTCTAAATGTATATTGCATGTATTTCATTTCATAATAGCTATAAATGTAGATAAAAAAAAAAATCCCCTTTTATTGTGGATTCATGTTAGTTACTAATTTAACTATAAAACATACGAATAACACATGTTTACTACTCTCTAACAAACCAAAAAAATTTATTATTTTATATGCATTTATAGCCCAGCTGATTCCAAATAATTTAGTGTCTTTTGTTCCTTTGTAGATTTAGTACTTAAATTAATTTTGTCATGCTAATTTTAATTGATATATGTAGTTTTAGAAGAGATTAATTAGGCATAGGATATTGAAGTAGGGTAGAGTCTGATGCATCAAGTCATGTGTGGCAGACTTGCGCCAAATCTAAAGTTAGGTCTGTAAAACCGATTTGGTAAGTATGTATAAAAATATAAATCGTTGATTCTCTATAGACGTAGGCTCAAATCTCAACAAGAAATTTATTTTCGATCCTTACCAAATCCTCACATTGAGTTATACTTAGACGAGATTAGGGTATAATGGAAACCTCACTACACTCTGTCTACGTCTGTATTATTCTAGTATGAATAATCTGCAAACTCCCTGTCTACGTCGCAAATAAACCGACTGTAATGTCTCAAACGATAAAAGAGCTCGTGGACGTCCAAAGAACTCTCGGAATGAAGCTGTCGATAGAGATAGGATTGCACTTGGTATCGGAAATTGGCAACTGAAAGCCAGTGATGGAGCCAGCTTCAGACGACTCCTGTGGGAGGTCATATATCACAACTGATTTCTACGACCAGCAAAGTAAGTAAGTAAATAAGAATGTGTCGAAACGTAGTTTGATTAGCACTACTGAAATTTCCAGATTCCACTTTATTCTGTTGATTAAGGATTGAGTACTTTAACTTGACAAACTCTCATTCGTTATGCTATAATTATTCTCGAAACACTTTAGTGCAGCTCTTAATCACATTTAATTTAAAAAGGTAAAGGCAAAGCTCTTCAAAATTAAAATACAATACTGAAATTACTTACTTAATAAGTACAATAAGGACAATAAATAAAGTACTGTAAATACAGAATGTTCACTAAGCACTGCTACTAACTTTCAATACTATTATATCATTTTTCTGTTGTCCGGGAGAATAAAACAAACCATTCTTACCATTTTTTACAGCACACAGTCTAACGAGACTAATAATACATCCAATTCATAATTCAAATTCATCCAGCTGACATCAATTGTAAATTTTTCCCACGAGATCCAGAATAAACCACAATAACAAGCTAGTTACTAGAAGGAATTAATTTTGCTGGATGAAAAATAGTTTGACTGGTGTTGCAATGGAAGTAAAATTTTGAGGAACATGAAAATTGTATCTAGGTCCTTTGAATCTTTCGTAGAACACAAGTCGATCAATAAAAACGGAAAAGCCTAGCAAATTGAAGAATTTGTCCAAAAGGGGAGGAGTTGGGTTGACCGCCAAAACCTCCTTCCCTCTCAGAATACGCGAATGCTAGAATATCTAGGGATATCCCTAAACTAAGTGTGATACAAGGATACTGCTATATACACAAGTCAACTAGCTTGCTGCCAGTTTCACATAAATTCCAATTTCACATTTGATGATTTTCTCTAACGAGACAAGCACACAGTTTGACAAGAAGAAAATCTACTCATAACTCCACGCAAACATATACCTGACCTGTCATATCTAATCAGTTATTCATTAAATTAGCATCATAAATGCACTTCATTCGTCTAAATTAACATGTCAAACTCACTCGTATCACATTTTGTAGCAAGTTTTTTTTTTTTTTTTAAACAAAAATAGGAAGGAAGTGAGCAACGAGAAATAGAAATATGTATGGATAATGAAAGTGGTTTGGTGAACTTTACAGCAGTATCTACAGCTGTACAAGCAAACAAAAAAAAGACAATGAGAAAATCCTATACAGGAATAAAAAAAACATCATCGAGGTCATTTAGTTGAAACAAATCGATGCATTGCATTGTGTAACCAAACAAGCAGCAGCAGCAGGAGCATCAGAAACAGCATTCATTCCAAAAACCACCCCGACGATTCTCACATTCACATTAATTTTCATTTTCTCTGTTTATTTTTTACGTTCTTCTTCCTTTCGTTTTTTGTGAAGTATTGTTTAAAAAAGAGATTCTGTCTGTGCTATGTCGGTAAGTCTGTTTTTTTAGTGAGTCATTCAATTAAGGGCTGTACACTTATCACGTAGTGCTCTTAAGGAGGGAGAGGATTAAGATTATGTTGAGTCAGTTAATTTACTGTTAATCAGATTAGTCCACTTCGATAATCCGTCATTCAGTTTAGTCAGTAACGTTGATGAGCCTGTTCAGTATGTTCAGTACATTAGTCGGTTCATTGACCAGTTCAATTCGCTTGTTTGTTTTGACTGCCAATTAACTAAGTCCTTTAATTCGTTTAATCAGTAATCGGAGTGGCACTTGGCGAATGGATGTCAAAAAATCCGGCGCAAAGAAAGCATGATTCCAGTCAAGTCTAGATTCGATAAAATCTGATCACAGATCAGAGACAGGCCAGCCTAAATGCTAAATAGTAAATGCATAGTACCAGATTTTCTTGGCCGTGTGCTTTCGGGGTAATATAGTTGAGTCCGTAAAGTGCACCAGTCAATTCAGTCCCCATTGTTCGTTGGCCTGATAAATCTGTTTTATCCATCAATAAATTAGGTCCATTAGTCCGTCAGTACTTTGTTAAGTCCATTCAATCTTGGAGTTAAGTCCTGCAGAACGTGGAATGTTTTAGATCATTTTACCATCGTATGATATTCGAGCTATATCCGTAAATTAGGTTAATCCGGTTGTCCGTCAGCCTGCTTAATCCATCAGTTTATTTAGTCTGTCAGGTAGTTTAGCTCGTTAATTCTGATAGTCAGTTTAGTCCAGTGGTTGGTATCCTTTTATTTTTCGCGATGCACCTTGGTGGTAAGGCTTTGTCCGAAAGAACAGTGACGGCATACGATTCAATGAATTCATGGAACCGAGGCGCACAGGATACCCACCACTGGTTCAGTCTATTGCCAATCTGTTGTTAAATGCGCTTCTATGTCATATTCATTCACAATATTGCAGCCTTACTCAGCTTCCGTTATTCTGAATTATGTAGCATAGAATGATTTTATAAATTCAGTTCATGTATTTTCCTTTCATCCATTTTTTTTCAACTTGTTCTTTCTCTCCCAAAAAAAGCGATCTAACTATATGAATGGAACAAAATAAAAATTGAGACAAGCCACAATTCAGCATGAACGAAAAAAAAAGTTTATAAGCTCAAGAAAAAAAAAGAAAGGAAAAATCAATGTGGTAAAAGATGCGAAATATCGTGATGGAATCTCTTTTTTTTACAATGGTTGATTCCATTCATGAAATATTAATGTCTTGTTTAGCTCATCCATCTATCGACTCCTTTTTTTTTGCTTCTACACCAAAAAAACACATATTTTTTATTATATTGATATTTTCTATCATCATCGTTGATCGACAGCATCAAATGGCTTGACTATCAATAACATTTTTTTTCATCCCATGATTCGTTCGCATGCTTCTCTTTTTTTTATTTAAGTTTGATTCTATTGTAAAGGTTGACATAAATATTTACAAGCTGTGAAGCTATGTCTCAATATGAATGCTATTGAATCTATTGGATGCAGAGTTGACATGATGAATTATTGAGATGCAAAAGTGTTTATGCATAATATTGTGATTTGATGAGAATGTTTTATTAATGTAGCATACGAATGAGAATCGACAAGTTTTGAGCTTCGAGAATTGTTGCTGAAGAGAACCTTTGAATCTTGCATAATATTGTGATTTGATGAGAATGTTTTATTAATGTAGGATATGAATGAGAATCGACAAGTTTTGAAAGAAGAAGTTAAATCGACTTAAGTGGACTTTTCCGTACCGGAATAGACTAGGTGTTCTGGTCATTAACTAATTATAGAGGGCGGACAGCTCAAGCAACAAAATTTGATTCTTTAGTCAATTGTCACCTGACCTGTCCGTCTTTTCCTGCCATTTCAGAACATTCTGCCCATTCTGTTATTCCTGCCGTTCCCGACCTTCCAGTCTTTTCTGCCTTTCCTGCCCTTTCCGTTCATCCTGTTCTTTCTATCCTTTCTGCCTTCCTGCTCTTCCTGCCATTCCTAACCTTCCAATCCTTTCTGCCCTTCCTGCTTTTTTTGTCCTTCTTGTCACATTCTACCCTACCTGTCCTTTCAGACTTTCCTGTTCTTCCTGCCCTTCTCCTCTCTAATGACAATTCAATGTCTAGTTCAGTGGTAGACAATCGTACCTAGAGTATCACCAATTTTTTGGGGGTAAATGTCATGAATTGTATGTCATGGGTAATCGTCGGTCTTGGATTAACACCAACATGTGCCGTGGTTTAAAAAGGTTTCCTACCAGTGGTCTAGTTAATATAAAAAGTATTTTTGTTCATTTGGATATGCTTTTTATTGAATATTTTCTAGTTTCAAGTACAAAATTTATGCCTATAAATCTATGAACCCTACATCTATTTTCTAACATCCAGCACATCTAAAGACGACATTCAACAGCCTTCATATTTTTTATCTACAGAAGTCAAAATGGTGTTTTGTCCCAACACTTTCAATTTTCTGATGCATTTTATTCTTCATTAGAATCAATTAAATCTTCCTCATCCGAGATTACATCCACACCTAACATTGGAATACCTGAGCAAAGTGTTTTGGCTTGGTCAATGACTTTCTTTGCTTCCTCTAGTGTACCAGTTGAATTCAAATTAATGCACATATTATTGTCAAGCCAGATGTTTTTAAGCGTATACAAATTGTCAAAAACGGAACCGTCCATATTAGTGATTTTATTGTCCAAAAATGAAACACCTTGTAAATGAGGATTGAAGTCAAAAAGTCCAGCTTCAAGATACTCAATTTCGTTATTTTCTAAATATAAATTCACCAAGTATGGAAAAGGCTTCAAATCAGATTGATGGATCTCTTTAATGCCTCCATAATAAATGACAATTGACAATAACATTTTAAAATATTTATCCAGTCCTTGTGGGAAGTGATTCATACATTTATGACGAGAGTCAAAGCCAACAACATCATCATTAGTTCTTTCATCATTATGCTTTCCAGTAACAGATGTGATTGCTGCTGAATCCGGTGAAGTTATGTTGAGGTTATTTTCAAGTTCACATCTATAAATATTGTGTATAATCATGTAATTCCAATTTAAGTTAAAGTTGCAGTCTACATTGATGGAATTAAGCTGTCCAAATAACTGGATGGTTATTAGAATGATAAAGCTAAAGGTAAGGAATATAACATTAATTGATTAGTAATTTAAGAAAGATTGAATCTAATTTAGGCTAAAGTTTCATACTTACAAGTACAACTTCATGTTTAAGGCTCAACAGACAAACCAAAAATAAATTTGTAATCTTTAAATCTCCTCTTTTTATACAATTTTTGATGATTTATTTAGAGAGAGTCAAGAAAAATTATTTCAAATTAGTGTGCCTTCATGTATCATTTTAAAAACTTTTTTATTATAAGTAACCTACATGCCAATTTTTAGTTTAAACAATCAATATTCAGTTTAGGATTTTGAAATCCAGCATGGTATCGGCTTTATATTCATTAAAAATCACCAGGAATAGTCACTATACATACCCCAATTGAACGATCACACTCCATTCCCCCTTCTCCCCTTGAATACGCTCCTGCATTATACTTATAAGTTATAACCAAGTGACAGTTAACTGACAAAACAAGCTAAAATTGCCAATTGAGTGCCATGTGGTTTAGAGTACCTTGCTGTTTTAGTGCCTTAGTAGCAACAAACTAATCAGAGTTTTTATTACCCCTTAACCCTCTTAACTATGTATAACTAAATAAAGTATTTATTTTCTAAATAAAGTTTTACTTCCAATTGTTTAATTTAAGTCAAAAATCACAGACATACTGATAAGGAATACCGATGAATATTCATATAAACTTCAAGGTCCTGTTCTAATGAGTTCAATGCACTACAATTAATAATTTATTGTATTACACCTTTTAGACTTACAGTTTATAGTGGATCTGAACAATTTTTAAGCTCTTCGCATTGAAAGGACACGAGTCCTTCATAAGACCTGATGTATTCTGTAATGTATCCAGTTCCAATTCGTGTGTACAATATTTCGGAAAGAAAATTATCCAGGTACTAGTATATCCTCTTGGTTATTTATAGCAATGAAGACTCATTATGTGGTAAATATCTCAAAAATGCACACAATACTCTAATCTAGCTTCGTAACTGGAAAAAAGGCTTCAAACATTTGAAATTCCCTTTGCCTAGGATCATTAGCACATAAGGCCAGCGCTCTAACATTAAAGCCATGTCGAATGATATTGTGTAAAAGAAATAATAATTGTTTGACTCAATTTGACATTTTTTAACAATTAATTGCTTTTATTGATTTAATCTGGTGTCAAGCCTAACCCTAACATCAATTCGAAACAAATTTTAGGCACAAAAGTGCATCAAGGTGCGCTGTATTTAGTGATTAATTTTTAAAATTTTCATAAATTTTTTCAGGTGTTCTTCCAACATTTTCTCCATTTTTTCAACAAGACGATTTGCAAGGCTCTCAATCTTGTAATCAAAATTAAGCTGGCATTTTAAATTTTCTAATGCTTTTTGTTCCTCACAAGTGACTCGCCAATCATTTGAACATTTCTCTGAATCTTCCATATCTTTTTGACCTGAACATAGTTTTTTGGCTTCAGCTATAACAGTTTGTGCTCCCTCTAGACTACCAGTTGATTCCAAATTAATGCACGGATTTTGATTAAGCCAGATGTTTTGAAGTTGTGGCAAACTGTCAAAAACAGTTGGGTCAATTTTAGTGACTTTATTATCCAAAAATGAAACACCTTGCAAATGAGGATTAAATTCGAAAAGTCCAGGTTCAAGATACTCAATTTCGTTATTTTCTAAATATAAGTTCACCAAATTTGGGAAAGGTTTCAAATCAGACTGATGGATCTCTTTGATGCGTCCATAATAAATGACGATGGACTTTAAATTTCCGAAAAATTTATCCAATCCTTGTGGGAAATAATTTAAAATTTCGTAATGAGAATCAAAGCCAATAACATCATCGTTAGTTTTTCCATTTTGGTGAACTCCAGTAACAGATGTGATTGTTGCTGAATTTATGGAATTTATGTAAAGATTATTTTGAAGTTGGCATCGATATATATGACCTAAAATCTTGTACATCCTAACTGAGTTAAATTCGCATTCTATATTGAATGAATTTAGCTGTCCAAAAAACTGGATTAACATTAGAATTATGAAGCTGAACATAGGAAATAGAGTGTTTATTTATTAGTAATGTCAAAAGACAATCATATCAAAAATTGTGAAAAAATACACAAAAATAAAGTTCACTTGATTATAATACTTACAAGTACAACTTCATGATTAAACAAAGCAATTTGCAAATAACTAATTCAACTGATTAACCAAAAATAAATTTGGAATCTCAAAATCTTCTCGTTTTATACAATTTTTGATGAGAAAATACTTTCAAAACTAGGAATGGAGAAGATTAATCTTTACAGCAGTGTTGTCCAAACTGTGCGCCGCGGCACACTTGTGCGAGCAAACCATCAATATGCACCAAAACTAGAGCTTAATTAAGTTTAGTATTCATACTATTTAAGTTAGAACCTAGTCCAAGCCAATTGTCAAAACAACCAAAAAGACTAATTGACTGCCTCTTGCCCGATCGGCACAAGTTTTTCATGACAGTCAGGTTGCGGTCACATGGCATCGGTGTCAATTTTTATGGCAGTTAACATGAAAATTACCACTTGGACGCCATAGTATCCTGAGTGTACTGTCTCCTCGGCGCCATGGTGGCAACATTTCAAACATATCAAAGTTCGAACAAAAATGACTTATTCTTGTCCCTTCAACCCCTTAACATTATTATAACGCTAATAACTGAAAGTATCAAATTAAAATCAAAATCACAGACAAATTGATAAGGATTATTTTCAAAACTGATGATTAAATTACATTACATTTCTAACTTTTTGATAAGTTGTATATACTTTAATCTGCCAAAAAATATCAAGGTCAAGAAGGTTAAAAATTTTGAATATTTTTTTGACCGTTTTTGATAATCAATGACGTCTTCAAATAATACATGCATTATTTCGTTTTACATGATAAGATTTGAATCTTATGTACATAATTTGTAAGATAACCAAGGATATCCCGTGTCCTGCAATGCCTACTCCTCCCTCCATTGATATGCCCTTGCAATAATTTATCCCTAATTTCCTGAACTCTACTTCGTCCAAGAATAATGTTCATTCATGTAATCCAACACTGTTTTTTTTTTTCAACGTAATGAAAAGGATCTACATCCTGTCAATGCATTCCATAACTATTCCAATTACAATGATTGATGGGGTTTTATTGTACGTTTTTAATTAAATTTTATATCAGCATTGAATTGATTGAATCAAATTGCAATACATTTTTCTACATTATTCTATTGATTTTCTTACATTATTTTATCTAACTGCTTATACAGCTATTCATTGATTTTAATTCATGGAAAAGCAATTAAACTACAGTTGTCAGTGAAGATGTTTGTAGTTTCATATGGATAGATTGTAATGTGGACGGTTTACTTTTTCCATTGAAACTGTAAGCATAGTCTACTAAGGGAACGTTTGGAAATCACGTAAAGTTTTGTTAGAAAGTTTCCACTCCCCATAAGCATTACGTAACTTCGAACGTACCCTAACTTAATTAAGATTTTACAAATATGTACTAATATACTTTTTCAGTACTAATATATGCGCATTATAGAGAGTATTCTAATATAATACGCATTATAAAGTGTGAGTATTATGTTCAGAATATCACATAATGCGCGCATTATGAACTAATTTATTGTACTAAAGTAAGCGTATTATGGTCAAATAACCAGCAATAAGCAATCGATAACCATCTATTGAAAAAGCTTCAGGCAAGATCATGGATCAAAATTGATCTGCAAAGTTAACGATGTGGCAAATTAAAATACAACCACAAGGTAAAAATCTTCTTCATGTAAGTCAATTTTTATTGTATAGTGCGCGCATTATACAATAATTGATTCAACAAATATTTAATTCTATCAAAGCTTTTAAGCATTTTAGCTAAGTACGCGCATTATATGGCAGCAAATCTTTAACTCTTTTTAACCTTGAAAGAAAATGTCATGTTCATTTATAATCCTCCCATCAAATACCAAGTTATGTCAATTTAAATAAGGAGCAGATATCAAAGACTAATTACTCATCTAATAGCAAGATTTAAAAATCTACTAAAAGAACCCAAAATTTTCTCCTAAATTAATCACATTAAAAAGTTTTTTAACTAATCAGAATTTTTGTCAAAAATTAAAGGAACCCTTCCATTTACTATACATTATGAAGGGTTTTATTATCTCTTCAGAAGGAATAACAACCTTTGACTGTAAGTACATTAACCATCGTAGAAAAGAAGTAATAAAGGATTATTATCATTAATGTTTTAAGCAGTGGTGGGCAACCTGTGTGGAGTGGGACTCAAATGCAGGAGAGGCCAACCTGTGTGTCGAGGGACTCTTATGCAGTGGTGGGCAACCTGTATGGCGCGGATGGTATGTTGTGGATGATCTGGGTCTTGGATTACAAACAAGGTGTAGCATGGCACACCATTGGTCTAAAGCAAGGGTTGGTAACCTGTGTGCCGCGACACCTTAGCGGTCCGCGCTATTTGTTCGGAAATGTTATAAGCTGTTATAAGCTGTATGCCGTGTGGGGTTTTTTGTCAAGGCTTACCAACAAGGTGTGATGCTTAAGGTTTCGTCTGGGCATAAAATATGCCATGGCACACATGTTGCCCACAACTGATCCAACGGAACAAATCTGCATAATAAGCACTCAGGATAATTTATTGAACCCTCAAAAAAGATTTAAGTGCTGAAATTTAATAGTTTTTTGAGGTTAATTTATACAAAAATTCATATCCAGCTTCAGTGACTGTCAATAAATCTTAATTTTCACAAAAAAAAAACTTTACCTGAAAAAGCATTTAAAATTTATGTTGATCTTAAATTTATATTCACAAGGATGTCATTATAAGAGATAAAAATTATTCAAATTTAAAATTTTATACTGCATACCATTCCACTGTATACAAAAAAAATAGAGAAAAGTTTCAAAAGCATCGTAAAAAGTTCTTATCCATAACTTTTATTTCCATTCCCCTTTTTATTCTCGGGTTTTTTAATTCTACCATCTCATTTCTAATATTTTCCTTTTTTTGTGCTTATTTTTTTTCTTAAACCATATCTCGTACAGACAATTCCGATGCAGGTAAACAAGTATAAAGTAGGGACGTGATGTACTGTGATATTCTGAATAAAATATATCGGAAATTCTCATTCTTGTTGTACTTCATGTTAAAGGGGTAAAAAATGCATAGAGCAAAATTGTAAGTTTGGTAGGTAAATAGTTAGGTAGGATGCAGTGAGGGTTATCAGTTGTCTACAGCGCATGTGAATGTTGAACTTATCTATCATATATGAGACTTTATATGGCACCATCTTTTATGGGCATGATCGTATGGAAGACAAATTCCTTTTTTTACCTCTAGCACCTCAATGCCTCATCAATTTTTTAAGTTACTTCCCTGGTCGAGTTAAGATTATTTTTATTTAGAATTTGGTAGTGGACCGCAATTCTGCATTTTTCGGCCTTACAGAATAATTCATCCAAGCCTGCAGTTTTGAATGAACCCTAGTTTTATTCTAGGTTTATAATCCTAACTATAATATCAGCTAAGTTCCCATTTTACTAGAGTTAAGCTGTAATCTAATGTGAGTCGAGGTGGCTCGGTGGCGGAATGGCTTCGTACTTTGGTTGCTGATTATTGTGATCCCGATCAAGTGGTGATGGGTTCGAGACTCAAAAGGAGAAATTTTTTACTTGTCCTTTTTTGAATCAAATTAAGAATGAATCGCAGCTTTCCCCAGTGTCATCAAAAAAGTGGCTATTATCCCAATATAAACTGCAGGTCTACTGTAGTCTACTGTAGGTAGTAAACTGATTCTACTGATGATCAGGATAGTAGTGATTCCAGTTTATCTCTTCGTATAGTTTCTGGATTTTTATATCGATTATTCAAACTGCAACCCTAAATAACCAACTTGAATAGCTCAAATCTATTAATCGACCGAAAATCCGGTCATTGGTAGGCGTGACTCTGATTTGGTACCCATTTCCGTTTAGGCCACAATTGTGCCAGCATAGTGTCAGATTTTGGGTCTATTAATCGACTTGTGCTATTCGGGAAACAATTAAAAATTTATTTCCAATAAAACCATTCCAAACTGAACAAGCTGCTGTAACATATCTACCTTTATGCATAAAACCTGTTAAACAACTTGGCAATATTTCTTACCATCTAAAAGTTGCAAAAGCAATAACTTATTTGTGCTCATTTTCATTGCAATTTTTTTCCCATCCTTTCCTGTTGGACTTTGTTGTTGTAGATGCTGTTGATGTTGTTATGGTATGAAAGGAAAATAAATTGAAAAACTCTATCTTTCCAAAGTAGTGGCATGCATATCCTAAAATAAAAAAAAGAATCTTGTACATGTGTGTGTATTGAGCCAAAAAAAGTTTTTCTTATCGTGGCATCTTCCCATCCATTCCATCTCACTTGCTACGTACTTGAAATATCGTTCTTACATAGTTTGTGAAGTAAATTGTAAGAAAAAGACTGAAAAAAAGTTTTCGTGAAGGAAAAAAAAAAACAATTTTCATCCACAAATTCAGCCTTGAGTAGATATACTTTTGTGGATGCGGATAAAACTTCTATTTACTAACAACTTACCATAAAATCTGTTGTGGTTTAAGTTACAAAACATGAAATTACGGTAAATTGAATCAAATTGTGATTGTTCATGCAAGGCATTGTGCCTCGATCTGTTCATTTTTTTCAGTACAATTTTAAAATTAATGAGTTGAAGCAGTGATGGGCGACCTTTTTTGTGCCATGGCACACCTTGGTGGTAAGCCTCGACTGAAACTACAGACGGCATTTCCAAGAATATTGACTAGAATGCCACGACACATAGATTGCCCGCCTTCCTTTGCTGGCCGTACAGATCAGTTGTGATTCATAACCTCTCCCACAGGAGTCGCCTGAAGCTGACTCCCACTTGCCAATTTCCAATATCAAGTGCAACACTATCTCTATCGACAGCTTTCTTTCAAGAGTTCTTTGGTTGTCCATGAGCTCTTTTACCATCTTGAAACTCAGCTTTAAAGACCTTAATTATGGAGTTCCCACAGGTCTTCAAATATCATGTCCAGCCCATCGCAGCCTTTTCATATTAAATCGCTTTACAACATCAGCATCCCTAAAGAACTGTATTTAATCTATATTAATCCTGTATTTTAATAGATCAAAGAACTCATGGAAAGAAGCTGTCGATAGAGAAAGTGTCACATTTGGAATTGGTAATTGGCAAACGGTAGCCAGCGATAGAGCCAACTTCAAAAGCCGACTGAGGGAGGCCATCCCGATCGGCACAAATTGAAATTTTGCCACCGCGGCGACGAGTCGGTCGTATACTTAAAGCCAAGTGGCTGCCACTTGGCGAAAACAATCGGATTTGGCACTTGGCTTTAAGTATACGACCGACTCGTCGCCGTTGTGGCAACATTTCAATATGTGCCGATTGGGCATGGATCACACTTGATCTGTACGGCCAGCGAAGTAAGGAAGTAAGTATTTGAATGAGTCACCTTCCCTTGATGGTAAATCTCGACCAAAACCGCAGACGACACACGGTTCATGACATTTTCAAGAATATTGGCGACATAATAGTTTCCCGTGACACACATGTTACCCACCACTGAGTTAAAATGCGAAGATTGCAATATGCATCAAGCCTGCATGAATACAACATCATGGATGAAAACAATTATATCAGGAACTAAGGAATAAAAACACGAAGGCAGAAGCAAAATACAATTTATAAACTAGTGTATCGGGTAGAAACCCAATGCGGATATATTCACACCGTCCAATAAAAAGTCTCGCGGGTAGGCCAAGCTTCGCTTGGCAAATGTTTGAGGGATCAGGCTCCAGCGGGTAGGCCAAGCTTCGCTTGGCACATGTTTGAGGGATCAGGCTCCAGCGGGTAGGCCGCTTCGCTTGGCACATGTTTGAGGGATCAGGCTCCAGCGGGTAGGCCAAGCTTCGCTTGGCAAATGTTTGATGGATCAGGCTCCAGTGGGTAGGCCAAGCTTCGCTTGGCACATGTTTGAGGGATCAGGCTCCAGCGGGTAGGCCAAGCTTCGCTTGGCACATGTTTGAGGGATCAGGCTCCAGCGGGTAGGCCAAGCTTCGCTTGACAAATGTTTGAGGGATCAAGCTCCAGCGGGTAGGCCAAGCTTCGCTTGGCAAATGTTTGAGGGATCAAGCTCCAGCGGGTAGGCCAAGCTTCGCTTGGCACATGTTTGAGGGATCAGGCTCCAGCGGGTAGGCCAAGCTTCGCTTGGCTAATGTTTGAGGAGTCAGGCTCCAGCGGGTAGGCCAAGCTTCGCTTGGCACATGTTTGAGGTATCAAGCTCCAGCGGGCAGGCCAAGCTTCGCTTGGCAAATGTTTGAGGGATCAAGCTCCAGCGGGTAGGCCAAGCTTCGCTTGGCACATGTTTGAGGGATCAAGCTCCAGCGGGCAGGCCAAGCTTCGCTTGGCAAATGTTTGAGGGATCAAGCTGCAGTTTGGTAGGTAAGCTTCGCTTGGCACATGTTTGAGGGATCAGGCTCCAGCGGGAAAAAAACCAGCGGGTAGGCCAAGCTTCGCTTGGCTAATGTTTGAGGGATCAAGCTCCAGCGGGTAGGCCAAGCTTCGCTTGGCTAATGTTTGAGGGATCAAGCTCCAGCGGGTAGGCCAAGCTTCGCTTGGCAAATGTTTGAGGGATCAAGCTCCAGCGGGTAGGCCAAGCTTCGCTTGGCTAATGTTTGAGGGATCAAGCTCCAGCGGGTAGGCCAAGCTTCGCTTGGCTAATGTTTGAGGGATCAAGCTGCAGCGGGTAGGCCAAGCTTCGCTTGGCACATGTTTGAGGGATCAGGCTCCAGCGGGTAGGCCAAGCTTCGCTTGGCAAATGTATGAGGGATCAAGCTGCAGCGGGTAGGCCAAGCTTCGCTTGGCAAATGTTTGAGGGATCAAGCTCCAGCGGGTAGGCCAAGCTTCGCTTGGCTAATGTTTGAGGGATCAAGCTGCAGCGGGTAGGCCAAGCTTCGCTTGGCACATGTTTGAGGGATCAGGCTCCAGCGGGTAGGCCAAGCTTCGCTTGACTAATGTTTGAGGAGTCAGGCTCCAGCGGGTAGGCCAAGCTTCGCTTGGCAAATGTTTGAGGAATCAGGCTCACGCGGGTAGGCACATATTTGCAGAATCAATTTTCATGCAATGTTCAAAGTTTCAAAAAATCATAGAAAACATTGATTTTGAAATTTTGTATGAAAACGAAAGTTTTTTGCTTTTTTAGAAGCAACGGCTGTTCCTGCCATGCCCAAAAACTAATCAGCTCTTCTATAGAGTAATACGGATCGATTGCAAAAAACTAGAAGTCTCTACGATGTCTCGTTATTGAGATTTCTTGCTGATTAACTTGTTTGTTTGCTTGCTTACAGAAAGCGAATTTTTCGAATTTTTCAGCAATGCCTCAACCAATTTCAAATCTGTTTTTTGATTATGGTGAGGAATTCCAGGCACAAACTTTTTTCCATAGAACAAAACTTGCCATTATGCTTAGTTTTGCTGAAAAATATAAAAAACTGATTTTTCAATCTGAACAAATTCAATACATTCACACGTGAAAACGGTGTGAATATAAAAAATTAATAATGAAAAGTTGTTCATGTATTCATAATACGTAATGTATGCAATAAGCTCATTATAATGAACAATTTGAATGCATAATGCTGCCACGTACTAAATGAAATAAAAAAGAGAAAGCATCATGTATAAAAATAGGTGAAAACTTTTTCATGAGGAAATTGAAATTCCCCAATGGTGGCGGATAGAGAAGTCAACGTTACAACAAATATTTTTTGAAAAGAAACTTGTTACAAATTTACATCAAATTTTTTGGATTTTAAAATATTTTTGACCGTTATTTTGAAGATAAATAAATTCAGTTATTTCGTGACGCAAATTCATTTCTTTTATGAATTGGATGACAGTGACGACTAAATAAACAGTGTCCATTTCGATTGCAACTTTTATAATTGGAAAAACAGCATTAATTTAATATTTTCATTTCATTAAAAAACGGTATTTAAAAATTCAAACATTTTGTTCTATAAATTTAGTACTTGAGTTCTACGTTTGTTCTAAGTATAAGGCCCTTAGTTCTAAGTATAAGGCCCTAAACTTTTCTCTCCGCCACCATTGGGAAATTCCTTTTTGAAATCCCATAAAAAAAAAACTTAAATTAATTTGATTCCGTTTGATGAAAGACGATTCTTTGCTGTTTTCTTTTCAAAGATTTCTCTTTTCTAGGAAGACAGTCAAAGGAAAGAGAGACCAGATTCTTAAATTTATTAAAATAAACTTCCAGGTGTAATTAGGTAAGCACTTTTTAATTTGGATAACTATATTATGAACACCCAATTCCTTTGCTGATACAAGAACGGAAGCCATGTGAAGCTATTTTGTGAAGCCATGTGAAGCTGAAAATTGGGGTGTCATGTGAAGTTATGTGCCATGTAAATCCATATTGTGAAGTCGTGTGAAGCTAAAAATTCTGAAATTGGATGCCACGGGCGCTCCCGATACTCTAGTTAAATCATAGTAAGCTTTAATAAGAACTTCATTTATTATCAATTCAGGTTCCAAAAGTACAATGCAGTCAATCCTCAAACCCTAGGGAAATGGCGTATTCCTCGAAAATGGTGAAACCTGATTAGTTCTCAAAAAGAAGCTTCCTCTCAATATCAAGTTACTTGACACTCTTCCAAGATTAGTTACACTATTCTGATTACATTCACCACCAAGGTATCTGCTCCATGACGAGCATTCTAAAGCTGGAAAGATTGGAGTTGCTGATCTTACAGACTCTGCCCAAACTGTCAATGCAAAAATGTGACTGCATTCTGCTCGATTTCCAGGCAATGCATCAGTACAGAATGG
This sequence comes from Chironomus tepperi, assembly GCF_022539635.2. NCBI lineage: Eukaryota > Metazoa > Arthropoda > Insecta > Diptera > Chironomidae > Chironomus > Chironomus tepperi. The sequence goes on from NW_027226215.1 coordinate 223,589, forward strand.
TTGAGTTAAGCCTCCGTTGACGAAAAATGCAACATGTCCTCGTGATTCGTGATCACCAATACGTTCACCTTCGGTATGAACACTTTCGACAAGTTGTGCATCTGCTGAACTTAAACGTCCGACAGTTACACTGCTAATTGCTCCCAGGTCAAATGGATCTAAGCCTGTCAATCTTCCAATAATATGTCTACGATTTGAACGGTCTTGGACTCGACGTGATGCTCTAGCCATGATTTGTGCTCCGAGGGAAAATCCAATCAAATTCATGAATCCTGAATTGTAGCCGTTATTGAATAGGCCGATCAATGCATCTCCAATGGAATCGCCAAGTCCTCCGGCACTCTAAAAGGTTTTTAAGGGAATTATCAATAGATTGAGGAATTTAGGATGGAAGCTGATTTTATCAGATGTATTATGAAGGGAAATTAGGAATGGCTGCTCGGGCTAGCCCTTGCCTATTGCCTCAGGTGATATGGTGACAATATAAGGCCTACCAAGCAGCCATCCCAAAAAAAAGTCTCTAAATCCTAAAAAGAATCAGTTCCATAAATCAATTACCAAAGATCCAATTTCGCTGCTATCTGGATAATGAACCACAATGAAATTATAGTTGGGATTGGCTTCATAAGCTTGAATTACTTCACGAACTTCAGGTGTACTTAAAGAATGATCATTATTATAATGGAACATTATGCTTTCACCATTTCTTGCGAATTGAGGATGTCCTATCATCATTGGTAAGGTTGATGTTGTGTATTCAGCTATTCCGCCACTGGAAAGAATGGATTGAATTAATGTCAGATTAGTGTTTACAGGCTCTAGGCTTTGAAAAATTGAGTTTTGATCTAGAAACATTTTCGACATTTTAGTTAATCAGATCTATAGGTTTGGGCTATGCCATAAGCTTAGTACAAGGCTGCAGGCTTACATTTTTGGTTCCAAGCCTGCATTTATGGAAGAAATCTAGAACTTACTTAAAGTAAAAAATAAACACGAATCGATTATCGCATTGGGCAAAAGTCGCCAAAGCGAGAATCAAAAATGTCACTTTCCCAAACATTTCCGATCGGTTGAACGTCCAAAAATAAACTAACAAATAATTTAATTGAATTTCAAGTGGCTTTCGAATTGTTTACGATAAGATATTGGAATCTAACTGTATTATATACAGACCTAATCTGATTATTTCGATAAGATTTGAGGGAATTTCAGAGTTGTTGGAAGGAGAATTAGAATCAACTCTGAACTGTTCTGTCTCAACCTTGTGTTCCCTCGGCTAGTTTCTAGGCTTTGTTGGGCATTTTATTACAGTTTTGTCCAATTTTTTTTGTGGCACACTTCTGTGATAAGCCACGATCGAAAGTGCATACGGCATACTGTTCTTGGCATTTCTTAAAAAATTCACAGTTTGAACAACTCGCTATATTGAGTAGAGTCCAAAATATGAGGTCATATGATTCCCTGCATCTGTCAGTGTGAAGCAGAGTTGGCAGGTCTCCATGATAGAGTTTGACTCAAAGGATTCCAGTGAGGTCCGTCTCTAGAATTCCTGTGGAATCCGACTCCAAGAGTCCTGCCAACTCTGGTGTGAGGGAAATACCTTTGTTGCCAACCCAATCCAGCGCGGAAGTTGACAATCTCATAACTAAAGACCCATAAATTTTTTCAATTTATTTATCTTGAGCATATTAAAAGAGAATGAAAAATCACAGAGAAAGAGAATTGATTTCTTGCTTCATATTTCATCCAATGGAACAAGAGAAAAGAAAATCTTTTTGAGAAATTGCGATGAAAATGGATCGAAAGGAATGAAAGATATGAATTTAATAGAAAGAAATATTGCACGATATGAATTTTTTAAACTTATTGCATTTTTTATCAATTGAAAAATAATATCTATAGAGCATTTATAATTTATTGACGACAATGAATTGAGAATGAGCTTTGGACATTCGAGATGAAAAGTTTTGCTGTGCGTGATTTTAATTTTAGATTTTATACAATCTGCTTTGTGTCTAGGTGAGAATGATTGGGAAGAGGGACATTGACGTTGCAAGAGGATTTAAGGAGCCATTTACTTACTGCATTAGCTTTGTATGGGGAAAAGGGGTTTCTAAAAATGATTTTCTTACAATGTGTTTCAAGCGAGGCAATAAGTAAACGGTTTGTAAAGTTGGAGGCTCATTTATGCTGAAATTTGCAAGAATGAGTGGTTATAATTACTATAAGCTTGAAAATTTAACTAAAATTCCTTCTTTAAGGATGCTGCTTTGCTTACTTACCACCTGCTTGCTAAGGGCTTGTTAGGGATGTAGCCAATAACTTTGAAACTATAGAAATTTAGGGGGTTTCGGGATTTTTGTATCGAAAAACGCTAGAAAATTGAAGAATTGTGTCCTAAACACGAAAGAATTCCTGAATTGAGTGTATCAAAAATGACGTTCAAGTCCTTAACATTCCAAATTTGAAGATCTTCTTGAAGGATAGAGCCAGCTTTAGACGTTCTCTCCGCGCGGCAATGGGCCCAAGTGCGCCCAGGCCAAGGAACTAATTCAAAAAGCAGTAAGTGTTCAAAACAGAGGACGAATTGTCCCTAAACTTCGAACGACTAAAGAACTCATGGAAGTAAGCTATCGATAAAGATAGTGTCACACTTGGAATTGGTAATTGGCAAGCGGTAGCCAGCGATAGAGCCAACTTCAGGAACCGACTAAGGGAGGACATGGATCACACTTGATCTGTACGACCAGCGAAGTAAGTAAGTAAGTATGATGTGTTCATAATATGACTATGTTACAAGCAGAGCTCGAAGCTGACTTGAAATTTGTATGGAGCCCAGTTGGCACTAATCGACTTTTCCATACACAATCCGAGTAGATTTCGAGCTCTAATAATCATTCATCCTTTTCATTATTAGTCATCCCTAAATACACCCCTGACTTAAACTCCATCCATCCTCAACTGTCAATAAACAAGCACGACTTATATCACATAATGTTTTCATTCAATTAATTTTTGTTTAATCATTTCCTGATCCTCAACATACAGCTGATAATTTGTTCAGTCTGAATTTTTATCACGTTAAAATGAATTTACATTGCCATGTCGCACATATATTTTCATTAAATTTTCGCACAACATCCACAATACCTTATATATATTTTGTTCCATGAATTAAAAAATAACAAAGGCTTGAAAAATAAAAAATTTCAATATTTATGAACAATAGTAGAGGCACAAAAAGAAAGGGGGGGATATAGAGGCAATGGAAAATATTCAACACACAAAAGCTCTTATTAATAATTCAAATCTCATCATAAATATGAAGATACATGAACAACATAAAAATATATTACATGATATAATATAATGTGAGCTCATGATGATGTAAAATGTACGTACATTAACCAATCATCAACATTATTCATTACGAGCAGACTTAATTCTGCTCTCTGGATTTTTTTATATTTTTGTTCCTTTCTTCATTCTCATTCACTCATCTTTTTTTCATAAATCTCTACATAAATACAAATGTATGGAGATGTTATGGATGTTGTCTGTTGAAATTATTCTGAATACGATGTGCTACATATATAGACATTGGAATAATGAAATTGAGATTAAATTTATGTGAATTAAATTGAAAAAAAAATATTATAGATGAAATGCATGACGTCTATGAATGATTTTTAATTCTATTTTAATATCTTGAAGTCAGTTGTCATGGACTTGATGCTGGTGGTTTTAGGAGACATTGTAGAATCGTTGAAATGGCCTATCAAGTCAGTAAGAATAGAATGAGCCCATTTTTTTGAACCCCTAACAGGCAAAGAGCAAGCTTTCAAGAGTTTACTGTACTTAAATATACTAGTTAAGCATGCTCGCGAGTGTGCTCACAGCATAATCTACTCTTAAGAGCTTTGGGTGTCTAACTTGGCTAATTATCGAATGATAATAGATCAAATGTATTGGCCTCTAATGCCGTCTAATGATAAGCTTTTACAAAAAAAAGTACAAAAAGAGTCAACAAGTCAAAATCAATACAGTTTGAAACAGATGAGGAAATTAAGATAGTTGAACTATTACAGAATTATACTTATTCTGTCAGATAAAATCACTCAACCTTTAGAAGAAATACGGCTATATTGGTCAAATACTATTATAGGAATAATACCTAAAAGAATGACATTATTTGGACTGATACAAAAGCTTTGTTACACCATTTTCCATTTTATTCTAAACCCCACATTGGTGCATTGTTACAGTAAGTAAGTATGTTGACCCTCACAAGATAGAAACAAGAACTATGAATGACATTAGTTTCTAGAATTATAAATCAAGAAATGTAGCATTGTCTAACTTCTTTTATGAACATTCATTAGAATTAGGAGTGCAGCAGTATATGATATAGGATAGGAATCTGTAGCAACAACACGTCATGATCAAATCAAACTAGAACTGTTTAAAAACCTATAATATTAATGGCAATATTTGAGTACGATCTCGTAAAGGCCAACTTCTTCCATTAACTCCAAACGATGAACTACCATGAACACTTCACACTAGAAAAGCATTCAGTCCACAGTTCATAAGTAATGTAGTTTATAAATGTCAATATTAGAACAACACAAAATCACGCAAACGGCAAATACAACCACTATATTGTATCAATAACATTGACATAAATTGGTCAGTAAACAACCGCATTTACGGAAATATGTTTTGATTTTCAACCCATAAGCAAGCAGAGACATCGCTTAGCTTTACATTCTCATCATGCTTCATTAAACGATACAAATTTAATAACTCAATTATTTGTATTAAGTGTCCTAATCCGTAGCAATTCTCGAAACTATTACTTCCATCAATTAAACAAATTCGCAGATCTAAAGCAATTTTCCTTTCAACTTCGTTGATTCATTCATATACACAAACAAATGATCAAAGGAATGACATGAGTGAGTGAGACGAGAGTGATATGAAGCAATTCACATGGTGTGTAGCTGTATATATGCGAGAATTGAAAAGAAGAAGTAAAGCACACATAAATAAAATGGCAATGAAGAACAAAAAAAAAATCTTTATTTTCCACTTGAGTAGCGAAAGGTTTCAACATTTCCATCATTTTATCCCAAGCACAGTATAAAGGAAGGCAGAAAAAAATATGTTATTTCTGTATGATATACAGCATTCAAAATGAATGAGGGCATACACATATAATATTCACAACCTAGGGACAAAGATGAGGCAATATTGTTGTTGTAAGGCAAAAATGTGTGTTTTGGGAAATCCGACAAAAAAAATATATTGTAGACCAAAATATAAATGCGGCAGTAAAGGCATCAACATTTGACGTAAACATGGCACAGCATCGTGAACTATCCATACTCACTTCACGATGCGTATATGTGTGTCTAGTTCTTTGTATGCATCTATTCATCCGAAATGAAATGTGCAATTCTCAGTCGAACGATTTTAATGCTGTGAAATGCAATTTTGCGTGGAGGATTAGGTTAAAAATTGCACATTTTGGATGAATGAATTTGTAAAGTAGTTACAATTCAATGGTTCATGTGGGATGTGCATTTTGGGGTTGTTTAAAAGCGATTTGCATTTTTGAGTAGATATGTGCAATAAAGGAATATCATGTAGTCATTTAAATGTATATTTACGTTGATAATTATTCATGAAAATATGTCTGAGCATGTTTTTTTGGGTATTCTATGTGGAGGTATGAATATAGTTGGCTAGAGACTAAGGGTAGTGGAACTGATATCGCTGTCATATTTATATCAGATTTGATAGTTATTACTTTCGATATTTTTTGATAATATTGTCCAAACTGAGTTTGGATCTACTTACAGGAGGATTATTTAAGAGTTAAGTACTTTCAGTTAGACTGGTAATGACTGACTTGGTTCTCGAAACTGAGGCCAATATTCGGAAGGATACCTTTGCAGTCTCGGTCTTGGAATCTTAGACTTAAGACTTAGAGCTAAAGCATCCCGTTGCTTGATCGGTCTGGTAGTTATGATCACCTTACAAGTATTCTTAGTAGTCCTGATCCAAATGACAAGCTACCTCACCTTTTTAAAATGGTTTAATCCGCATTGAATCTCATTATTAATTTGCTGCAGCATAGTACTCGTGCGGTACAATGCGGTGATTCGGATAATTCCTATAAAAATGGGATAAAATCAGCGGTCACGATGGAGTTAGGGTAGCATTGCACTTTGCAGTTTACCCGACGACAAGCCAGTGTCCTAGCGAATTCGTTGGGCTGTTCGAGGAATCAGCTTAAAGAATCAACCCTTCCTATGTCCACCCCTGTCCCTCCACTTCCATTATCCACTAAAAACATTAAATTTTCCTAATAAATAATACAACAAAAAAACTCTTACATCCATTAATCTCAATTCCATTAATATTTCAAGGCTTCATCAAAGCGCCATTCAAAGTTACATTCACTTTACCATGAGAATTTATTCTTCATAAAAAGAGCCACTCTCTTTTAACTTGTCAAAAGGTATAGCCTCATGCGAAGAGATAAATGGAGGATTTGTAGCAATAAATCCTTTCATTACTACCTCAAAAAAATTACTTTTTTTTCCATCTACACTCGTCTTTTACTTTTTACAATAAAAAATCTGAAAGCTTTCATTTTGGCTTTTAAAAGCTTCAAGTGCCATAAAAAGAGATTCTTTATGGATTTATTGAATAAAAAAAAAAGTCCTTTTAGCTGTAATTCGAAAATTACGTGGAAAATTTGATTTTTATGAAGATTAAAGGATGAAATATTTGACAGTGGATGTAATGGCTTCTTATTTTATTGACGACTTTTTATTGGATAAGTGATGTGAAATTTTTATATGATCGTATTTTGATGGTGCTTAATTGTTTTATGGGGAATTGGTTTAGAAACACTTTGAGGATGAGTCAATTTACAGGATGGGAGGATCTGGAAATTTTTTTGGGGATTTAAGAATTTTTTGGAATTAAACTGTAGGGGAAAGATTGATTTTTAGATATAAAACATTGACATCGTTGGGTCATTGGCTCATTGGGTCATTGGTTAAATGGGTCAAAGGATATGTTATAATTTGGAATCACATGATCTTTATATTAAAGCTTGTCTTCAAAGGCTGTCGGCAACATTGGAATATTTGGTCTCTCTATTAATTGTCGGGTAGGCGATAGAGTAGACACAGATTGAACTGCTTCCCATACGTTCAAAGGACAGATTCTAAATCAAGCGACTACCACTGCAAAGCGATCGTTATTTGTTCCTAATTATGCTGTTTATTTTGGTATATGTAGATATTATATGGCTATCCTTTCTATCTTGGGATTGTGATTAAGATTTCCCGTAAATCTGTCCATATCTATTTTAGGTGAAGAAGCCACGAGTCGATCGTTCATCTAGTTAGCCTTGATATGCCAAGCATTTAATAGTTTTCAAACCTATCTATAACTGATAAGTGCACTCAGAGTGAGAAGGAGCTTAATTTAGGAATCCCAAAAATTTAGAGCAGCTTTTTGGATTTCTTCACAAAAACCCTATCAAATTGAACACATTTTCAAAATGGAAGGGCTTAAACCCCCGTTTCTCTCCTTGATATATCCTTCCTCCTTGAATGATCCACTTAACCTCTAAATATATACTTCCTCATTATGATCTCCAAAAAAACTTCAAAAAATCATAAAATGTTTCAACAATTCTTCATCATCAAACGTTAAAGCTCTCTTAAATAATTCTCAAATAGACTAGAAAATTCCCATCCGTAAAGTGTAAATAAAAAAGGCATAGCATGTACGTGCAACATACAATATCGCATTTTTAACATGAGAACTGTTTGTTTAGCTTCAGATTTTTTTAGTTTTTTTTCCCATTCTTATTTCCCCTAAAGCATCTTCGTCATACAAATAGAATGTGCGTTTGTAAAAAGAATAAGAGAAGCTTTCGTGTGTATCTTCAGAGGATATAAATATGCTCATATATAGCATGTGAATATGACGAAAAAGACGTTGTTGAATGGGATGAACAAAAAAAAATGTATATATAAGGTACGATACACATTTAAGACGATAGAGAATAAGTATTATGAATTATTCATGATGGAAATATGAGAGATGGGGTTAGAGGTGGGGGTAGGTACGGGGGATATAAAAAATATATATTTTTCATGCTTTTAACCTTTCCAATTTACTCCTTTCAACGCCACTTTAGTTTTTTTCTTTTATTCATTTCTTCTTGTGTATGTCATGACATCTACGCATATATATGGTTGTTGTTCCTTACACACACACACACACACACACGACATGACTCAACTTAACTCACAATTGTGAGAATCCTTTTATGTCATGTCATATCAAGTAGTACCAAATTTGGCGTTAAAATGCTCCTGGGTGAAAACGCAAAAACATTTTTTTTGTAGCCCTTCTTATTTTACATGCATACGCTCTTAGGTATGGAGAAATATTATTATTGAGTAGCATCATCTTCATGCTTCCTCATCTTTTTCTATTCCTTACTACGTATGCTGTATAACTACACCATAATGTTGATGTAATTTGATTCAATACATGCGTATGCGATGGTGTAATAACTTGATTTGTCTACTTCTTTTTGGCATCATCGTCAGACAAGCAAACCCTTTTTTCTGGCAGTAAAAAAGTATGCGGAAAAAGCTTTTCGTGTTGTTACTCACATTCATGTTGGTTACTAGTGGGAAGTTGGAGTTATATGTTGGATTTATTATGTGCAGGTGCACTCTTTAAATTTCGGATTCAGTAGAATTTTGCCCCACGGTAAATTCATAACACATTATTCGCCTTTTCTACACAATGTGCCTTCCTAGAATGTTAAATGTGTAATTTGGGTATATAAAGTAGGATTCTATGGGAATCGATCATATTTTCTTAGCTTCCTCATCTAAGCATGAATTTCTATACTCAATTACTGGAAGCTTCACTACATAAGGTATTTAACTCTGACTTTGGAGACAGCAAAAGATCACGTGGATGGCCAAAGAAACTAACAAAGTAAGCTGTTGATTGAAACAGTATTGCAATTGCTATTTAAAACTGGCAAGCAGAAATCAGCGATAGACTCAGCTTTCAGGCGACATTTGAGGGAAGCAATGGATCATGTTTGATCTTTATGGCAAACGAAGTAAATAAATAAGTTTATCCTTCATCTTTTATTACTCCCGAATGGCACATGCCATGCAAATATGGAAAATAGTATGTTCAGGTAAAAAGTTATCTAAGGACAGATCCAGCTTTCGACGAATTCTAAATGCGGCAATGGGCCCCCGTGCGCCTTCGCCAAGGAAGTAAGTAAGTAAGTATGTTCAGGTTGATGCAAGGCAATGACACTCTTCATCCGCTTTCATCCGATTCATACAAATCTTTCATCCGGATGAAACGTGTGTCAATGGCTTCGGTTGATTTCATTCTGGCTTCGAGTTAGATTCGTCATACACTGGTCCCATGTTAGAGTCATGCTGGCATAGATACACTATTTTCCGACTTTTTTAAGCCTTATGGTTTTCAGCATTAATTTCTTGAGATTTGTCGAGAACGAGAGAACAAGGAATTCCGTTGTAGCTTCGGTCTCAGTCACGGTTTCGATATCAGTCTCGGTCTCAATCTCAGTTCCGGACTCAGTCTTAGCCCCCGTTCTGTCTTGGTCTTAGTCTTGTTGTGTCTCGGTATCAGTCCCGTTCTGTCTCGATCTCATTTCCGGTCTCAGTCTCAATCTTTGTCTTCCTCCCGTTCTCTGTTTTGATCTCAGCTCCCTTCTCGATCTAGTTCTTGAATTATAGTCAGTCCTTTAAGTACAAATCTCAATCTTACCAAATTTTAAGACATGCAAGTCACTCAACCACTGCAAACTTCCCAAAAGTTAACAATTTTAAAATGAGTTTTCATAATAAACATTCGCTTTTTGTGTTTGCTCTGTGTGCTGGGCCATAATACTATTCATATGACATATGATGATGATGATGATGATGCTAGAAGGGTTCAATTTTTTCATATAATATACATCCGTATATTTTTTTAAAACAGAGATTCATATTCATTACTATGGTGACAAGTGTTTTCACTTACAAAAGGCTTCTTTTCTCATTTTACATAAAAGCTTTTCTCTCTCACTCACTCACTCATGATGGTTTAGGGGTTTCCATGTTTATGATGATGTAATGAACATGATTTGGGGAGAAATTTAAAAGCTTAATTTTTTGGTGAAAATTAATAAATTCCAGTCTGATGGTCGCATTCATTGTAGCTTAACAGTATAGCTTAGCAACCGGTGAATGTGAAAAACATCGAGAACGTGATCATAAGAATCATCACACAAAAGGGGACAGCATGCTCATTATAAATATAAATATGCATACATTTCATAATATGTCGTTATCATTATGCTCAATTTAGGGCAAAAAAAGCATTTTCATATTCCATGTGTTGAAATAAAAAAAAGGAAACGAGGAAGAAAATGGCTGCATTATTTAAATTCTTTTTCTACGTAGATCTGTGTACGGTAAACATCTGCTGCTAATGTTTAATTTGGCGAAATTAATCAAAAACAAAAAATACATATGAAGACGTGAGAGATATATATTTGGGGTAAGAAGTCATGCAATTTGATTGGAATTAGCTGCAATAGGACAAATAGTGGTTTTCGTAGTACAATCTTAAATCAAGGGTTCGTTCAAAACTGCAAGACTGTAGATAAAAATTCAGGCTTGATGCCTTGGACGAACTAATAGAAACACTTGAAAATTACAATTCTGAGCATCTAAAATGCAGGCCTGAAGTAGATGATTAATCAAAAATTATGAAAAAACAGTAAAGTCCGGTAAGTATTTGAGATTGATAGACGAAAGCCTGCAAAAGTGTCAGACGACGACTAAGTTAGTGTTAACTTATAGCGTAACGCAGCGTTGTCCAAACTATGTGCTGCGTCCAACAATAAACTGCTGCGACACACAGTTTGAGAATCTCCACTACCTAAGGATGTTGCATATGCATATGGCGAATAAATGACCGAAAATTCGGAAAAAGACCGACTTGACTCTACCCTAAAGCCAGATTTCATCAAATCTGATCCGAATTCGGTATCACGCTGCCCTGTAGCCGGATTTTCGACCATTTCTACGAAGAATGCTTCACGGTATTAAGTAGTATGTCAAAGAAATTGCCGAAAATCCAGAACCAGACTGAGTTGACTCTAATTTGAATTTTGTCGAATGTTACCTAGACTCACTGTAACGCCGTTCTGAGACTGGAATTTCGGTCAATTTTACGCCACGTAACTTTTTCCTGCCTAGTAGCTGGCCTTCAAAATTCACAAAATTCCACAAAAAATCATTAAAAAATCCTTCAAATCCTCCAACTCTACCTCATTATCTCAAGCATTACTTATTACACCACACAAAACCCATAAAAGCTTAACCTGATTATGAGCTCATACATAATAACACACCGCTAGATATGCTACACTACATAATATCATTGCCATTGAATGTTTATTATTATCTTTATAATGAGATTCCACTGTTGACGATCACATGGAACGTCCTCACACCGAATAAATTTTCAGTCTGTACATAGATATGAGCAGCAACATAAAAAAAAAAAATTAATTTAGTTGGTGAGAAAGGTCGGATGCATCGAAGCATTCACCATCATACGCTTTGGTAAATTGATAATCGCATGAAAATGTTCGCCGATGTAGTCATGATACATACCTAGTGGCATAACTGTCTGTATCATCTTAGTTATTAGCATTGATTTGGATTCTTTGGTGTCTGTTGGATGTTTAGTTGTCTGGATGGGATGTGGAATTTAAGTAGTGATCATGAAGAGGAGTTGGTCCAGCGTATCCAGTGGAGGGAGGGGAATGGGGGGTCAAAACCCCCTGTTTTGACAAAATTCGAGGATTTTGTAGCAAAAATTGAATTCAATTTGAATTTTGATGATTTTAGTCCATAAGCCTCACTGATTCCAGTACCGACCTACCAAAAACAGCGCCTACGTTCCACCATCCCCCCCACATTCCCCAACACGTTGTTGTGAAGTTTTTCAGAAAATTTTAATCTACTGCAATTTTAAAACACTCCCTCGCATCCTATCTCCCGTTCTCCTCAATTTACTATATATTTTTTTGTTGTTGTTGTTATTGCCCACAAGCTATAAAATCATTTAATAGCAGTTGCACAACATCAAAATTACGATGAGCAAACAGAAAATTTCATTTTGCAAAAATGTTATGGATATATATATTTTTTTTTAGATATATGTCGATGCATTAATGAGTTTTTCTCCCTCATCGATAAAATGTTCAACTGCTGTTGCTGCTGTTCAGTTTATCATTTTTTTTTCCTAGAAGCGATAGGACAGCATGGAACATGTGTCTCAACCATGCCGTATTGCCATATCATTCTCATGCCCTTTTTATTTTGTATATGGAAAAATATTTTTTTCCACGTGTATGTATCAGTGTCCGATAGATACAATCAGGGGGAGCTTGTGATTGTTTTGTCAGACTTTGATGATGTATGGAGTGGAATTTGTTGTTTTGGAGTGTTTTGGGATTCTGAAGGAATTAATGGAATGCTTTGAAGAGGAATGACTATTTCCTGAAGACCAGGAGAGGAATTTTTAGGTACAGAACGGTATGGTATAGGTACACTGCTGATACGATACAATGGCATACCTGACATTGCATGGTGGTTGACCATGGTGTTCCTTTGTATCAGATCAGTGGTTTACCTATATCAAACAGTACTTGCCACCGCCGAACGGATCCAGAACTTGAAGTTTGAATTGCATTTGGAATCGAGTTGAATCAACAAATGAATACAAAGACATAGTCGACTTCGACATTAGACATGCATAGAACCACGAAAGAGAATGCTCACATGCCATCATACCGTAATGCCATCATGTTACTACCTTTGAGAGCATGCTCTATGTTTAAAAGGATGAGCTAAAAAAGTGAAATTTTGAAGAGAATTATCATTTATTCTGAAATTAGGGATGTTTTGCCTTAAAACCGTATTTAAAATGCCCGAATAGCACAAGTCGGTTATTCGATCCATAATCCTACACCTGACTCTGCATGTTTCTGGCATGGCGCATTATTCAATCTGATCCACCGAGTCTCGTCGTCCTAGAACTGGATTTTTGATCAATTAACCGATTTGAGCTCTTTAAGACACATACCTGCATCCAGCATTCAAAAGGCTCAGGTTTAACTAGCAACAATCAATAACAATTTCACCAAAAATCACCCCAAGGACACAAAAATTTCTCCCCTCAGAGTCAACAGTAAAAAAATTTCACCATAAAAATTTGTCATGCAAATGATTCACCGATAATATTTCTTTACGTTCATAATACCTGCCTGCTGTGAGTCCGCACATTTGAATGGGTAGGTAGAGATAGAGAAATACTTTTTTTTTAAATCATAAAACCATTCGGTGGAGAAAATAAAAAAAAAAAAATTATTTTTCGTCTCATTTGAAATCAATGCAGGAATAAAGCAGCAATTTATCAATTTCAATGATGCTGAATGCACAAGTATAAATCTTCACAATTTCCGTTTCTCATTCCACACTCATTTTTGTGTAGTTATCTATCGATATATGTATGTATGATACATATTTGAAACATTTGGTGAATTCAAGCATTCTACATTCATTTATGTGTAATCGTATATGAAATATTGATCAATTTGAAAGCATATCTTCTTGTTCTTGTTCTTCCCATCAATGGAAATTGAATGGAATGAGTTTTTAGATGTGGAAAATAGATGCAAAGAAGCAAATAAGTTCATAATTCATATTATTTTACATGCTTTATTATCCAGGTTTATTCACTGAATTTAGTAGAGTGTAGTTGAGGCTTAAATGAAGCACATAATCATCATTTGGAGATGTGTAACTCAATCTATACTCTTGGATGTACTAATGAGTGTTATGATGTGAGTTCAGATATCATGGAAGGCACATGCTGCAGAAATGAACGAATATTCGCCACGAGACCACCGTGAATATGATGAAGTCCTGTCTCAGACAAGAGTTAGTCCGGTCTGGCGCCTGATTTTTGATCGTTTTTACGATATGAGCTATCCGGATGGGTCACAAAAAGTTCGGTAACTTACATAGACCACCCTACCGTAAGGACTTGTCAGACTTCCCATTCAAAATCAGACTTACAAATTATGCTTTCATATAAATTTTCCGGGATTCGGGATTTTCAGGGATTTGGGGAAAGCATATTACAAATTATAGTGGGATCCGAACCAACACTCCTTTGTTGCCGTTACTGCATGTAGCCTACAAAGGGAGACTATCAGAGCAGCATTTTCAGTACACATCAAATGGAAGGACAAGCGAAAAAATTCCGGTGCTTAGTTTCGAAACCTTGGTTGCTGTGTAGGTGTTCCAATAATTAAGTCTCGAAGAAGGAACCCATTATGCCAACAAGCCACATCGATTCCCTAAGCGTTTTAGGCAAAATGCGAAAATTCATATTTTTTGCAATAAAAATGGGTCAAAATCTGATGACACGGTAGCCTCCTCAGAGTAACCTCGTACCTTACCGTTAATATGGTGATTTAGCGGTGTCTAAGCAAACACGTTGTGCTGTTCGGGTCCCTTAGTAACTAGCATAATATCAATACAAAATGTAGAAAATCAGCACTTCATAAATAGTTTAAAAGCAAATAATATTAAAAGTTTGAATGACGGAATCTCTCCATAATTTTTATATGCACCGAGTTCATAAACCATAAATAAACAAACCATAAATATTTTACCATTAAAACCGCAGCCATAAAATACATATTTTTTTTCATTATAATTCATGAAAAACTTTGTCGTAAAGTCGATTGTTTTCCTGTAAACCACAAAAAATTGTGAGTAAGTTTCATATTCTCATCCGTACCGTACATATATAAAATTCTGCCTCATTATGAAATATTCTAACCTAAAAAGTCGTTTTTTTTTTGTTCTCTCGTCGCAAAGGAACCACAAACATCAAAAAATATATATAATTTTTCCATAACTTTCAAGGGCTTAATCTGCAAAATTTTCATGTAAAATTATTTGCACATTGGAATTTACATTCAATATTGTATAAAGTGAATAAACCTTGGCATTTTATGAAAATTCAGGCATTTCCGCCCCTTATTTTTTTGATATAGTTTTTCTTGTGCCTTCATCTCGTTCGCATGTGTCAGTGATGGGTAACCAGTGTGCTGTGACATACAAGTGAGCTGCTAAAATGTCATGAATCGTTCCGAGCGACACAAATGAAGAAGGCTCCGCCACGGAGCTTTATTGGCTTTAATAAACCTCTTTTACTAATGCCAAATCAAAGCTGCCTTCATATAAAGGTCAAATGACGTCCATATGGCTTTCAGGAGGTCAAATGGCGTCCATACGGCTTTCAGGAGGTCAAATGACATCCATATGGCTTTAAAGAGGTCAATTGGCGTCCATATGGCTTTAAGGAGGTCAAATGACGTCCATATGGCTTTCAGGAGGTCAAATGGCGTCCACATGGCTTTCAAGAGATAAATGGCGTCCAAATGGCTTTCAGGAGGTCGAATGGCATACATATGACGTTTAGGAGGTCAAATGGCGTCCATATAGCTTTCAAGAGGTCAAATGGCGTCCAAATGGCTTTCAGGAGGTCGAATGCCGTCCATATAGTTGTTAAACTCGACAAGAAGTTTAAGCCATTCTTGATTTGTGAAGTTCGGGCGTTTGTCGTTTACAGATTCAGTCTTTCCATCAAGGTATGCCCCAAAAAACAAAAGGTTCCCCATCACTGCCTTATATTTTTACAAATTTATTGTTCCCGAAATGGTGATTTACTTAATAATAAATAAATAAATTTTCATTTTACATCGTGTATAGCAGCATGTACGTACATTTATATAGTTGGGGATATATGCGAATTGTGCTATAGGTATTAAAATATTGCACAATATCTGTACACAGTTGTGTCGTTTATGCATGTAAAGATTTAATTTTAGATGAAGACAAAGTTTTTTGGTTCGTTGGGAAAATTTTTTTGTTATTCGAAATTTGAGATTTTCTGTTACTGATATGTTTTGAAGACTGAAGGAAATGTTATTAATGGGAGACTCCATCTCATCCATTTATTTTAGTGCTCTTTAAAGAATTTATGGAAAGTTTTATGGATTCTTCTTATTGGATGGGTTTTTGTAGTGAATGACAAAGTTGGATCTGTCACATATGCAGATCTTCGTCCAAAATCAATGGCAATTTCCATTATTAGCTAGCATAAGGCTCAGTTAATTATTCTAAGTTGAATAATGCTTAACATTAGCTAGTATTCTGGAGGAGGTTAAGGTATCAAAATTCCTCCTTTTTGGAGGAAAATCTTCAATTTTCTAGGGTTTTTCGTGGAAAATATTCAAAACCCACTCCATTCCCAATAATTTTGTACAAAATTTAGCCGATTCGAGCCGATTTCCCCTTATAAATTTGAATTCACGTCGAGGTCTAGACTCATTTCATTTGAAAAGGCATCAAATTTCCAGAATTTATCTTATTTTCCCTTTTCAAATGTCATAACACGATCGAAACTCAGTAGGAAGAGGAGTCCATATGAATTTCAAATGAATTCTGAGCTCTGCCGTCTCCTAAAAGGTGACCAAACACAGCACCTTATTAATAGGATTACTTAGAAGCTGCTGGATTTTCAGAATTGGTAGTAATAATTGAGAATTCTGGAATCTCTGGTGTGGTGTTTGAACATAATGGAATCTGAGGTATAGAACCATATATAGATGAATCTTTCAATTTGAAAATAAGGGTTTTCTGGCCGAATGGCTAGACAACAGACAGAAAATTACTTTTCGTTCAATACATCTGTTCGATTCTCAATAATATCATATAGTGTTCTTGATATGACAAGGATTCGAACAATACCCATGACTCAACCGAAGTTGGAGTCCCAATTTTATCACCCCATACTAAAATGAATCAGTTTATATATAGTTGCCCCTATGTCCCGTTAACTTGTCGACATAACAGACCTCTAATGACTAGTTGCGCCTCTACACTCGTAGAAAATTGGAAAGAAAATAAATTAAATTTGTGAGAACAACAGTACGAATAAAGGATTTTGAATGATAATTTTCGGCCTAAATTCCTCAAAAAATTCATTTGAAAATTATGTAGGACTTGGGTAGAAAAATGCAATTTTCGACATAATTTCGTGACAGATTCCTGACTAAAAGTTCGCATCAAGTCTATGCGAGGTCAATCGACATCGAAATCAATTAATTCATTCATTAATTTTCTAAGAATAAATTTCATCAATGCACAACGCCATTTCATTCACAAAAATCGAATTAATTAATTCATCTACACTGACATTCAATATAAATTCTTAAAATATCACAAAATGTTCATTTGACTCAAGTTTCAAAGAATCACTCTACAAAATTAATTTTACTATCCAGTTCCATCACACTTTCCCAAAATATTTCGTTTTTAATTTCAATTTTTGAAACAAAAGCAAAAAAATTGAATTTTTATCGTTTACGTTATTTTCCTTCACATAAAATATGTCGTTGCTATAGTGCTATAGTGCATATTGAAAATTGGTTATAAAATATTTTATCGATGCCAAGGCATTCTCTCCCAATTTGTTTGTTTTCGTTTATGTGTTTTATTTGCCAACATAAAAAAAAATCGATAAGTAAATGTGAAATAAAAAACTATGAAGCTTATAAATGAATGATATTACTTTTTTTTGAACCTCGGTGATTTTTCTTCCTGTGCCTGTGCATGTGCTCATCCTGCTTTTGTTTATACGTGTAAAATTAATTTGTGAAATCTATGGCTAAATGTTAAAGTCCATGTTGAATAAATGTTCAAAAAAAATTATTACTTTTTGTTTAATCTTTATTGTTTGCGGTGGTGAATTCTGATTTTCCGAATGGGGAAAACTAGAGAAAAACTCACAAAATTCCCCCGATAAGCTAATGAGAAAAACAGAACGGACTTGGTCAGTAACTAGTCAACGATTCCTTACAGAAATTTTAAAAGGAATTCATGAAGAAATCAGTCCAAAAAACGATATTAATTGCTCAACGAAGGCCCACTTTTGACAAATCTTGAGACCGAGATCCAGTTCGGGACTGGGACCAATACTTAATGTGACCATGTTCCTATGTGGAGCTTAAGTTACAACAAAAAGTTTTTTTTTATCTTACTCTGTTGCCAGCTCTGTCAACAAGTTACTACAAATTCTCCGTCCGAAATTGGGGATAATCCACTTTAGTGAAACAGGCCGATTATGTTAATCTGACATTTTTTCATCACTATTCTGCTACTTAAGTATTCCAGCCAAGGGTGGTGTGACTAACTTATGTTTCTGTCCCAATAATGATTAAAACCAATACTGCAAGGAAATTACCCGAAGTCTCACTTTCGAGTACACCGATACCGACACTGACACCGGACTCGATATCCAGAATCATTATCAAAATCTCCCCATTTTCGTGCAATTAAAATCATTTTTCATTCATCTTATCTCACAAATTCATAAGAAACTTCATTATAACTTGCTGCAAGATTTGGTTTCATTTAAGACATAGTAGCAATTATTATAATGGTAATTGGTAGAAGACAACCAGCAATAGAATCAGTTTCGGGCGCCAACTATGAGAAGACATGTTTCACAGTTGATCTGTACAGCCAACGAAATAATTTAAGTTAAATAATAAAATGTTAAACTTATTTCCTAAAAACTGAAGTGAATAATCAGAATCCAAAATAATTCTCTACACAAAATTCAGCCACAGAACATTTAGACTAGACCATAAGATTTAAATTTCAATGTCAACCCAATTCCATGAATTTCTACAAGAATAAAAACTACATATTAACTATCAATTCATCGACCACGTCCACCATCAACATTGACCTTGTCCATCCATCACATTTCGTGCATTAATTACAATTTATCAAATAAAGTTGAATTCACTTAATTCAATTAAATCCACAGTCATAATAAAGCAATGATAATAATTGCACATAAAGAATATGCACAATGAAATATACAGCAGTAATAAAAGAAAGGCACTTCTACAGCCTGGGCGTATGATCCCGAACCGTACAACTTAATCGCTTGTACACAGCGTGCTTGGTAGGGCATATCATGCTAACTAGGACGTAGCATGCCCGGAAAGGCACAATGTGCTCGCTAGGGCACAGCATGCTCGTTAGGACACATTGTTTTCGCTAGGGCGATCCCAATACGACCGAAAATGCACTCCTCCATATTGTGCCGCTCGGGATAAAATTTAATAAATGTAAGAGGACATATTGCACATAGCATGAAGTAAAAAAAGAGACATAGATATGGAGTAGTAAAGGCAAACGTAATGAAAGAAAAAGTTTATTGCGAAAAAAATGAGAAATAAAAATAATTCTGAGTGTCTGACTTGAATGTTAATAAGATCACGTTTATTTCATTCTTCCTGCTGTCTTACCTGCTGCTTAGAACACAAAACAACAACAAAGGCAAAATAGGAGATGACACGAGAAACGGAAAAAGTGGCAAAAGCAATTTTTGGTATTTTTGGTTGAATTCATTGTCGTATTTCCTTAAATTATGAATATTCCCACGAAAAAGTACACAGTTGACTATTATTCTACACCCGGATGAAATATTTAAAATATTTTGCGTAAATTTCATAATCATTTCTCATTTGTGTATTTTGGAATGGAAGCAGATGAAGGAACATTTTGAAACATTTTTGCGCTGTGAAGATTAATTGAATCGTTTACCTCTCAACATTATCGGTTGAGTGAAGAATTTTTTTTATTTTGAACATTTGCGCTCTTCCTTCACACAACATTATCGCACTTCATTATATTTGTAGCAACTAAGTGCTCAATATACTACCAAAATGAGGAGCGTGAGTGTGGGACTTGTGTGGTGTGATGAATTAGTGCAATAATTGGAATTAATATTTTTTAAACACAAAATTTGATTAAAGTCATCTCAAGTCGAGACTGTTATTTATGAGAAGACGTTCACTTATGACATTCAGAGTGCAACGAGATGTTCTTAAATCAAGTTATTGATACAAGGGTTTCTGAAAAATTGCACTTTTTCAAGCCCGTGGTCTGATTGTTCCAAAATTGTAAAAACCGTGAATTTCAGAAAACCGCTTTCAGAAACCCTATTGATACCCCCTCTCCCTGCGTGACAAAACCTCCATGCAACCAAATTTTTCATTTTTGGTCAGATGTATCAAAATTTTAACCCAAATTTTATTCCATGAGGACGTTACGTAATAAGTAAACGGCCCTAAAGTGAGCGGTCTCTAAAATGTCTGAAATAATTTCATTTAAGGATTTGTTCCTAAGAACTAGTTATTACACGTTTTAAAGATTTAAACAGCAATAACATCATTCGGCAGCTATGTGACTTGCTGCCCAGTCATTTACAAAATTTGTTCTTTTTTGGATGTTTAGATACTTTGACAGCTTAATGTACGAGATCAATCGTGATTTTGGAGGTCTTCGCCAGAGTTGCAAGACAGGTAGATAGGTGTCCTGTGACCTGTGACAGTCAAAAACCATAAAAATCCTTAATTATTTTGTATAGTTTTTCATAAAAATCCATACAAATTATCAAGAATTGGACGTTTTTTTTGCCTGACACAGTTGACTGTTTTGCAACTCAGTTCTAGGCGATATTGGATTAAAGAACGAGTCAGAAACTTAAATTGAAGCGAGAAACAAAAGGGTCAGGAGCTACTTTATTACATAATGATTGGAAATATTGATAGAATGGACCTGAATTTGTTCAAAATCTAGAATTTATGTAGGGATATCCAAAAGAATTTAATCGTGTTAGGAAGTGCTGGGATTTTTGTTGAGATATTCAAGAGTTTCCCTTCCTTCATTCAAATTGTCCACATGAGCAACACTCAATCCATTTAATTAAATTCCATCTAAACCCACCATGCCTCATTTCATCCACAAACAGCACACACATTCTACCATAATATTCATTCATTAATTACTCAAAATTATGTCATAAATGTCTTCATGGTTCAATGCACTTCAAAACACAAAAAAAATTGCTTCAAATTTTATTCAATATAAAAATACAAATCGAATTCACACACTCCTGACATATGTATGAATTGTACATCACCATAGGAATGAATAACAAGCTGATAAATAACATATTTTGACGAACCATGAGTAATGATTCCTTTATTCATTCAGTCAACATTCAACTTGTTTACTATTTTTATTTAAAAGACGAAACTTTTTATTCCTTGTTCCCATATCCATCCAATGGCGCATGCGTATGTATATTTTTGCAGACGAGACGAGACGATGTTACGGTTAGACACATTGGAAGCGAAATACGAAAGCTCAGTATTTTTTTTGTGTGTGATTCTTCAGAAGGATTCGAGCTTTTGTGTCGTGTGGACGAAATTCAAAAAATCTGATAAATATTTTGCCTCATTCGGCGTGTCTAAACTTGATGTGTATTTGAGAGATTCACAGAATTTATATTTTTGGTGGATGTGATGATGTGCAGTTGTTAAAGCAGAAGTGTTGGCAATTCCAAAATAATATAAAAATATTCACAAATTTGTGAAAGTTAATAAATAAATAATTAATAATATTCAAACAGAAAGTCATAAAGAAGTGAATTTTTATTGTGTATATCCATTCAGTGAGACTTGAACGTAAAAAAAAAGAAATGAAAATGAAAATACAAATTTCATTGAAGCTCATTTTAATTGGATTACTATCTCAAATTGATTTTTCTCATAGTCGTGCGGTAAGTCAAGTTCTCTTTTTTTAATACCAAATGTTTTTATGCCAACAAAGAGTTTTTATTTGTTCCTTGACTTTTGTGAATGCGGATGGTTTAGGGGAAGAATTTTGTTACCGATTTGTGTGGTTTTTGTGGATAGAAATTTGTGTTTTTTAAATGATTGTGAAGTTATTCAGTCAGATCAATGAGAAGTATTGGATGGTTTTTTGAGCTATTTGATGAGGGTTAGAAGCATGGTTAGGAAGAGTTCTTGAGGTCAGAATCTTCTCGATTGAAAAATTTTCTTCAACTTTCTAGAGATTTTTTCTGGTAAAATCTCAAAAATCCTTAACATTTTTCAGACATACAAAAGATTTTAAACCTGATTTTGGAATTCAAGGATCTTTAAGGAATTTTATGGATTTTAAGAATTTTAACAAGGTGTGAAAACTCCAAAATTTCACGGAAAATTCCAAAAAATCTTCCCACTGCCTAGCAGATTTTAAAGTCCTTTCTAACATCACATCTCAGATTATTGATGATTAAGTAATAGATATTCAAAATCAATTCAATTTCAAACATTATGCTAGGAAGCTTCAGGATTTTCAGTACTTCTTGGAGATTCCAAGAAATGAATTCTGGCTTTTTAGCTATTTAGTCTCTAAATTTAGAACTTTATTTTGAGCTGGTTTGGAATTATTTGATGTTCTACTTTATTCGGAATTTTAAATTGGAAGACGATGTGTTTCTGGCTAATGAGAATCTCATAAAAAACTGAAATAAATATTCAGAATTTGAAATTCGAAATCTCAAACAACTCAATAATTCAGATTTTATTATTCGCCATAAACGAAGGGGAATAATAAACCGCTAGGACGCTTTAAAGACTAACCATTAACGTGGTGACATAGCAGCATCCTCTCAACAACATTGAACTGTTCTGAAGTAAATTTATTTACCCTATCAGGCAATATGCATGCTTCTTTGGTACAGAAAAATCTTGGAAAAATCACTAAGGTACCCAAAAATGCGGTCTCTTTGCCTGCTAGGGTTCTTATATAAATTGAGTCAAAAACAGCCATTACGACGCCGTCAAGACACCAACAATTAAACCATAACTATGTATACAAGATCTAATTAATTCCTAAAATTCCATAACTTACCATAAAATATTTCTTTAATTTCCACCAAGTTTTCGTCTTAAAATAACTTCTTATGCTTCTTATCTTCAAATTACAAATCAGACATTCAAAAATGCCACATTAATTATTCATGAAATAATTTTAATTAACTTAAATTACATTTTGTTCTAATCAAAGATTCAAATGTAATTAGTAATATTAATCTCTATGTCATTTTGATGCATATTTTAATAATCCATAATATTAATTATTGCTGTTGAGATTAGAATTAATGCGGGTCAAGCGGAATTTATGTGATAAGACTTGGGATAATTTTTAAAATAATTTATTTGATGGGAATTTAGAGGAATTGATAAGAGTTAGTTGCGGATTTAGCTTATCCTAATATGCACAAAGCATAGTTTACAGAGCTTTCTCAACTTAAATGTTGAGCATATTTGTGCACGTTGCTTTCAGCTTAAGAGCACGCTCTTTGCTTGTTAGAAATAGTTTTGGATCGCAAAACTCCGAATAAGACAAATTTGAAGCCAAAACTTAAGAAAACATAAATTTTAATTCCGTAAATTCCACAAAAATTTACCCAAGCAGCACAATTGAACACAGGTCCGCAAAGGTGCTTTTAAGGCATTTACCTGGACCATCTCGCTTTCATTTGGTGTTTATGCAAAAACTTCAGCCGAATCTAAAAATCACCAGAACGGAGCCTTTTTCATCAGTGCTACTCGGGATAATAAACTCCAATTTATCCAAAATCCAATTCAAAAAGTCAAACAAAACCCAACAAAATGTTGATTAATTAAATTTTTATCAAAATTGCTCCCATGTGTAAAAAGTAAAATAATTTCTCTGACCTTATAAGTCATTTTTAAACATTATACTTAATAATCATCCTGAACTGTTTTTTTCACACAGTAAAATTGTGAACATTTATGAAGTTTTCACATTTACGCTTCGTTATGAATAATGAAACATTAAAAATTCATGCATTGTAAAGCAAATGTTCATATAAAATGTTAAATAGTCCATGACCTGTGCTGGATAAAAATAAGTTTTAAATATGAACATAAAAATAAATATTAAAAATGTATTTGGATATGAAAATTATACCAGATTTTATGAATGTATTTTTTGAATGTTTAGTCCGAGTTGACTACGAGTTCTGGAAGTAATTACTCTGGAATGTGTATAATATTGTTCGCATTTTACGTAATTGTATAAAATGCGTTTTTGAGCTCCTCTAGCGTTACATAATTCAACCCATCGTTTCCTAAGGTGTAACTGCACCGCTGGATCAATGTAAAGCAATATTGCCCAAACCGTGTGCTTCGACACATTAATGTGTCCTCGAACTTTGTCATGAGCAGGCTTAAGATGCATATTCGCTGCCGAGGTTCCGAAAAGCATAAGATGTAGAAATGGTCCTAAATCCAGACCCAAAATCAACTTAATTCTGACATAATGTTGAATTTCATCGAATCTGGCCTTTCCCTTGAGTCACAATTCGAGCTGTACACTATTCAGGGTTTCGATTGTGGCTTACTAACAAGGTACAGAATAAAGTACAGAAAAACAAGATTATGATATTTTTGTCGTGATGACGGTTTTTGCTTTATTTCAAATCTGCACAGTTGCATGGCTTACGGTATACTAATGCAATGTACCTAGCCACACAATTTGTGTGTCGCGAATACACAAACCGAGTTAGTGTGACTAGAAACAACTAAGAAGCACCCGAATCCGACTAGACTTTCCCTGGGATCGAACCTGGGTCGTTAGAATGGTATTACGATTAGGACATGCCAGGAAATATGCATAAAGTTTCAGAAATCATATCAAGAAGTCTTGGAATTTTCGGAAGTTTACAGATCTTGAAATTGTGTCAGCAGCAGTGTCAGTTTATTAATTCAAATAAAATATCTAATCAAGATTATTGTTCTGCACACTTTCGACTCAATATTCAATCACCCAGGAACATGTTATTCATTATTTCATACAAAAAACAGGAACTTCCTTTCATACATAATGTGATTAAGAATTATTGTTTCCAATGTGCTATATGATTTTATGTATGGTACAGTGATGATTTAAACAATAATGCTAATTAGTAACAAAATGATCGATTGAAGAGAGCTTTTTTTGGGAAACAATATCTCATGAATATAATGAATATTTAAAAGCATTAATGAATGAAATATGTATGTGACACATGTAGATGTACGATAATGAAAATTAAATGGATTCAATAGATCAATTTTGAATATAATTTTAATTATAAAACATTTCTGAGAATTTTATTTATATCAGGTGTCAAATTTGTTATTAAAAATAGTGATTCCAACAAAAAGCTCAAAAATTTCCATCGCAAACTGAATTTTCGCAGCTACTTCGCAGAATAATAAGTCTGAATGTTTAATGAGAAAGCTTAAATTAATTAGGAAATTAAAATGATGTAAAAAATGTTGTAAAAAATTCTCGCAATATTCTCATTAGCACGTAAAAGCTCATTATCTTACACAGAGTTGGGTGGGTGTAAAATTTTAATTGAATTATGTAATTACCTTAAGAATAAAATTTAAATATTTTATCTCATAATTTAATTGTTTTTAAATCAGATTAAGATTAATGTAATCTGGGGAAGTCTGCGTTATAGTTGACTTAATTTAAACTACAGAAGAATGGGATGAGTTGGGCTTAATCTTATAACCAGTAGGCTTCATTAGGCAGCCAAACGGAATTTGGCATCCATTTGGACTCCTCTTACTCCTTTGTCTCGCTCAGGTCAGAAGGGATGTAATGTAGGTTCAAATTTTAGATTTAATCCGAAATCCAAAAAATTTGAGAGGATTTCCTTAAATGGTTAATTCAGTCTCAAGAACTTAGTTCAGCTGTGTGCCAAAAATGTATGGAAATATCATGAACCGTATCGCGCGTGTGGTTTTAATCGAAAATTATGATAACAAGCTGTGCCGCAAAATAAAAGATTCTTTATCACCGTCATAGCTACCTCACTGTAAACCTTTGTACTAGAATTGAGTTTTCTACCTAATTATTTAGCTTAATTACCTCATCATACCCCCATTACCTCCAGCATCATGCAAACTTTCCATTAAAAAATAGTCAACAAAATCATTAAAAATTTCCAAGAATTTCACTAAATAGTTCCAAAAAGTATTTCCACGCCATAATTATACCGAATCATAAAATAACTAATTTAGCATTCAAAGTAACAATTCTGAAAGTTTATGAATTTCTAACGAAAAGAAAACAACACGAGGCAAAATTTTTGTGTAGAAATAAGAATAATCAAGTAACAAAAGAAAGAAAAACTGAGAAAAATGTTTTACAAAAATGAATGGCCATAAAATATTGGGATTTATGAAAGGGGCATTCAGTTATGATGTCCAATATTTCGTTAATGAGAGCTTGAAGTAGACACTATGAACAATTAGGGAATCAGTACATCGCCGCATTAACGATTAGACACGAAGTTGTCCTAATGGCACCCTAACGACTGATTGTGACAAATTTTTATGTCGAAAAATACGTTGTTGCGTAGTGCTGCTCAAGCGGTGTTCTATGAAAAATTCAATTCGACTCAATTCGACTCAATATGAAGTTTGAGTCAATTTAGACCATAGCTTGGGAAAGACTGTTTTTAAGGGAGAAAAGGATTAAATTCAGGCTTACTTACTTACTTATTTGGCTGGGGCGCATGTGAGCCTATTGCAGGGCGAAGACAACTTCAAAATGCAGATTTTTGAATCAAATTTCTTGAACATTTCAAAACTAGCGTGACTTGATGTAATCCAGCCTCTGGATAGACTCACCCAATATACTTTCCTTAAAACATCATTTATGATCGTTCCCAGAAAATACTTTTTTAATCAAAGAGATTTTCCATTCTAGATAAATTTTTATTCGCGACTTTATGATCTGCTAAATAATTTATTAAGAATTATTATTTTAGCTAGAAAAGGTTCTTACATTTAAAGGAAATTTAATAAACGTAAATTGTAAAAATCACAGGAAAATCACAACATTTTCCTGTTTCGTCGGAAGTTTACGAAATAAAATTATTGACTACCGGGTAAGTCTGTTAATTGAATAAAGCCTGTTGCTGTGATTGTTTTTACTTAGAAAATGATAATTTGAGTCAGTGTTGTCCAAACTTTGGCAATGGCACAAGTTTGTCGTAAGCCACGACCAGGAATTTCGCATGATATTCCAATAACTTAATTCCGGAATTGAAATTTTGTACCGGCTTTGAAATCCCTAGTCACGACTTGAACCAAATACGGTTCATGGCATTTCTGAAAATATTTGAGGGTCCACTTAAGTACCGCGACACACCGTTTGGACAACACTGATTTACAATAATTTAAGCAGTGAGAATTGAACCAAAGCCTCACAAACAGAGATTATCGTCAAAGAGCTCGAAGTCGACTTTGATTTTCTAAGAAGTCGAGTCTACTTGAGTCATTTTTCTTCATAAAACTCTAGTCAAATTTGAGTTCCGATTTCGTCAAAGAGCTTACGGTTGCATAATCAATTCAACCTACATTAAACTCAAATCCCCTAAAAATTCAACTCTACATCGACACCACAACATTTCATCAACAATAAACAAAAAATTAATCAAATAACGTCAGCCTATAATTTATTTATAGTATTCATTACCTCAATGAAAATGTCAAAAAATAATCCTAATCCTCAATCAAAAAAAAAGAATAAAGTAGATTAAATTTTCTATAAATATAATTTGACAAAATTTGTTTAAATTATTTTGAGGCATCATTGCCGTACACAAAAAGGTCTGATTTACCTTTATCATAAAAAAAAGCTTGAAATTTTTATGTCCTCTCAATTTTAATTACGAGCATTTTTTTGCTGCTCGTCTTCTAAAGCTCTTCTTTGTTTTTACTTCCATTCACATCTGATAAAGTGAATTTAGCACTAACGAGATACTTTATTTATAGCTCTTGGAGCTGACGTAAATATCAATGTCAATTATTTCATACGAAATTAGCTCAATTTAATCTTTGGATGTAAGAAGGAAAAGTACCTAAAAGTGAATGGAATTAAATATCAATTTTTGGTGCTTAGAAAATTCTTAAGAAATTTAATTTCAGTACAAAATTTTGTATGGTTTTTGAGAATTTTGATTTAATTAGTCAAAGGACTGAGTTTGATATTTATTTGGTAAGGATTCTAATACTTTGACTTTTAACATCCCCGAGCAATTGTATACAGCCAGCAATTGAGTCAGATGGAAAGCATTTTGTAGCAACTTAAGCTTCAAGTCGGAGAATAGTGTCAGTAAGTAAATATGTATACTCAAGCAAGTTTCCCGACCTTAACTGCAGCATGCAAAATGGCGCTGACCACACCGTGGCGTCTTGCTGCTTTAGGCAGAGTTGCAAAACAGGTGACTGTGACAGACGAAAATTCTTGATAATTTGTATGGTTTTATAGGAAAATTATCAATAATTTGTACGGTTTTTACCTGTCACAGGCACCTGTTTTGCAACTCTGACTTTATTTTGTCAGAGCCTATTTTGGCCAGCAATAGCACTTGCCCTTGGTTTCTAGTCTACGGAGTCCGGAGTCCGGACTACAAAAGTCCAAAAAGTCCGGACTGCAGTAAAGGCGCTTCCACATTGTAGTCCTGCAAACTCTGCATCACTTAATATAATGATTGATAGATCGGTTTATAGTAGGAATTGAACCTACGTATTCACTAAAGATTGATTCAGGTATCTGGTCTCTTGCCTAACCACTCGACTACAGAGGCCTTACTCTTGCATTGACAGATTCGCCTATATCCCCCAATTCCAATCTTGATCTTGTTCTGGGTGATTCAACAATTCATCAACATCGAGACTTCAAGATGCCCTACCTGCCGCCTCGTCGGCTATAAATTAGTTTCAAGTTCACAATCTAATTTAATTTCATATTCTCTACAACATCATTTCAAGATCCTAACAATAAGGTTCAATTTTCATGTACGTCTCATATTTAATTCTAAGTATTGAATGACGTTAATGAATATTCTATTATTGTGTAGCTAGAGTGATTACATATCAGCACAAAACCCTCCTTTTCTTAATATCAATTATTAAAACGCCTAACAAAGAAAATGACACAAGCTTGATATTAATTTACGCATAACAACCCATTCTAAAGGTTAGATAAGGCAACAGCATCTTTATAGCATATGTCAAAGATGTTCATTGAACTTTATACAGTAGCGTCCAAAAATTTGCGGACAAGAAATATTTTTTCTTATTTTGATTATAAAATCCGTTTAAATGCATGAAATTGAATGCGGTTTTCAGTGTTTAATTCTTCTTTAAAAACTACATTAGAAAAAACATACATTTAGTTGGAAACATTTGTTAATTATACTATAAAAATTTTTTTGTATTAAATGAGACGGTCAAAAATTTGCGGACAAAGCTTTTTGTTGTGATATTTTTAACAGTTCTTATCATATCAACAAGCTTTGATTCTTTTCTTGATCTTTGTTGATTGCTTTTAAAAAAGGAAATCACTTTTCCAAATTGAGCATGCTGCATTCCAGTTACGGACCTTAAAACATTTTATGGTTAGGCCACGAGTTTTTCTCAAAAATTTTCACTTTTCTTGCAATTAAAGTAAATGTTTTTATACTCATTTAATAGCATTTTTAATGCACTTTCTAACAATATACAACACATAAAGCTTCCTTGAAAACAGACATCAAATTCAAAGAAAATATATGAAAAAGGCAAGATGGCGGCTCATCAAAGATTACAAAAGTTTAAATTATTCAATGATTAGGACTTTTTGTGTAGTTTTTTGAGTTTGAATCTTTAGATTAGAGCTGTTTCAATTTAAAACAATAAATTTTACTGGCGTTTTCCAGCTTTTCAAAGGGAAATAGGTCGTACGAAAATGTCACATATAGAACTTTCAAAGGAGAGAAAATTCAAAAAGTAGTTTTTCATTATTTAGACTATTGAAGATGGTCAAAATGGATTTTTTCCATTGTAAACATTCAAAATATAACAAATAAATGCTTAACAGATATTAACTTAAAGCATAAACAACAAAATTAAAAATAATTTTTTTCTCTCCTTTGAAAGTTCTATATGTGACATTTTCGTACGACCTATTTCCCTTTGAAAAGCTGGAAAACGCCAGTAAAATTTATTGTTTTAAATTGAAACAGCTCTAATCTAAAGATTCAAACTCAAAAAACTACACAAAAAGTCCTAATCATTGAATAATTTAAACTTTTGTAATCTTTGATGAGCCGCCATCTTGCCTTTTTCATATATTTTCTTTGAATTTGATGTCTGTTTTCAAGGAAGCTTTATGTGTTGTATATTGTTAGAAAGTGCATTAAAAATGCTATTAAATGAGTATAAAAACATTTACTTTAATTGCAAGAAAAGTGAAAATTTTTGAGAAAAACTCGTGGCCTAACCATAAAATGTTTTAAGGTCCGTAACTGGAATGCAGCATGCTCAATTTGGAAAAGTGATTTCCTTTTTTTAAAAGCAATCAACAAAGATCAAGAAAAGAATCAAAGCTTGTTGATATGATAAGAACTGTTAAAAATATCACAACAAAAAGCTTTGTCCGCAAATTTTTGACCGTCTCATTTAATACAAAAAAATTTTTATAGTATAATTAACAAATGTTTCCAACTAAATGTATGTTTTTTCTAATGTAGTTTTTAAAGAAGAATTAAACACTGAAAACCGCATTCAATTTCATGCATTTAAACGGATTTTATAATCAAAATAAGAAAAAATATTTCTTGTCCGCAAATTTTTGGACGCTACTGTACATATTCTCAAATTACTTGATATTAGTTCCTTAACTTCATTAACATCAAATTTAAATAATTTTTTGAAACATAAAATTTAACTTTTGAACAATCATAAATTTGAATATTCTAAAGAAATTAAGAAAGGACAACAGAAAGTTTCACAGCTTGAACTAAACAGCTTCCATGACTCTTAAATGAAATCAATTTTTTTAAGAATATTAAGTAAAAATTTGTAGGTTTTTAAATGTCAGGAAAAGAAGAAAAATGGAAACTAGTTTGAAAATTATTGAAGTTTGAAGGATTAGAACGCATTTTATCTGGTCTATAAGCGAAAAGCTATATTTACTTATCTGGACTTATCTGGACTTATCTGGACTTATCTGGACTTATCTGGACTTATCTGGACTTATCTGGACTTATCTGGACTTATCTGGACTTATCTGGACTTATCTGGACTTATCTGGACTTATCTGGATTTATCTCGATTTATCTGGACTTATCTGGACTTATCTGGACTTATCTGGAATTATCTGGAATTATCTGGACTTATCTGGACTTATCTGGACTTATCAGGATTTATCTGGACTTATCAGGATTTATCTGGACTTATCAGGATTTATCTGGACTTATCTGGATTTATCTGGACTTATCTGGACTTATCTGGACTTATCTGGACTTATCTGGACTTATCTGGACTTATCTGGACTTATCTGGAATTATCTGGAGATATCTGTACTTATCTGGACTTATTTGGACTTATTTGGACTTTCTGGACTGTCTGGATCCTTATTAGCACTTAAAGGTGTCATTGTTGAATTGACAGAAAAATTTTAACTCCGAATAACGGATCCCGAATAAGGCTCGAACCTACGTCCTAAGATTTCCAGGCGCATGCTCCTAACACTGAGCTATCAGATGTTATACGACTGTATGGCAAATTCCCATACAAGTGCCATACTTGACAGAACATTCGGTACCATGACAACCCTTGACATTTCACCTCTACAGTCTCCTAAAAACACATCCACAAAGCATCCAACAAACTTTTCATTTCCTGTACCTTACAACGACAGCAATCTATTATAATCAGTACAAAACTTCTAAGCTTACTAATTAGTTTTGCAAAGAAAACAGACTAATTGACAAAATGTCGACATGACCTTTCTCGGATTCCAACATCCCACACAACGAAAAGGAAATGGAAACTAAAGATAATGAAATGATTCTGATTCCTTTTTGTGACTTATGACTCTCCCTAATTTTTCTTATTTTATGCACGGCTTCAAAATGGAAGGAAAATGAAGAACATCAGTTATAAAAAAAAATCATAAAAAAACATTTTTTCGTTTTGTGATTTTTGAATAATTTAACGGAAGGAGCAAAAAAGGTTGTGAATAAAATAAAAAATATGACAAAAGTTTACAAGCTTTTCTTTCCGTTCCTTTTCTTACTTCTTTTTTTTTGGTTTTTAATGTGATTTCGCACACATAAAGAGAAGCTCCTTCTAAAAATATGTCATGAGCGAAGTTGAAAATTTTTTCTTCTTAATTCTTTATTCATTGAGAATATTTTTTGTGTGGATTTGTCGTGGGGTTGTCTGTTTTTGAAGCCTTTATTGAAGTTAAAGGAATTGTTCAATTTAAACATTCATACTAAAGATGAGATCTTTAGTATTGAAGCTCTCAAGCTTTAGGTCTTCAGCTGTGCAGCAATGATATTGCAATGATGTTAATAATGCATTGCTGAAGTTACCTGAAGTTTCGTATGTACTCTAGGTGCTTAATCACTGAAATCTTAAACAAAAATACCTAAGAACCACTGCTTCTTGAAATTGGGGGTTCGATTCTCATTGATGTTCAACTCTGGTCCATTAAATAGCACTTATTTTCAAAATCGCTAGCTTTTACTGATCACTTGTGATCCATGACTTTTCATAGATGCAGCTTAAAGTTAGCTTTGTTACTGAATTCCGCTTACCAATTCTCTAGTGATTCCCAAATGCAATATGAGGTATATAAAACCATAAATAGACAATTTTGCCATTACGAGAATAACTTCGATTGGATAAGCGAAAGATTGACTATCTTTATTACTACATTTAGTAAGAACGTCAGTTCGATTCCCATCAGATGCCGATCTTTCAATAATTACATAAGTCTATTGTTGATCAATTGTCGATAAGACAAGGATTCGTACAAATGCTCTTGACATTACAAGTTTGTATATTGAGAAACAAACAGTGCAACAACATTTGAATCAGGCTTGACATTTTTCTAGATCCTTAGCATATCTCTCTCTCTTCTGCTTGATGTCGTTTCATTGTAAAGTGTAAGGCGCTTACGATACATTTCTTGCCATGGTGAACTGTCTCTTTAGAAGTTAACGATTGCCAAGTAGTACTGTTTCCATGATTTATGTAGATTGCTCTGACTACATCTATCAAGCGGATTATCACATCTACTTAATGCAACAGTCACATTGTATCTGATCGGTCGTTCCAAAGTCTTTGAATGAAAAATGTCTATACATGCGTTACTGACTTCTTGCTGCTGAGTTGCAGAAATATTTAGAATTTCTTCAAATTTTATTGAAGCTTTGAATATTCAGCGGTTCCAAAAAATTCACATCAATTAATCTCAATTTCCACATCTTTCAAAAAAAAGTGCGCCTTCAAGTCTGAAAATTTTAAAGAAGAAAAAAAGCTTCTACTTTCCGACTGCTCTACTGAGCCATCATGATGATGAATGGTATGAAAAGTATGAATAGATAACTGTGTATGGAGAAAAATGGCTCCTACATTCTTAATTTTCAGTCAATAGAGATGAGCTGTGGTATCTGATGGCCGAATTTAAGTTCCCACATAAGATGATTCGTCTTTTAAGAACAACATTGCTGAAAGTCCAGAGTCGTGTTAAAGTGCAAGGCCTCTTATCAGAGAGTTTTGAAACTCTAAGTGGGCTTAGGCAAGGAGATGAACTTTCCACGAAGCTCTTTAACATCGTCTTGGAAGGAGTGTGCAGGAGAGCACGTTTAGAACTGTGTGGGACTGTATTCAATAAGTCAACGCAGTTAATTGCGTACGCGGATGACATTGATATCGTTGGAAGGAATTTAAGGTCTATCACGGAGGCGTACTCCAAGTTAGAACGTGAAGCCGGACGTTTGGGATTATTGGTGAATGAGGATAAGACTAAACTCTTGATGGTTGCTGCGTCAGAAAGAACAAAACAGCGAGTAGGTAGTCATCTAAACGTCGAGAGTAAACGTTTTGAAGTAGTCGAGGAGTTCAAATACCTCGGGTCATTTGTAAACAACAAGGCAGACGTTACAATCGAAGTACGCAAGCGGATCCACTCGGCATATGGTGCATTCTACAGCTTAAAGCACCTCCTAACATCCAAGAGTCTATCGAGAGGAACCAAAGTCATGCTGTACAAGACGCTTATCCGGGTCATTGCGCTATATGGTTCAGAAACCTGGAATTCAACACAAGCGGATGAGGACGCATTAGGTGTCTTTGAGAGACGAGTGCTACGAGCGATTTATGGCCCTGTGAAGGAAGGAGAAGAGTATAGGTCTAGACATAATAATGAACTTTATCTGTTATTCCAGGATGCAGATATAGTGACAGTACTTCGCGCGAATCGCTTGAGATGGGCAGGCCATATACAGAAGGCCAAGTGACGCCCCAGTCCTTAAGGTAACTACCTCAGACTTTGTGGATGGCAAGAGGTCGCGTGGAAGACCAAAGAATTCCTGGATTGCATGTATTGAAAAGGACGCTAGAGTCCTTAATATCCCGAACTGGCAGAAGGTTTCGAAGGATAGAGCTGTCTTCAGACATTCCCTACGCGCGGCAATGGGCCCTCGTGCGCCCCAGCCAAGGAAGTAAGTAAGTAGTACATTCTTAATTTGCATTTTATTTTCATTCCGATGAAACTTTGATAGGGAAAATTTTCTTAGCGAAAAAGACCCGAATGGCACAAGCGTTTGGTAGGGCACTGTTGCGTCGCCAAGCTATAGGCAAGACGCGAAATTTCTCCGATGGCAATGTGTAGGCTGATTTTGGTTAAATTGCAAATCTGTAGTTGACAGCGAAAAAGCAGCAGTAGCTTAGTGGTTAGAGTGTTGACCTACCGAACCTTAAGTCTCGGGTTCGATCCCAAAGAAAGTCTAGTCATATTCGGGTGCTTTTTCGCTGTTTCTTGAAGCACAGACCTTCTTCTAGATGCACAGACCTGTAGTTTATAACCAAACCCTAATTTCGACCCATTTTTACGGCTGTTATACACTTAGCCCTCTAATTCCTCTCAACCCGATCGGAATTCCAGAAGGGTGAGTGTATGGCCATTAGGGAGCGATCCAATTAGTTAGCTCTTAGGTTTCTTTAGTTTTCATAATACTGACTATACAAAATCGGCGGCAGTTCCCTATCTTATGCCGCTCGGGAAGCATCTCAATTTTAAGATCCATCATCGTATTTTCTACAGCTTTTTCTTTGCTGGATGTAAAAGCATTTTTTTTTTTATTTCATTAAAATAAAATGTTCTTGTAAGGCTCTTTACAAGCTGCTTGCTGTAATAATATTGACAATGAAAACATTTTAAAGGAAGGAAATTTATGTTTGAGAAAATTTTTCATCATTTTTTTTCTGTTTTTTTGTTATTTCTGTAGAGACTTTTGCCTTAGAAAATTTTTACCATTCTTGTTGTTTCTTATCTTTACGATGCTTTCTGCTTCCATTATTCTAATATTTAGTCATGTCAATTATGATTGGAAGTAAAATGAGCTCAGAATTTTTAAGGTAAACAAATTTTTTTTTGTTAATGGTAGATTTGTTGCGCATTTTATGGATCATAAAGCGTGATGTTTTAGGGTGATGATTTTGAATTGAGGTGTGCATATTGAATAGAAGATGGACATAGCTAAAATGGTCCGATGCTAACTTTTTTCTGATTATATCTTTTGGAAATGGCTATATTGTCATAGTAATGAAAGGATTGAACTGAATTAGTTGCTTTTTAGCAGTAAAGTAGTGAGCAGCTTGTGTTTCGTTCCATTCAGTTTTACTTCTAGCCATAAAAGTCGAAGTGGTTCGGGAACGAAATGGTTTAGTACTTCGGTATCTAACTCTCCCTACTTTGCGAGCATGGGTTCGAAACTCGGCAGGAGAAAATTTTCATCTGTATTTTTCAAATCTAATTTAACTGAAACGCTGCTCACATCCTTAATTGAAGACTACAGGCAATAATGCATCAAAAAAGTGGTTCTTTACGTCTTTTGAAAATGGATATATTGATAGTAGGGTTTCTGATGCCGTTAACGAAAACGGAAAACGGGCCGTTTTTTTGAAAAAAAATAAAACGGAAAACGGACGTTTTTTTATAGCCGTTTTTCCGTTTTTTAATATGACTATTTTCCTGAATTTTTTGAATTTTCACAAAAATTTAATTAATTTTTCGACACAAAAAAAAAATTTTAATTTATTATTTAAACTAAAAAAATTAAGATTCGTCAATATTTTGGCCTGCGATACACTTCTAGAAGTAAATTTTTCATGTAGAAATCAAAAAGGACTTTAATTTGAATGCAACGTATTGTTTTGCTACCATTAAAAAAACGGACCCGTTAACGGCCGTTTTTCGGAAAAAAAACGGAAACGGCCGTTTTTTAAAAATGCCGTTTTTCAGAAACCCTAATTGATAGTAAAGAAACAATCGGACTAAAAGGGTTAGTTTTTCGGATAAGCAATCATTTTCATGGATTTGGGAACTATATTGTGGAGTGGTGGACAACCTAAGCTCAGGTGCTTAGCTAAGAACCTCTAGTTGATATCATAGCACTAAATAATTCCAATCTTAACTCATCCACAAAATAGGGATAATCTCCATCTCCAACACTTCATTTACACCCAAGTTACTCTTGATTCTTGAGTTTCTTGTAACAAAAAAAATAAAGTTTCAAATTCTTTTAAAGAATAAATTTTCTTTAATAAAATAAATTTTGCTGTTTATTTTTCATTCTCGCTAAGAAAATTGGAAAACTTGAAGAATTTTTCTTTTCTATTATTCTTGCCTTTTTTTCATTTCTAGCTTGTTTGAGCATAAATAATAAATAATTTCAATGCAAATTTGCGTTGCTTTAAACAAAAAAATGTCTATGTGTATCCAAATAGAGACATAAGATTGGGTAAAAAAAAAGAGAAAGCATAACTAGGGTGAGGAATGTTGATGTCGTCGTCATGGCATTCAATATACAACTATTTATTTATATGACCTAAAAGCAACTCGTGATGACGGAAATTTTTTAACTTTTTTTTCAAGAATTTTTTATTTAATATTTTTTAAATAAAACGCACACATGCGACTGAGAGACAATGAGGAATAAAACTGAAAGTTTGTGTGACGGTGGAAAGGCATAACTTTTATATCCACCGTTATTCTTGACAAGGAACAAATTTTGAAATTTAATTTTTATACTTTTTTGTTTCTTTGGAAAGTTTTTTAACTGATTTTCATTGGAAAATCTAGTTTTGGGGGTAATTTGAGTTGTTGTTTGGCTGTCGAGTCTATTTATTTTGATGGAATTGGAAATTTGAATGACATTAGGGTTGACGTCACTCCCTTCCGTAATTTCATGCCTAAAATAATTGTTGATCAAGTAACTAAAACTCTTATGCTCAAAAAATATAGAAATGTATCGTAACGGTAACAAAATTGCAAACTTCCCTTCTGAAAACGTTACGTGATTTCCGAACGATCGCATTGGTTACCTTAAGTGTATCCTAGCTCGTACTAACATTTTCGACAGTGGTTCTTAAACTATTCAAACCAAGCTTGAGTCTTCTATTTTGTGGTGAAATAACCCTAGTGACACATCATGACGAAGTATTGATGACGATCAAATGACGGTCACAAAACAATTTTTTTGAAAAATCGGCCGTTATCAAATCCTCATGATGAAAAATTTTGTGTAACGTCGTTATCATTATTTACGGCTTTAACCTTTACGAGAGTTGTCACTCTCTATCGATTAATTATCATACCTCCTCTACCAAGGAACCAGGCTTCTACCATGAATCAGTTGAGTTTCTTTCTGAAGGCACTTGTATAACAATTCTGATTAAATATAGTTGGAGTGACACTGCTTTAGAATTAATTTGGGTATCCAATATTGATTAAATTAGTTGGTTCTGAATATATCTCTTTGTAATTTCTTCAAACCATAGCTAAACTCTACTACTCCTCACTTCTTAGCTACTTAGCCTACTTATATGTAGCTAAGCCGTGTCTTCTGATTAATCAGGAGTCAAATTCAAGCCACACGCAGCAACAAATTCTTGCTTTTTGCCATCTAATTGCAATTTATCCAGAAATATTCAAACAATTTTGTCAATTTACGTCAAACTCTTAAACAAGAAGCATAAATTCTCCTTACAAAAATACCTTAACTTCAAAAAGAATAATCGAAATTCATAAAAATGCTCTACATGCTTTGTGATAAATTTTTTCAAACTTATGCAGCACAAAAAAAAACCGCAAAAAATTTTCTTTCTGTTTTGCAATTTTTATGAGAAATTTTTTTCTTTTATTTTATTTTTAAACATGAAAGGCAAAAAAAAAAGGAATTCCTTTTTGAGAAAGAAAGCTATTTAGGTTCAATCAAGCTCCATACAGTTGCCAGCATTTCAGCACAAATTGTATTTTGAGTCCTATGGCGTACATTTTAATGCTGTTTACACAACAGTCGTTAGATATTGAATTTGTTTATTTACTGTGAATGAAAAATAAGCGGGTATTTATTTTTTTGGGTTGTCATAGCAGCTGAACTTACTTCAAGAAGATCCTGTGTAAAGTGATATTTTTGATTCCAATAGAAAACGTCAACAAAAATTGGAATTATACTTTTTTGAATAAATAATGTTGCTTGGTGATTTAAAATGTTTGTTTTCATTATTTTATGCTTGATACTATTTATATAATCAGCCTTGAACTGTTCAGCTTTAGGTTATATCCTGAATAGAACAAGTCGGTTGATCGTTCTGGATTCTGATTCCAGGCCGATGTGACTATGGCTTGATACCGGAATTAACTCAATTTAACTAGATTCAATCGAATCTAGCCCCATGAAACAGTAATACTGGTCTTGAACTAGAATCCGGCATCAAGTCATAATCACGACAGCCTGAAGTCAGATTCGATTAAATCGAATACCATGAAAGAGTCACGGAGACCTGGATTTAATTCACCGAATTTAGCACCATGACACAGTCACGCTCGCCTAGAACCAAAATCCATCGCTAAGTCATAGTCACATCAGACTGAAGCTACATTCAAGCTACATACAAGTTAAATCCGATACCATGAAAGAGTCACGATGACCATGAACCAGAATACGGCACCAAATCAGAGTCAAGTCGGCCTAGAGCCAGATTCGGTTAAATCCAATACCATGCCCGAGTTACGGAGACCAAGATTTCATCGACCGAATTCAGCACCAAGTCACAGTCATTCCGGTCTGATGCCGAATTTTTGGTCGATTAACTGATTTGTGCTTTCGAGTACTTGTCTAACTCAGAATTTCAAAATTAATAATTTACCGGCACAGCAGATTTCAAACTGCACACTTTATACACTGTGCCTAACAAGAACTCAACACCCCGCAGCTTCACATGAATCAATTCAAACTTGACTTTGAAATATTTCATCCTTATACCAACAATGACAAAAGATCCTAAAAACTCAAAATTTATATCCTCATATTCATCAGTCTTCAAAGGATTTACTTTCCAATAAAAATCTTTCAAAAAACCCCTTAAAGCGTTTCAATGGACCTAAGACTCAAGCATATCAAGAGAAAAATTTCAATTCCAACAGCAAACAAATCATCAGCATAAATTACCTTTCAATCAATTTATTTCAAATCATTTATCAATCGCAAAATACACATAGAACTGCTACCCAGGAAGGGTGTTTAAATACATAGAAGCAGAGTTGTAGGATGGTTGAATAATTGAACATGAGGAGTTTATTGTTGAGGAATGAAATAATTGTAGATAAATTTGTATCAAATTGAGATATAACATGTAGGTTATGTCTAGATGGATAGATTAGGTGTACATGTAGGTCAAGATTACGCCTACATGTAGGTTATGTCTACAAGACAGGTTATGTCTACTTGTAGGTTATGTCAGCATGGCAGCTTATGTCTACTTGGAGGTTATGTCTACTTGTAGGTTATGTCTACATGGCAGGTTATGTATGACATTTATTTCTAAATGTCAATAATGCCTACATGTAGGTTATCTCTACCATAGCACCTTATGTCTTCATGAAGGTTGTATCTACATGGCAGGTTATGTCTAAATGGCAGGTTATGTCTACATGTTAGGTTATGTCTACATGTCAGGTTATGTCTACATGTGGATTATGTCTGCATGGTGAATTATGTCTACATAGTAGATTATGTCTACATGGCATTTCTTCATGTTGATT
Organism: Chironomus tepperi; assembly: GCF_022539635.2. Lineage (NCBI taxonomy): Eukaryota > Metazoa > Arthropoda > Insecta > Diptera > Chironomidae > Chironomus > Chironomus tepperi. Next base: position 263,890 of record NW_027226215.1, read on the forward strand.
ATGTCTACATGCAGATACTGTCGATTCCAACCCTGCCTCAATATTGAGCATAGAAACAATTCCAATAAAGCAAGCACTCCTTTCGATCTTAAAATAATTATTTTTCATTTTCCCAACAATACATTTTTTATCGATTTTTTCAGTTCCTATTTTTATTTCGTGTCCTTGCACTACTCTCCACAATTGTATCGTAACCGTTGACTGCTGTTTAAATTTACTGCCATAATAAACAGCAAACAGTCATGGACAATCGATTTTTTTTCTCTTCCTTCTCTCTGTTTGCCTCGCAAGTAGCGTAATGTTTACATTTCTACTTACTAAGGTATTTTATCCTACATCATCACAACAAGATGTCATAGTAGCATTCCTGATTATTATTGTGAAGGTAGAGGATGAAGAAAAAAAGTTAAGGAACTTTCGCATACACACAGTTTATTATTCCGTTAACGATGTTGACAAGTGACATAAACAGACTTTTTGTGACTTTCTCACTTTTTTTTATGCTGTACGCTATATCATTTGTGATAAGCATACATACATGGGGACAATTTTTCATCGTATAAAAATTTCAATTTTTGTGAATCACATGTGAGCATATTTAAGTAAATTGCCGTGAGCATAAAAATAGTCACAGAAGGAAAAGTATCGTGCCATTAGACATGCTTTGCTATTTCTCCTGTATGAGAATTTATTGTTGCTACAATCTTCCATATCGTTTGTTAGCAGAACTTTCTTGAAATGGAATTTTTTAGGCCCGCATTTAAAGTTCCTTAAAAGTTCATTCAAATACAAAATAAATACAAAAAGGTTAAAAGTTTTATCACGCGGGCTTTATTTCTCCTTTGATGATTTGAAAGGAATGGGTTTGAATTTTAATTAATGTTCAGTTGAAGAAATCGGCAATCATTGAACCGATATTGATTTTGAGCACACAATGTGGCAATTTGGGAGCATGAAATTGAAGGATTTGATAAGAAAGTTGGAATATCTTTGAGTTCGAATCTTATAGAAGACAGCAGCGACTTTAGATCATTTTTGTTGAGAATCCATGACTTCTTGACTGTTTACTTATTAGAAGAGCTCCAAGGATCGGCAAATATTGAAATATTGGTACTACGACGACTAGGTGCCAGTATACTAAGACCAAGTGGCTACCAACAGTTCAATATGTATCGATCGGGAAAGCTCGAAGTCGATTCGAATTTTGTTTGGAAAAGTCGACTTCGTGTTCTCGTTTCCAAGTAATGATGTTCAAAAATCAGAAAAACTCAAGGATAATCTTAAATATATAACAAGTTGAAATGTCAAGTTTATAGCTCTAGAAACAAAAATTGAAGAAAATATTGGCAAATTACAAAAAATATTGATGAGATCTGATAGGTTAGTAGTCTAAGTACTTGTCTGGTAATCAAAGAATAGAAGATTAGAAGTGAGAGATTCGACTCCTTTTCAACAGGATCAGACATCAATCGAAAAATTACGAATCTTGCAATTTTTAGATGATTGTATGATTGTATGAGCCAAAGGTGTACTTCTATTGGATGTGTTTAAAAGGACGCTAGATTCCTTAATATCCCGAACTGTCAGAAGGTTTCGAAAGATAGATCTGTCTTTAGACATTCCCTACGAGCAGCAATGGGCCCTCGTGTGCTCCAGCCAAGGAAGTAAGAAGTAAGGAAGTATGGCTGCACTTTAGTATCGTCTAGAAATAAATCTACTACATCTAAAGCAATTGAATTAGAGGATATCTGACAGTGCATTCGATATTTTCTTCTCATTCCTGGTGCCATCAAGCCAAGCGACACAATGTAAGCTTAGGAACCATTATAAAATCCACACGGACTTTTATTGGACTCCAAACTCTGTTTTGTTTCTAAAAATATGTTAAATGGAGCTTTGTGTCCACCATTTATGTCTATTCAAGTCGTCAAGTGATTTTTCTTTCGAAATCAGTGCAATAATCAAGGAAAGTTTCTAGTTAATTGAAAGTATCTCGCATATATATTTATAGAAGGCTTAAACCATAAAGGCTTACAACATACATACATCAGTGCCAATCGTCGCATTCATCATCACCTTAATATAAGCACAAATAATTCCTTAATTACCGTAAACTAAAACTTCCTCAAAAGACACCTTCTCAAAAGCGTACACGCCACCTAAACACAAATAATTTTCCTACAATTTCGTCCGTGCCTCCAAGAAGTAAATTATTACATACAATAAAGCTTTCCTCTCAACTTCCCCTACCTTCCTGAGCAAAAAAAAAATATACACATTAAAATAAATTTATTCTTGGTGATCTTATAAGTATACGGAAATACCAGGCAGTACAAGTGGGTGGTGAAGTCAAAAGGTATGCTGTATGACTTTAGGAGTGTGATGGAAGAAGTAAAAATGGTAAAAATGATAATTTCTTTATGAGAAGGAAGTGTGTGACGCGTCGTGCGCACATTTAAATGGCATAATTTGTAATAAATTTATTTGAAAATTTTCTCTTGCTTTAAAAGAATTACTTTATGGGCAATATAAAGAGTCAAATGGATGGAAAAAGTTTTAGATTGTGTGTGAATGACTTTGCGTTTTTTTAAGGCTCCTTTCTATGTCAGAAACATGGAGGGATGTCAAAGGAAAAAAAAGTTTTGAATTTAATTTATTAAAGTGATTCTTTAGAGTTTTGAAATAAAATTCTTTTCTTGGAAGTACCAAACTGTTATGGAAATTTAATTTGCTTTGAATAATATAAATGGTTCTATTGAGGTTGAATTTGATTAAATTTATAAGGCATAACGTGTTTTTTTTTGGACACCTCTTTATCATCTTATTAATGACAAGACGTAAAGTTGCCCTGATGGCATTGTGGAGGCTGACTTTGACCCATTATTAGGGCAGAACAAGTGTTTTCCTACAAAGAGCCGCCCGGGAATTGGTTAAATTTGATAGTTTTTTGATGCTTACATTCATATTCAAATGATGACTTCCTCATTCAAAGATGTAATAAGATTAAATTCTTAATAATTATCCCGAAAAGCACGCAACAAAGAAAATGCCGAAAATCCGCTCAGGTCGGCTTGATTCTGGATTATGGCTGGATTACATCGAATTTGGATTAACGCCATAGTCACACTTGCCTGGAACTAAATTTTTATCCATATCTACGCTGTGTGTTTTCCAGGTACCTGTTTGGACTCGCCTTTCATTGAGATGGATCTTGTATAATTTCAGCATGGTGCAGAACTGATTTCAAATTCACTTCGAAAACGCGGTTTGTGTCATGCCGATCGTGCATTTTTGCTGTTGTAGCCATGCAATTCGTTCTATATTTAGAGCGATAAAATGCGTTGAATACGTTCGAAATCTACGGTGACGATGCCTTCTTGTTGTTAATATGACATCACCGCTGTGCCCTAGCGAACACTGCTTACAGTTCGGGTGAGATTCGCGAGACATAAATTAGGGTTTTTTGCCCTTAATCATGTAATTATGAACAGTTGTAAATTTAAAAACTTTGTAATAATACTTACCTTAATGTAATTCGGACATGGTTGATATCTTAGGTTTCCGGAGTAGCCGGCTGTTTTAATCTAGTTTAAAGGGATGCAGTGGCTCAAATTCATTTTCTCCCGAAAGATCGGATAATCCTTACATGAAAAACGTCTTACTACGTGCCTGTTAACTATGACTGTATAATTGCTATAAAAAGTAAAATAAACGGCATGAAAATATAATTAATCAACTAAAGTAACGAGGGATGAATAAGTAGTCTACAAGTGAATTTTTTTGCGTATCGTAATAAATGAACAGTTCCTTCAAGTGCTCAAATAATTTGCATTAAACCACCCCCACACACACCTAAATGTACAGCAATTAATTAATGATTTTTCAATTAATTTTCTGCAGCACATAAAATTAGATTCATCATTTAACCTACTAATTGCTTAGATCATTAAAACCGTTTGTGTGTTTTTTTTTTCATGATTTACGAATAACAAGAGTGAGAAATAAAATCTCAAAAGCTGAAACTACGGGAGAAATTTTCCATCCCACCTCATGCCAGTGGCCACAACAAATATTTCATCTCTTAACAACCATTTTTCCATTTCCATCAGATTTATTTATTTTTTTTTTTCACCGACGTTATGCTATCGTTTATATTAATTGACATAATAAAAGATCAACTAACAAGCAAGTGAAGGAAACGGGAATAAGACAAACATTAAATTGACTTAATGAGTGGATCTTTTTTATCTTTATTTCTTTTAGAAGCTTTTCTTGTTATCGCTTTAAGGCTTTAGTGGGGATAAATGTGAATGTAAAATGGAATTTGACTGAATTTTAAGTGTTGGTTCAATATAGCGATAAGAGCTGTGCAATGAGCATTCTATTGATACTTACTTAGTCACTTACTTTGATGGTCGTACCGATCAACTGTGATCCATGGCCTCCCTCAGATGTCGCTTAAAACTGGTTCTATCGCCGGCTTCTATCTTCCAATTGCCAATACCAAATGCAATACGGTCTCCAACGACTTCTTCCTTCCAGGATTGATAAAGAAAGTTTAAGTGAGCATTTTGCCATGCTTCATATCAACCCAAGGTAGCTCAGGAGCTAAGAGCACTTGACATGTAATCAAGAGGGCTTGGGTTCGAGTCCCACTAGGGAAATTTTGCCGACAAATGTCAATTTTCTCTAGAACAGTAGTAGGCAACTTTTGGGTCGCAGTGCTGCTCTAGAACAAATTGCAACTCCAGAACCTCCAGAACCTTAGTTCCGATCAATCGCAGTGCCTCCAGCTTACAAGGCTAGGCTCTTCAAGCATTATATATATATATATATATGGTTCCGATCAAATTTGAAAGAATTGTAGAGTAGACAAGTTGATTGGCAAGCAGCAGTCAGCAGTAGCGCAATAACAAGCTTCAAACGCTATCCATAGATTCCCATAGAAGACCATAGATTACAGTTGATCTATAATACCAACAAAGTCAGTAACAACATCATTTGTTGGCCATTTGAGACCAAAACAATGCAAGAATAAAGTCACTTACTCAATGACAATGAATTGCTCCTCTGAGAATTCAACTTACTTTACAAACTGACTTCATAATCGAATCTCATCTTCGCAAATTTGGGCTAATAAGTAAAGAAATAGGAAAAGAAGAAAATGCAATAAATTATAAGACACCAGAGAGAAAGCGAAGAAAAGAAAAACTGTCGCAAAAAATTTCCTTCATACTGATACTTACGAAAATAACGATGGAAGAGAGAATATCAGTGGCAACTTTAGAAGCTAGATAGAAGATAATGAGGAGAATTAAGCACATCAAATTGAACGAGAAGAGCAAGCAAAAAATAGAATTTTTTCCCACGATATAGTTGAAATAAATATCACACAAGCAGAAGCAATAGTAACAACCATCGGTTGCCCCAAAGCCATTGCTAATCTTGTATTAAGTAGACATCAAGAGAAAATCGTGCGCTGAAATCAATGTTGTAATGATAACTTTTATTTTAATGGTAGCTTTCTTTTCTTTGTATCTAAATCTATATCCACCACTCCCTATTGGGGGGCGTTCGCTTGTTATGGTACACAAAAAGACCAATTTAAGATCCCCTCTTCACTCCCCGTTTAAGCTTCAGCATTATAGTGTGTTGCTAAACACAGGAATAGTGTTGTAGCTGGGGGAGAGACACAAGCTTGTAATACAGCCCTTGGCTGGAATTCACAAGGGTACATGCGTCTTTTTACTGGCATCAAAAACAATATTGCGTAGGACAGAAATGAAGGAATGCCAATAAAATGTCAAAACAGGGAATTTTGTAAAAACTTTGTGTCTAGAGACAAAAAACACTTTCCCACAACATAGTTTGAATGGGATTTTAACACACGTCCTCTTAATTACATGTCAAGTGCTCTTACTTACTGAGCTACTGGTAGTTGTTAAGAAGCATAGCAAAATGCTCACTTAAACTTACTTTACTTATGCAATATTCATTGTCCAGCTTTGGCAACATTTGACAAGACACCAGTGTGTCGCGATACACATGTTGTCCACCACAACCACTGATGTAAACTGCCACAACCCCAGCCCCCATCCTAATTACTAAAAAGCAAACGTAACAACTAAACAATCCCCAAGTCCATGTTTATGTATTTATGTACTTGGAAACAGAAAAATAGAATGAAAATGAAAGACAGTGGAATGAGTGAGAGAGATGAATGTGGCATAAAAAAAGATACCACACATAAATCAAATTAATGGCTTTCCACTAAATCTGTTCCAATTTATTTAAGTAGATAGAAAGATGAGAAAAAGCCCATTTTTTTGCTGTATACATATACACAAACTTTCGACATTGCTGACACATAAAGGAGAAATAAACATTTGGAAAATAAAATTTTTCATATGTGACACATCGACATTGAAAGGCACAACAATATCTTAATGTTTATTTGTAAAAATGGCAAAATTATCGCCATCGTGTGACTTTTGGTTGACCAAAGAATTTAGTCTTATTCGTGACTGTCTTTATGGCTGAGAATTTCTCTTCAGTGAATTTAGTTTCATTTCTCTTGTGTCAGTTCTATTTGCCACTGTTTGAGAATGTTTAAGAATTACGTAGCACTAAGGGCAGTGGTTGGCAACCGGTGTGCCCAGACACACTAGTGTCAAGGCTTACTGCTAATTTGGCTTACCATTGGCTTAAGGGTAAGGGAAAGTAGTGATTTTGTTACGGAATTCGAATTTTGGTTTTAAAAATCTATTTAAAAATGCAATTTTGACCATTCCATAATTTCTGAACATTCCCTTTACTGAAAATGGGGAAAAAGGCACGACGTAATTTTTTTTTTGTGATCTTTTTCTCCTATGAGATGGCAGAAAGTTACATCATCGGTCATTTATTTTTTTGCTGTCGGTTTTTTATGAGACTTTTCGATTTTTTATTTATTCAGTCACAGATCCTTACGGTAGCTTTTGTGAGATTTTATGTTTGATTTTTAGATTTTTTGTATAAACATAAAATTTATATCTTCATTAATTTTCGTTTGATGATATCGTGAACAGTAGAATGACACTTTGTTAAAGGTTACTTATAAAATGAACCATGAGCATTGAGGATGTATGATTCAATTCTTCATTGAGATTCAGAGCTGCGCTAGGACGTATAGTTGTTTAATGAGTGAGGGTGTGCCTGACCTCTGCTCTCTGGTTTTGATTAGGCTTATGATGGCATTACGGCGTGTTGCTTAATTCAACAAAAGACAAGTGAAAAGTTTCTAATGCCGAGTCTTGAATACTTGATCGCAGGCACGGTATTGCAATAATTAGTTACTGTAGTACTAAACCATTCCGCCTTAGAGCCACCTTGATTCAAGCTAGACTCAAATTTCATAAGAAGTCAAGTCCACTCGAGTCGACTTTTCAATACAAAATCTGATTTTACTTCAATATTCCGCTTTATTTTAGAAATAACATTTATTAAATTTGTACCTTAACTCCAAACCAAGAAGCACTTAACTCTTGTTTTCCTCAATTCTCCAATTTGTCACAAAAAATCAAAACCTCAAAAACATGTTGACTTGACTTTTTTACTTTTACGATCCACAATAAAAATGAAAATTGCAATCTTCAAAAATTCAAAACAAGTCTTTTCAAAACACACACGGAAAAATTCTACGAATAATCATTTCAAGGATCTAACTTCTTCTTTTTTTTGATGCCCTTTGATGTGACTGTTTTTGTGACTGTGTAAATGTACGAACTGGAGTATAAAATAAAAATAAAATAAAAAAACGAGAGAATCACACAGAAGGAGATAAAAAAAAAGTCTTCCTTCTGATGTCTTTTGAATCACAAATAAAATCACATAAAAGGATGTACACGCGCGAGTGGGTGAACTTTGAGATGCTCTTATGTAATTTTTTTCTACTTCTTATATTGCGAACATAAAAAGGGATATAATTTTCGAATTTATTGAACTTACATAAGCAAAAAGTGAGCTTGGGGGTTATTTGGAAATGATGTTTAAGTTAGAGACTCAATCGAATACTAGAACAACATCAAATAGCCGTTAGGGCACTGTCAGGCACTGCTATATTGTTTTATTGAAGGCAAAATGTCAAAATTGCATGAAATTGAATTGATGGACCAGAATCATAGCTAATTTTGGGTCATTGGGACGGCCAAAAATGTGATTTTCCGTAAAGTGGCCACATGACTAAAGCATCGATGCTCAACTTTTCTGGATCATTAACATCCCAAAGTCGTAGAAAAGTGTGGATCCAAGCTGGAAAAATTCTTCCATGTATTTCACTCAAATCAGCCACATCAACCAGTTATCCCAGCCTAAACACATTTTTCACTATGTTCTGAAAAGCATGGTTGCTGCAATCATTATTACCCAAAATAAGCATGGAGCTTCATGACAACAACTGGGTGTCGTCCTAGTGAATGCATTGTACTAATCGGGTGTTCTTTTCGGATGTTCAGCACTATCTTCCATTAATTTACCGCAGTCATCACGTTGCCTAGGCTTTCACGACAAAGGGAACAGAACGGGAATTTGCGAGTATATTACATGTACGTCCTTAAATCATGTGAGAACTTTAAATTTTAAAAGCCAAACAATGCCATCTGTACAAAGTTCATTTCACTTGACATCACTTACGCACAACCCCCTTATACAAACAATTCTCTTATCTACACACAATTATTCTTTTCTTTTATTCTCGTTCATTTCTCAAAGAATAAAAGTTTATTCATTTCCAATATCTTTGTGTATCATAGATTTATAAAGATTATTCTCATTTGGGATATTTTCACCCTCCGTTTTTTTCTTATTCTTGCTCATAGCTTAACATAAAAAATTAAATACTAAATTAATGATTTCCATGGAGGCATTTTGATCTTCTCTATCAGATTGAATTATCATGAATAGCAATTGCATATATACAGACTGACTATATGTTTCTATCGAAATGGGAATTAAATAATCAAGGTTGTTAAGTCAAGCGTGACTTATATTGAATGAGATTTGCTCAAGGAACAAAAAATCATTGGAATAGTAATGAGGAAATTGTTTTGGGTAAAAAATTATTCTGTGATGTGAAAAGGCTTTGAGGCTTTGAAGATTTGTATTGAACAATTTTTTCGTGGGAATTAAGGAAATGCCACATCAAGGCTTTAGAAGCTGTGAGATTGTGGATTTTTAAATTAATTGAAGTTTTAAATTGGTTTTGAATGATTCTGAGAATAAGACAATGGATGAAAATAATTGATTATTTTTGACTATTGATCCTTTTTGGGAATTATGGAATAAATAGCTTAAATACAGTATCAAGCTGTTATTATGAGAGTTTTCTTGGAAACCTTATTTACATCATCGCTACTCGGACCATTGTAGTATTTTTAAAAATGAGCAATTTTGAAGGGTTGAAGTCTAATAAGTGGGTTCCTAAAGGTTATTCATCATTCACAAAATTTGATGAAAAAGATTAGATTAATTTGATAATTGAGCTAATCAGTACACAGTTGAATATATTCTTTAGTATTAATCAAGTCCTATTTAATAATTAGTTCTTATTCATCCACTTTAAATCGTACGGCGTTAATAAAGTGATTAAACAGGTTTCTGTTCCTGGCCAGTCCTGTTTGCCTTATAATTCCTGTTCCTTATGTACAATACATACCCAAAAAGAAAAACATGTTCTCTTGTGCACCACTGCGTCTCCGTATGAATGGTAAGACAAGAAGTTTCCTTGATGGCACCGTGACGATTGTTTTTGACCCAATTTAACTGTTAACAGCATTGTGCAGCTCAGGATTTTGATTCTGAAAAAGGAAACTTTACCATATTTAGACCTGATTGTGGGGCGGCCACCTTGATATGAGGTAATTTGGATAGGATTGCTCATTCCTTTAATCATGGTGCACAATGGTGCACCAACGATGTACTTCGGTATGCATTGGTATTTTATCAACATCGCAATCAGTCTTTGGCTTCCCCAATCTACGATATTCTCTAGTATAACTAAGGAATACTCTAGAAACTGATTCCAGAACGATCACAAGTGTCGCAATCCAATTTAAAAATTTTCCACCAAAAATTACCCTCACCTTGAAAAAAACATTCAATGCTAATTTTAAGCTACCATAACATGGCATGTTATTTCCCAATTTAATGTAAAATCAAAAGAAAAAATCCTTTCCTCGAGGGTATTTGTAAAACAAATTCAAACGGTACTAATTTACATATTAATACAATTTTGTCGCTTGTTATACATTTAGCCTTAAACCTTATATGTCATTTCAATATCCAAAATACTTTAAGTATATTTTTGATTAAAGCATAAAAGAAGCTTTGCTGTAAACATCATTAAAAATTTAATTAATCAGAGTGTTTGCAGCATAAAAAATTCCATAAACAACAGAAGAAGAACTGTTCATGGCCAACAAAAAGTTTCACCCGCAACTAGAAAGTTCCTACTGTAGGTGCCAAAACAGAACAAAAACAAGCAAAGAAAATCTCGAAGAAAACTTTATTTTTATTTTTCCTCCTCACCCAAAAAAAATGCCAAGTTTTGGTGCCATGAAGTCTGTTTGTATAAACATATCAATGATGGCATTATTGCATTATAGCCAAAAGACAAGACGACAACGAACAAAGAATCTTGAGGCGAGAATATGAAGAGAGAAGAAAAAACATGAAAAATTTTTATATATTTTATCATAAAACAACAAAATATTTTCTTCTTACGGCGACAGGAGTCTCTCGGCTTCTTATCGACATTCTTACAAAATCACAAGAAAATTCTTCATCATCAAATAATGACGAATAAAGCAAGAGAAATATGAAAAATAATATATAAATGAATGTTTGAGGATTGAAGCATAAATTGGAATAAAAAATGATGACAAGATGTCTTGGGCTGGTGCCAGGGATGTGTTTGAGTGGAATTAGAATGCACCTTTAATCTAACATTGATTTTTGAGGTTATGTTCCGATGAAGTTAGTTCTAATTCGATACTTTTTGATCATCTCTCCTTTTTAAGAGCTGACAAAAGCTATATTTCTTCTAAATGATGAAAGTCATGAGTCAATTGGCTTGCAAGAACTTCTCATTTCTGTATTTCGTGATTAATAATTTTTAGGAGAACTAGTCTGAGGCTTGTCACTCGAAAACAGCGAAAACAGCGACAACGGTTCAGAAAGGGCATCTGAGTGTCTAACCATTAATACTGCGTCATATCGGTCACATGACGAACACGCTGTGCTGACCAAACATTAAATAATTTTCCAAAATTTGCTATTTGTTGCCTTTTGAAGAGAATGGATTCTCAATTCTGCACTAATGATTGAAATTTCGATATACTTTACCACACTTTGTGATTCTCAAATTCCCCAAACCAATCAAGCAGGGCTTAAATATGTCTAAAAGTATCAAAATTCCACCTGGGATCGAACCTTGGTATTTAGGATCGGTTGGTCGACACTCTAACAACCACGCCACTGCTACTGTATTGCTGATTGCTGATCTTTCGCTAACTGAGCCTCTAAAGTATGGGCTTCGGTAGATTTTTCTGAAATATCTTAAATGATTGTTTACCGGGAATTTCCGAAACACGAAATCAGGAATGTATAAGAACATTTGAAGCCTTTACTTCAAAAGATACTCAAAATTGAGACATAATCTATACCACCCATAAAATGTCCTCAAAATTCCTCCCTGTCTGCTGCTAATGTACTTTAGATGACAAATTATCGATTTTTTTTTATAATTTTACATCAATTTAAGCTAATAATAAAATGTAGATGAAATGTACATCCACAGCCACCCTCAAAAAAAAAAAATCTCAACCTCGTAGACGACATCTTACAATGAAGAGAGACATAAATTTTGATAGAAGATAATTTTTGGCATGACGACAAGCCATGAAGACATAAGTATGAGGAAGAGGTAGATCGATGGGTGTAAAGATACTGTCATAATGTTTCGTATTGCTTCATTAAATTTCTCGACATTATTCAATTTAGCCATTTTCAACTGCTACTGGCTTGATGCTGTTGTTTCTATGTCGATGTGAAAAGAAAAAGTTTTTCCGTTCGCCTTTTTTTGCTGCTGCTGCTGCTACTGTCGTATTGCGGAGTGATGAACAAGCAAGTTTAGGGATTGTTTTGGATGGAATTGATTTACGGAGAAATTTATAAATTATAGTGACTGAATGTGTGTTATGTAATGGAATTTAATGAATAAGTTTAAGCAAGGATATGGAAATTGTGGATTTTTCATTTGGATTCATTGAATAATCTGTGGAATTAGAGTTGATTCGAACTTTTCCGATCGGCACATACTCTAGTGTTATCCACAAATTAGCATATAATTAGAATCAATTAGGTGTCCACTTAGAATGTTAGAGTTCTCAATATCCCGAACTAGCAGCATAGTGCTGCCTACAGATGTTTTCTAAACGCGACAATGGATCCCCAGCCAAGGAAGTAAGTAAGTTAGTAAGATGTCCACTTAACAGTAGCTTTAAAGTGGCTGCTAATGCCAAGTTGTTTGATTGTAGCTTTTCTGTCCTCTTGGCTGCTATTTGGGTGACATTTTTGAACAGCAGAATGCGACGAACTGACTTTTTCGCCGTATAAATAGCTCAAAATCAGCCTTCACTGTGCAATCAGACCAACTTCACGTCTTACTGTCAATACAATGATTTAGGGTGGCCATAGCAAGCTTGTTGTGTTGTTCGGGATTTAAGTCTGTGACAAGCGAGCATAAACTCTTTAAATATAGAGATATAGCTCAATTACTTCCTTAATCTTCATTGCTTTTGTTCAAAAACTGTGAATAATTATTTTGACATGTCTGAAATGTTTAAGGATATATGGAAGTGATTAAGTTGTTAGAGATTAGAATGGTAAGTGAAAGATCTGCTTAATCAACATTTAAAGCTGCTCACAGTAGTTGAAAACTTCTAAACGGCTGTCAGATGAAGACTTATGTCACTAAGCATCAACATGCTTAGGATTGTGAAGCATCCAAGCAAGAATTACATTTTTCAATGAGCTATGCATGGAAGTACCTAAATTTCCAATATTAAACATAAATCTTTGCAAGTCTACAACCTTCAACATCCAACAGCCATGCTAATTTACAAAGTATCAAGCACTTGACACTTCAATCAATCCGCAACACAACTGACAGCCATTTTTTATCTCACAAATCCAATCGCACTCTGCCTGAAAAGACGTCAAAAAGTTCTTTGATTTTCATCATTCAACACTTTTCCATCCTTTTTTTTCCTTTATTTTTCAATTCATTCCGATCCGATAATAAAGAATCTTTCAACTGAAAAGTTTTGAGGCACAAAAAAAAGGAGTAATCAATAAAAATGTGCTGTCAATGTATGTTCAGTACTAGCAATGTACAAATTGAAAGCATCATTAGGGAAATGAACGTATGGTATCTACATCAGCATATGTATCATACCTTCATATACCTCATCTAAAACCGTACACATAGTATGAAGCAATAACACTCACTAGATAGCATTGGCATGACGAAGGAGAAAAAAAAGAAAGCAGGAACAAGAAGAAATTGAAGGAGTGAAAAAAAAGTTATTTTGCAAAACTGTGTCATGATGTGCCAATTATATCCACTTTCACCTCAGCGATATCGTGTGATTTGAACATGCTCATGTTCACATAAAATATATAGGCGAGAAAAATATAAAAAACTTTGTAGCTTATTACTTATTGCCGTGCTATATTCATGTATGTCACAAATTTTACAATGTTCATGACTACATTTTGCTCATTTTGAAAGGGAATTTTTTTTATCCATGATGGAAAAATGTTCGAACATGTAAATATTGAATGGGTAGATGTGAAATAAGCTTATTAGAGTCTGATGATATGAAATAGCATTTTATGGAATTTTATGTTGCTTAATGGTATGATGTCGTTGGTTTTCTATGTAAATATGTGGACTTTTTGGACTATGGTGCAATATTATGTGTTAAAATTCAATGAAGTGGGATGCGATGTGTTTTAGCTTTTTGGAAATGTCAAAATATTGTTTAAAAGCTGTCGGACAGTAAATGTTGGGTTTCATTTAGTTATGCATATAAACAATTGACATAGGTCGTTTGCTTGATATCGTAAATGAGGAAATATTTGAATATTGTTTAAAAACTGTGAACTAATGAACTGTTTCGAGTGGGAATTGATCCCGCGCATTGGCAATTACCAATCAACTACTCTCATCACTAAGCTATCTATGGATCCAAGGAAGCATTTTGCAACTGGATTGTTAGCAGTTAAGTGCCTAACTGGTCAAATAGGTAAGGTGCTTGGCTCAAATTTAGTATGCAACCCGAAAGCCGTGAGTTCAAATCTAGCCATATCCAAATTTGTCCTTTTTCGAAAGTTTCGATACTTCGACTGTTTAATGTAAGAAATCATGTCATGATTGGGTCTCCTTTTAAACGGTTTATTATTGAGAATTCAGAATTAGGGGAGAAACAGAAAAATAATATTCAACCCTAGCAGGTGAAGTACATGCTCACATGGTGCCGTAATGCCATCACGGAACTATGAAAGCAAGCTCCTTGTATGTTAGGGCTAAATACATATGACACTTTGCTATATAGTCGAGTAGCTCTCAAAAGTTCATTGAGAGGAGTATGCAAAAGTAAATCATATGATGTGGGTTTGAATCCTACACACGAAATTCATTGCTCATATCAATTCTCAATTATTCACTCAATTTCACATCAAATTTAAAGTCATCTTTCGAAAGCCAAGTCTATCACTAGGCTCGGTATAATCTAGGCAACTTAAGACATTCAAATCCTTAATCTAAATCTATTTAAACTTTTAATTGTCACCAAAGGCAAGAAATCTTCAAAATAAATCCTTAATACGGAATAATCAAACTTAATTCCATAGAAACTCTATAGCAACTCAACCTGAGACACTGTATCTTGTTATAAATAAAAGCAAGTTACTAAGCGACTCCTTAATCATCAATCTCTGATTTAAAATGATAATTGAATCTAATGCGACGAACACAGAAATTAAATTTTAATTAAAAATTGCCTTCTGAGAAAAATTAAATACAAGTCACCGCTTTTAATTGGAATTAGGTTTTCAAACATCTTGAGGGTACATGAAAGAGAGAATATGTATTTTGTGGATTTGTTGGAAATTGAGGAGTGAATGTTTTAAAATTAATTGAATGAAGCTTTAGATTGTATGGAGCAGTACAATGTAGCAAATTGTATTTTTTGGTAAAAATGTGTTGGAATCAATTTGAAATCAGTCGTCTTAGTTCTTGGTGCTGTTACAGTAATTTTGTGTAGTACTGTTGATATGGCAACTCAGGCGTGTCCTACTGTAGCTACTGTAGCCAAGTTCCAGAGACGGAGCACCTATTGGTCTATGTCTTGTTGTGATTTTTGACAATATGACAAATATTGACTCATCAGCACTGATTTTTTTCATATAAGTAGGCTTCAAATGCCATTAAAAGTACCCTACATTATACTCAAATCTCAAATTTTAATAATAACCTTACTTTCTGATATTAATTGATAGTTTTAAATTCCAATAAATGAAGTGATTTTTTATTAAAATATTTACTACCAAGCAATGCCACCTGCATTCACACATTCTCTTATTTCTACCTCTCATTTTTCATTTTTATAACTTTCCATTATCATATTGCATGCATCGAATTTAATATTCAGTACAATATAAAGTCATATGAATTTATAAAAAAAATAATTTGATGAATATTTCATACTCTTTTATTTATAGGTCAATATTAGCAACACGTGGACATTACCGCAGGCTGGTTTTAATGTATTCTATCGTTATTTCCGTGATAAAATATCGTGGTTTGAAGCTGATGCCGTTTGTCAATTTCATCATGCTAATTTAGTGACAGGTAGGTTTTCTCCCCATTAATTAACCTATTGATCCCATTTCCCACGACATTATAATAAAAAGAAATGAAAAAAAACTATTCAATTTCATCTAATTAAGTCACTGTCCACATAATGGTTGAAAAAAAAAGACAAGAGACACATTCCATACCGTCATTCTATATCCATTTGAGCTCTATTCTGTTGATGTCACAATCCGGAAAATGCTTTTAGTTTAATTGGCCTGTCAGTTTCCGTCGGGGCATATACACACAAAAAAAAATATATATAAATTCGAGACGTGAAAAGGAAGAGAAAAAACGACGAATTGTATTGAGCACATTAAAATGTCATTAAAAGAGTATATTCTATTTTTTATTGCCTTTTTTTTCGTTCCTTTTTAATTTTTATTTATGTCTTGTCCTTTACGGGGTAGAAAATTGAAATATGTTTTGAAATTTTTATAGAGTCACTTGAGATTTTAGGCTTATTAAATTGAAGTTTAAGATGATTTAGGCAGGTTTGGGATTGGAAGGAGTCTAGAAGACATTTCAAAGTCTGAAAGAGTAAGAATCAAGATTGCAGAACTGACAATTCACCTTAAACAGGACTAATGAGGCAAATTTCATAGTTTGCCTTTAGTTTTTAGGGAACCCTGCAAGTTAACCACACGTGATACAGTAAACCTGTCAGTATAGCGACGCTTTGGTGTCTATATTACGCTGATCAGTCACATTTGATCAATTTTGATCGTGTTTGATGATTTCCACTCATTAATCTGGGGCATGCTTTTAAACCTCTATTAAAATGTGGTGCCTGAACGGAGAGATATTTGGGGTATTGAGCCATAAATAGGCGAATCTACTAATTCCAGAATTAGGACTCTATGGCAGAGTGACTAGGTAACAGACCGAAAATCTGTATCAATCTTTTATGAGTACGAAGGTTCAACTCCCACCAGAGTCGTCCATACACTCAATCATTGTATGACGTGTTGTCGATTTGACAAAGATTTGCAAAATGCTCTAGACGTTACAAAAGCATATCCACAGCTTAAAACGAATTATCCCTTAAAAAATGAGTGAAATCAATCTCTTAAATATTGCTTGAATCCTTGAAATCATCTAAAAATTACCTAGAATTACATACTTATGGAACAAAGCACACCCAAAAATAACTAACACAGCTCTTTAAAATCATATCAAATTTTCAAATCTGTCACACTAACCCAGCATTTTAAAAAATCCTAGCATCGTTTCCATCAGATAATCCCCCCTATTATTTAAAGCTCAACCTTTTTGATATGCTGATTAATAGCCATTCATCCATTGTTTTTCACAAACAACAAAAAAATGGTCAAGGTTAGAGACAAAAGAGAAGTTCCTTTATTTTCGTTGATGATTACTGGCTTAAAGAACAATAAATATCAAGTTTGCTTATATCTCCTTCCGCCCATCTACATGGCATTAAGTATAAAATTGTAATGTTGAGCTTTTGCCTTGTTTGTTTGTTCTTAACTCATGAATAATCAAAAAAACGACGGTGAAAAATATTTTACAACTTTCAAACAGAAATAAGGAGGAATATAATAGTTAAGGAAGAAACTACAAGTTGAACCTTAATCATAAATAGGATATGAATGTATGTAATTCATCTACTGCTGAAGCTTTTATGCTTATGCATGTAATAAAAAATTTAATAGGAATATGAGAGAAAATATGTGAAACCATAAAAAAAAGTATTCTAGTAAAGGATGTGAGATGTGAATACATTTATGATTCATAATAGTTGTAGCTTCCTT
Organism: Chironomus tepperi; assembly: GCF_022539635.2. Classification (NCBI taxonomy): domain Eukaryota; kingdom Metazoa; phylum Arthropoda; class Insecta; order Diptera; family Chironomidae; genus Chironomus; species Chironomus tepperi. The sequence goes on from NW_027226215.1 coordinate 281,620, forward strand.
TCGGAATGGTGAGTTGAGAAATTTAAAATTCATAAACATGAATATTAATGATGTTAGATGTAAAACAGAAATAAGATAGTTTTGAGGAGTCGTCTGTGCTTTTGAGTATTATGAGCGCAGTTTCTTGAGGAATGATTACTTTATGGATGAAAGCATATAAAAAAGGCAATAAGAAGTTTTAGTTTGAATTCAAAGGTGGAAGATACCCTGAAAAATTCTAGTTTCCCAAGTGTTATGAGAGTGAGGCCAGAAGATATAGTTTGGTGTACAAACCCCTGTAGATACAGAATATCTCTACCATGTCCATCATCAATGTCTTAATCACATTCTTGTTGCCATACTTTTCTTGTGCGATTCATCATGATGATGTTAAGACCGACATCATTTGACCATCATCAAAACGTCATTGCCAATGCATTTAAAATGTCATGTTCATGATCTGTCACTCGGGATAGTTAACCATAGATTACATATACAGTCTACAAATTACTTTCCCGAGTAGTTACTTACTAATTAGAGTTCGTCGAAAGTTAAATCTGTCGTTAGGTGACTTCTGCCAATTTTTTAATTCCCAGCACTTTTGCACCGTTGCTCACACTGCCGAGTAGTCCACGTAGGTTAGTCGATCCAAAATCCGGATTTAAACCGAACCCGGCAACAAGTCAGACTCACAATTAAGTATCGTCAGTTGAACTATTCGAGACTGTCCGAGAATATTACCATACAGCATTAAAGCTGACCGGAGCTGACCAAGCAAAAGTTCCGGCTTCCAAAAAAGTCAACAAAATATTAATCAACTCAAGTTTACCACAAACAATATAAACTGTCAGATAAACTTCGATCCACACAATTCCCTCCCATTAAAATTATCTCCCACAAAAGGTTAAGCTCCCTAAACAATCAAATTTTGATACTTTAAAGGGTGATTAACAAAAACAACATTAAATTTTATCTACATAAATTATTAATGTATATAAACATGTGGGTGATTATAAGAATAATGTGGTTATATCATAGTGAGTATAAACATCCCTTCTAATAATCCACAATGAACAGCTTTTCCTTTCCATTCTTCATATCCAAAATGTTTGTTAAAAGGAAATACGAAAGGCTGGTAAATAATAGAAATATGAAGGAACTTACTGATATTTTTGATTTCAATTTACATCCTCAAAACCCTTGTGCAGGCACACAACAAGCTCAATTTTTTGTGTATGAATTGATTACTTTTAATTAGATTTTCTGTTAATGGATTTTCAACATACAAGCAGATTTATCTTAAAATTTAATTAAATTCCAATGTTTTTTCTGTAAAGTTAATCAAAAAAATGTTTGCTGTTGGATGTTAGCTTAGATTCTGTGCGTTGAGTGTATTTTAATAATGCTGCACATAAAAAAAATATTTTGTAAAAGCACCAAAATTTGCTTAATTTGAATTTCATGGTGATGAGCTTGTATCATGAAGCAAAATTGAATTTTGATAATGTAATTTTTGTGATCGTATACGAATAGCTATGGCAGGATGGAAATTATCTGGGAAGTTGTTGTCTTATTTTGGAGCTATATTAATATATGTAATGAATGTCGGCACCATTTGACCTTTTTAGTAGGAAAAATGTATTAAAAATTAATATACAGCTTATTTAATTTGTATCTTAGATGATATTGGATAACGAAGCAATTGACTCATGAGAGTTTAAGTGAGGTATCAAATATTTTTAGCAATCGAAGACTTAACGTCACCTTGTTTGTGATTTTGCGCTGTTGATACTATATGACACTCCTAGTCAGAGGGCAACTTGAGCGACACAATACGGCGAACCGCATGGATCAAAGTCAGCCGTTACGATGCCGCCAGGGAAACTTTACGTATTATCGTTCGCATGACGACTTAGCAGTGTTCAAGCGAATACGTTGAGTTGTTTTTATCTGAATTAAGCTATTTCGAAATTTTCCTGATCATTTGAACTGTGACTTGACATATTAAGAGTCACATTGTGTCACATTTTGCTAAAATGATTGGTAAGCCCTAGCAGACAAAGAGCGTACTCTCAATAACAGAGGATCCTGAGAGCAATACTCACGAACATACTTATATAGTTGTTATCTAGTATATTTAAGACCAGTACGCTCTGGAATAACTTGAGCAAACTCTTTGTCTATTAAGCAAATATAATAAGCTCAAAATTTCACATTAGGCTATTACAAATAATGCTTTTAAACATAACAATCATTCTCTCCTTTTCATGCTCTTAATAATTGTTATTGTTTCTCTTTATAAACCACTTCAAACTTCTCAACAATATTTCATAATGAATTAATTTAATAATTTTTCATATCATATCAGTATGACACATCAAATAAAGTTTGAAATCTATTCAAATTAGGGTTTCTGAAAAACGGCATTTTTAAAAAACGGCCGTTTCCGTTTTTTTCCGAAAAACGGCCGTTAACGGGTCCGTTTTTTTATTGGTAGCGAAACAATACGTAGAAGTCCTTTTTGATTTGTACATGAAAAATTTACTTCTAAAAGTGTTCCGCAGGCCAAAAAATTGACGATTATTAATTTTCTTAGTTTAAATTATTAATTAAAAAATATTTTTTCAAGACAAAAAATTAATTAAATTTTTGAAAAATTTCAAAAAAATTCAAAAATTTCTGAAAAAAGTCATATAAAGAAACGGAAAAACGGCTACCAAAAAAACGGCCGTTTTCCGTTTTTATTTTTCCAAAAAAAACGGCCCATTTTCCGTTTTCGTTAACGGCATCAGAAACCCTAATTCAAATTGTGTAAATTTGATTGATTTAAATGTATTTTAAATCTATTCAAACATTGTCTGATGCATCAATTTATCTAAATGGTATCTTACAATTTTGAAATGTTTCAAATGGTAAAGCTTTTTGAAATTTTGATGTAAGATGAATATAGGCATTGATTTGAAGAGGAAAATTGCAATTTTCAGGAAAATGTCCACCTTTAAGATGCAAATGGTCGTTTTGTTCTCAAATTTTGCCATTTTTTGATGACCAGAGCTGTGCGGTAATGACCCTTCGTGTGTCCTAGTCACTGACTCTTGGCTTGGATAGGATATACCAAAATATAGTATAGTAAAAGACGGATCACCAATAGATGATAATTCTAGCCATCCTCCCCATATCTAATTCCTCAAAAATGATAAAACAAACACAAAACTAAACTTTCCATAATTTTAATTCCTATAAATTGATTTATTTCTATAAAACATACTAAAATCCCCTAAATTCAACATTTACTGAATCGTACACACAAAGCCTTGGAATAAATGCAAATTTATTTACTTCAAAATGCTTTTTATTTGCAATTAAAATCAATTCAAATCAATTTAAATTTTTTTGTTCAATACGATACGGATTTGTGTGCTTTGAGGTTAACCTTAAATAAGAATCAATGTGATATTATGTATTAAATTTTAAATGTATCAATTTTGGAATTTTAAATTGACTATTTGGAATAAATGGGGTAAAATTGTTTAATGGTTGAGATTTTCTGGTTTGGATATTGATTATATAATTTTTGGGAAAGTTTTCATAATTTTCGAGGAATTTTTGTGGAATGGGAAGGATCCTGAATAGCACAAGTCGGATAATCAATGCAAAATCTGATACCAAATTGACGTGACTCTGACATGAATCCGAATTTAAACCGATTTTTAGGTTATGACCCCAAAACCTTCCTAGAAACACTTCTAAATCCACTTAGCAGCATTTCTCTTAAAACTTGATGCTTCCCAATTTTTCACAGCATCGAAACACATCCTAACTCACCCTGACCCTGTCGATACCATTTCAATAAATAACATCCACATGAGAATCATATATTGCTCATTACATCATTCATAATAATTAATGAGAAGTAATTCATTGTCAAATTGGATCGTTTATTTTTGTTTTGTTGCTGACCGATTCTCATGGCATTTGCGTGTAATGTGACTAATTAATCATTTTCAAGAAGAAATGAAGGTGCTATAATAATTCATTAATAGATTATTTTTATTAAAGTGATATCTGCCACAAAAAATTATGTTTAGTAAAATAACAGGCAGTTCACATGAATAGCAGGAATTGGTTAATCGATCAAAAATACGATTGCAGGTTGGCATGGTATCGCATGACTTGGTACACATGCATGTCTGATGTCAGAGTCAAGCTTGCCTGGGGTAAGAGTCACGCTGGTCTGGAGTAAGAGTCACGCTTGTCTGGGGTAAGAGTCACACTTGCCTGGGGTAAGATTCATGCTTGCTTAGGGTAAGAATCACGTCTAACTCGTCTAATGCACCAATTCATCCAGTATAGAATATTGTCAATATAACAAGGACTACCTCAATCCTTACAATATTCAATCCATTCCGTTCCTAACTCAACAGTCAGTAGATTCTCTTTAAATCCACCTTCTCGTATACCTTTAAGATTCTCGCTACTAACCCAGTAAGATGTTGATCCATCCTCTCTCAAATATACACACACTGTGACTACCTTTTTCAATTTTCAAAGAAAAGATCATCCGTATAAAAAAAATATCATAAAAAAGACAACAGAAGTTTGAAAGATAATGCTTCAAGCATTATCCCAGCATATTTTTTTCATTCACATCCTTATTGAAAAAAATTTTCGACATTAGCCCGAAAAAAATAGCAAGCGAAGGACGGAAATATGAAAAGTAGAAATAAACAATGAGATGAGCACTTCCACTTGCTACCTTTTTATCTTACAGAACGTTACAAAAGTTGTCTCAAATGGTTACAAATGCACATAACAGAACCAATATTGTCCTTTTTTAATTTTATTATTCCATTTTCATGAGCACGATGCTAATGTTGTTGTTTTTTGTCTAACTTCTTCATCCACTTGCTTCCTTGTTTTTATCCACTGAAGTTATTTTGGGTTTTTAGAAGAAAATGTTTGATTAAGTTTTTGTTTATGGTGAGATATGAAGGAGTTTTAAGCTGTAAATTTATAAAATTTAGTCAAAATTTGGATATGAAGTAGATATTAAGGAAGGTTGAAGGTTAAGGCAAGGTTAAGGAGATTCTTGAGCAGTGATGAGCAACTTATATGCCGCGACACACTAGGGTTTCGAAAAAATTTATTTAAAATGCCATGAATCATATGTAGTGTGCGGTTTCGGTCAAGGTTTACCACCATGATGATCTTATCCACCACGGTTCTACAGTTTAATAAGATGATGTAGTAAGGCTGGAAAGGAACCTATATTATCTAAGGGATAGAGACCGAGAAATACTGTTTAACAAGCCTGATAAAGTACTAAACTACGGAATGCCCTTATTGGTATCCACTGATGACCTTATTCTACATGAATAGCCTACATTCCCCTCTTTGGCAATCTAACTCTTGCAGCTCAATGCAGCGAATCGCAATTTTCACCGCTAATATTGATCTTAATCAGCCATCATGGTACTGTCAGAAAAACTTCGCGTCTTAGTGTTGATACAACTCCATAGTGCTCCCTTAAAAAATACAGTGCGTAACTGCTCAGATAAATCCAAACTATACCAAATTACCACAAGTTGACCACAAGTGTATCCCCCATTACAACTTTTATTATCACTAGAAAATTTGCATACAAAGGACCAGAAATGCTTTCTCGTCATTCAATGTCGAAGAACTTACCTTAAAAAGGATTTTTCCCAAAAACAAAATATGAATGGGGATATAAGGTAGCGTGAGAGGGTTAAAGGGATAATATATGTATGATAAAGATAAAGTTGCTACAGTCATGAAAATAATATTGGATAGGTAGCCAATAAAAAAGGGTCATCTTTGTATCCGAATATCAAAAGCAGAGTGATAGTCTTTATATCTCGATTTAATAATAATATTCTCAGCATATCCTTCAATATAAAATAGGTTTATAGAATGGGAATCATCATCATCATCATAGTTTTATGATCTCATTATTGTCTTTATTATTATGAGATTGTTCTTTTTTCTGTTCTGTTTCCAATTCTCGTCTTAACTGAATATAAAAATGTTATATTTTTTTGATCCCCATTACAAAAATATATATTGTATATATCGATCTAGAAGGACTCTTGAATGAAAATGTCCAATGATGATTGAGTTTTTTTCATTAGGATATGACACTGGGTGGCTTTTTTTGTAAATGATGATGTTGAATTTATAACGTACAATTATGGATCGTACAATGAGTGATTTTGATGAGAATTGTCGTCTCTAGAACTGAACATAGCATTGGTCAAATTAAAACATGTCTACTTGGGAATGCTTCACTATAAGAAAGCACACAGCGTAGAAAAGGAAGAAAATCCGGACCCAGTCTAGTCTAACGATGACCTCTGATCAGGTTTGACAAAATTCAGCTCAGAGTTCGCAGGATTTTGAGAGTCCGAAATCCAAAATTCCACAAGTCCACTTTGGAATCTACTGATTCAACACCATGTCAGAATCACGCTAATATGATGTTTTAAGTGGAATCTGCCCACTCCCTGAACGCAATCGATATACTTGCAATGTTCTAATATTGTTGCCATTTCAAATTGGAAATAACAGTCGACTTTATCGTAAAATTAATCAAATCAACAAAGCTCCAACCAAATCTACTAAAGCAACAATGAAGCTTTCCAATTCTTTACAAGCTCAAAAATAAAGGCAAAAGAGTTGCCTATAAAAATAAAACAAATTTTAGGCCATGCAATAAAGGAAATAATTTTAGATTAACGGTACGGCAGAAGGTAGCTTTCAACAGTTCTATAGACTTACCTGCAAAAGGCTTAAAGGAAACTATTGCCATAAAGAATAATGTCCTCATAAAATTAGAATTGAAAACTAATTTTCCATTTAATCCAACTGAATATTATCGCCATCCACAAGCTTCCCATCCTCGTCTCTTTCATGTAAGAATCCTTGTAAGAATTCCATGACGTTCACGTTTCCATCATATAAATGCTCTTTCATATTATTATTATTGAACATCATGTGCCTTTCAAATGAGATAAATTGCCTCCGCTTATTTCTCATCATGATGAAGAATTTGATTTCCTCTTTTCATATTTCTTTTGCTTCTTCATCCTACGATTTCTATGCTCTATGAAATTCCAATTATGAAATAAATTTTGAAATGTCTTCATTTCATGTCCTTTAATATCAAAGGAATTAAATGAATTTGGAGTGCTTAGAGGGGGAAAAAATAGCATCGTCATCATCAAAATTGAGTTCACTCTTCATTAAAGTCGACACATGTGTCTTTGAGATGGTTTTAGGTTGAATTTTTTGGGGGTTAAGGGTAAGGTACGGAAGGTATTAATTAAGTGTTGAGTGACGATTAACACTTTTATGAGGCTATTTTGGTTATAGTCGTTGCTTTTGAATGTAAATTTCATTTTGTCCTTTATAGCAAGGTATTGTAGCTACCCAAGGTAAATAAGTATATACCCAGAAGACAAACATCGTAATAATGTCAAAGACCTGGCAACTAGCCAACATGACTCGACCAGATTCGATGGATTACGGCTTAATGATAGACCAATACTATCTTAGGGCTGGCTTTTAACCATTTCTAAAACTTGCGAATTCCGGGAGAATATGAACTATGAATTACAAACTATTAGTTAGGTTAAAACTTCGAGTCTGAATAAATAGAGCTTGTTCAATGGACATTTCGCTTTTCCCAACTCTCCACGCTGCATGACCCAGTGTAAATCAATGAAACCACTATTTTTGTGTCACGTACTCAGCCACAATTTGTGTGTCGCGAGTACACAAACCGAGTTAGTGTGACTAGAACAGCGAAAAACGACCCGAATTCAACTACACTTTTCCCTGATCGAACCCGTGACCTTTGAGTCGATTGCCTGACTTTCTAACCATCTTGACCGTTGCCGCTTTTATGCTGCTACAATACGACCGTTCTTTGTCTTACTGAGTAAGTAAGCAGTAACCTTACTGAGGTATTCTCACTGTACTTTGAAATCACGTTCAATGCCTGTTATGTAGGGTATCTTGTAATTCAGACCAAAAAATCTTAAGGATCCAACAATTCAGACCAAAAAATCTCAAGGATCCAACAACTCACAGCAATAAATGTCTCAAAAAATGTCTTTCATTGCCATTTAATTGCCTCTTCTAAATTCGTCATCTTTTATTTTTATGACTCTTTATGAATTTTTGATAGCTCCAACGACTCAATCAAATTTGAAGCCATTTCTTTGGTACATATTTATTAAAAATTTTATGTGTAAAACTTCATTTGATGCTGCCAAAAAAGCAGCGAATGACTTGAAAATGTGTTGACTTTTTTCATTCACGACGAAATTTTCTTTTTTTTTTGTCGTTCAGGAACGGTAGCTAATGAATATTCTACGAGATATAGATTTTTTTTCTCATCGTCGTCGTCCTTCCTTCAATCTTTCATATCATTCATCTATTCATCCACTTTACTCAGTTTATGTGGCACTCTTTATCCTCATCTCATGAATGTATGCCATAAATTTGTCATGAAGCACGAGTAAACGATTTTTAATTTTTAATGCGCATTTGCTATACAGTATATCCATATATGTAGTATATAAAAATTGTCTGAATACTTGAATAGGCTTTATATCCATAACGAAATGAGAATGAGATCATTCAAATGTAAAGATGGAAGGAAATCATGTCAAAAAAGGCACAACTTTTATAGTTTTTTTTTGTTCTCATTCAAGGAAATTAAAATGAAAAATTTCGAATGAAGGATTTTCTCATATTTGTGTTGAAAATGAAAGGCTGTTTTTTATATTAATGTGCTTAACTCTATTTCTAAAGGCAAGTGTGCATCGGGTTGTGTCAGTTTGAAAAGGAAATGTTATGATGCTTGCTTCATTTTGATGGATATAAAATGAAAAACTTTATGTGAAATTAGCTGGAAATTCTTAATGACTTTTTCGTTGCTATTGTTATTTTGTGCTCAGCAAAATGAAAATGTTTTTGAAAATTATATGTATATTGAGGATTTGGATTGTACTTAATCACTGTTAATCACATATATGTAGTTCTTGTTTATGATTGTGATGAGTGGAAATGGTTTATAGTTCGTAAGATAATTGAAACTATGCAAAACAAGAGAAATTCAGTAAGGCTTCTATTTTCAAGCGTAGTAAGCAGAGCTAAAAATGGAAATTTTATCATTAATTTCGTATCATTACGTATTATTCTTGACAAAGGGACATGAGAAAACCTAAACACACTCAAAGTTCGTCAAAAGTTAGATCTACTCCTTTGATTTCCTCTCTAAAACGCTGATGAACAATAGATTTTTATCATTACAATGCATTAAATTTGCGAAATTGTCTTTCAAGTTGAATTGATTACTTGCTGTTCTCGAACATTTCTGCCTTCTTGAACCAGTAAGCTTGCGACACGAGGTTGTGATAAAAATGGGGTCAGAGCTTGCTTCAAGACAATTTACTGTTAATAAGCTGACATAGCATTGTCCAAGCCAGTGCCCAAGCTAACACGTTTTGTTTTTCGGGACTGTCACTAGCGAGCTCGCGCTTTCGATGCCAGACGACATCAGCTTGACAATTCTCCTCTATTCAAACTGCTTTTTTCATGCTTAACACTATTTCTAGAAGGTTTTTAACAACATGATGAATTAAAGACACTAAAACATTACTTAAAGAATCCTCCTATTGTATACATGCTTCCATCTTACGTAACGTCCATATTAAGCTTTCAATTCAAGAATAATTTTCCCATCATCAATCAACTTTTGACATGATTTTTACTGATTTAACTTCTACTTTTTATATATATGAGAACCACTCCATCTTCCTCAAATCGTCGATAACATCCCATTCGGTAGAGCATATTTACTCTACCTATGTGAATTTCAACTTTTTAAGCTTCAATAAGTAGTAAAAAAGCTTCTTCCAGATTATTTCTAAGAGATCTTATAAAACTTTCCCAATAAAATTGAGTATTCCCACTTAACCTAGTAGATGCTTCCACAAATTGCAAAAATACATATCAAATTCCTTGACTCACATCTAAAAAATTTTATCGAAAAGTTTTCTTTTTTTTTACATTGAAAACTTTTGAATTTCCCCTAATGAGTTTTTCCAGATTCAAGGCTTTCCATTACAATTTAGAAAATATTCTTTTTTTGTATTTTGAGATCAAAAGCAAGTTCAGGACCTTAAAAAAATTCTCAAAGAATGAATTCGTAATGAAAATGTATCTGTTTCTGCAAGTTTTCTTACTCAATGACTTTCTTGTTTGCTTTTGTTTTTTTACTTCCACATTTGTAAAAAGGAACTGAAACATAAAGGCAGCAAGAAGAGAAAAATTTCCGATTTGGGTTAGAAGAAAGGAACAGAAAAAAAGAAAGTTTTTCATTTCCAATTTTTTTATCATCAATTTGATCTTGAAAAATTTTCTTTTTTTTTCGATTACCCAGAAATGAATGTGTTCCTGCACAACACACTTGAGAAAAATTATTTTTCCCTTTCCTATCCGTTTCCTTCTTCAACTTTTCAAATAAGGATATCTTCTACCCTTGGGAAGATTTGTTGGATTTTGAGATAAGATATTGCTGGATTTTTTGGGATTGAAATTGGAAATTTATGGAAGATTGATAAGAGTTTTGGGTTCCTGAAGTGTTTGAAGGAGGTGCATGATCTGAACAGTACAACGTGTTTGCTGAAGCTACGCAAGATTCCCGTACTCACGGTCAGACGCGATGTTGTCCTGATGGCACTTTGACAGCTGATTTCGACCCATTTTTACAGCGTTTGTCTTATTTGTTAAAGGTTCCGGTTTCAATTACAGATCATATCAAATTTTTCAATTGTTACAACGTAAATGGCAGGTTACTAGCCAACACTAAGAGGACAACAGGTTTTATAACGAACTCATGGTCCTTTCAATGTGTTGAGTGGTTCGGATGTTACTATAAATTGCAAACTGGTTCAAAACAGTGATAGGCAACCTTCTATTTTTCAAGGCACACCTTGATGGTAAGTCTTTAGCAAATTAGTGTGCCGCGGCACATAGGTTCCACACCACTGGTCTACAGGATCTGATCCAATTGCAGTGTGACACATCATAGTAATGTCAAACGCATGGAAGTCAAGTTACATTCATCCTTTACATAGCTGATTAAAACTGGATATCATTGATTCAAATGCAATTTCATTTAATAACTTAAATCCAAAATTACTTCACAATTCACCCAAAATCACCCTAACAGCACACCAATAAGATGAATTTGTAAAGTAAAGTATTCCAACATTCATCTTAAAAAGAGTATAAAGAAGGTACACAAAATTTTTTAAGACAGAGATAAAAAGGTAGCATTTAGTTTTGATTCAGCAAAAGCACCTAAGGAACATTCATTCTCATAATAAAGTTTTAATCGAAAATTTATTTAGAGTTTGATTTTATTGATCTTTGGACTTTCAACTAATAATACACGCACTCATACAGACACACGAAAACTTTTCTATTCCCAAAGTTTTGATTAAAAAATAGGAACGGAACTTTATCTAAGAAGTCATTGAAATAAAGATCAGAAATATCTTTACCAGATGTCGATTGAATAGATGCTCAATATCAATAGTTTCTAAAATCTTTTTTTGCTTCTCAACCTGAACCGTTTAAATGAAATAGTTAAAGACATTTCGTGCAAGCACTGCACAAAAAAATAAAAATACTTTCAATTCTCTAATGCAAAATTGCACTTAACATTCATTTTCATTCTCTTTTTTTTTTAAAGAATATTTTTTCTATTCATTCACAATGTGCACTAAATGGCATGATGAGTTGCTTTTTATATGCAGCAATTTGAGTTGAATTGTTCGTTCCTTTTTCTCTTGTATTTTAAGTAGAATGGAATTTTTTGAAGCATAAGAAAGAGAAAGAAAATCGTAGCAAAAACAAGTTGTGGAAATTGGGGTAGACCGAAATATTTTCAGACATTTTTTTCAAGTGCTTGAAATGTGGACAGCTTTGATAATCAAAAAGTCTGAATATTGGCTAAGGATAAAGAGTTTTTTGGTTTGATTCCATAATTCTCTGTGTATATTTTGTTGCCTTTTATTGCAATACAGTCCTTGAAAAATCTCTCATAATCTTCTTATTCACATCATTTCCTTCCAACAAACACAACAGATATCAAAATGCATTATCCCTCATCATCCTGATACTTAACAGGTTCACCACCCCTGAGCCCATTATAACTTGGGATACAAAATTGCACAAAGCATCAAAGACTTTGCTATTTTAATGATTTCGAGAGAAAAAGAGAGCCTTTCAGCACTCACTCAAATTCAAAATGTCTCGACCTATTACACTGCGTCTGAAAGGAATATAAATGGAGAAAAAAAAGGGAAAAAAAATCAACACGAAGAGATTAAGAGCACTTTAGAAACTTTTTTTTTATACACAATAATTTTTTTTCCGTCCCCTTCCTCCTTGACTCTTTTGTTGTAACAAACTTTGAGTAATAAAAAGCTCATGCAGTGGAAATAAAAATTGAGATGAAGGAAGCAGAGTAAAATCAATTCATGGAAGGCCACTTGTTTTGGGGACAATTATAGCGCATTTATAAAGGGATGTGGAAGGTTGGGAGGAGGTTTGGGCAATATCTAAATATTTCAATCCTTGCTGAATAGGCGTTATTCCTTGTCAATCAGAATTCGACCATTCAGAACAAAACAGTCAAGCACAAGACATGGTAAGCAACTCAATTCGAATAGTGATGTTCAATTTGATTTACCCATCCTCAAATCATCATGGATAAGACCTCTTTTGACAAAAATGTAAAAGGGTACGTCACAGACACAATTGCCAAATAGAACCAGTTTCCATTTGATGCTTCCAAATTTAATGATGTGCAATCTGTGTGCCGTGACTCTGAGAATGAGATTTTGGCCCTTAAGAAGCTTTTTATACTTAATCAATGATCTGATTTGTTGTTCTGAGAAATTATTTTTGAGATGAAGTGGACCGTGCCACAAAAAAGGTTTTTCACCATTGCCTTAAAGAATCAGAACCTTTGTCGTTTCTGTAGATCGAAATGACATCCAGCAATATCAAAAGTTTTATGATTCGAATTCATTAGAGTCCTGTACCCAATAATTTTCAAATCCATAAAAATCATTGAAATTCAATTTCATCTTCAAATATATCTTAGTTTAATACAACAACAATCAATCTATGCCATTCTATGACCTTCACCCAACAAAAATCTACAAAACTAACAACCCAAACCACCTCCCAAAAAATTCAATTCAATTCAAACTGAATAAATCAAGTGCATCCAGACTCTTAAAACTTGTGCTAAAACACAAAAAAATCCTTTGTGGATTAATTGTGACAGGCTTACGTCTGAAAGCATTCAACGAGGATAAACAAAATGAAGGATGAAAAACTTTTTTTTTTATTCCATTTTCATCTTCAACAATTGCTTTCACGATGAGTTATAAGTGTGCTAATAAAACTTTGTAAGCTTCTTTGTCTTCCATCTCACTATTGTTCTATTGCACTTCAGATGAGAGGCAAACAGCAACAACAAGAATTGAATAAGCGATGACATTTGAATTATTAAAAAATTTTGTTATTGTCTTGTTTAAATTGGATTAATGTAATTTAAGTTACGCAAATTCATGAGATGGAAACTTTTAATTAGTGGGATCATCAGCATGAAATGTGATATTTTGTTCCATAACAACAACTGAAGTGTCTTAAGGGATGTGCTTGAGTAAAGCTGTTTTAAATTGGATTATAAGTCTAATAAAATGTCAAATTTGAAAACATGAGTCGAAGTGGCTCGGTGGCGGAATGGTTTAGTACTTCGTGAACTCATGCAACATCGACCCAGTGGTCATGGGTTCGAGACTCGGCAGAAGAAAAGTCTTCATTTGTTCTTTTTCGAATCATATGAAGTGGAAAACCAACCCACAGACTCTCTTTGTAGGCCGAAAGGCAGTAATGTCAACATATGAGTGATTCTGATCTAAGCAGTAACTCTACGGAGTGCAGATGTGAATATAGTGCAGATGTCTGCAGCATAACGGTTCCGCTGGACATCACATATGCACGCCCCTTTAACAATTCAACATTAAATATCATTACATTGTGTTACATAGCAACATAAAAATATCATACAATTAATATTTTTGTTGCTGTAAAAATGTCTCTGCATCATTAATTCTTTTGAGAAATGTTTGGTGATAATAAAAATATGATTTATGATGACAATTCCAAATATATATCTTAATTAGTCGAGAGCTTTCAGTTGAAATATTATGATGTAAATAATGGTAATATAACAAAGCCCAGTGGACAAACAGAATGTTTACTGATATCGTAAATGTTGATAATTGAAATTGAAAATTTTTACATATTTTGTGAATTAGAATGGCAAAGCACTAAATGAAATGTCATGTATGAAATGGTTTTGTGTTTGTTGTGGGGGATATTGTGCAATTGTTTGATATTTTATCAGAATTTTCAGGTGAGCTTTATGTGGACTAACCAAAGTTTTAATAAAAATGGAATTTTTCAATGCAATTTTCATGCTATTTTGTATGGATTAATAAGGATTCATGTTATAAATTCAATATTTTACATCCGTGAATAGCACAAATTTACTAATTGATTCAAAATCCGGCACTCCACTGACGTGGCTCTAGCATATAGTCAAATTTAAATCGGTTTCCGCGCCAAGTCAGAAATACGCCGGTTTTGAGTCGGATTTTTTGATCAATATGTGTTTTTGTTGGATTTGGGAAGAAGCTCTTAACGACACAAATGAAGAAAGCTCCACTGAAAGCTCCATTCAAAGCTATTTATTAACATCAAATGAAAGTCACGCTTCGTTGTGTCGTTCGCGGCTCTCATCCCTAAACTGAAATCTTACATGGTTCATCAACGTAGAACATCCCTTGCTAATTCGTCGTCTGTAGCTAAAAGCTAGTTAATCATACTAGAAATAAAGCAAATAGCCTTCCCATTTACAAACTAAAGAGAAAACTCTCAATAGCATTCAAATTTGAAAAAAAATATACAAGAAAAATTAAATATGAATAAAATTTTAGCAACATTTACACATGATAAATTGAAAAAAATCTCAATGAAGCTATTCAAAAGCTTTTTACAAACGATACAAAGCTAGAAACAACGTCAAATAAGTAAACTCGGATATGAATAAAAAAAGTGAAACATGTATGATGTTTTATCTGAAAAGTGCTCAAAAAAACTTTTTTTTACATTTATGTTCATATGAATAGAATAAATAAAGCTAGTATCAAGCTAGTATTTTATTTGAAAATAAAAAAAAACTCCCTTTTGATACGTCTTGTATTTTATGGATGGAAAAAAATGGGGGGAAACTATATCATAATTTTTTTTTCTCCTTTATTTGAATTGTATAGCATGTTTCAATAGCCAAACCATATCCATTTCTACACAACATATGCTGAAAAATCATTCGTGCTTTTCAATCGCACCAAACAATATGCACTATAAAATAAACTTACATGGCATCTTTCATTATTCAACATTCTGATTCCATTCAAGAACTCAATTCTTTTTATTTGAGATAAATTTCTCCTTTTTTTTTAGTTTTGGAAATGTCTAAATAAAAATGAATCAACAATAGTTGAACTTATATTCACATAAATATACGTTCAATGAACATTTATGACTTCCTTATAGAAAAGAAAAAATTTGTACAGGAAACTTTTATGACATTTTTTGAGCTTCCAATTTTTTTCTTCCTTAACAATATGTTAGCTTTTAGAATTTTATTTATGGACGAATGTTGTGCTATGCAGAATTTTAATCAAATGTGAATTATATTAGATTCTTTTGGAGGTTATTTCCATTTTGTTAGGAGATTTAAAGCTTTTTCCTTATGGAATGGCAATGAATGCTATCCTCTCTTCAGAGTGGCATGCATTTTAGACAAAACTTTTCAATTTGGTAGGAGTTTTTGGGGCAAAAATCCCAAAAATTCCCTTCAAAAATCCCAAAACAGTTTCAGATGTTACTCACGTAAGAACATTAATGTGAGCTGTAAAATGACTAAATTCACTACACAGATGCCAATTAGTTCAAAGTATGGTGATCTCCTTTCCTTCAAATGGATCACATTCAAGTTTTTACGATCTAATATGAATTAGTTTCAAAACAAGTTCGAGGAACTTCCGTGCGGCAAAAGGTTCTATTGGAGTATTTTCGGCTTTAGATCAGTGCTTCTCAAAGTATGATTTGTGACTCATTCGGAAGTCGAGGAAAGTATGGAAAAAGATTAAATTAGTTTCAAAGTAAATTTGAAGAACTTCCATGCGGCGTAAAGTTAAGTATTCAAGGCTTAAGATCAGAACTGCTTCACAAGTTTGAAAAACTTCCGTGCGGCACAAGGGTTGATTTTAAAGAAACATTTTTTAAGATTGAAGCTAATGATCGACTTAACTCTTTTTGATATGAAAGATCTAATAAATAATAAAAAGATTGCAAAAATCATTTTCATTTGTTTAGCAAAATTCCATTTCACTTTAAAAAAGCTCTTTTATAGCCACTCCACCCCATCATCTCCGTAATCTCCACATGAGAACAGAATTTTTTTTTTTGAGGTTTTCTTCCACACAAAAGTTTTTCATCTTTTTCATCCTCTCTCTCTTTACTTATATTGTTATGTGCGAGAATATAAAGATATTTTACCAGAAAATCCGCATTCACAAACTGAGTAAAAGAAGAAAGGGAGGAGAAATAAAGTTTTACAATATTGTGGTTTCTTGCTATGTGACATTATGCTCCGTACATTCCAGTTCTGCATGTGCTGAAGTTTTTAACAAGTTTCATAATTTTCTCTTGAAAGTCAGAAGACACAAAAAATATATCTATGAATTTTGTATGTCTCATTTAATGCCATTTCACTGCTTTTATGGATAAGTTTTAAGTACTCAAAAGCTGCTGGTGCTGCTACTGATGCTTATTGCCAACTTTTAATTTCCCAAAAAAGCTTTCAAAGCAATTTCAATAGAAAATAATATAATAATGCAAATTTCCTTCGTTTATTGTCTTACGATCTCTCTTTTTCTCGCTTTTATTGAAAGCGTCATTAGTCTTTGTCTAATTCCTTCATCCTCGCTCGTTTGGTCATTAAAAGCAATGACTGTAATTTTCCATTAAGATATATATATTTTTTTCTATCGTTTTTTTCTCGTTCGGTTATAATTTTATTGTGGGTTGAATGGACTAGTATGCTCATTTTGTCATGTTGGGTAAGCAAATGGACAGCTGGCTAATCAATCAACCTTATTCATTGAGAACAAAACATATTTATGGTGATTTGATTAAGGTAAAATTTTCGTGTTACGATGGGTGATTAAACAAACTTTTTTTTGTGGGATTTTGATTGATTTTTTTTTGTTTTTGGAACAGGTTTTTTGGGCGTAGATGGTTGTAGAGTCTTTATTGTAAGCATCCAGTGAAATTTTAATGATCTAGAATTTTGTTTTTAATAAAAATGTAGAGATTCTGATCCCAATATTTAGTCTATGAATTTATTGCCTTTTCGAATACAGTATATACTTCAAAGTCCTTCATGTAACTATTTACTTTACTCCCATGGCTGAGCAACTCGAGAACTCAATGTTATGCAGAGAGAACGTCTAAAGTCAGCTCTACCCATCGAAATTCTTTACTAGTTCGTAACATTAAGGTCTCTAGTGTTCTGTTTGCCTCTTTTTCGGTACATCCAATTCAGGAATTTTTTGATCTTTATTGAAATTTCTTGTCATAATATCTGAAACGGTTAATCATTTTGCTGGGGCATCTTATGGACGACTGTTTACTAAGGACTCTCAATAACTAGACCAAGACTTGCCGGTCCCAGTCTGGGTCCCGAGATTTGTCAAGGACCAGACTTTGTTAACTTGCCTTATATTCTTGTTCATGAAGTTATATAAGTCATTCAGGTATCATATCAGTTGAAAAATGCGCTATAAGCATTAACCCCCCATGATAATTTCCCTAATTGCTCCAATCTCTTTTCAAAAGCAAAATTCTTTTCTTTTCATTGAAAATTCCTTTTTATTTTTTCCAACTTCCTCTATTTAAATAACAAAATGAGGAACAAGACGAGAAGAAAAATTTGCTTTTCTTTCAATTCATTCATCTTGTTTCTACCTTTTTTCATGCAAGAAAATATTTACCTTTTTTTCCTTGAAAGAACTAGAGGAAGTTTTAAATGAAAGTTTTGTTTTTGTGAAAAGATAACAAATTTGAGAATTAATGCAACACAAATATAAAGATAGGAAAAAATGTCTTCATGCTTAATGAACCAAAAATGAACTTGATTCAGGTGCGAGTGATTTTTGTGTTGTACATAGTTTTAGAAGAGTCACATCAAAGCGTATATGGAGATGAAAAAAGTTTTTTGAGCAACATAAAAAATGAACTGAAAAATTAGGCAATCATTCACATATAATCTGATAGATAGATCTTCTTTCGAGCATCAATTGTGATTTGTTCTACCTCAAAAATTCCTTTTTGAAGCTTGGATTTTTATTATAAAATCTAATCGCAGTGGTATGTAACCTGTATGGCACGGCACACTAGTATGCAGACCAAAATTATTGGGAATGCCATATTCCGTGTGCTGTTTAGGTAGAAGCTTACCATCAAGGTGTGCGTCGAAAAATAAAAGGTTGCCCATGTGACATAGGCAGTCTCATACTATGCAGTTTCTGTCACACTATGCTGACACTATGTAGTTCCTATTTGCATACACCTTGGGCGACTGCCTATGCTTCACTCACCATTAAGGTATTGAATAAATTCATATATTTGCACATTTCCCAATTATAAAGCATAAAATCAAATTAATTAATCTACCCATCGTTCATAAGTTGACATTTCTCATTACTCTCCACATTGAGTATGACATTAAACATACATAATTGTGGGATTTAAATTTACTCCACAGTTGTCCTACAAATGGGTGTGTCTAATTGTCTTGATAATTTTCAAATTACAAATTACATGGTTATGTCATGAATTGTAATGTACAGCAAGAAATGTATCTGATAAGGTCAAAATGCAAGAGTAATACAGAACATGAAAGTATAATTAGAAATGAACACAATATTGTTGTTTAGTCAGAAGTTTGAGGAATGCAAGATACTATATTATTGTATGGCTCAGAGGACTTATGGTGTTGATATGTCTAGAAATTGAGAATCAAATTGTGAGTCAAAGTCTTCAGAATGGCACCCAATACACAAACTGGGCTTCATAACTAGAACGATGAAATGGAAAAAAAGTTCCAAAATTGGGCATGACCTAGGATCGAACTCATGACCTTTGACACGGAAGGCCAACGCTTTACCGTTTAAACCACTGACGCCATTAAAAAATTGAGTAAAAATTCCTTCAATTTCTCTACAAACCAACTCAATTCTACCAAAATTTTAAATCAAATCCCATCAATTTATCCATTTTAATCAGCCAAAGTCCATTATAGATCCATTTAATTATCTCTCTAAATTCAGAACAACAAAAAAAATCACTTCAACAAATCAAATTTTATCTTCAAGCATCTTTCTACTTTATAATCAATCCATTGGATATCCAGATATAAATCAGACTTAAAATTAAATGGAAAGTTTTCTTTTTATTGTAAATAATTTTTTTAGATCCCAAAAAAATCGCATCTATTTTTTTGTTGAGCATTTCTCGAGTTTCATTCAATTATTTTTCTCTTATTTCAGTTGAAAACATTGAGCAATTTGATGCAACGAGACTGTTTCTAAAGGAGCTTGATATACCAGATTTTGTATGGATTGGATTAATGCGCCCAAGTAATACAGATCAGTTTTCATGGACGTAAGTACTTGAAATTCTCTTTTGTATTTCACAATTTATTTCATTTAATTTTCAACTCTTCAAGAACTTCAGCTTAAGTAATGTTGAAGATCTAAAGCTGAACTTTTTTTTTCTCTTAATTCAATAAAATTTAATTTTCATGTACGATAGCTGCATGAGAAGAAAAAAAAGAAGGAAAGAATGAATTAAGGGAGTGAAAATTGTTTCACAACAGACTTTTAATTAACCTCATTGTGGATGAAACTTTTTCTTTTAAAATAAAAAGAAACTTTCAATGTTTCATATCTGTAGTACATACATTCATAAAAGAGAACATATAATTTCTCCCATGATGCGGGAGGTCTTTTACTAAGTGTATAATGAGGAATCCTTCAGAAAATTTTTGCAAAGCTAGTGATGAGGGTTTATGGATTTTTGTAACTTTTGTAGAAGAAATTGGAGCTGTTGTGTGCTATGTGACTCTTATTTTATATGATTTCAATGTTTTTATTTGACAGTACTTCTAGTTGGTGGAAAGTTGGCGTCATTTTCACTCGTGTGTTAAGGTTAATTCAATTACAAATTTGTAATTGCACCTCAAGTGATGACAGTTAATACAAACAAAAGGGTTAAAATACCTTGACATTTTTTGTCATCAGAGGTAGGATCCTCGTCATAAAACTACATCTGCTTCTAGAAAATTGCTATTGTAGAGCTACTATATTGCTACTGCATTGTTAGGTTGGTGTTAAGCCACAGTGAAATATGAAATATCGAACGATATGTTAGTTTGAATCTGCCATTGTGAGAGTAAAGTCTCCCTAACCGAGTTGGCAATTAGACCGGATATCTGTATCACTCTACTTTGTGACTACGTGGGTTCGATTCCCACCAGGTATCGAATTCTCAATCATTACATACGTAGAACCGTTGATAAATGTCTTAATGCTTTCGTCATTACAACTTGTCATGATGATGTTCTCTGTCCTTCGAATCCTGGAGTATAGATGATACATGATTATTTCATAATCCTGGAGTGTAGATGATTATTGACAAAGACGACTCCAGGTTTCTAGCAAATATATAAATTTTCCCCATAAAGGAAGTATTTTTAGACATCAACCACCTCTTTGGATATGAACCTTCTTAGTTTAGTGTCAAAATTTCATCTTAGTAAACACAATTCAAGCTTCATATGACTAAGAGAAACACCCAAATCCCAACACTGTCAAATTTTCCATTAACAGATAATTTAATAGTTCAAACTTAATGCACAAAACTTCTCATTTAAAGTAAAAAGCCGCTAAACATGAACAGAACAAAAATTATCACTGTTAAATCCTCACGAAATTTTCAAAAACTTTCTTCATTTAATACTCATAGGAAATGATATTAAACGAAAAACTTTCGTTCTTTTCCACTTCAAAAAATCCATTTTTTTTTTTATTTTCTCATGCTTTTTTCATCACCATCAGATCATTGAAATCATAAAATATGAAAAGATTAAAACAGTACGAGAATGTTGAAGTGCAAATTTATTAAATTTTTGCTGCCCTCATTTTTACTATATTTAATGATGAACAAAAAATTCTCGTGAGTTCAATTAAATGCTTTTTTTTGTGTGGTGGCGTCAAAAATTAAAAAACTTTCGAGGATGTCTCACTTCTGATGTTTTGTGGAAAAATGTAGATCATGAAAACAAGTTGTGCTTGTCACTCCGAATTTCGATGAAATGTGGGACATTGGATGGAAAGTGATATTTCCTGATTTTTGGAGGATGTTTAGTGACGACAACTGAAGAATACACTTTACCTTGAAATCAACTGAATTTAAGTTAACTTGAGTCAAATTCATTCGACTTCGAGTTCTTGAATGCTCTAGAGTTCGGCCAGTAACTTCCGACTAACCTAGAACATGTCCAAGTCACCAAAACGAAGAAGCTCAGAGATAATTACGAAAAACTCCAAAAATCCATACAGAATATTAAGCAATTCTCATGATTTCATAATAAAATCCCCAAAATTATTATCATCCATACCCAAAAGAGACAATGCACCCCCAAAAGATTATATAAACTTAACAAAAGTGATTAAAAAATTTGAGGTGAACATTTACATTTTTACATGCAATTCCATCAGCAAAATAGAATATTTGCGCGTTGCTACGTGAGAAAACTTCACACCACTCAGACTAGATATCGTTCGTGCTTCCATAGAAGAAAATATTTTATGCCATTTCAAGTGCTTTCAAACAAAAATTTGCGAGATAAAAAACTCATCTAGCACACAACAGCTACCCCTCATCAAAGTGAGAAAACCTTAAAAATTCTTTCACTTAATTTTTTTTTATTTTTTCAACACTTTTTTTGGCAGCCTTTCAAAATAAACAGAAAGAATTTTTTATAATAAAATTATCGGTGTTTTGCAGCACACACACTTTTTCGGCCTCTGTGTACAGCTATTTCATAAATTTTTCATATTTGATCTTTAAATACACAAAAAAATGTTTATTTTTGCTTGCTTCTCTCAACAGAAATTCTAAACCATTACCCGTATCAGAGGGATATTGGGCTGAACCATGGCCAGTATCAGAAGCACCGCTATGTGCTGTTATCGATCCATCTCGTGACTATCGTTGGCATACATTGCGATGTGGTGGACCAGAAACGGCCGCATTTTTATGCGAAATGGAGAGTAAGTTCATTTTTGTTTTTTAAATTAAAGCATGCCTGGGAATACAAATTAAGGAAGTTTGCGTTCCTGCACGGCTATATTTGCTATCCCATTCCGTACCCAAAAAAATTAAAAATTTAAATCTCATTAAAAAACTTTTTTCGTTCTTTTTTCATTTCGCCAACAAAAAATAGTACCAGAATGGGCAATACATTGTACTGAAAATCCGGATGTAACTGTTCAATACATTTCTGATTCCGGTGCTGTTCAATTATCACGTCGTTGTAATGATACATTGAAGGAAATTTCATGTCAAACAAAGGCAAATCAAATGGACATGTACAATGCATTGAAATGTCCAGAGGAAGAAATTTTGTCAACAACACAAGCAGCGGAAGAGATTACTGTTGAAACATCAAAATTAGACACACAAGTCACGGCATCGACAACGCTTAAAGCGGATGAGGAAATTCAACCAAAAGTTATCATTAAAAATCCACAAAAAATGATGGAAGATATTTTCGATAGTATTGACATGAATGTTGATGTTGACTCAAATCGATTAGATGATTCTGATTCACAGAAAATGGATTTAGACTTGATGGTCGGTGACCAGCCAATTCCAGATGATGATGAAAGTGATAAGAAAATTCTCCTTAAATTGCCTGACAAGAAAGACATTTTTAAGAAGAAATCAGAGAAAATGAAGGAAAAATTGAAGGCAAAAGACGATGAAATGATGATGGGCGATGCACCAGCTGATGATGTTCATTCAACCACAGAGAACTCTGAATTACCAACATCAACAATTATCCCAACGACCGATCGCCAACGACGTGATGCAAATTTAATTGTTGAAACGACAACAAGCATAAATGACATCAGTGCATCTACAACAAATGATGCATCAACCACAGAGGAATTGAGTACATTTTCAACTGAGTTACCACAGCCATCTTCAACTGAACAGATAACAACCCCAGCAACAGAAGAACCAACGACAAAAGTTTTCGTTCAAGGTCATCCACTTCACATGTCGCAAGCCATCTTTAAAGAGCCAATTCAACCTGATGGACTTCATGAACGAATCAATTTTAGTGACTCGGATGTTTTTATACCACCAATGTTATTAGTTAAAGCTAAATTCACAACAACAACATCGACAGGAACTGAACATTCAACGGCATCGGACATTGTTGTCACATCATCATCAAATCCATCAACGGAACAAAGCACAATTGTTGATGTTACAGATATTGCTGATGATAGCAGTACTGCTATTGAAATGACAACAACAAAGGCTGAAAATAATGAAATTTCGTTGAATGAGACAGCACAAGCGATGCAAGTTGAAAACACAATAACGACTGTCGAGTCAAGCGAAAAGCCAATTATGGTTGGAAAACGAACAGATCCGAGATTAGGATTAAAGGAAGCAGTGCCAACGACAACGACAACAACATCTACTGTTCAGACCACAGAGCAAATAACAACGATAATTTCATCAGATATTCCATCATCGACAACAGAAAGCGAGGAATTAACGTCAACGACAGATGAGAGTAGCAGCAGTACATTTGAGATAACGGCTGAAAGTTCACCGTCATCTACGATAATTGATGAAAGTGAAAGCTCGTCGGTTTCAGAATTGGCTACAACAACATTACAGTCAAGTGGAAGTGCTGAAAAGCTTATTGACTTATCAACAACCACAATAATTTCATCATCTCCATCAGCTGCCATAAAAGTCTCTGAATTACCAGTACAAACATCAACAACAGTAATGCGTAATGATATCAATGCATATCATCTACAAAGTGATATTTCAGAGATATCGGAACCGATTGCAAGAGGAAGCTTAAATGATAGTAACGAAAATCAAGATAACCATCATGTGGATAATAAATTCTCAAATTCTGATTATGATTATCAGCCATATAAACCAAATCGTCATCGTACACTGTCCAAACATGATCAACATCATGGACCTGGATTTTCTCTTGGCAAAATTTTGGGATAAATTTAAGGAATTAGTCAAATTATAAAGTTTTTTTTTAAAAAATAAGAATGAAAATGTGAAGGAAACAAATTTTATTTTAGTAATAATGAGGAACTTAATTCTGTCACACGTAAATGTATTTTATAACCAGATTCGAGTACGGGAATGTAATGAATGTCGCCAACACTTTAATTTTTTAATCAACAAGAAAATTTTGTTTGTATAAAGGAATAAATATAATGCTGATAGGATGGAGGCACTAATTAGCGATGAAGTTACATTGCCATAAAACAGCGGAAAATACAATTATCATTAACATTTCTTCCTTCATGCTCCTCCCTTATTTATATATTTGCGTATTCGGTCTCGTTTTTTTTATTCACTGCTGTTGCTGCTTTCTGTCTTGTGTAGACTTCAAAGATTATTTCATTATCATACATTTTTTACTCTACCCTCATCTTCTTACAACGCCTGCTGTTGCCGATTATGTTACTCTATCCGCAAGCCAGTAGTGTATCGTTTATATCATGAGGATATTGCCAAGGGTGCGGTGCCTTTTGATAAAAAAGTTTTAATTGAGGTTGTGAAATTAAATATTAAAACTAATCAAGGGATTGAAATCAGATCGATGGATGAAAGTTTGATGAGGTCGGACGTCCAATCCAATCATGTCAAAGCACACAGAGACCACAAAAATAAAGTGTATCAATCTTAAAACTTTCATAATAAACTTTATAACCTAAAATAATGTGCGAATAACAAAGTAATCCATTTCATGACTCTTGAAATTCTTCAATCCCTTAACAATAAAGACGGGAGACACACACACAAAAAAAATAACAATGTCATTGAGAATAAACATCCCCGCGAAGCTCATTCTATAGAAAAAGCTCACCATCCTTTCCTCATTAATTCACTTCATTTCTCACCCTACTCATACTTAAAATTATTTTTCCATTCTTTGCCTTCCTTTTATCTCATCTTTTGGGGGTGCTAAAATGTGCTAAAAACAAATTTCATTACATTGAGATGAAAATAAGCGAGTTGAATGTTCATCCTTGGCGATGAATGAAAGAATATAAAGAAAAAAGAAAGTATCATAAGCAGCATAAAATTGCTGATTTTCCCTTATTGCCCCTTGCCATCGACCCTTCTTATCATAAGCTTTCTGTTATCAAATTGCCTCTTGATGGATGTACAACAGCGGCAACAGTAGTAAAGACGAGACGAAGATATAAACCAGAAAAAAAAAGAAATTATGTAGAAAAGTTTTAATCTCAGTTTTAATTCATTTAGTGATGCGATGTTTTATGCGGTTATGATGATGATTATGCAAGATGGAAAAAGCTGAATCAATTTTGAGGGAAATGCTTTTTTGTGGGAATTTTATTTGAAATTTAAGAGTTTTGAGGTTATGTGCAGTAAGTTGTGATTCAACTGATGCGTATTTGGCTCAAGATCACTAACATGTTCAGTTTATTCACAAAATTCAGAATTGTAAAATCCAGAAAGTTATTATAAACAAGAATCGTATATTAGGTATAAAGCACTGAAGTATGTTCATCAATCGTGATCCAAGAATCATAGATTTGCCTAGAATGCACTTGATACTGGTAATTAGCTGGCAGGAATCAGCAAGAGAGTCAGTTAAGCAGCAATCTAAAGGCTATGAATCATAACTGATTTAAACAGCAAACAAAGCTCATCAGGGTGAAATGCCTGTACTTGACAACATTACTTAGCTCTGTGCTAATTACAGAAATTGACTCCAACAAAACAAAAACCAATCCTTCCTAAAAATCAGCTCAAAATTTCTGAACAAAAATTTTTGCCGCAAAAAAGTTTCAGCAACATCAAGCTCCACACTTCCTTCCTCATTTTCCAATAACTTTCATTTACATTTTTCAGTTGACAATACAAAAATATAATTAAATTTTACTAGCAAATAAAATATTCAATAGCGTAAAAACAAAAGAAAAAGGAAGAAAAAATAGAAACGAAAACTTTTTAAAATAATGAAAAACATTTTTCAAGTAGACAAGATGGAAATAAAATAAGAAAAAAAAGTTGTTAAATAATAAATGATTATGATTATGAGAATTTTCATTTTTTTGCTCTTTTTATAAATCTAATGATAAAATAATAAGTTTAATGATGATAAAGAAAAACAGCACAACAAATTAAATTGGAGGCTTTTGGGTTTTCTATTTTATTCTGGTCTGTTTTATGTGCTGTGTAGTTTCAGCTGCAGTTAGCTGTGAAAATTGAAGAATTATTGAAGATTGAGGTTAAGAAACGATTAATTGGAGGAGTGTCTAGATCTAGAATGACTCCTTGAGGTTTTAAAGGTTTAAGTGAGTATTCTGTCATACTTCCTAGCAACTACCTGTAGCTCAGTAGGTAAGAACGCTTGATATGTAATCAAAATGACGTGGGTTCAAATCGCAAGCAAAGTAAAAGGAAAGTTCAGAAAATTACAAATCCAGAAGCTAAAAGAGCCTGAGACAGGCACATACGATAGATCAGTCACAGCTTTTGCCAACGAAGTGCAGGCACTGTCTAGACCAAGAATGTAAACACCCATAAGAAATCATAAAACAGATCCAGTAACGAATAGAAAATTCCATCCCAAACCAAAACGAATGCCATTTTAAAATATTTGATAGCTAGCCTAGCTACAGTCAACATTAAGGCATAACATAAATGATAACATAAGTAGAAAATGGACAATTAAACACTAACATAAATAAATACAGAGAAATTATTGTAGAAAAAAAAGTAAAAATCCGTTTTTTAATGTTAAAAAATAAAAATGAATAAAATGGAAATATAAAAAAAAATTTAATGCAGTTTTTAAAAATTATTTTTTTAATGCTCTGATTAAATTTATATTAAAGGTTTATGAATAATTCAATAAGTCATGCAGAGGAAATTGTATTGAAAGCAATTAAAAATTTCGTTGCCTACAAAAAAAAAAGCTCGAAGCTTTCAAAAAGCTACAAAAGTCGGATTTAAAAAGCTATAAATTTTGAAAATAATGAATTAATTTTAAAACAGGTTTTATAATGAATTTTCTGAAGTTCTATAAATTTATGGCATGAAGTCTTGTTGACTAGAATTTTTAAAAGTAGCATCGCAAGATATGAATTTTTGGATTTCAAACTTTCAAAAGTCACAAAGAAAAATGAATAAATTTCAATTTTAATCACTAAAATGAGGTTACGAAAGCTAACTAGCTGCATAAATTTAAATTCCAGTTGACATAAAGTTTTGCATTAAAACCAACTCAAATCAGATTTGTAAAAAAAAAATTTAATTCATGAATATTTTAATTATTTAGTTTAAATCATTTCGAGAGTTTCATTATCATATAAATTAAGTGAAAATCTAATGAGAAAAAAAAATATTTTTTCATAATGCTTTATCATTTTTCGAAAATACATTTTAATCAGCATGATGTATAGTTTTTTTGAAATAATATGAAAAATTAATTAACAACTAAAAATTAGGGTAAAAATTTTAAATGTACGAAAACAGAAATTTTAAGAGAACAAAAATGAGTAAAATAATGAAAAATTACAAAAAAGCGAATAGAGATAAGCATAAAATATCATAATTCCATTATAATGCCAAAAAAGTAAAATAAAAACACAAATTAAAACTAAACAAAAGAGAAGATTATTAAAAGCTTTTAATAAAAACTGAAAATCAATTAGAGGAAAATAATGAGCGACACGACAAAAAGTTGGGTACGTTTGGGAAATTTCAGTCATATTTTTTGAGTGGCTTTTAGATCAAATTTGGGGATTATAATTTGCTATTCGAATGGATTTATTAAAAAAAGCTTTTTAATTAATTTCGTGAAAAACTTTGAGGATTTCAATTAAAATCACAATATATTTTTCCAAATTTTTATGCTATATCGAGTCAAACTTGAATTTTTGTGTAAAATCGAGTCAATTTTTTCATATTTTAAAATTTTGAATCTATTTTAATTTAAATGGTCAAATCATGTTGAATTTAGCCTCAACCCAAACAAGCCAGAACCAAAAAAAATCTAACAAAAACCGATCCAAAATACACAAAAATGCAAAATCATCCAAAAAAACCTTAAAGCAACACAATAAATTATGAAAATAAATTAAAGAATAATGAACGATAATAATATACATTTTTTTATGTTGTACTGCATTATATCGAATTAAAATTCATTTACGATAATGTTTACAAAACATTTTTTGGCATGTAATTTTTTTCAATTATGCAATTTTGTGTCCTGTAGCTCCAAAAAGAAAAAAATTACAACAAACAGCAATGAGAGAAAATGGAAATATTTTTTTTTTCACGCTGTTTGCCGAAGCAAGAAATTAAATTAGGCCATAATTTTACCGTAATTTAATAATATTGTGTAGCACAAATGGCAAACAATCTGTGCAATATGATGAGAGTAAAAAAAAAAGGAAAAAAAAACTTTTCATTTTATGTTGACAAGGAAAATTTAATCATGAAAAAATAAAAAAATGTTTGTTTGTTTGTTCAGGACTTGTAAAGAAAGGAAGGAAAGCGGAAAGTTCGTTTACTTATTTTTGTTTTGTATTTTTGAATTTCATTTTGATTACGTTTAAATGTCCTTTTTCATAAATTAAACGATGAGAGTTGGAGATGGATATAGAGATTGGAAGCAAAATTATTTAAAGGATCACAAATGTGAAAATGAAGGGCAATTATTGTGCACTGTGGGAAATTTATTGGTGGTTGGATGCTGGAAAAGATCGAATTCTAACTTGAGCGAGACATAGCTTTACTAAGAAGCCACACGAAGTTCAATTTTCAAAAGAATTTTGTGAAGATAACATATAACAATCTATGTCTCCTTTGTGTCGCTTGGGTGTTTGGTCAGAACTTATAAAGCTATGCTTCGCGATACACACTAGTCTCTAAAGCAGTGTAGTACCAACTGAGTGCCGCGTCAAACTAGTGTGCAGCAGTAATTTTTTGAAAATGTCATGAACCGCTTTATAATACAGTTTTTTTCATGGCTAACCAACGAGCAGGTAAGCAACACTGATCTAGTGTCTCGCCAAAGCCTACAGTCGTGTCACAAAAAATAGAGCGAAAAATTACATCAGTTTGAGGTTAACAGTTTAATACTCAAAAAGTTTGAGAAACGCTATCAGACAGAAGCTATGAAATCTTGACCTCTACTTCAAGATCTAATGAGTATCCCATTAAAAACCCCAAAGAATCCCCTCAGTGCACAAAAAAACTTTCAAATGATGATGGCACAGCAATAAACAGAAAAAGGAAAAGTTGATAATTTTCTCATTTTTCTGCCATTTTAATAAAAAAAAAAAGTCTTTTTCAAACGTTTGTAAATAGCTGGACATTAAGTGTCACTTTTTTAATTTCCTCTGGTCTGTTCCTCTTTCGCTTACTCCATAAACACTCATTTTGAGATTGTGAATGAACGATAAAAGAAAATTTAATGACATCATGTTTTTTCCCTTTAATATTTTTCGATTTCTTCTATTTCATGCTAAATTCAATCAATAAAAGAAGTCAAGATGAAGGACATGTGAAGGTTTTTAAAGAGTAAGGGATGAAGATAAAAATGAAATTTGAGAACTTTTAATATGATAAAAAAATAACAATGGATGAGATGACTTTTGTGGAGTTAGACTGAGTTTTGTGAAGAAAATTTGAAAGTCACACTGAACTTGCACAGAACTAAGCATCAAAGCTAGCTTAGAATCAAAAATGCGATCAATTATTTACAAACTCGGCTCATCACAAACCTCACTCTAACTTCACACCAGTCCTAAAAATGAACAAGAATTTTCTTTCATAAATGATAACAAAAAAAAGTAATGTGAAAAGATTACAAATGATGAAAAAATGTTAAATGTAATTCGATATTTTAATGATCATTTGATGAAATAAAGAAGAAAAAAAAACAGTAAAAAAACACGAAAGCAATCAATTTTTTCTACCATTTTACAGCACTGACACTGTGACATGCACCTCCATTAAATTCCATTTGACATTAAGTAGTTTACAGCGAGAAAAAAAAACGTAAAATAAAACTGTGCCATCTCAACTTGCAACTCTTGTAATGTCATAATCATTAATCAAAACCAGCAACAAACTGAAGTGGTGTCGTGGGTGAGGAATTTTATGCTGTTACGGTAAGTAGGGGATGCAGTCTGGTAGAATTTGAGAATTTTTTACATTTTTAGAGGAGGTTTCTCTACTGTAGGTTTCAAATTTGAGCGTATCGTCGCTTTTTGGTACCACAGGAAAAATTCACTTTTCCTACCCATGGTTGTAAGGTTGTAAGGACCCCGAAGTCATTACCCGGGAAGTCTCGGTCTCGGCATCAGAAATCTTCACTTGCTACGCTCCTTATTTCTATGGTTCACTGGTATATGTATCTAGGAATTTGTTCCACTATTTTTGGATACTCATCAATGAAAAGTGACACTTTAATTATACTACACGACACATTGCCGCACAAAATTCAACAACAGGTTGAACACAACAGCTGGTTCTGACTTGCATTATTACCAAAATCCTAGCAAGATCCTCTATTTTAGCCCAAACAATAGCTTTAAACTCTTTAGAAGTCCTTCATATAATTCATTTAAAGAAATTCAATTCCCGTACCTCTGTGGTATGACCTCTCCAAGCTTTAACATGAAAATTAATTTTAATGTCCGCAACAAAAGATTTTAAATTAAAAATTTCCACACGACTCATTTAATTTTGACTACTTCCCAAAGGAATCCCCAAAAGACCTTGAATAATTTCACGACTCTATGTGGCCCATAATCCCAGTTCTCAAAAAAGGAAGTATGCTGAGAGAGGAAGAAAAAAGTCACAAAAAAAGCAGGAGGCAAAATAGAATGGCATCGAGATGAAAGCGAGCTCATGTGTCATATTAAGCTTTTGACGAAAATTTATGTCTCGGAAGAGCATGTTGAGTAAAATGAGATAAATTTTTATTATTATCATCATCATAGGGTGAGACAGAAAAGACATAGGAAGGAAAAAGATGAGAAAAATGTGAGGTTAAATACATTAGCTTCACCATACATAAAAATTTGTTATTTTGTATGCATTCTAGACATTAGTAATGGTGTCAACAAATAAGAATTTGAGTGGGTTGGAATGAGGATACAAAAACACATTATTTGAGTAGTGGCAATGGTGAAATATTTGCTTAAAAAATTTGAACACTTAGTTCTGTCTGTGAAGCTGTATTTTGTTAGATTTTAAAATTATTTGTGGGAAGCCATAGACTAACAATAATAAAAGTTCTCTTGTTCATGCTTGGATGGAGTTGGTTCGAAAGATTTTGTCAGATTTTGATAGAATTTTCAGTCATTTTAAAGAAAATTGCAAATAAAAATTGAAATTTCTGTTTGAATTGCCTTAAAGCTTGATATTTTCCCTACTCAGTACTCTACTCAAACTTAATACTTAGTTCTCGGACTGATATATCTACAAAGTTTAAATCAAAACTCTAGTCTGCCATAGTTCACATACTCACGTATTTAAGCAACAATCTACGTACTTGACGCAATTCCCAAGTTTAATTTTCATCATTTTTTCACCACAATTCACATAAAACATTCTCAAGGATCCTCTATGACTACAGCATAAAATCTGCATGCATCTTCATATACACGAGAAAGAACTTGTCTTCTTTTGTTTTTGACATAAAGAGTTTATTTACTGCCACCACTATTGTTTGAGGGAAAAAGCTTTTTACCATAGAAATATCTATGCTGTAAAGATATTTATCCAACTATGTACACTTCTTAATTGTATTATTTTCAACTTTGTTAAAGAAAATATTTTATGTGATTTATGAAAAATTGTAAGTATGAAAATGAATGATGACTATTGTTGGTCTCGGTTTTGTAAATTGGAATTGTAAGCTTTTGAAATTGTATTTTGTTGCTTTAAGGGTCATTCAGTTACGAAGTGTAACTAGAACAAATGTGAATCTAACCAATTTTTAGTAGTTCTACTCATTCAGCAAGCACATAGACACAATCAGTAGTTGTAGAATATTCAATTGAGTACACTCATAAAAATGCTCCTTGTGTGTTCGAGAATTTGACAAATGAAATTGATACAATTGAATTTTTGGTATACAGTGATTAAGAACACATTGATATGTAGGATCAACTTTACAACAATTTTTCAAATGAATTCAGGCTTTTGTTTCAATTTTCTATAGACGTTATAATTTTCAGTTATGTCAATATTCTAATCATTAGGTAATCTAGCAGCTCTCCTTTGTGTATCGCTGCATTTCAAGTTTCTGACCAGTTCCTTAATCCAACGTAATCTAAAGCTCCAAATCAGGCTTGATCAGGTACCTTAAGCAGTCGAAGCATCTAAACTCCCGAAAAATAGAAGTTGTAAGCTGTCAATAACTAGATTTTTAAGAAAATTTCCTCTAATTTATGAACGACCCCAAATAATTTGAAATTTTCATCTCCTAAAAATAATTACATTTTTCAAAGCTTCGCTTCAAGCTTAATTGTTGATCAAAAAATAAAAATTCCTCCATAATTTTTGATTATAATCCCATGAATATTAATCCATGCCTTTCATTTACATTTCCTTACATGCTCCACACATATGCCTCTAACGAAAAATTATTCTTTATTTTCATTAATTCTGATGATTGTATACAAGCTTATGTTTAAATAAATATAAATCCTTCAGAATTACTTTAGCAAATATTTACTTTACTTATAATTAATCATGAAATTTTCATAATAATGTTAGACTTCAAGCATCGTCGCTTGTTGATGATGAATAAGTAGGTGCTGTGTATAGGCAAAAATTATAATTAAATAAATGAGTGTAAGGAACATGTGGATGCTTAATAAATAGCTTTATTAAATGTATTCAGTTTCTGTGTTCATCTCGCAATTAGCTAGATCTAAAAAGTTTTACTTCATGCGGGCTTGTTTTAATTGTATTGATATTGTTGATTAGCTGTGATTTTGCTGGGAAATTATTTTTGTTGGAAATGAAAAGGCATAGCATTTAGGACTAGATGTTGGACATCAATTTATATTCTATCAGCTTTTTCAATCCTTAAATAGAATTCAGTAATTGATTAAGCATCCATTCAAGTCAAAAATAATTATATTATATCACGTCTGACATTGAATAACCTTCAAATTCAGCCTCCTTAAAGCCTTTACTCTATTGTATACTCTCTTATGCTTAAGCCTAAATTAAGACTCATCATCATTTTCAATTAGAACTTCTAGCTTAATAAATATCAATAGAAGTAGGAAATAAGTAAAGATTTATTCATCGATCAATTTCAATATCAAATTCATTGCAAGCTTAGCTTTCCTTCTGACAAATAAACAAACAAATTTCCATTCTTCAATATTTGCAATTGATTTTCATTATTCACATTACTCACATAGCTTAATCAAATAAATGAATGTGTAAATATTCGCTCATTCTAGCTCTATATATCTCGCTCATTTTCTACTGTATTTTACACATTATTTATTTTTATGGCAATGGGAAAGCATCTTAGGCAATTTAACAAGATTGCTTTTGCTTATCTTTCTTAATCTTCATGCTCAGTCTCACAACTTGGGTCGTCTAATTCTCAGTTTTGGTCTTGTTGACCTTAGTGTCTTAGTTTTTAAAATGTCGTTTCATTGGCAATATGGTTTAAACGAGGAAACGAACCAACTTTCGAGACCAGATTATCAATTACTTATCGATCAAATGTGAGTCAAAGTGGCTCGTTGGCAGAACGGTATCATACTTTGGGACCTAATTATTGTCATACCGACCAAGTGGTCATGGGTTCGAGACTCGGCACCAGAAACTTTTTCATTGTAGTGGTCTAACGCATCCTCACTCGATAAACCATCATTAGCCGCGAATCGCCCTAGCGCAGCTCTGGATCTCAAAAGATAGGAGAGTTAAAGGTTCTTTTTAGCGATCAATTGCCAACTGTCCATTGGACAGTTCACTACCATATAATCTGTCAAAGACAAGATCCCCCAATCATCAATTTGACGAATATCTCAATAAACAAATCACAAAACATTCCAACCCCTGACTTTATTCATCAGCTATGTAATTCACACAATTCAATCAATAACTCTGCTGAACATCGTTATTGTTGTATCTAAAAGTACACAATGAACTTTTTTCTCATACATTCAATTTTCAGTCATCGACATTCTTTTCAAAAAGTAGAGAAAGAAGAAGATTCTTCGCTACATTTTCACTTAATGCTTTAATAGAATTTCTAAATGGATATGGTAGTAAAAAGTAAAGGAAGAAGCATCCATTCTTGCATCTTAGTAAATAAATGTTAGAAAAGAATAGTGAGGAGAAAATCAATATAGATTCGATTAAAATACGATAAAAACAATCTCAATTTTCTATTTATAGTCGAGTGAATTCCTTCTTTTCGAGCTTTTTCTCTTTTCAATGTTCTTCCTTTCTATGTGAAATCGAGAGAAAAAACAATGGTTAAGTATGGATGGTTTAGTAAGTAAGATTTAGCTTGGATGAAACAGAAGGAAACGTATGAAGTTATGGAAGTAGATTAGAACTGAATTGCTGTCTGTAGTTGTGCTGAATAATTAGGAAAACTCACTAAATTTTAGAGAATTTTCCTTTTTCGGAAGGAATCAAACCAACGTACATACAAAGAGAGTGTTATTGATATCCGGTCTGTTGCCTAACCACTTAGCCACAGAGACCTTATTCTCGCGATAGGATAATGTCCTTAAATGACTCGATACCTCAGGTTCCACCCTAATTGCACATAAATTGTCTCATCTCAAACTAGTCAATAAAACCACCAAAAATACAAAATTTTCACAAAAAATTCATTTAACCTCAAAAACCGCGCTCGAAAAATAGCCATTGAGGTAATGACGAAATAACAAAAAGTAATTTTCTTCCATTCTCATGTAATTTTCGCAAACATCTTTTGACAAATTAAACAACAATGAATGAATGCGAAACGAAACAAGATAAAATAGACGGCAAGCTGATGCAATTTTCATTAAATTTCTTATTCCATTATTTATCTGTCGTGTGTTTTTTTTTGCGAAGCATTCGTGTGGATTGAATCGAATTAACGTAAAAAGCTGTTTTTGAAGGATAGAATCCATAATTGATAGCAATTAATGTATAAATATTTAATTAAATTTACTGATGAAACTTTAGTGAAATTATCTGTGGGAAAATCCATGCTGCCTTTAAGTGTTTGTTATTAAAATGGGGGTAAATAGGAGTGGATAAAAAGAATCCTTTTTGCAGTGAGTGGAATTAAAGTGAAAAAGCTTTTGAGAATTCTCGATTCGTTAAAAGCTCTTAGCATACTTCAATGGTCTTAATAGTCCTTCAATCCCTTCTTATTCTCACCTTTTTCTCCCTTTGCTTATCCATACCGTTTCGTAACAATTGATTAAGTTTGTTCGTGAATAAAATCAATCAATTTAGAATTGAGATCGTTATCATCATGCGAATTTGTCTATCAATCACTTGAGTCTGTTTCTTTAGTTTTTGGTTCCTCTTATTTTTGTTTCATCAATTCTATTTTTCTGCATTGCGTGGAGGTGGAAAACAAAAACTTTCAGAAAATATCACGCAACTGATTATACAGTTTTTGTGTGTTGATGCTGCAGATAATTTTTCATTGCTTTTTGTTTGTCTACGTCAGATTTATTTTCGTGTGTAATAAATTATGATAGAGAAATATTTCTAGGTATAGATTAGAAGTTACTCCGAACTTAAGCCTTGGTTGCTACAAAATGCTTTCCATCTGACTCTTTTGCTGGCTGAATCACAAAACTTGTACAAATTCTCAGTTTTGACATCTAACTGGCATTCATTCATTACCGTCCTACGCCATGTTGCTCCTAGAGCACCAGGATGCCCTGACCCTGGTGGATTTCAACCATGTGCAGTATAGCAAGCTTGTGTGGTAGAAGTATTTACAACAGATATAAGTATAAGTTATGTATTTTGATTCCCTTATGGACACAAACTAGGTGCAATTCCAAAGTACGCTTAGTCCAAACTTTTAAAAGTTCTCAAATGATAGACTCATCTCTAGACGTTCTCTCCGCGTGACAATAAGCCTCCGTGCGCCTTAACCAGGAAGTAAGCAAATACCTTTATCCTCAAAAAACATAAAACATTTATCATAAACCAACATTCAGTATCCAAATTTTTAGTGTTTACAAATTGCACATTTGGGTGGCCGCATAGAGAGATTGACAATGCGATAAAGCGAATAGCAAATAAAATAAGCCACAAAAGAAAAACTCGAATGACAAAAATTTCCCACACATCTATTTGCAGATAAAATATTGAATGTGAAATCTTTTTTGCTTCCGCTTGCTCATCACAGCATTGGAATGAGGGAGGGAAAATTTGAATTTCATCACATTACTGCCATGTACATATACTTTTTCGTAGTAACGAATATCGTAGCTTTATTGATGAAAAGCTGCTGAATAATGTTGTACTAGGATTCCTATGCTGGTACGATGGTGATAAATTCGAATGTATTTAATGCAGGAAATTCTCTTTTTTTTTTTTTTTGTACAACAAATTGAGGACTTAAGGTAATCTCATAAGTTTTATATACTTACATATCAATACATGTGCCATGAAATTGTGCACATTTGACACTTTTTCCTGTTCCTACCACAACAATTTCTACGTTTTCTACTTATTTTTTTTTCATTTTTGTAAGAATTTATTGTCACGACGACATCTAGTGGCAGGAATAGGAAGCATATGATTCAATCTTCCTAGACTTAATTCTAATCCTGTAAAACAATCATAAAATATTTCCATACCTTAAACATATAAAATCTTGATTCCTTTATTGAATAATTTTCCAGCATAAATTAATACATTCCACGACTTTGCTTAAATGTACTTCCAGCTTTTCGATTATGATTAGCTCTTGACGACTTGTTTGTATTCTTTTGTGCACGATTTCGTAGAACATCATTACTTTGTCCCTGACCCTTTGCATTTCCAACAACATCACGAGTTTTTGTCTCAACTGGTTTCGCTGGCTGCTTTTTAGCCATTTTACTTTGAAACCTTTGTTCACGTCTGGCTCTAATAATTTCAGGATTCTCACAAAAGTCAAGTGGACTTCTTTTAGGCTGTTGATTTTCGTCGCCACTTTCCTCACTCGACTCTGAATCGATATCGTCAGGCAATGCTTCACGCATCCTTCCACGAATATGAATTCTAGGCTCTGTATCAGCAAAAACTTCATAAGAATCATCATATTCGTCATCATATTCATTGTCCTTATCCTCAATTACATCACTGACTAAGTTGTATTGCTTATATCGATCTCTCATATCATTTACATGACTTTTATCGTTAATTAAGTCTGCATATGATTTCGGTTGTTTCTTCGTTAGATTTTTGCCATTCTTCAGCACATGCCCACCGAATTCTTCAACATAACGATCGGCAATGTTTGCGGTAGTTGTTGATGTTGGTATCGGATCTGTTTCAGGTGGAATATAGGGCTCTTGCTTGTCGTAATTTCTGAGTGCTTCATCAAGTGTTTCTGTTAAAAATTTATAAAATATTGAAGTAATTCTTAATATAGTACCTATCATATCTTATCTTACCGTCAAGCATTTTAGCCAGCACAGTCTCTGAATTATTATCATAAAATGCCAACAGTCTTCTGATGTATCCAGCACCATAATCAGGAAATAGTTCCAAAATTTTCGATGTTTCTAATTGAATGAAATCTTCCGAGTCCCTTTCAGGAAGTTGAGGACCTTCTTTTTTCAATGGCAATGCACAAGCACCTTCCATCTCAAGTTCATCGATTTCATAATCATTTATCTTTTCTGTATTATTGGACTGCACATGATATCCATTATGGACATTAGACGAGAAAGATTCAACTTTGTAAGCATCTTTTACGAATTCAAGCTTAATTTTGTCACTGTAATTAAATAAAATTAATTATTTTCATAGCAAACAGCATGCTTAAAAGTTTTTAAACTTACATTTTCTTCACACTTTGTGTCAGAACATCCAAATCCATTTCAATAGGATAAAATTTAATATAATCAGCTATAAACACTCGATATCCAGCAACTTCAGTGAATGAGGACAAAACTTCATCTGCAATCTTCAGTCTCGCTTTCTCATTTGCATTAAAAATGGCTAAAAGATTTCGATTCAAAAGATTTCTGAATGCATGAATCAATTCAATTCGTGAATAATTGATGAAGTTAAGGAACCATGCTGACGAGTCGACTTCTGTTGAATTTTGATAAAGTGTTGGAACAGTATTGTCATAAAATATGGCAATTGCCTGCTCAAGATGTAAATCATGACTACAATAGTTTTTAATATCATTCGGAACCAGTTCGATGAGAAGATTTATTGTCGATGAAATATTCATCAAGTAAAGACTCACATCCTCATAACTGTCATATAAATCACGGTTTTCCTTCTCGATCAACGATATTTGTTCCTTTATTGTCCCTAACGTGTCACGAGCAAATTTTATTCCAGTTTTTAAATCATTTGAATATTTTGGCTCAATTTTCAGCACCGTCGTAACAATTTTCTGTACTAATTCTCTATTGTTATATCCGTAAAGTGCAACAATGTCAAATAACATTGGAACAGAAATTACATAGTTCCCATAAATCAACTCAGCTTGCTTCTCTTTTGTCATAAACTCCTCATCCGATTCACGATTTGTTATCAGTCGACATATAATGACCAATGCGTTACGACAAATTTTCTCGTACAGCTCAACAAGCGGTTCATTATCGTAAAAAATGTCTCTCAATGGAATATAAAATGGTGTTGATTCTTGTAGAAAATACAACAGTGGATTGAGAAATTCCTTGTCATAAATCACATGCGACCAGAATCTGTAAGTGGATTAGAAGATATTTTATTAG
Organism: Chironomus tepperi; assembly: GCF_022539635.2. NCBI lineage: Eukaryota > Metazoa > Arthropoda > Insecta > Diptera > Chironomidae > Chironomus > Chironomus tepperi. The sequence goes on from NW_027226215.1 coordinate 321,141, forward strand.
ACAACTTATCTCTTGTGAACAATAAAGTAAATCAGATTACAAAAGCTTATTGTAGGATCAAAATAATTTTTTAAAATCAGTTCCATCCTTGAAGTAAATGAGTCCTACACATCAGTGTCTTTTTAAAACTCAATTAAACATTAATTAACTCCCGTTCTGCTGACACATTTAAAATTACATAAAATCAGGAAAACCAAAAAGCCATTTGCAACATATTCACGAACTAAAAACTGAACTCCCACAAAATCCATCAAATATTCATCTAGTGTATTGAATAACATTTGCTTGACTTCCTATAAAAACTTTATATCACATGCAGCACTGAGTTTACATTCGATTTTATTTACCACACAAATGAATAATTTACAATCAGTCGATTACTGTTTCAAATTGCATGGAATGGATGTGTTTGTGCATACAAAGATGTACTCTGTACGAAACTAGAATGTTACTTGGTTAAGTTGTGATTAAGGTAGTTGAAGGGTTTGCAATTTTGGTACGGGACACAAATTTTATTGACTGAGCAGCCGAACGACTGAACAAAGGGTATTTTGATGCTGCATTTCAGTAACGGTCCCTTGAGAAAAGTTTCGAATTTCTTCAACCAATCAAGGAAATTATAAAAGCTTTTTTAGACTAGGAAATAACTATGAAAATATAGACAACGCATACACATTAAAAACAATTATTCAATTACAATCAGTCTTTGTAAAGAACGCAAAGAAGAATGTTTATTATTCTCGCGGTTGTGTCTATTTTGATACTTTTGTATTATTTTGACAGGAAGCAATTTACGTATTGGAAGGACCAAGGGATTCCCCAATTGAGCAGTCAAGTGTTATTAATAGGAGACATCAAGGATCTTGTCCTACAAAGGAAGCCAATCGCTAAGTTTTATGGAGATTCATGCGCTCCATTTCACTCATCGCCAATTGTTGGAATTTACTTCTCATATCGGCCACTAATTATCATCAATGACATAGAATTGGCTAAAACAATATTGACAACAGATTTTCATCATTTTCACGATCGTGGAATATTCATCGATCCATCGATTGACCCGCTAACTGAGAATCTATTTTGTCTACATGGAGACAAATGGAAGCGTTTAAGGCAAAAACTAACGCCGGTGTTCTCAACGTCAAAGCTTAAATTGATGCTGCCAATTATTCAAGACAGTGTGGACATCCTGGATAATTACATAAGTAACCACTTGGAATTAAATGACCATTTTACAGTTGACATTCGTGATTTATCGTCAAATTTCACATTCACAATGATTTCATCAGTTGGATTTGGTACTCAAAATGACTGCATCAATGAGCCTAACAACTTGTTCCGTGTTACATCACTCAAAGTGCTCGAGCAGAACTTTGTTAACAATTTTCGCTTACTAACAGCTGTTTTTATGCCAAAGATATGTAAAACATTTAGGATCTGTATGTTTGATAAGGAAGTAAGTAACTTCTTCCTCGACATCACTAAGAAAACAATCCTGTACAGAGAAGAAAATAATACTCACAGAAATGACTTTTTACAACTACTTATTCAATTGAAAAATGAAGGTCTACGCAAGGCCAACGGCAATGAATCATCAGATACAGATAACTTTACATTGAACGAAGTTGTTGCAAACTCGTTCCTGTTTGTTATTGCCGGCTTTGAAACCACATCTGCTACTATTGCTTACTGTCTTTATGAACTCGCGAAAAATTCAGCAATCAAACAAAGAGTTCAGGTAGAGGTCGATGATCTTGATAAGGAAGAATTCGGCTACGAAAAAATCAATAAGCTTAAATATCTCGAAAATTGCATTAACGAGACTTTAAGAAAATATCCAGTAATCCCCATACTTAACAGAGAATGTTTAAACGACTATCGAGTTCCCAACACTAATCAAATAATTCCAAAAGGAACTCCAATCATTGTGCCTGTATACACAATACAGAGAGACCCAAAACTTTTTGAAAATCCAATGGAATTCAACCCTGATCGCTTTGATAACAAGAGTGACTCTTTATTATGGAGTTTCGGACATGGAAATAGATCGTGCATTGGCAACAGAATGGCAATGATTGTAATCAAAACTTGCTTATGTACTTTGCTATCTAAATATGAAATTCAGCTAGTCAGTCCAATCAATGAAATTGAATTTACCCCGAAAATTCCAACATTATCGCCAACGGAAAAGATTATGATTAGATTTATGAGAAGGTATAGACATTAGACGAGATATTCTGAATATTCTAGGAAAAAGCTTAGCTCACCTATGAAATTTGAGACTTAGAATCCATTCCAAATCCTTATTAAATAATTTATTCTCTCCCATCCATTCATCTTCATCGAAGCTGTCAAAAATCTTTCCTCCCCTAAATTTTAATGGAACATATTTTGTGAAGCATCTCTTTTCTGTCCATTTTGCGTTCTAGAAAAAATAAATGTGTAATTAATTTTACTGGAAGTTTTCACTTAATTTTTGTCACTTACCAGCGCACTGATTTTCTCTTTATCATGATAAATATAGACTTCATGGATCGGTAGCTTGCTTGAATTCTATAGTGAGAAGAAGATATCAGAGAATAAGTTATCAAGATTACAGTAAAATTTTCAAAGGTTGCTGGATGTTTCAATTTTGTATTCTAATGTAATAGACATAAAATAGTAGGCTATGATAAAGACAGTAGCTTATTATGAGTTGCATAAGCATACTCAATTGCCGGCTAAGCTACAAATGAGGATACTTACAGAAAATTCCATTTTTCAAGTTCTTTGAATTTCACAAAAATTGATGAGTTGTAAAATTTATTCTTTTCTTCCTGATCTAAGCTTAATTTTTATTATTCAACAATTGGTAATCCTTCTTTCAATGTTATTCTAGAGATTTAACAGCATTTCAATGCAGATTAACTTAGTTATACTATATTTTTATGAAAAAATCATTTAGCAGAAATTTTAATTGAAATGAAATGATGTTTTGATTGACTGAACAGATTTTCAAATTTAGAATGACCGTTGATCATTGATATTAAAATGAATAGTTTTACCTTAATTCGACCAATTTAATTCATTCTGTAGACTAGATCATTTAATTAACACACTACAAATTATGATTTAATAGATTTTGCATTCACAAAAGCTGTCTAGATCCCAATCACACAAAAATACGTTATTTTCAAAAAATAGACGTTCGGTTAAACCTTGTCCGGATTATTGTATTCATATTGAAAGTAACAAAAAGATCAGTTTTATTAAAAATTTAATTTTATAGTCTATTTCTTGATTTCCAAGTGCTTAAACATATATATTAATGTAAGTAAAGTGCCATTGAATAGAAATATACCAAAGTACAGTGAAAAATATCAAGATTTATTGCTTAAAGTAAAGTTTTAAAATTTCGCAAATTATCGTTCATGTTTTCAAGAAATTTCTACCTAACTGCTTAATCCTAAGATAAATAAAGTAGAATACACAAAAGATTACACTGCAAACTGATAAAAATGCAACATCCGGTGTGATAAAATAGCAATTAAAATGATGAATAATTAAATTCATCGAACATCTGAGTCATCAACATTTCTTCTTTCTTTTATTTTACATTTTCTTCGTTTTGTTATGTGTTTGTGAAATTCCAATGATATTAAATACTCGCGAGACAGAGAAGTATTCGGGACCAATAAACGAAGAAATGCTGTGTACATTGTGCAATTTGTCTCTGTGCTCTGTCCAATTTCATCAAAATTTATTCGCATTAAACCTCAATATAAGAAAATAAAAACTTTTATTCCATTTATGGACATGTCTGCTGCTTACGTTTTTTTGCACATACATCAACCTCCTTTTGTACTCTCTCACATATAGTATTTTTAATTCAACATTGTCATGTCTTTCACATCAACTATTATTTCCATTTTGGGCTTTAAAAAAAAAAGTTGTATTTATTTTGCTTACTGTAACTACTTCGCGATGCTTTGCATTGCACTACATACCTACAAACATTTGTGTAGAATTCACATACAAGGGAAATCGGCAAATATTAACACCGTTTGTCATTGATAATAAAAAATGAAGCGTTGGTGACTCACCTTAATTGCTATTTTCGTGTGTGGAAGCATAATTTGTTTCACTGTGCTTGCGATATCTCAAAAATTCAGACTAAGTTAAACGTATTTGCTCATTTGCAGTAAATAATGTCATCAAGGAAGACAGCAACACGTCGGGCAACGACCAAAAAACGTGCACAAAGAGCAACTAGCAATGTTTTTGCTATGTTTGATCAAGCACAGATTGCAGAATTCAAAGTAAGTCTACCTTAATCATCAATTTCCTTATAAACTCGACTAATCTTTAAATGATTAATTTCCAGGAAGCATTCAATATGATCGATCAAAATCGCGATGGATTCATCGAAAAGGAGGATCTTCATGATATGTTGGCATCATTAGGAAAGAATCCAACAGATGATTATCTTGAAGCAATGATGAATGAAGCCCCTGGACCAATAAATTTCACAATGTTCCTTACTCTCTTCGGTGAGAGATTACAAGGAACAGATCCAGAAGATGTTATTAAAAATGCTTTTGGATGCTTCGATGAAGACAATAATGGACTTATTTCAGAGGATCGCCTTAGAGAGCTTTTAACTACGATGGGTGATCGATTTACTGATGAAGAGGTAAGCAAGTGAATTCAATGATTGGTGGAACTGCTCAGGTTTGCGAAGACTGAAATATTATCCGAACAGTTTAAGTTAAATCCGATGGATTTAAATTAAATCGTGTGAACTTAAGTCCTGAAAAGTGTTCAATGAACCCAAAACTTCCACAGACTACTCATCTTCGTTCATAAATCTACAGTTTCATTATCAGGCAAAGAAATTTGAATATTAAATCATCTTCAGCTCTTAAAAAATTCCAAAAATATTTTAATTGCTTATTAATCTTTTTCATTTTTTATTTCATTTTCATTCAAGGTCGATGAGATGTATCGTGAAGCTCCAATAAAGCATAATTTATTTGACTACATCGAATTTACCAGAATCTTGAAGCATGGAGCAAAGGAAAATGAGAATGAACAGTAAAGTAATGAATAAAAGGCATTTTGTATCTTAATTCGAAAGTTCTACCTTTATGGGGTAATTCTATCATGATTTCCACCTTCAGTATTTTTATGCTGCATATTACCATTCTTTATATATATTTTGTAAAGTGATTGTTACGCTCACTAACCATTGCCATTCTTCTGTTTTGCATTTCTTCAGTTTTTTTTTGTCATATTTGGCTCTATCCTATTGATCGAAATACTAACTTCAAAGAAAATTTATATATCAATTGATGTTAATTATTCTTCCTTTTTATAAGCGAAACAAATTTTTTTAGTGTTAATAAAGTTCTTTAAATCGCAAGAAGCTGCGAAGTAAAACTGGAAATGAAATTTATTTTTAATTTTTTACAGCATTGGGATTTTTGTATCTACAGTTTGCGAGAATCACTCAAAAATGAATTCTAGTAATTTCATCTTAAGTGTTTTATGGATTCCCGTTTATAACATTTTCTTTAATGCCTTAAACGTCTAAAATTAGATCATTAAAAATAATGATGATTTAACTTAAGTCTAGTCCGATCGGATTTAAATTCAATATGAGATGTTTTTGGTCACTCTGTAGTTTAACGACTTTTACAAATTTGAATCAAACAAAATATTACACGCACACTAGCATAAAAATTGTGTAAAAGTAAATAAAACAAAAAAATGTTACGAAATTTAATTAATTTAGCCAGAACTAAGCTAGTAGCAGACCATCTTTATAGTTTAAAATCATGTAGAAGTTATAGCACATCTAATGAAGTCATTGGACTTAAATGTCAGTACAGTATATGTGATATTTAGGAAAAAATTGACAAATTTTAAACCGGTTTCTTAAAATTTTAATTAAAGCAACGTCTGAATCATTTCCAGACAATCCAAATGTTGTTAATCAACTAATGGAATTTGAAGGAAACTGGCCAGAAGATGTAAAGGAGAAATTCATCCAGGATATGAGTGTTGTTGAAAACTTCATTAATGACCAGGAAGAAGAAGAAATTCTAGCAGAAATTGAGCCTTACCTAAAGCGATTAAAGTACGAAAGAGATCACTGGGACGATGCTATAAATGTATTCAGGGAGACTGAAAGAAAATCTTGGTATCCTCAAAACAGAACTATAATTAATCGGCTGATTGAAACTGCATTTAAAAGAGGTGCAAGCACTTTACCACATATTCATGTACTGGATTTAGCTCCTGATGGTGTAATTAAACCACATGTTGATTCCGTGAGATTTTGTGGAACAACAATAAGTGGAATATCCTTATTAACCGATGCTATAATGAAATTAGTTCAAAGCACGACAGATCCATTTGATGCACCAGATGATTACAGGCAACAGCCAAAAGTTGACACATCTAATTTATATTCATGTAAAGTGCTGCTTAGAAGAAGGTCACTTTATATCATGAGCAATTCTGCAAGATACAATTTCACCCACGAATTACTGAGAAATGAGGAATCGATCTTTAAAGGTCAAAAGGTTGAAAAAGGAAGAAGAATTTCAATAATTTGTAGAGACGAACCTTAATGACTGTATTTAATAAAATTAAGAATATCCAATAACATTTCATGCAGATATAACTTTATTTATACGCGTAGCATTTCAAAAACCTTCCTTATAGCTTGAAATTTATCGCATGCGAGTAATGAGAATAGCTGTTCTTCATATGGACTGTGAGGATTGATGAATTCTTCCTCAAAGGCATTAAAATTAATACCTTTCTTCCTATAAATGTAGCGATGACTATAAGTTTCATAGAATTGAGATTTTTCCAGCAAATCAAAGGCCGGGTAGAAGATGTCAAACTTTGGATTCTCTTCTATAGGCTTCGCAAGTCCTGATTTGACTAAATTGTCGTTTAGAATCTCTCCATCATCACGACATGCTATTATCTCGTAAAAATCCTCCTGCAAATATATCAAATGACTTTTTGTTAAAATCCAGGAACACAAACTACACAACTCTTACCTTAGCATGATGTCTAACAAACTTAAAACGGAACAAACGATTGTAACAGAACTTAATAATAAAATTAGTTGCATCTATATCATAAAGTTTGGCATTATCTAGTGGTGCGATTCCAGAAAGGCAGGCTCTAATTGATTTTCTAGGAATATTTTGAAAATCATCAGCTAGGATGCGACAGTACTTTAAATTTAAGTATCCTTTAGTTCCAAAATCATCAGCGAAAACTGCAAGATAAATTCATGATAAATCCAATAATCTAATGATGCCCTTTAGACTTACTACAAATGTTTCCTTTCGGAGTTCTATTGCTCAAAATAGTCGCACGATTCCATTTTCCACAAACATATGCCGCAATTTTCATGCCAACTTTTAAATCATTTTCATTGATTTCTAGGAACTTTGACTCATGATTTACATTGTAGTAATCATCGATATCGTCACATAATCTAAGCAGTTCTGGATCTTCGACTTGAAGCCAAACTTTTGATGGACCAAAAATTTCCGATAACCAACCTCTATTTGGATATTCTGTGAATGAATTTGATGCTTTTGGATGTTTATTAACTTAAATAAAGTCATCGTTACCTTCTGTGATAGTAAAATTGCTGAACAAGTTCAATAATTCATTCATTATTGCGAAATATTGAAGGACTGAACAATTTTCCAGTCAATTAAAAAGTGATTACAAATTGACTTAGATTCAAATTTTTAAAAACCGTTAATTTTTAATATAAATTTCCGTTACAAAAAGTAGTAAAATATGAGTTGCAGGCACACTTCATCCATTAAAATTATGTGCAAGTGATTATGATTGATAAATGTGAAGTCACGTAAGGAAAATCTAGTGATAAAATTCAATTCGTTCAATTGTGTGCCTTTCCATTCCTAATAACAAGCAAGTTAGAATGAAGAGGAAGAACATCCTCAAGACTCTTTACAAATTCCCGTCCCATAGTTTCTCGTTGATCACGTTCTATTGCAAACAATTTCAATTGCTCGTCTAATTTTTGCTTTTCTGCCAAGTCTCTTAAATGCTCCATCTTTCTTTGTTCTAGTAATTCTTGTCCATAATGATGTCCCTTAACTCTTTCCTTCCATTTCTCTTCTCTGATTTTCAATCTTTCATTTAATTCACGTTCATTAAATTTCAAATTTTCCTCCTTTTCCTTAGCAGCATCTCGAATTTTCATTTTTTCCTGTTCGATAATCTGATGAACTTGAATAGAACGTGCTTGTTGATTGACCAATTCTCTTTTCTTCACAAATTCACAACGTTGTTTCCATTCATCCTCATTCCTTTTCTTCCTTATGTCATCAATTAGTTTCTCCTTCTCACATTGCTCCATGTCATTCTGATGTCTCGTTTTTCTTAGGTAATCTAGGTAGTGAAAGACTTCTCGACGAAAGTGTTCCTGCAACGAGATTATCAAGTCAAGGTTCAATTTTCCGTTGGAAAGTTCAAAATTGAAAATTTCTATTGGAAAGTTCAAAATTCAAAATTCAAAAAAATAAGTTCACATCTAATTTTTAAATTTCGATTTTCCGTTAAAAAGTTCAAAATTTCAAATGGAAAGTTCAAAGGTCAAAATTCTCAATTTCCAGTGGAAAGTTCAAAATTCAAAAACAAAAGAGCCGTTAAAAATTTCTCATACCTGATCTGATCTTCGTGCATTCTCTTCCTTTATCATATCATTTTCAATCTTTTTATTGAGAATCTTTTCAAGTTCAAGTTCCTTTTCCCGTTGATCCTTTCTCAAGTCATCATTTTTATTAATTTGCATCATAATTGCTTCATTTAGCATTTTTCGAGTTTTTTGTTCCTTCTTCAACCTTTCTTCATCCTGCATTGCTTCTTCCTTCTTTGAAATTGAAATCTGCTCTAATTCCAGATTTCTTTCTTCGTGCATTTTTTGGGAATCAGCAAGAGATTTTTCATACATTTGACTTTTTAGGTAATCTTGCACAGCTAAGCCCTCATGACGTTTCTGATTCAATTTTGACTTTTCCATTTCAGTTTTAGAGAAATTATCTCGTTTGAGGACCTGATGCCAGTTATCTTCAATATCTTTAATTTGTTGAACTCGTTTTTCAAGGTCCTTGATTTGTTCCAATTGACACACTTTCGAATCAATTAACAACTGATTTCTCAGTGATGGTCGAATGTCATCGCAGTCATTTCTAATACAATTAATTGAATATATTCAATTGAAAAAATTTAATACAATTACTAGAAACTCACATGAACATTCTGATTCGTTGTCGTCTGATATATTCTTCATCTGCTTTCGCTCTAGCATCTTTCCAAGCATTCATACGATTAATACGATCTTGAAGAGATTCATTTTTGATAAGAGAAGTAAAGGAATCCATTATGTTGAGGAATTAGTACAAAAATTTCGATACACCGATTTAGGTATTTTAAAACATTAAACAATTTTTCGTTTCTAGGCAACGGTTGCTTTGATTTAAATGTGATTTTTCGTTTGAGACAACGCTGAACATTGTAGAAAAGCTCTAAATAACGGCCATATACAATTCAAATTAAAGTTCAAAAAACGACATTCTAAAATTCGAATTCAAGTTCAAAACAACGTCATTCTAAAATTCAAAATGAAGTTCAAAATAACGGCATTCTAAAATTTGAATTTTATTGTTCAAAACAACTGGGAATAATTTTTGAACTTCTGGAAAATTTGAATTTTAAACGACTGTTAAAATCATATTCACAACAAATTTCCAATATTTTAATTACCTACCCATATCTTCGGTAATAGCTATCAAATGCTATTAATCTATCGTATTCACGACACACTTTTCCTTTCAAATTAATAAAACAATAATTTTATTGATTTTAATTCCAATCTGTCATGACTTTTATGGGCCTGTCGACATTCAAATTTACAGACGAGGCAAATCACTTAATAAAAGTAAACAAAGTGACAATCAGTTTTTTTGTTATGAAAAATTTATTTCATTTATTGTTGTCATAATAGGCATAAAGTTATTCATATAAAATTTTTCTTTCCATTTATCATAATAAAATATTTTTCATATATATATAAATTTTACCATTGCAATCAGTTTTAAAATTAATTCTTAGAACTGTCTTGTGAGTGAGTATATGCCCATTAAATTTGGTTCAATACCATTCATCACAAAATAATTTCAAATATTTGGTGAAAAAATATTTATTTTTGTTTTCTTTTACATACATTTTTTAATTTTATTAATAATATTATTCATATGTATAGATTTATTGGTATTTCCTTAAGAACGGACATAGTTTCTTGTGATAAATCGAACCAATTTAGAGCTAATTAAACAATAATAGGCCTACATATTAAGTCTAAACAAATTGTGTGAACAAAAATTTTACATAAGTGCATAGATCTAACCTTTTTTGTTCCAATACAGACTGTGCAAGGGATGGTTTTAAGTGATTAATTATTAAAAACATTGAGAAATGATTGATTTTACTTAAGAAAATTAAAGTTCAATTTATAGAACATTTAACGGTTAAATCAAAATTTAAATTTCAAGTTCAAAAAATTTTGACTGAAAAATTTGAATTTTTAAAAATCGTTAAAAGTTATAAAAATTGAACTGTCTAAAATTATTGCAAATATAAATTAAATAAGCTTTTTTTTTCAAACAATGAAAAATACATCCTTGCTTACTATCGTGTATAAAAGCGTAGAAAAAAATTTAAAATATTTTTTGATTAATTGTTAATATCCGTATATGATAGGAGAATGGTGTGTATCCTTGCTCGATAAATTCATGGAATCTAAAGCATGCTTTAATTTATTTATGGAAGTTCTGGTCGGTTTTTTCTAGTTTTGAGCATATTCCCTTTTGTATCGTTATTAAGGTAATCGTTGGAGGTAAGTGGAATGTATTTCGATGCATAAATAAATTATCGAGAATAAAATTGTAAAAATCCTGACTGAGTAACGAGCGATTCCATGAAATTTCATCATCTTAATTCATTAAAAATACGCAAAGTAAAAAATTTAACATAAAAAAGTATAAAAAAATGTGTTTTTTTGAAATTGCAACATCGTTAAAGTCATCACATATTCGCTATATCGATCCATACATACACACGCACACTAACTATAAGTACAGGAAAGTGAGAAGTAAGAGATTTAATTTTAAGCATCTACATGTGAATTGTAGCTGCTGTGTATCGTGCTTCTCCACGGCGCCAACGCCATGCATTTGGTCTATATTGAATTAAGAATTGTCCACTGCTAGTGTGCGGATGTGTGTATGCATAAAATATCCAACAAATTCCAAGAACTACAATTGCAAATATAGCACAAATTGTTGTCACAAATCCTGAACTGGCTTTTCGTTCATGCTGAGTTACTGGCGATGCTATTCTGTCCACAGATATCTTATCATCTTTTGTTACAATTGGAACTACACTAGTGCTACTTATATTTGGTTTTGTTGTTCCGGGGAACTCTGGATTTGCTGCACAAAGCTTCACGTCAGTAAACTGTGATTTATCGCATCCTAAAAAGAGAATTAAAATATTTGGTCATGACATAATTTATTTTTTGATAAGGTTATCGCAATAAAGTCAGTCTTAATTAAAATTTGCGGGTTTTGTATTGTTAAAAAGGCTTTGCTTTGATTAAATTCTATGCTGAATGTTATGGATGTCAAGTTGATTGAAATGGACATTTTTAATTAAATCTATTGATATATTCCAGTGGAAGTTTGGAAGATTTGATTTAAAATTCTTTTTGAAATTTTAAAAACCGTTTTTTTTTTCAGTCAAATTATTCCACTGGTATTACTTTTGAATTTTTGAAAACCGTTATTTTTCCAGTCAAATTATTCCACTGGAATTACTTTTGAATTTTTAAAAACCGTTATATTTCCAATCAAACTATTACACTAGAACACTTCAATTATCGCAATGTCCTTCAAAATATCAATAACAAAACGACGTAAAATTTTAATCTATTAAGAAGACAATTTGGGTTTATCGTAAAATACGAAACAATTAAAAAGAAAAATTAAGGTGATAGCAGTAAATACTATAGCATGTCAACACCGCTTTTTCGATAAACAAACTACGCACAACAATAGTCTAAAAATAAATAATAATAATAATAATAAAACAAGTAAGACAGCTTACCATGATTAGTCCATTCTTGACGACGTCTATCAACACCTGATGAACATCTAGCCAGTGAAGGACACCAATTACATGTAAATTTAATATCATTTTCTAAGCATGACTGACAATCATTAAATGTATGACATGTTGGTAAAGGTGTTAACTTAATTTTTGTGAAATTTCTTATCTCTGGGCCGGGAAAGTTGACTCGATGATATTCAAATATTGTCTTCCTTCGTGCTTGAAAGACAGTCTTATCGATAATATATGCATCACTAACACCTACTTTAACTGGATGCTTATCATCTTCTATTTGTGTAACAGGTATTGGCAGGAAATAGTAAGCAAAAACAATGTCACCATCCTGATATAACGAGGCACTAAATGTGAATGGTCCGACATCTTGTTTGTTTTGTAGATAAACTCTCTCCCAATAAACATGAAAAGCTTTGTCTATAAAGGAACAAGAACAAATTTGTCATGTAAATGATTTGTGTAAACAAAATTTAACGGTTCCGTTTCTTACCGTCTTCGCAATATTTTACGTATGAATCATTTGACAAGCTGGGGTCAAAGTTAGCCATTAATGGCGATATATACTGCGTTGCTGCAAGCCAACTATGAATGTAGTCACCTAATATGAATAAATTAAATATTTTTTATCAAACAGCAATTGATGGAAATTAAAAAAAGTTCATTGTACCTGCATATAAAAAGCCTCCCGTTGCAATTCTGTAAATTAAATTAACATAAATAACGTCATTGTCTTTGTCTCAAATTTTAAGGAAGCTGTGTGTGTCTTACGTTATATTGTTTATTGGATGTCCATAGAAATAAAATTCAAATGGTAACTTTACAGTCATTGCTCTTCGATGACTCTTTGACAGAAGCTTATTTATGGTAAGATTTGCACAATCTGCGTAGATACTCTGCCTATGTAGATTTGTAAAATTTTCATTTTGAATAACCGTACTGTTGTAATAATCGTGGGAATCTTCTTGAATTTCCTTAATGTTATTATTCATTAACGTCTTGTTACGTTCTTCATCTGTTATATCGACATCAGTCCTAAAATCAGAAATGATATTAAACATGTTGTTTTGGTATTTGCGAAAAAATCTATTGACGTAGCTTCATTTTAATGTTAATTAAAACAGTCAATAAGACTTGTTAGCTGATATAAACGCATAGCTGAATTATGAGAAAGTATTGAATTGTAATTTATAGCTTAAATATGTCAGTAATCGACAGCAATAGATTTTAAAGCTCAAATCCAACCCACAAGACCAAACAAAGTTTTCAGCCATCACATACCATTGAATCTCCGGTCCATTTTCAGCACTCTCTGAGAAATTTCCAGTTTTATTCGAAATTTTAATTTCAGGCGCCAGTGATGACGCAATTGTTGGTGTCACATTCTGTGATGGCTTAAGCGGTACGACTCTACTTTCAGGTACTTTTGTGGTTGTGATACTCGATGACGTCGTCACTTGTTGCTTACTACTGTCATTCAATGGAGCTATCTGTTCATTTATTGTTGATTCTGTTAATACAACTGGAAATACGACAAGAAAATATTTGTTCTTTTAATATCAATGCTAATACAGATTAAAGCTTGATTGGGTTTTTTACAGTCACAAATTCCGAGGAAGGAAAAAATACCTAAGAAATTGGAATTTTTTTCACTTTGCTGTGTGCTGAATATGTGCGGAAAAGGTGGAACTCGAAAGTTCACATGTCAGCAATTGTGCAAGATGAAAACAAATTCTAATGACATGTAATCGACACTCATCTAATAATGACATTAAGTAAACCTCACGGTGTTAATACGCATAGTCGCCAGTATGACAGTATAATTATATCATTTGGAAATTCACATTCAATTTTTGAATCATCCAATTTCGTCATTTGCATAGATATTTCTTTAAATCTATAGTTTTGGTATTTTTGTCTGTCTTGCAATTTAGCGGTTTGTTGAAATTTGAAAATTAACGGTCGATTAAAATTTGAATTTTTCAAAAGTTCAAAAATTCAAGTTCAAAATTTTTAAATTTGATTTTTCAGTTGACTTTCAGTGATGGAATTCCAGGCATGAGATACATACATCACTCATTTTAAACAGCCTACAAGACTAGTACTAAACATAATTGTTATATAATATCATTTAGACATGAAAAAGAAACCAACATGCTACCTGGCGAGCATATCCATAGTAAAAGAGAGGCCGTTTGCTAGCTTAATTTGATTTTCGTTCATTAACAGTAGTCGTCGAAAGAAATTATAGCTTTCCGTACGACATATTTTTTTTTTCAACATAAATGTGAAGTAAACGAGACATAATAAAAATGTTGTGATAAATGCTTTACGATATGCTTAACGACGGACACGCATCATCGAAACAAAAACAGAATATGTAATTGTAGCTTATATAGACATATCATGTATATAGATGTATATGATATCTAATAAGGGAATTAAAGGTAAACTAGAACGATTTGTCGATAATATTAGTCTTGTTGCTTGCGACTCTCGTCGCATGCTAATATATAGAACAGTAATATTTTCGTCAATATTTAGCGAAAAAAAAGAGAGACTTGCTAACGGTACATTTAGAAAGAAATCCATAATAAACTCTCAAGACTCGTGACGTATAAAAAAAATTGAAGAAAGTAACAGAAAAATCTGTTGTTGTGAGGGCGGCTTAGACACAAAAAAGTAAAATTTCATTTTTTGCACTTAAATACAAGTTTGATAATTGTTCCTGAAAAGACAAGGAGCTTTATAATGTTGTAGTTGGTGGGAGAGTCACAAGCTTGCTATACCACCATTGACTAGAATCCACAAGGGAATTTTTCTGGTGCTCCAAAAGCAACATGGCTTAAGACAGTAATGAAGGAATGCCTATTAAATGTCAAAACTCAGAGATTAAACGAGTAAGACAAGGATCATGCTCTTGAGTATGCTCACAAAATAGAGTATGCTCGATTATATTAATTGAGTATAATCAACCTAACTTGGTGGGATATGTGCTTAAAAGACTAGATTAAAATCTACTATTCAAACCTCTCGCTTATACAGTGGCTGCCCCAACAAACAAGCTTTCAACTTGCTATCTCCGTTCCCATACAAACGAATGGACAAAAAAACGTTAGAAGTAGTCATCAACTGGATATTAACTTGCCATCAACTAGTTATTACGTTTATTTGTCCTGTCGGGAATGACGACTCATACTAACAGGCAGACAGTATGCTTTCATAATACAGAAAGATTACTACCCCTAACAGACCAAGGTCATACTCTGAGTATACTAACTTTTGTGAGAAAACTAATTTGTATGAAAAAAAGTATGCTTTGAGTATGCTCATTAATGTGAGTATGCCCTTTGTATGCTAATGTACGGAACCTAAAACAGTCTCTTTGCCGGTTAGGGTCAATTCTACGCTCATTTCAGTAAACATGCCGATTGTCAATTAAAGAATATCGCAAAGAATACAGAACGAGAATGTCCGTGAATTAGCAGAAATGAAGATGAGTAGAATGCATTGACAAAAAAAAAATAAAAGAAATAAAATAAAACATTTATTAATGAGCTGGTTAAACCAGTCGAGAAATATTGCGGTGAGAGAACTCAAAGCTGTATAATCTTTCGACAAAAAAAAAAAGATTCGTATGATATTTAATTTCAGTGAGTTAATATGGATATACATTTGTTATTTTGGTGTGCGAAGAGCATTTCATAATATTTATTATTTCATCTCTTCTTTACATTTACTTTCATCCACATCACATCTATTAAAACTGACTACTTATGCGGTTTCCAATACAGTTCATTTACATAAAAATTACTATACAAACTACACACTTTTTTTTATTATTTCGATAATTTAATACTCGCAAAGTTCATTATCACTTCTTTTATTACAATTGTGCACTCTGTGTGTATAACGATGATAAGTGGAAATATATACATATTTACTGCATTTTATGATTAAACCTGAGAATGATCCGAATCGAGTCAAGGATAAGTGTGTGCTAATAGACTGTTTTTCACTGTTTCTGGATGTTGATTTGTTTGGTACTGGTATAATACGGTACAGTATAAGCACATCACTAGAACATTCCAGTGTGTCAAGAGTGAACAACTTGAATTAATGTCTAGATTGCAATTACTAGATTCACAACAACACAGGTTGTCCAATACTAAACTAGACATTCGAGATTGTACACTCAATATAGTAGCTGAACAGACTAGGATCTTGTTCAATTAGATTAAATGAGTATACTTATGATCAAGCTCATTAAGGTGGGTATGCTCATTGTCTTTTAAGCGTAAAGTATACCAGAGTCAAAGAAATCAGTCTTAGCTCAATGAGACATGTCAGTAAGCACACATTAAGAAATTGTCGCCATGACGCCGAGACGCCATGACGACTTTGAGTCAAATGGTAGTCGAATGCCCATTTTAGTTGCTTTTTGCAATTGGCTACTACTTGACTAAGTCAATTGCCATTTGACTAAGTACTTGAATTCGTTCCGATCAGGTATCATCTTAAGCAGAGGACGAAAGCAAATTGAGCTCGTCAAAGTTCTCTGAGTACAGATTGATATTTGTATGAAATTTTATACTTCACAAGAGTCAGCAGAGAAAAATTCTATGCAAATTTAAATCTATTCTTAGCGAACCGGAAAGAATTTAGATCGACTCCGATATCTGATCTTAGGAATGTCTTAAAAGAAATTTGATTAGCTATCGTAAATGATCCATGACACTTGAAACCTTAGGTTTGCACATGATAACACTTGAAAATTTAGCAGTCATCCAATGATTGAAAAATATTAGTCATTGGAAATTTGAACGAGATAAACTACTCTTGGATTGTGTAAGGTCCAAAAAATGATAAAATGAAGTTTATTATCTGAGATACACTTGAGATTTATTATCTGTTGCCGAAATGATGAGTAGTAAACTCTTAATCAGCTTTCGGAATTGTAAGGAGATTAGTGGTAATCCAGAAATGAAACTAAGATATCTTATATTTTTAAGATTAAGCACAGATTATTGAAGCACCGAGATCCAGTTAAATTTTTCTTTCTAAATGTGTACAATAACAAGATCTACTGACTCACAAACACCTACAATAAAATACCTTATACAAAAAAGTGGAATTGTTGATATCACAATAATGTTCGTAGCCAATTGAAATGTTAAGTTAAGTAGCATAAGTCGCAATAATTTTTTTTCTTTTCAGGAAAGACTTTATTAACCTCTTTGCATATCATTTTATCATCAATAACAATTCGTTTATTCTATTAAATGTCATTGACAGATGATCAATTGTCGATTGCACTGTATTGAGGACAAATTTTGAATTTTGATTCTATTTATTTAACTAGAGAAAATCATTTATGACCTCGCTCTTTTTAACACTTAAAATAATTATTATACACAAATCAAATCGATTTCGACCGAAATGTAATTTTCTCAACTTTCAGTTACTCAGCGTGCTTTTCTCTCTAATTTTTTTTGTTTCTTTCCTTCCTCAAAACTATTAAATTGATTTTTTTTTTTTTGGTTCAACTCTTTCCACACACAGCACATAAGATCCAAAGACTGACTTACCACTTTCAAATATACATAAACTTAGACAAAACGCAACTAAAATTTTAAAACAATGAATTTTCTGTAACATTTCACAGTAATTGATTTAACTCGTCACTAGATAAAAGAATAAATATCAGAATTAACAAATACACTATTTAATTATAGTAAAAAACGTCTCCTTTTCGATTAAATCTTAAAAATTGCGGAGAACATTATTTTATGTTGTGAATATACCTCGACTATTTTAGAACTGAATAGATATGGAAGTTTTAGCTTCCACGCGTGTCACGAGGTCGTTTTCATAAATTTGTTTCACAAAAAGCCGTTACATAATTGTACAATTAAGGCATACTGGATCTTATGTTTTCATTTATTCACTGGATGTTTTTGAAGTTTGTCATTTCCCTTTTGCTGTTGTGGGAGAATTTATTTCGATAAGTACATTATATCATAGTCCAGGTCGTGGATCGTGATTGATCTGTGGAACCAGCGAAATAAGTAAATAAATCATAGTCAATTCTTACCTTTTAGAAAATTATTTGCAAAATGAATGGTTTGTGTCTTTGATAAATGTCAGAGTTGGCATAGAATGTATTTGAAAACACAACTGACGAATTGCTGTTGTATGGTTTTGAGGCACTTTTTTGAGGAATTGTATGGCTTTTTGGAATTGAATGGTTTTAAACAATGCTTTTCAAATCGTAAAAAGACGGTAAAAATTGTGAAAACAAAATTTTTATAAATTTAATGTAGCAACAAGCAAGCATTGAAATAAATGTCAAAATCCTTAAAAAAAGTACTTTTGTAAAAATTTAGTGTTGTATTTTCAATAAAAGTGAGTAAAATCAATAGTATTAGGTGATGCTAATCATGTAAAGTAAAGGAATTTGATGGCATATCCAAAATTTTGACTTTCGAGACAATTTTTAGTGAATGTTAGTTAGTGTACAAAATTCATATGATTTGTCTATTTAATTGCCAATAGTTAGTTTTTAAGCTGTTTCTTAGTCATCCAGGAACTTAAAATTGTCTGTCTGTAACTAAAAAGTTTAATTTTTAAAAATCAGAACTTTTTCTAACTGGATCATAAATAAGTTGAATTTTCAGCAGAAATGTACAGTCTCTGCCCATACCAATGTGTTCGAACAAATGTGATTCGGAATAAAGTTTCGAACATTCTTTCCTCCGCAATCACTTTCATGTAAGAAACTTTAATTTTTTTATTCATATTTATACACATTTTTCCCAGCACTGATAGACATTTTCCATAATCATTTTGAAGACGCAGCATTTAAAAGTCAGAATTAGTTCAAGTGAACAAGATAAATGATACTAAAGACTATAAAAAATCTAAAATAATCCAGTGCATATTAATTACAGTTAAAAGTGATAATCAAAAGTATTAAATTATTGTTTTGTCGAACAATTTGCAGATTTAGCTCGCTATCGAACATCAATATTAAGTAGAGCGCAGCATAAGAATATGAAGACAAGTCAAGCCTTAGCGTATGCCTTTAGATTGAACTACAGTCAGGTGAGTTTTCACTTTTAATACATTTTTTTTATTACCTAAGATGATTCACATGCAACATTCTTTGGAAATACCAAGTCCAATACATGCATAACTTTCAATTACTTCATCTGCATGCATGCATCAATCAGTATTCTCCATGCAGACAAGTTTAACTTCCGTAATGAAATTTAAATATCTTTCCTTGAGTACGAGTGTAAGGAAGTTAGCCATAAAAAGTTGTAGGAACACATTTTCATATTGTGACGATTCTGATCATTTAATTTTATTTATAAATATAGTCACAAAAATATTCGCATGGATACAAGACAAGTGAAAAATAATTTAAAAACTTTCTCATATTAAAGTCCAATTGGCGCCGCAGACTACTGCGATCTATTAATAATTTGGGGCAATTCATTCTATTATCATTAAATACAGTACAAATAAGTACGCAGATAATTACGGCATAGATAGTAGATTGTGGATGAATATCCACTTTTTGTTTCTGACAATAACCTTGAAATCCGGTTATATCCACTTCAAAAGAAAAGGTATATACTGTATTGGACAGAAACGATTATACTTGTTGTATCCGCAATATGCAAGTCCAAAAGTCATACATTCAACCATGCTTCATAAAGACAGACAGATGTGTCAGGTTTCTTTGTTGAGTCTCAAATTTCCCTCACGGCTCTGTTAAAGATTGTGTAATAGCTGTACTTAAATTACAAGACAACGAAGAAAAATAATTGCAAAAGCATAGCTGTATAAGTACGGCAAGAACGCATTCACTAAATCTACAGTTGGCTGCTGCAAAAATAACGGACAAAAATAATTTAAAAAATAACGACTAAAAATATTTCAAATTTTTTGAACTGCAAAGTTCAAATGCGTTCAAACCAATTTTTGACAGTTATTTCATGCTTTTAAAGTATGCAGCATAAAAACAAATATTGCGACACAAGCTATTGCTATGGAGATTCACAGTCCATACAAAAACCGGACATAGAAATCAAACAGTAGACAAAATGTAGACACAATAGATTTGGTATTATGCTATAATGCCCTAGAAATGCTGATAATGTTTTTGTTTGTAGTGCCTTCAATGTCATACATTAGATTTCGGCAAGTGATTTTCTTTCTATATTTACAAAACGAAAATAAGAAGAAAAGCATGTATCTTCTAAATGTTCAGCTGATTATCTAACAGCCAGTCAAGTTAGTTAGCATCAATAAAATAATAAGAAGACTAGGAAACTTTTTTGCGCATCAAGACCTCAATTCTCGCCTTTTGTAAACAGAAGATAAAATATATTCTTTAATAAAATTCTGTGAAATCCCTCAAATGACCTTGATGACGAGATGACTATCGCGTAATGTTTTGATTCACGGCAAACGTCTTTTTGCCGACCTCCAAACATGTTTCATGTGACATTATAGACTGCTCGTATCCAAATATTTTTGATAATGATATATGCACACACATGTCATGCTTATTAACATATTTTATATTTAATTTAATTACAGATCGCTTCAGAAGTGAATGGACCGGTTCGAACGATCGCAAAAAGCGATCATACTGGAGTATCCGCTGCATTACTTGCTGCAATTGGATTAGCCCTGAGCTCATTCTCGGTTAAACAAATGGTATCCAAGTCAACACGGAAGTTTTAAGCTTAAAGCGACAAGAGTTTCTCAAAGAAAAAAATTAACTAAATTAAATAATTAAAAATTATTTAAGAACGTGTAGAGAGAGGATGGATGGTCATATGTGATGGATGTGAATTAGATATCAAATTTCTTAGAATAATTTTTTTATGTTTAAATATGCTTTCAAGATCAGTAATTATTTATTGACGTTAATTCACTCCTCATTTTGTGATTTAATATTCTCATCGATTAATACGAAGTATCAATGCAAAAATAAAGCTACTATTAGGTTTTAAATTACATTGGTAATGAATTTAGGTGACACTTTTTAGACTAGATGCATGATATAAATTTAATTTGTGAAGTGCAAATGAGATGATATTTTTATTTTAAAATTTTTAACTTTTTTTGTGTCAATTTTTTAAGCTTAATTAATTAGCCTACTTTGGAAATTATAATAAAATATGCCAATTGTGCATCACTTTAATTCAAATCTAACGAAAACTGCTTTTTGATTGACTTTTGCTCCCTTTTCTTTTTTGTATAGCTGTGAAAATTAACAAGATCATTATCATCATGACGATAATGATAGTCATGAACTTAAATGATGAAATTTTGTGTTTGCAAAACTATTTTGCATTCATTTAGCAACAGCCAGAAAAAAGTCCTAAATGGACTACAATTACATTGAAATCAGTTCAGATTTGCGTGATATTAAAGTGCATGATGTCATTTTATAGGAATTTATTACATTACTTACTTAGAATTCGGATGATATTCCTAGAAATATGTTGAATTGACTGAAAATAGTAACGAATTTTTGAGATTTATGTTCAAGTTCAAAAATCTAACGGGATTAAAAATTTTGAAAATAATTTGAGCCTTTTTTAGAAAATTATTTTAAAGTTCAAAAATCTACCGGTTTTGTATATTTTGAAATTATTTTGAGCCTTTGGCAGAAAATTATTTTAAAGTTCAAAAATCTAACGGTTTTCAAAATTTTGAAAATAATTTGAACCTTTGAATTTAAAAAAAATTTTAAGGGTCATTTCTGAAATTTAGCTAAAATCTATTGGGTATTAAAATTCTATTAATAAGTATCCTAAATCCTATTAGAATACTAATTCTTCTTCCTGCATAAAACAAGAATCCTATCCAATAAAAGAATGATTTAAAAATAAAAAATGTCAATTTATTTTATTCGATAATCATTTGACTTTAAAATGAGGCTTCAGTCAAGTCTTTGTAAGAGTCTAAGACATAACAGTTAATACTGTTATAACACTCATGAAAATTCGCTATGTACATAAGAAAATATGTCTTATGACTCTCGAAAACTTTCCATTCCAAATAATCCAGTGAAAATTATAATTTTCACATTTTAGCAACAAAATAATAAAATTGTCCTTGAATGGGTCTTGATTGGAAGTAATTTATAAGGTCAATGCTTTTTTTTCGGTAAACATATCACGAAATCAGTGAATGAAAATGTTGATCACTCGCCGAAAAGATGCAAAATCTTTATATATGTAGCTATACGCCTACAATTAGTCACGACTTACTTTCCTAAGAAAAGTGAAAAATCTGTGCTATTTTAATAATTATAAAATGAGAAAATCTTAATTTATTGAAACAACTTTTTGGGTCTTATATCGCAACTTAATCCTAAAACTCAACATTTTCTAGTAAATTAACTTGATGATGCTTCCTTATATGATCTTTAAGTAATCTTGCATATCCAAAACTCTTTTTACAGTCATCATACGTACACATAAATTCTTTTGTCTGATTATGGACATTTTTGATGTGTACATCTAAGTTGAATCGCCGATAAAAGCCAACACCACAAATCGTACAAACAAATTCCCGAACACCAGAATGTATTGCCATGTGCCTTTTTAATGAGTTTGAATTGTTGAACTTTTTGTCACATAAACTGCACACATAGCGATTTTCATTTTTATGTCTTAAATTGTGTGAGTAAAGCGCTCGTGCCGATGGAAATAATTTATCACAAGTTTCACACTTGACTTTTATATTTGTATGGATTGATGTCTTATGAAGTCTTAGTAGCTGCTTGCAATAAAATTCCTTATTGCATTCAGTGCATGAATATGGTCTCAAGTTGTTGTGCTTATTTATGTGTCCTTCCATTCGGTTCTTTTCAATCATCTTGCCACAAATTAGACATTTTTGGAGGAGCTTTTGGTAAATTTCTTTGCCTTTCTCCATTGATGTGTCTAATTTCTTTGATGGTGACATTTTTATTGATGATTTAGGAATGATTATTTCTTCCTGATACTCGCTGTCACTCATTATCTTTTCAACAGCATACACAATTTCCTCATTTTTTACTGGATTATTTAAAAGCAACTCCTCATCATCAGTTTCAGTAAATTCTATCATCTCATCATTTGTTTCTGATATTTCCTCTACAACATACTTCTCTGGATCTAGTTCTTCAATCTTTTCACGAAGATCCAGTTTGATTAGTCGATCATGGATGTTTATGCAATTTGTTCTATAATCATTGAATGTTCTTAGACATTCGAAGCAGTTTATGCACATTCTTAAGTCCTCTTTATGTTCTATGTGATCAAACTAAAAGTAAACAGTGTAATTAAGTAAATTTTGTTATAAAACATGAAAATTTTTCTTACTTTTATTGATGTCAGCAAATAAACTAAATCCTCAAGATCTTCGTCTATTATATAACATTCCTGGTCCAGTAAACTAGTCGTGCACATTCTACAAATTGTGTTAAGCTCCAGATTTACAGGCAAATCCATAATTTTGTTAAATTTCAGTTGTAGTTTGTTTTGTTTACCTTTATCAAATGGTCTGATTTCACAAAAATTCTTCTAAATTATACCTAACAGAAATTCTTCTTGAAATAGGTAATTTAAACAGGTAGTAAATAATAAACTTATTGAAATTAAGATTCATTGAAAAACAATTAATAACCCTGAAATAAAAGTTCAAAATAACGTATATGAAAATTTTGAACATTTTTCTCGAAATCAGACTTTATTCTGGAAAATTCAAAAATCAAAAGTTCGTTGAAAGTAGAGAATAAAATTAACGTCTTTCAAAAATTTAAATCGCAGTAATATTAAAAATAAAACCATTCTAAAACTCTGAATTTGGAAATAAATTTATATTGCTTAAAAATTAGTATAAAAATACGTAAATAATTAAAAGAATTGATTCCATTGTCCGCAAAATTAATAGACCATAGTGAGAAAACAGAAATAAATGCCTGCATTAACAGATGAAGTACCTTTTCGTGAAAATTCTAAGCAAATCGGAGTAAATAAAAGTTTGCTGTATAATGGCTCACGATTTAAAGGATTCCAAAAAAGCAAGGGAAACAGTTATGAGGTGGAGGTAATCTTACAGGTAAGCGAGTGACATCCAAGAGCTGTCTTGTACAGATTCAGCGATTATAATTTTTTTTCCATCGACGAGGTTAATATGTCTTGAAGGTCCACAACTTTCTTTTTTTTCTCGTGCAAGAAACTTGCATTTTCTCCCTACACACATTTTTGTGGGATTCTAGAACCATCAGCATGGTCAAAAACTCATTAGGTCTATCAATCAATTCCTATATCATTTAATCAGCTAATCTGTAACATCTGTTGAA
This sequence comes from Chironomus tepperi, assembly GCF_022539635.2. NCBI lineage: Eukaryota > Metazoa > Arthropoda > Insecta > Diptera > Chironomidae > Chironomus > Chironomus tepperi. The sequence goes on from NW_027226215.1 coordinate 345,739, forward strand.
AATTGTTTAGTTTGCATTTAACTGGATTAGCAAGTTGATTAATTATGATTGCAACACATCATACAGATGATGCATTTTTCGCTGTCCTTTTTATTTAAAACATTTGTCATGTGCGTGATTAAGTTTTATTCATCATCATTATCAATCTGGGGAGAATTAAACTTTCATACAGAACAATAATATCAATCACTACAAAATTATCAAGTTTCTTTTCATTGTGAACGGACTATTTTCGTTCAACCTTTTTTTTTTTTGCAAAATTCATTCACTCTTTCCTACATACTCGTCGTGTGAAATAATATTATCATCGCTCGTTCCACCAAAATAATATAATAATTTGTCCTATTTTTTTATTACTTTTTATATTCGATAGCATGTTGACGAAGAAAATTGTTATTTGTGTGGCTACTTGAAAATTACCGGATTGACATTTGAGGTGTGTATCATGTTACGACTGGATCCTGTTCGAGACGATTTGTGAAAGCACTGTACATTAGCTTACGAAGAGATTCTACTGGATGTCTAGCTTAATTTCCCTCAAATTGTTTTAGGAATGAGATGATAATTTGTATATGCAATTGTGTTTCCATCAAGTTTATGCAAACTGTCACTGTCGACTTTTTGGCACCACCTACAATTTTTGATATTGTCATCAAAATCTAAAAATAATGCTTATGTAGCACATAGTTGCAAAAAAAGTCAGCAATATTCTGTCAATTAAAAACCATACATTACGTTATTTTTCAACCCTGACCTACGATAATCGTATGATCGATTCGTAAGCTAATCCGGTGAAATTTCCGCATGATTATTGTCATTGATAAGATTAATATTAATATTGCATAATTTCTCTATATTTTAGTTTCCAACACTAACGACATTTTTCGATGCCGAAATCATATCCAAAAGATATCCTTTTCTAACGAGAAAATGGGATGCGGACGAGGATGTAGACAGAAAACATTGGGTAAGGTCATAAATCTCATAAAAAATTTGAGCATGTCTGAAACTTTATATTTTATATTATTTTTAGGGAAAGTTCACAGCTTTTTCAGACTATCAGAAGAATTTCAATTCAGATGACTTTACTTATGATGCACTCGAAAAGTCAGACTTTGTATTTATGAGATGGAAGGAGCATTTTCTGGTTCCCGATCACACAATTCGTGACATAAATGGAGCATCGTTTGCGGGCTTCTATTATATTTGTTTTCAAAAGTCAAAAGCACTTATGGAGGGATATTATTATCATAGATCATCAGAGTGGTTCCAGTCATTGACTCTCGAGCATCAGCCAGACGATTTTATTCAAGTTTATGAGTTCAGATAAACTTCCTTCAGCATTAAAATTCATAAAAACAAAAACAAAAAAACTAGAATGGCCAAAATTTTGTTCATTTCTTGGTCTACTCTATAACGTACATCTATTGCACCTCTGACACATTGTTATATCATCTTCTATTAATTCCTTAATTTCTCTTCATTTAACAACTCATTTTTCTCTTATGTATGCAGTTTTTGTGTATAAAACATTTTTGAAAAGGTGAAATTAAACCAGTGAGATGAGTAATCTTGTCATTAATTTTATTACGGATAAATGCAGGATTTTGTGGGGGATTGTTCATTCATGTTAATTGGGATTACGTACTGACACTAACACATTTGTAATTATTTATTCGGAAATTAAATTTTTAATTATTTTTTGTGGGCGGTGATTCCACCGATGAATTTTTTCACAAAAAATGATATTTCTCTTAATTTACTCACTTTTTCACTACTTTTAATGCCTTATATCATGTATTTACCTATTTACTATCGTTTTATGTCATCTAGTACCTTTAATACACTTTAATTAAGGAAATATTTCCATTTTTATGCCCGTTACTTATACTTTTTTTGGAATTTGTTGTTTTTGACATCATTTAAAACGAAAATATAGACTATTTAAACACTTTTAAAGCTTCTTTGGTAGTCTAATCGATGGTTCCTTATCTAATACATCTTATGTTGTGCTTATTAGGGCTCAAAACCAAGCTATTAAGCTAAAATTATTAAAAATTCTCATTGTTGAAAAAAAGTATAAGTAACGAAATTCCTAATCCGCGGGAAAACAAATTTTTAAAATCAAAATTATAACTTAATTAACAGCAATTGCTTTGATTAGAATGCTGTTTATGATGTTGAGTGAGTAAATAAAGATGTTTATCTGGTATTCTTGAAGTGTCAACTGAATTAAATGTCATTTTGGAAATGATTAAATTTTAAAGAACACGGATTATTCAAGTAAAAATTTTCAAAATTCAACCAATCGGTGGAATCACCGTGGGGCAACGTAGCAAAGGGAAGTGACATAAATCAGAATTAAGATTTAGACATGAACTACCGATTCCAATGCATCAGTTCCATAAAATCTAATAAGAGATGTCAGATTTTTTTGTAAATTTTTTTTAAGAAAATGTTTGAATGTGTTAGTGTAAAATTTTTAAATAATTTTTGACGGTTAAAAACCGGAATGAATAAGTGCAACATGTGCTTGCAATAGATGAATATTGGAGGAAGTTAATGGAAGGGTAGTGTTGGTTAAAAAAAAAATGTTATACGAAACTATTTTATGATTTTCATCACACACTGTATTCTATCATTAACATACTTACTATTTCTTTTTAATTTCAAAGACTGACAAAAAAAAAATTTACGATATTTCTTCTATCTAAAGAATCTTTTTTTCAACCCCACATTTATATTTGTTTCTTGGCATCACATTGCTAATATTCGCTGCATGTTTGCGGATCTGAGAAGAGATTTTTTTTTAAATAATATTATTATTTTAATTCTATTCAAAGCTCAATAATTTATGGAAGAAGATTGTTTTGTTGCAATTTTGTTTGTTAATTTGTTTTAAAAAAAAGCTTTTTTTAATTCTTTTATGCTGTATAAAAAAGATACAAACGTTTTTTTTTTGTAAATTAAAGAGAAGCAGTTCGACTGTCGTTAATTAATTACTAAATTTCAATAGTCACACACACAAACTTTCTTACTATTTTTGTTTCGGCGAATTATTAAAAAATTTATTTACTTTTTTTTTTTTGTTGCAAAAATTCCGACATAATTTGACGATCAAAAAATTAATTATGGAATTAAATGTCTTACCTACAAAAAATGAATACAAGAAGAAATAAACCTTTTTTTCACATCAATCAAATCAAAGTATTGATGAAAGTTGTAACATAAAAAAAAATTATATTTTATTAGAAAAAGAAAATTAAATAAATAAAAAAGATGTAAAAATTGAAAATAAGACTCAATTTTTTTAATGACATTTTTTTGCAGATTTTTATTTCAAACTAGATAATATATGATCACATATCAAAATATCCTTAATATAAAAAATGTTATTACAAGGTAATTTAAGGGGGGGATTGATAGACGAAAAGTGATGTTGCATCAAATTTTAAAATCTCAAAATTACAAATATTTTAAGAAGATTTTTTGACATTTGATGGTAATTCTTGGAACATGACTAAAAACTTTTATTTTGAAAATCTAAAGCTCTAAATTTTATCATAAAATTATTTCAAATTTTGATAATACGTTAGGAATTAACATTTTATTTTGAAAACCTTTAGTTCAAAATTTGATTGAAGATCAAGTCGGTTTAAATTTTAACAAAAACGTTTAAAATTAACGACTTTTTTAAAAACATAAAGTTCAAAATTTGACCTTTGATTCAAATTCAAAAAATTCGTTAAAATTTAACGTCTAATTTGAAAAAGTTAAAGTTCAAAATTTGATCTTCAACTCAATTCAAATTTTGAAAATTCGTTAAAATTCAACTTCTCATTTTGAAATTCTAAAGTTCAAAATTTGATTTTCAAACGATTCAAATCGTGAAAGGACGTTAAATTTTAAAATTGAAAAATACGTTAAATTTTGAATCTTTTCAAATGTCATTCAGTTCACATTCCTTTCCAAATCACCATCAAATGCCACAAAATCATGTTCTACAAAATTTCCGAGACAAGTGATTTTTTGAACAATATGTGACAACAAATTTCTCAATCAATTTTCAATGACTAAAATTCATGATTTCCAATGCACATCTGTTTTTTTGGATACTATACATTAAAATATGTGGATGAAATATATAAAAATTAATGAAATGAACAATGAAACTAATGTAGGTATATATTGATTTTGTTAGTAAATAATACATACTGGACGTAAAAAACGATTTTTTTTTTGTTTAATTTTTTTCTCTTATTTTGAGGAAGTTTAATTGGACTTTACGTGCAAGATTTGTAAGAAGCTGAATAACATTTTTTTTTTGTCTGCAATTTTTTAATGTGTAGTAATCGTTTGATCGGTAGACTGTAGGTGGAAATTCTTTATATTAATAATAAGTTGATGGCCAATTAAGAACTGCTAATATTATTATTTTTAATGGAAATTAGGCTTTAATTTCTTGATTATTTGTGTGGGAAAAAGACTTTTTGTGGTTTTTTTGCTGTAATGCAGCAAGTAAATTTGAAATGAAAAACTTCACACATCCGCAATTAATTAATGCCACAATACTCTCGTGAATATTCATTGAATGTCTCATAAAAGCGAGACTGTTTTAACTTTTTTATGGCGCAGAATTTTACATTTTTTTGTTAGAAATTTAAAAATCTTTTTTCAACATGATGGATTGGTTATTTTTGTACATTAAATATCTTTTTTTGTTATTATTTCTGAATGTAACTTTTTTTCCAATTTTTTTAAGTACCGCAACGGTATAATACGATTAATATTGATGTATGTAATGTGTTTTAATGACTAAATATCTACTTTCTTCAACATGTTTCATCAAATATCATTTTTCAGCAAGTAAAAAAAGTTCTGTTCATTCTAAATTCCTGATTCTTTCAAGTCGCTCAATTCAAAATTTTTTTTTTTTAATTTGTGTTCGCATATTTGCATATTTTGTTGTCATTTGAGATTATATATTTTCTATTGCTTTTCGTGTTGATGATTCAAGGTAAATTCTTTTTTATTCGCATACATTGTCAACATCTTCTACTTCCTCTGTTTCTTATTCAGCAATTATTTTACATCTCAATTAATTCCTAGCTTCTGTCGCGATTCTCATTTAACACATAATCTTTTTTTTTACTCAGTTTTAAACAATATATGGCCATAATTTTAACAAAAAAAAAATATTTTTAAATAAAAAGTTATCGTCCTTTTTATGACTGGTAAATTGTTTTCATAGAAATAAATTAATGCTCATCAAAAACAACTAAAGAATCTACAAAATCTTACAGCAATACAAAGTTTTTAAAAATTCGTCTTTCTCAATTATTAGCCTAGCTGCTCAAATGACGATGAGTTTTCTAAATGGACTCCAAACTAAGTATGGATTCCAAATGGAACCTTATATCGCCCGAGTACATGTTGGATATTTTAAGTATTAAAGTCAGGTAGTTAAGCTTGATTAAGCTCTTTGAGAAATGGTCCGGAAATGGACAAAGAAGTATCCAGAGCTCGAATTTTATGTGGAATCGAGTTGACTTGCATCGACTTTTCCGTACAAAATTTGAATAAACTTCGAGCTCTGGGATGAAAGTATGCTTATGACATTTTACGATGACATAAATTATGTTAGGTCTTGTGATTGAAAAGAGTGGGACAGAGTCTATAAGTTATACGATAAAATGACAGCATAAATATACAATTGTACACCGTTCTTAACTATGCCCTAGCACACACGTTGTGCTGTACAGGGAACCCTAACAGTCAAAGATCATGCTTTCATGGTACACAAAGATTGCGGTACCTAAAAGCGGTCTCTTTGCCTCATAGGGTAATTTCTCGGTAGTAAAGTGATGAGTATATTAGACTGTCAAAAATGTATATTTATATTCCTATCCACCTTGCTTGCTTGCACATTCCTAAGCATTTTCACAAATCATGTCACAAAGCATCACACTTCCGTATTAAATTAACTTAATTAATCAATCATAACCCAAAATTCTTTTGACACTTTTTTAAAAACTTTGTATTACACGAGACAAGTTCATTTGGGGATATACTGTCTGTTTCAACGAAGAAAAAAAAATATTAATAACTAATCCAATTTAAGGATGAAAGTACAGAAAGTCATTTGAGACGTGATCTCAATATTTATAAAAAAATACATATAGATGAAATGAAAGAAAAATAAAGATAAAACATTTACAGATCACGATATGCTGCAATTATTCTTTGCACTAAACTTACTACTAGTTGGAGACTTACATGTTATATTTTTTGCACTATTACAATTATTATTGTTGTTGTTCATATAAAAGTTATTATGTGTACTTGTTAGCGCGTAGGATTTAAGATGAGATTTGAGGGATGGTGGTAATGGAAGAGTATCAAATGAATAAACACTTCGAATCCGTCGCACGATTGTTCGACAGCACAACTCTTGAAGTGAAAGTACTGAAAAAAGGATTTAAAAGACAAATATGTAAATTAATTAATTAAGGAATGATTAAATCCTACGCAGAAAATCAATACCAACCTTTATTTGTTCTCCATATTCTCTCCATTCCATTTCTGTGTAATGCCATTCTTGCTAATTCACAAAATGACTCTCTAATATTGAAATCGCATAAAGGAGAAATCTCAAAGCATGCCATTTTATGGCGACTTGCATACATTTCTGCCTGTCTAGCTGCAACTTGTCTTTTGAATGCAAGATGCAAACGATTTCCGACTAAAACTTTTGGAATACCAGGTGCATGCTCATCAACTTCCTTAAGCCACCTATTAATTCCTTGAAAACTCCACTTATTTGTTATATCATAAACTAGAATTATGCCTTGAGCGCCTCTCGAATAGCTTCTTATTATTGTACAAAACCTTCCTTGTCCGCTTGCATCCCATATCTATGGAAATATATAATTTTTTTATATCCAAATAATAAGGAAATGGTTCATTGTTGATCGTATATATAATTATTGAGACATCATTAAAATTTTACGATTTTAATTTGTATAAATAATGGTTCCTTACCTGTAGTTTTACTCGTTTACCATCTAAAAGTATGATTGTTGTCTTGTATGTTGCTATAAATGACAAATTAAGCTATTTAATATCTTTTTTGTTGTCACTTATTATTATTTTTATGTTACCATTTTCATTTGCAGGATCCTGATCTAAATTATTTAATATCTCTGTTTTCCCGACATCCTGATCACCCACTAGTAACACTTTCAACAAATAGTCGTATTCTTTAGCCATTTTAATGCTGTTTAAGACATTTATTTAATAAATTTTTTTTCCTCTATCAGTTTTTACGAAAATAGAAATTTGAATTTTGAACGACGGTTATGATTACTTTTGTGAAATGAAGTTCAATTTTTCAAAATATTTGTGATGGTTGACAAAATGACACTTTTACCTGATTTTCCTGGATTTGATCGATTGGTAGTGAAAAAGGTCTTAATTTAATGATATACTCTTTTGTTAAAAGCTGTTAGAAGCATTGTTAAGCATTTAATTGTCATTAAATAAATTATGTTGATCACATTTTGAACTTATTTAAATTTTAAAAATTCGTTGAACATATTTATATCCAAAAATGCTAACACTGCATACTAGTTATGCTTGGGTGTCATGTTGCAAACTTAACAAATTGCCATAATTTCCACGAAAAATGGATAAATATCAGCAAGTCATCGTTGATAATATCAAGAAGGAACCTGAATTAATAATCGATGAAAATCAGAATGACTTGGAAGTAACAAAGCAGCATAAAGAACAATGTGATGATGGAGAAATTAAGCAATTAATTGATGACAAAGTGCCATGTAATTTTTGCAATAAACTCTTCGGTAGTGTCAAGATATTGAAGATCCATCAAAAGTTTCATCATAATGGTAATTGCCTGTTCAGTAGCATGTAAATAATGGTGATTTTAGTGACTTTTATGTTACAGACGCTGTTTATAATTGTCATGAATGCAGCTTTAAAACAAAATATTACAATAATTTGCAACAGCATAGAGATTCGGTAAGATCTGTATTTAAGAATTATTGGGAAATTTGGCACGTGATTGCTGCATATTTCCATGTAAAATTCGTGCTCACTAACACATATAAACAAATCTTCAAATTGCAAAGTTTTGGAAAAAAGCTTAAAATAGCTCTAAATTTAGCATTTCTTTAGTATCAACTTACGAGAACTTAATTAATCTGCAGTTAATGATATGATTCCAATTGAAATCTTGCAGGGAAAGCCTAAATTTTGCAGTTTTCAACTCAAATTAGTTTTGTCATTGTGTTAGTGTTTACAAAAAAATTCAAATTTTGACCGTTACAAATTTATTCTCTTTGATTCAAATTCCATCTCCAGATTCATCTCAATGTATTTCATCACAAGTGCCAATTCTGTGAAAAGAAGTTTAAAGACCATAGCAACAAGAATCGTCACGTCAGAACAATCCATAAGACATCCATTCACTATTGTGAAATCTGTAATACAAAGTTTTCAAGGAAAGATAATGTCAATCTACATATGAAACGAATACATGGAATATCCAATATGATTATTGCAAATTCTCTATTTAAATGTGATCATTGTGGTTTAATGTCAACGACAAAGATAAATTTATTAAAACACATGCAGAAAGTTCATCTTTAAAGGAAGAAGAAAATATGAATGCATTGAAGTTTACTTAATATTATAATGAATGTGATAAGTAAATACACAAATCAAATAAAATACGTAACAATAATCTTTATTTAAATGTGATTTATAATTTATTATGCTTGTGTCTATCATTTCGCAAGAAGGAACAACACTTTTTCCATGGATTAAAAATTTAAACCTCGGATTAAAAAAATAAATCCTAGGATTAAAAAATTAATTCTTAAATCAAACCTAAATTTTGACAATTATTGACGTACTGATTACTAGTACGAATGTGAATAACTCTCAAAGATATTGATGTATCTGTATTTTATCATTGATGCCAATTTTAGATTTCAAGTCATTGTAAAGCGCCAGACAATCGCTATCCATTGAAGCACATGATACAAATCTTAAATTATCAAAATTTTTAGCCACATACTCAACAAGATCATTTTTAAGGCACCAAACTCCAAGTGATTTTAAATTAATAGACGCATTAAGGAATGGAATTAAGTGTGTCAACTTCAATGAAAATGGTCCTAAAGCATGCAACTCAAGTTCGGTAATTTTTGAATTTTTATTCAATTCAGTCACGTTTAATGTGCCACAATCAAGAACTGGATCACTTGAAAAGAAGTAGAGCCGATTAACAGCCTTCAAATCATTCCAAGTTCTAAAGAGTAGACTAAGGTTTGCGGAATTAATTAGACTAATTGTTTCTAACGTGTCGCCTTGGCTTTTTAGAAACTTTTCTATGTTGGTCAATGTTTTCGTCGGTAAATCATAGTCCGACTTGTAACTTATGAATAATGATTTAAGCTTGAATGTCATTTCATTGGATATATCGCGATTAAAGATGTTATTCTTCTCATCAAGATACAGATTAATCTCTTCCAGTGACTCATTTGTTTTTAAGAAACTTGAAACGATTTTCACTGTTGGTCCATAAAGTCGATACAACACTAGACATTTCAGATTATTGCAGGGATTTTTAAATATTTTATGGATTAATTCAGCTGGGACACTTGAAATCGATAAGCACTTTAACGATGAAAAATTAATATTACATTCTCTATCCAATTCACAATTTTCAATCTCCAATTCCTCAACACATGATGCAAAGTGCTTCAAAACATCCAGCAGCCTCTCATTTTTTAACTTGTTTACTTTAATTCTCACAAATTTTCTAGTGCAATTAAATAAATTAATCAGTTCTACAGTCTCATCAATAGTTAGTAAGATCTTTCGGTGACAAATGCTGTTATTGATGAAATCAAGCCATGATTTTGACACAAGACAGCAAGTCAAAAAATCACGTGTTTGTAAATATTCAAAAATAATCTCGCACACTTCAAATGGCAAATCGAACGGTCGATTAATTAATGACATTATTGTTTTTGCTACAAAATATAAATATTGACTGAGGAAAATAAAGCAATTAAGAAAGGAAAATCTAAAAATATTAGTAAACATTGAAAAAACGTAACGGTCAAAAACGTCGTTAATTTGAATTTGTACGTTCAGTGAAAAAAGTTGAGTTTGTTTAGTAAAGGTTAAGTTCTTGAACTGAACGCACTCAATGAAAAAAGTGAGCCATTCACAAGAAATTTCATTCAAAGAACAGAAAAATTCAATTAAGGATCAAAATTAAGTGTTAGACGTCCAAAAACGTGTAAAATCGTTAACGCGGATACCAATCTATGGAAGTGCGTCAAAAAAAGGAATAGAAAATAGTGAATTCATGGAATTTTAGAAGATTTTTCCAGATCCATTTCTTTCTTTTTTCATTTCATAAAAAAAAGAGTGACGAAGAGGGAGATAGAAAAAAGTGCAAGAGAAAATATATTATAAAAAAATAAGAAAAAAATATATATAATTCCAAGAAAGGGCAATATAAAGAAAAAGAAGAAGAATAAAAAAATTTAAATTTGTTTAAAAAAAAAATTGTGAAAAAAAAAAATAATAAGTTTAGTGAAAATAGTGCGATAAATAAAATAATCCACAATGTCGTTAATGTCAGATACCATGATCGCGAATAAATATCGCGTTATACGAAAGATTGGAAGTGGTTCGTTTGGCGATATCTTCTTAGGAATTAATATAACAAATGGCGAAGAAGTAGCACTGAAAGTCGAAAGTGCTATGGCCCGTCATCCACAATTGCTGTATGAGTACAAATTATACAAAGTACTGAATGGAGGAGTCGGAATACCCCATATTAGATGCTTTACACAGGAACGCAGCTACAATATACTTGTTATGGATTTGCTCGGTCCATCATTAGAAGATTTATTCAATTTCTGTAGTCGTCATTTCACAATTAAAACAGTTCTCATGCTTGTTGATCAGATGATTGGTCGCTTAGAATATTTACACGTAAAAAATTTCATTCATCGCGATATCAAGCCAGATAATTTTCTTATGGGCATTGGACGACACTGCAATAAGTTATTCATAATTGACTTCGGTCTTGCTAAGAAATACCGTGATTTCCGCACTCGTACACACATCGTTTATCGCGAGGACAAAAATCTTACTGGAACAGCTCGATACGCTTCAATTAATGCTCATTTGGGTATTGAACAATCCCGTCGTGATGATATGGAATCGTTAGGTTATGTTATGATGTATTTCAATCGAGGATCACTACCTTGGCAAGGATTGAAAGCAACAAACAAGAAACAAAAATATGAGAAAATATCCGAAAAGAAAATGTCAACACCCATCGAAGTACTTTGTAAAGGTTTCCCAGCCGAATTTGCAATGTATCTCAACTACTGTCGAAGCTTGCGATTCGAGGAGAGTCCCGATTACATGTACTTGCGGCAATTATTTAGGTGAGTCATCAAAATCATTTTTTTATGTATTTTTTTGTACTTCTACTTCTCTTCCCGACCAAATATTTTTAAGCTTCTTCCAAAAAAAAAAACATCTCTTCTTTTGTATCTGTTCTTCTTCTCAACTATACTTGATTTTATTATTTTTCTTTTTGTCTGTTGAGAAAGAAGTAACACTCTCTTACTTCTTACTGATTCATTTTTATTGTGTCTGTGTTAGATGAACTTGTTGTTTCGTAAAAGATTCTATTTATTCAAAAATTGTGAAATTTCTTCATTACACTTGGTTTTTGACTCTTTTTATGATACATACTTCCACACTTTATTATGTGATTCTACTCGATACATCCAGTGAACTATTTATAATCGACGCATTTGTGTTAAAAACAATAAATTTTTTTTTGGAGGATTTTTTTGGAATTTTTAATGTTGAAATGAGGAAAAATTCATTATTATTGTGATCCAGAGGTTGAAATTCCAAGTGTAAATAATAAGTGCTCAAATGTTATTTTAAAAGAATTTAATTAAATGCTGAAAATGATGCATTTAAAGTGAAGTTTAAATTTTCCTAGAATTAACCTAACGAATATGCTCCTTAATGTGACACGAATAGTACCTGTGACTCATTGTAAAGAAAATTCAGAAGACTTTGGGAGCATCAAAAATGACGTCATACGTTGTGTTTAGTACCAACCTTGGATAAAAAAGTCGATAGGATGCATAATCCATATAAAAGCAGTTTTTCATCAACACTGTAAACAGTTTGCCACTAATTGGACAGCATTTATGAATGATCCTTGAAAAATTTCACGGTTAATTTCCGTGAAGGGCATGTGAATCATTAAAGTTTTTAGAATGAGCCTGAGAATGTGCTATACATAACATACAGATACATAAATAGAGCTCATCCTCCTCATTTCATTGATATCATCTGGATCACACCCTAACAGACAAAGAGACCGCTTTTAGGTACCGTAGTTGTCTTTTTGTACCATGAAAGCATGCTCTTTGCCTGTTAGGGACAATAATAAGAATTCTCAATCCTTTCTAATAATACCAAGAAGCAAGTCAACTTTCAGACTTTATCTAAAACGCAAAAATATAAAAATTCTTCTAGATATCAAAAATATTGCGTATTTCATCACAAATGCCTTTCTTTCCTTTCCTTTTTACGAAATCCAATCATTTTCTATATCCGTCGTTTTTATTGTGTTTTTGATTGAATAACGAAATGAATCTTTTCTAGGTGTAATACAATTTACAATGTATTTTGATTATGCTGCTTACTTGCTGACTTACAAAATATATATAACAATTTTATATGTAATGTAATTTGCTTAGTTGGGTTCTTGAGATGCTTTTATGCCATAAGTTCTATTTTAAGGATTGGCTGTTGTATAAGTAATTGTGGAAAGGACAGAGGAGTCAGTCCAATTATAAGCTTCTTTTATCCTCAATTTTCATTAATTAAAAAAACTTCGATTTTTGAAATAAATCCTTCGTAAATATGAAAATGTATGTCGACAACAAGACTCTCAAGTTCAAGAGAATATCGATTCTATGACACTCGTCTGGCCAATAATCTTGATTTATATCTTTTTTGGAGAAACTGACAACATTTATTATTAATTAGATCTTCCTACATTTTATGAAGAGAAAATTTTAACATTTAATCGTTATCAGTATGAACGTATTGCGTCTTTTATTAGCTAAGTTTTGTTGTTGTGTTCTCGAAAATGAAATGCTTTACGTATATGTGTATGAACACAAAAATGTAACTCCGAACTATGAATCATATTTTTATTTCGTACATATGGAGCTTAGCATGACAGCTGCTACGTTGCAAAAATTGTTTTGATAATGTTGGATGTTAGCGCATTTTTGCAAAACGATTAAATTTGATTCTGTTTGGATGATAATTGATCATGTCCAGGGATTGATACTCGATTGGACCTACTCGAGTAAATTTTTATTAAATATTTAGTAAAAGTAGGATTGATTTTGAATTCAAATTTTAACGTTCTTTAGGATTTTAAATTTTGTAGTTAAAAAATTCAAAAGAATTTGAATTTAAAATGACAGTTGATTCACTTGGAAAGCTAATTTAACAATTAATATGATTCCACTCGATTATTTCATCATGCCAATTAAAATTTCATTTTATCAGTTCATATTCAGTCATTCACACGTAATAAATCCAAGACTATATCATCAGGATATTCAATATGTGAATTATACTCAAATAATTTGATACACGCATGTTTATTAATTAAAAATCACTCATTATTATTATTAATCCTTATTACATGTCTGAAATTAAGACTCTAAACATCTAATAAATTTGATTATAGAATAACATTATTTTACGCTTCATCAATAAATGCTTGTTATCACATCCCGAATGATGTCACATTTAATTAATATGAATAATCAAAGCTTCATTGCCAAATAAACTTAAGCAATCTAATTATAGATGTGTATTGAGAGCAGAAAATTTTTGCAATAAATTTTGCATTTTGCCAGCATCATATTCAAATTAAGAGGGAATAGATGTGCACCTCTATATCTTCATGCATCTACATACATAATTAAAACACAGAATATTTATAAATAATCTATGAAAAAAATGGATTTAACTTAAACACATTCACTGTGTGAGCATAGAAAAGAATATGCTTATGTGTTCGACTTTAAAACTGCTGAATGTTGCGTTCTTTTCATGTAAATTTAGTTGAATATTTTTTTTGTGCCTGACAAAAGAAACCCGGAAAATTTTTCATATTTTAAAATGTTTACTTATTTGTAGGAAATTGTGCAGTTCTATTTGAGAGACGAGAAACTTTAAACCTAGAAATTATCAGTGCTGACTATCAGACGATTCATTTTACTAAATAAAGATGTTTATTTGCTGACTCTTTATTGATTTACATTATCTTAATTTCAATAATGAGACTAGTTTGACTAAATATGTCATATATTCAATGTGTCTACATTCTATATTATTGAAAAAAAGTTAATTAAGTCGAAAATCAAGTTTTGTGATTTCTAAAATAAATTTTTCTATTTATAGTCGAATTTAATATGAAATCAAATTCTGAATTGTTTATTAATTATTTGTTAATTATATTCAGATTCGATTCTGATTTTTATGACATTTCTGCGATGATTAATTTGAAAATTTATTAAAAATTTAGATTTGAATTTTAATGTCAGAATGATAAATGTAAATAATTAATTTTCATCATGTTCCACTTTTTAATCAAAATGGAACTGATAACATCTTATTAGTAAACTAATGGAAACGGCTATATTGAGAATTTAAAAATCTCAAATTCAATTAATTCTTGAACTTGTTTCGACTTTTAAATCAGTAAATTTAAATTTTTAACCGTCGAATTTTACATTCGAAATTATTCAAAAATCGACACATTTTCATCAAAAGTTTCTCAAAGCTAGTTATTTAGAATTCAATTTTTAATTCATAAAAAAATCTTCTTCTTCTTCTCTTTGTTTCTTCCATCTAGATCATTGTTCATTCGATTGGATCATAAGTACGATTATGTGTTTGATTGGACAATTTTGCGGCAAAATTCCATGGTCGAGATGAAAAAAATAAAGAATGATGATAGTATAGCTAAATTCAAAGTAACATAATCGGCCGATATATTCATACTACGCGATTCTTCTGGATATGATCACTAGTAAATTGCATACATTATAGCTGTACTTTTTTTTTCTTCGTATATTTTCAGTTAAATTTAAAAACTTTTCGCAATCAATTGAATTTTAGGAAATTTTCATTTTTTTTCCTTCCTTTATTTCTATTAATAATGTTACGATTGCGTTGGAGTTCTTACATTTTGTTTATATATGTTTTCATTTATTTTCTTCACATATGATTCAAATAAATGCGTCAATCAAGCACAGAGAAAAAATAGAAATGTCCAAAAAAAATATTTTATTCACTTTAAAAACTTTTGTAATTTTAAACTTTATAAAAAGGTGCTTTGTCTGTTATTTTCATAATAGCAATTTTACCTTATTGTAAATGATCCTCTCCCACATTGAATTTTATTATTTTTTCAAAAAAAGCAGCATTTTGCATTCGGCGTTGATTTAAAGTTGACCTTAGCAAAATCATGAACCATGATTGAAAACAAAAAGTTAAATTGGAGGCGAGTTTTGAGATGTTGCCAGATTCTCATGCTACTAATAATTTTTTTTGTATGTTTTTTATTCAAGTTCTATTACAACAAAAAAAAAAGTGAAGAAAAAGAAGAAAATGTAGTTTTGAGATTATCTATGGCAACATGTCTGGCAACGCATTTTTATTGGATGGAATTAACAAACTTTGTTTTAACGAACTTTGAAGATTCAAAATTTTTGAACTTTTATCAATTTCACATCCCTTTTATTCAAATTTTTAGCCGACTTTTCAAGTTAAAATTCAGAAAAAATAAATTTACAATTTAAAAAAAATTATTAAGTATCCAAAAATTCATTTTAAGCAGTTCCTTGATCGAATCATTCAGCATTCAATCAATCAATTATTTATGCAAAGTGATCATTTTTATTATTTTTATTAAAATGCGCTAAAATAATAATTTTAGTCGATGATACGAAACATTCGCGGATATTCATGTTGTTTTTATTCTTATTCATTATAAAATAACTTTTTTCAATCGTGTGTACATGAACGGTGGAGGAATCAAGGTCAAAAAGTAATTTTTTCATAGATATTGTTCTAAAGTTTAGATTTTTTGAAGAAAATTCGTAAATTTTAAGCTATCTCTCAGTTTACTTTATATCCACAATGCATATTATGTAGTGTGAGTCAAAAAAATCAAGCAACAACTTGTATAAGCATGTTTTCTTTTGCATAATAACACGATGAGTGGTTTTTACGGAAAAAGCTGCATAATATAAGAAAATAGCTGAATAAAAATTGCACTAAAAAGTTCTTGGAAATTTAATAAAAATGAAAAAATTTGCACAAGTTTTAAGCTTCTCCTTCAAAACACCACGCGATGGGATTGGTGATGACGTGAGCATTGCCATAGAAATAATGAAGAAAAATTGAACCTTTAAGTTGAGATCGATTTTTATTATATTTTATTTATTATGCTGCTTATTGTAAATAAATGAATTATGAAACTTTAAAGTCATTGTGAAATTAATGATGATTGTATAATTCACAAAAGGGCAACAACTAAATGAAACAACAACAACAAATATTCATGCTTGACTTTTTCCTTATAGATGCACATCAGAATAAGCAATTTTACTCAATTTAAGTTCTGAAAAATTTAAATCGGCTCACAAAAAATGTATATGCAAATGTGAAAATAGATTATTATCAAAAACCATTAGCCATAAATAACATTGAAGTGAAAAGCTTGAAAATTTTTTTTTGATTTCAAATAGAATTGAATCGCATACAAATATAAAAAAAAGTTATCATTTCAGATAATGCCTCATTGACCTCATTTCTATACACTTTTTCATGTTATATGAATTCCACAACTACATAAAAATGAAGTATTATACATATTGAAGCCCCTATATTAAAGTATGTAACCTTCACTTTAAAAAAGAAAACAAAACCAAAAAAAAAAAAACATGCGAAATTCACAAAAAAAATAAAGTTAAAGGAAATTCAGTATGTTATATATATGTTGTTGCTATCCAAGTTGTTTATGGTGCAAGAAAAGAATCAAATAAAAATTACGGGTATTGCCTGGCGAAGCTTTATATACAAACTCATATTAACAGTCTTAAGAGCTATAGTTTGGGTCACATGTCTGTCAAGTGCTCAACTTTCGAGCTGCATAATGTAGCGTACCGCATTTTTCGTATCTTTAATTTGTGTCGAAATCAACTGTCACGTGACGTTAGAGCAACATCATGTCTTATCGTCCATACGACGACGTATCGGTGCCTTAGCTATTACGTTGTGCTGTTCTGGATTAGAATAGGAATATCTTGAGTAGAGTTCGAAGTCGACTCGGATTTTGTATGGAAGTGTCCACTTGAAGTCGATGTGGAGCTCTGATCTTGAGATTTAAGCATAAATCCATGGATTCAGATTTTCTTCGTTATTCTTAACTAGTCACATCACTAGTAATCCCATATATGTCTACATACAATGTATATATTTCGGTGGTGGAGAAGGAAGCAAAAAAAAAAAACGACAACCAAAAATGGAAACAGCAAGATGTGCCGACACCGCAGAATAAAAAGCGTCACATTGTGAGAACCATTTCGACATATCTTTCTGATTTTTTTTTCTGTGTGAGAAGCTTTCCCGTCCTTCTCGGTGTTGAGCATTATAAATATATATTTAAAGGTAAAATAAGAGTAAATTTATATCTGGAGCAAAAGGAAATAATATCAAGATGTTGCAGTGTTGTGCTGTATTTAAGGGAAATTTCAAGATAATCTTCACATTTCTATTTTCTTATTTGCATTTAAATCTGGATTAAATTGAATGGTATTTTTTGGATATTCAGAGTATGATGAAACTCGAAGTGAATAAAGCAGAGTTGCAAAAGAAGCACCTGTCGTAGGCAAAACCGTACAATTTCTCAATGAAAATGCATGCCTTTTCTTACAAAACCATACAAGTTAACAGACAATTGTACTGTTTTTGTCTGTGACAGTTGCTTGTTTTTCAATTCTGCAATAAAGGTTCATTATTGCATGATATGCTGCTCGGGTATTGTGGCAATTGGCACATGGAAGCCTGCCTTAGGCGCCATCTAAGGTAGGCCATGGATCACAATTGATCTGTATAGTCCGGCTCGGTTACAGCATTATTGAGAAACTTATTTAATTGCACATCTTACTCCTTCAATTCCAATTCCAAGGCATATGTAGGACTAACTACATCTTCAATGTCTAATGGACAAATACAAAAAAGTTTGCTTCTTCAATACCTAAATAATCAATTTTATTATTACTTCTTTTTTTTGCTGAGCTTTAATGATCATGATGACTTTGTTAATTAGGAAACACAGTAGGTGAGGTATTATTGTACATGATTATTTCAATACATGAAAATTAATTAATTCTCATTCATAAAATATATTTGCAAAATAAAAAGATATTCATCGACACAGTCACAGTGAGAAAAAAAAATAACAGAGACACAAGCGTCACGAAGAAAAATATTTTTAGCAATGTTTTGAATTTTTGACTTTCCTTTGTGTTCGATATTCGTTTTTGATAAGTTTGTGAAGTGTAATATGTGCACATTGTGATTCTTTTATTGCTCTATTTATATCTGAAGTTTGTTGATATAGAATATTGTAAATACGTCTATATAATATTCCAATGGAGATCATTTGATGACTTTATTGACTAAGTACATCCTTATTGAGGTGCAAAACAACATTAAGCACTTATTTATTGATAAATGTAATTAAAGAACTTCCAAATTTAGATAATATTGATGTTTATTCTTCAGAGTTCAAAAATAGACTGAAATATTCGCATGCAGGGGCAACAACTATGAAAGGGGAAAATCAACTATTTGTACTTTGATTGAACTATTTGAACATTAAATGACAGTTGATACATTCTCAATAATCCTAGAAGTAATTAATTCAGCAAAAAATTCCCGAAGCAGCTCAATGCAGTTAATTGGGCAACACCCAGTTTCCGCATTGACAGCAGTAAAGCAGAAATTCCAAGCGACAGTTGCATTTTTTTCAGTTTAAAACGAAATTTGCCACACCGTGTCGTTCGGATCTCTACTTTTACAGTTCAGAATAATTTAAGCCAAACTAAGATTCATTGAGACCAGTACACTATAATTAAATAACTAGTTTTTTTCAAGGCAGAATTGTTCTTTGTTTCTTTTTTCTAAGCTTCTGCTTGTGTCTACATTTTCATACATTCAAGAATTATTCTTCACATGATATTAAGCATGTTGATCTAAAATACATGTGGAACTTCTAATAATGAGTCTATCAATGAGCTCGAATTTTGTATGGAGTCAAGACGACTTAAATCGACTTTTCCATGCAAAATTCAAGTCGACTTCGAACTCTGGTTTTTGAACATGAAGTTATTGAGAAAAGAACATACCTCAACTCATAAATCCTCATTCAATTAACTCTCCTAAACTCTTCAAGGGTTAGATTCTTCATAAACATAAATAACATGATCAGGTGGAAGTTTATACTTAACTTCTTGAAGGGAAAGTAACCTTCCTTTAAAAATATTTGAGGGTTGTTCTCCTTACCTTTAAATAATGCCTTGCAATTTCTATTAACAAAAATACATTCCACATAATTGCTTGTTTACACACAAAATAGAACTCTTTTTGTGTCTAAAAAGTCATATTTTTGAATTGTTTCTCAGTAATTTGTTCCTTTTTCAGGAAGTCAAAGCTCAAAGGTGACTTCTACGCAACAACTTTTTTGTCTATTTACTATGAAGAGTTCTATTTCTATGGAAATGCTTTAGTCATTTGACATTTTCATTCATATGATAATATTACTCATTAGAATCCCAGATACAACATTCTATTGTTGACCGCATAGAAGTCGTGACGTAGAGAATCCATATTTAGAGGTTTATTGACATGTTAAAAAAATTGTAATTTGATTATTGTTTCTATTGCTAAACTAACGTTATGTTTGATAATTTATATTTCTATTGCGTTTTGGGTAGCAAAAAACTATTGATTTACTTCCTTTTTATTCGTTCATAATCCACAATGTCGATGAGACATGAAACTCGATACTATGCTGTACAAAAACCTGATTTTTTTTTTGTTTCTTCTCTTCATTCGACAAAAAAGGACTTACACATTTTTGAGCATGTGATTCTTTTTAGAGCATTTTCCTTATAGGAATTACGCTATTGTCCGCAGTTTGTCCGTCTGTCTGTTACTTAGCTCCTACTCCAGCGAATAATAATTAATGAATTTTTATAACAGAATTGTGTTCTATAACAGAGTTGCAAAATAGGCATCTGTAACAGGCAAAAACCGTATAAATTCCTAATAATTTGCATTGTTTTGTGTCTCTCACAGGCACCTGTTATGCAACTCTGAATTTCTTTGCAAGGAAAAAGCGCTTTTGTCGATCACGAGTAACTACATCTATACTAGATTTGATTTTAAAATCAAATGAGAAACTTACTGCTTATTTTTCTACCTGTTACCTTACTATCCATCAGGTGTTGTTATTCTCTTCAATATGCCCTATGTCTCTCTCTTTTCTTCTTTCCCTTCCTATTTTTTGCGTATATAAAATAAATTTTTAGTTATTTTTTTATGCTTATATTGTTGTCATGCATGTCTGACTGCTATATGCAAGCAACACAAGTACATTACTTGTTGTAGAGAATATTTTTATTGTATTTGATGGTTATTGAACTTCATAATGAATTGAGGGTTGTGTATTTTTTAGGCAGAAATGCATATAACAAAAAAAAAAAGTGCAGGTAAATCGACAGACATGACACATTTTATGCATAAACTGTGCACATACCAGTGATATGCTGTATATTGGAAAATATTCTTATTTTTTGATTAGAAAATTTCTCGTTTTTTTTTTTTATTCAATTTTTCCAGTTTGTTTGGCATGATTCTCAAATTTATCTATGCTTATTCTGTTCCCTTATCACGCAATTTATTTTTTGTAACTAGTGTATCGGGTAGAAACCCAATGCGGATATATTCACACCGTTCCATAAAAAGTCTCGCGGGTAGGCCAAGCTTCGCTTGGCAAATGTTTGAGGAATAAGGCTCCATCATTCTTGGCAAATGTTTGAGGGATCAGGCTCCAGCGGGTAGGCCAAGCTTCGCTTGGCAAATGTTTGAGGAATCAGACTCCTCGCTTCGCTTGGCAAATGTTTGAGGGATCAGGCTCCAGCGGGTAGGCCAAGCTTCGCTTGGCAAATGTTTGAGGAATCAGACTCCAGCGGGAAGGCCAAGCTTCGCTTGGCAAATGCTTGAGGAACCAGGCTCCAGCGGGTAGGCCAAGCTTCGCTTGGCAAATGTTTGAGGAATCAGACTCCAGCGGGTAGGCCAAGCTTCGCTTGGCAAATGTTTGAGGAATCAGGCTCCAGCGGGTAGGCCAAGCTTCGCTTGGCAAATGTTTGAGGGATCAGGCTCCAGCGGGTAGGCCGCTTCGCTTGGCAAATGTTTGAGGAATCAGACTCCAGCGGGTAGGCCAAGCTTCGCTTGGCAAATGTTTGAGGAATCAGGCTCCAGCGGGTAGGGCAAGCTTCGCTTGGCAAATGTTTGAGGGATCAGGCTCCAGCGGGTAGGCCAAGCTTCGCTTGGCAAATGTTTGAGGGATCAAGCTCCAGTGGGTAGG
This sequence comes from Chironomus tepperi, assembly GCF_022539635.2. NCBI lineage: Eukaryota > Metazoa > Arthropoda > Insecta > Diptera > Chironomidae > Chironomus > Chironomus tepperi. The sequence goes on from NW_027226215.1 coordinate 367,568, forward strand.
CCAAGCTTCGCTTGGCAAATGTTTGAGGGATCAGGCTCCAGCGGGTAGGCCAAGCTTCGCTTGGCAAATGTTTGAGGAATCAGACTCCAGTGGGTAGGCCAAGCTTCGCTTGGCAAATGTTTGAGGAATCAGACTCCAGCGGGAAGGCCAAGCTTCGCTTGGCAAATGCTTGAGGAACCAGGCTCCAGCGGGTAGGCCAAGCTTCGCTTGGCAAATGTTTGAGGAATCAGACTCCAGCGGGTAGGCCAAGCTTCGCTTGGCAAATGTTTGAGGGATCAGGCTCCAGCGGGTAGGCCAAGCTTCGCTTGGCAAATGTTTGAGGAACCAGACTCCAGCGGGTAGGCCAAGCTTCGCTTGGCAAATGTTTGAGGAATCAGGCTCCAGCGGGTAGGCCAAGCTTCGCTTGGCAAATGTTTGAGGGATCAAGCTCCAGCGGGTAGGCTGCTTCGCTTGGCACATGTTTGAGGGATCAAGCTCCAGCGGGTAGGCCAAGCTTCGCTTGGCAAATGTTTGAGGGATCAGGCTCCAGTGGGTAGGCCAAGCTTCGCTTGGCACATGTTTGAGGAATCAGGCTCCAGCGGGTAGGCCAAGCTTCGCTTGGCACATGTTTGAGGGATCAAGCTCCAGTGGGTAGGCCAAGCTTCGCTTGGCAAATGTTTGAGGGATCAGGCTCCAGCGGGTAGGCCAAGCTTCGCTTAGCACATGTTTGAGGAATCAGGCTCCAGCGGGTAGGCCAAGCTTCGCTTGGCACATGTTTGAGGGATCAAGCTCCAGCGGGTAGGCCAAGCTTCGCTTGGCAAATATTTGAGGAATCAGGCTCCAGCGGGTAGGCCAAGCTTCGCTTGGCAAATATTTGAGGAATCAGGCTCCAGCGGGTAGGCCAAGCTTCGCTTGGCACATGTTTGAGGGATCAAGCTCCAGCGGGTAGGCCAAGCTTCGCTTGGCACATGTTTGAGGGATCAAGCTTCAGCGGGTAGGCCAAGCTTCGCTTGGCAAATGTTTGAGGGATCAAACTCCAGCGGGTAGGTCAAGCTTCGCTTGACAAATATTTGAGGAATCAGGCTCCAGCGGGTAGGCCAAGCTTCGCTTGGCACATGTTTGAGGAATCAGGCTCCAGCGGGTAGGCCAAGCTTCACTTGGCACATGTTTGAGGGATCAAGCTCCAGCGGGTAGGCCAAGCTTCGTTTGGCAAATATTTGAGGGATCAAGCTCCAGCGGGTAGGCCAAGCTTCGCTTGGCAAATGTTTGTGGGATCAAGCTCCAGCGGGTAGGCCAAGCTTCGCTTGGCACATGTTTGAGGGATCAAGCTCCAGCGGGTAGGCCAAGCTTCGCTTGGCACATGTTTGATGATTTTCATTCAATGTTAAATGTTTCAAAAATCATAATAATCATTGAAATTGTTTTTGAAATTTTGTATGAAAACGAAGGTTTTTTGCTTTTTTTGAAGCAACGGCCCTTCCTGCCATGCTGATATTGCAAGAATATCTGTGCTTCTGATTAACTTTTGGCTGGATGACTTCTGTTGATGCTCATGCTTATAAATCCCGTTAGATTAAAAAAATATCATTCAACCCCTTATTTCCTCGTTAGTTCTTTTTTTGTCGCGCTTTACCCTTTTTTTTTGTCGAACGCGACTGAAAAGTGAGCTTCCCAAAAAAATGGAACACATAAATGTCAGTATTGATAAAACATGCAGCACAGCCAATATAATAATTTTTGAAAGTTTTTTCTCTTTGCTTCTTCCGTGTCCAATATCGTGAAGCGACAGTTACATATCGATAATGATCAAGCCAGGCACAATTTAAAACGACCTTTTAAGGCTAACAAAGATGTGCGAGAAAGAAAATTTTCAAAACTTTTACTCATTAAGAGTCAAACATGGCTGATATTGCAAGATATTGTGCTTCACTTTTGGCTGGATGACTTCTGTTGATGCTCAATAAATCCCGTTAGATTTTCATTATTTCTCTCTCTTGCTGTTGCCTTTTTTATCGTAAAATTGTTCAACACAATTCTGTTTTTTTTCATCCATTCTGTGGCTGGCTGCAATGACTTCTCTCTTCCCCATTCTCTCTCTTTTACGTCTCGCGATGTCTCATTAATTTATCATTGTTGTTGTTGTTGACTGTTGTTCATTGGTCTGATTTTATGTTGATTACTACACAAACCACGTGATGAGACAGCATAGCTTAAAACTTTCAATTGATTTTTTTTTTTATTTCTAAGTTTTCATTTCTCATTTAATGTGAATCAGAACTGACAAGTTGCCAATCCAATTTCAGGTTTTTCTAGCTATATTTGAAATTGAAATTGTATAAGATTCAATTTACTTCTCTCTCTTCTTTCAAGTAACTACTGTACTGTCTTACGTAAATCAGAAATAAAAAAAAACGTGATAGATGTGAATGATGGGGTATTGAAAAATGACTTTATCGAAATTTCATGTCTGGTAAATGATCAGTTTTTGTGTCAGTTCTATGTTATGCATTGTGCAGTTATCGCTGGATAACTGGATTAGTGTCTTAAGTTGGTCTGATTAATTGAATTTGTTGATTAAGAATGTGTTCTGGAATTTTAAGTAGAGCTTGGTGTTGACTTGCATTTTATGTAGAAATATAGCCTAATTTGGAGTTCTGGGGAACGCTGGATTATGAAAGGGTCAAGCACTTGAAGTGTATTACCTAATGATTAGAATATTGACAGCATAGATCTGAAAGTATCACTAAATACTCAAATTTTGAGACACGAAAATTAACTTTTTCTTGATTCCTTAACTGACACGCTCATTGTACTCACCAAAATATGCTTGCTTATAAATATACTCAATCAATATGATTAAGCATGCCCAATTTTGTGAGTATACTCACGAGCTTGCACTAGTCTGTTCGGGATTGCATACCAAATAGAATTCTAGATCAGCATAATGTGTTCGCTAGGGCATCGCTACGTCGCTGCTTTAACGGTAAACCCTAAATTGACCTGGAAGCATCAAAGCTGCTAATTTATACCCATTTTAAGTCAAAATATGGAGTTCTTCTCATTGTGCCGCTCAGAATATTAAGACAAACATCCTCAAATCGACAATATTTATTTGATTTTTCCATCGAACTTGTTTACAATGCATACATAGAAAAGGAGCTCTAAATTTTTATTTTAATCTATAGTTCATATACAATCTCAAACATTTAAACGGAAATTAAATAAAACAATGCTTAATAATGAATAAGAATTTCATGTAAAATATGACTTTTGATTTATTCCATAGAGATTCATTCTCATCTCTTTTGTTTTCATCTTTTACTCTTTTTTTTATATTATTTATTGCTCCTCTTTCAATATTCATAACGTGTTTTTTATGCCTTGCTTCATTATTATTTTTATTCAATTTTTTCTTTCCATCTACGAAGCCTAATGCTGTGTTTTTCTACATAGATGAATCTAAAATTATGAATGTGAGATGCTTACTTTGTTGCTATTGAATTTCATGCTTGAAATTTCATAGTGCTAGGGTTGATGGAGGATGAATTATTGAAAATTAGTATCTAATAATGCTGAATATTTGACAACTAATATTACCATTAGCCCTAAAATAGAGAAACAGCAACAATAGCTTGATAATCACTATATTGTATCTTTGGCATGTTTTTGTATTTCTTTCCTATCTCATTCAATGCTGATTCATGTAAATGACTTATGTGCCTTTTTCTTAGTCACTCCCTCAATTATTGCATCAATTCATTTACAGTACATTTTTTTGTGTTTCTTCATACACGCGCGTATAAATAAGGAAATGTTATAAAGTATCGATGTTAATTGCCTTCGCATTTTGATAAGAGAATTTCTTCTTTCCATTCCTAATAACTTTGAGAGAAACTTGATCATATATAAATTAAATAAATTAAATTGAAATGATAGAGAGAAATTTACTTTGATTTTTTTTTTTATTCCGATTGGAACTGAATGAAGTAGGATGTTTGTGCAATTTTTTTCACATAAATTTTACAATTTTTCATTATATTATTGTGAAATTGTGCTTATAACTTAGCTTTGATAAGTTGACTAGATAAATGGAGAGTTGTAGCTGTATATGGAAGCTAGACAGTGTTTTTGCACGAGCTAGACAGATTTATTTGTTGTAATTCTTATTAAGTTGTAAATAAATGTGAATTATTAACTACTTGTCATTAACTAAATGTAGGGTATGTTTCTGGAAATGTCCAGTGAAAAATGATCGATTGTTCCTCTTTTGCCAGAGCTCGAAGTTGGCTCAATCGGGTTGAGTAGACTTAAGTCGAAGGGAATCGACTATTTCATTTGAATTCCGAATACACTTCGAGCTCTGCTCAACTCGATTGAGTCTTGATGGCTGTAACAGACAAAGAGACTGCTTTCAGGTACCGTATTAGCATTTCTGTATCATGAAAGCATGGACTATGTCTGTTTGGGTAAAAGGTTATCATTTTAAGTCATTTGATTTGAATTACTGCTTAAGATTGATCGTACAGATCAATTATGATCCATAGCCTTCTTCTGACGGTGTCTGAAGTAAGCTCTATAACTGTCCTACGTCAGCCAATTTCCAATATACTGTACGATTCTGTCTCTATCAAAAACCTCCATCCAAGACTTCTATGGTCGACGACGTGTTCCAATAGTAAAACAAAAGATCCAGTTTCATTTTAATGTACACTAAAATCGAACCAAAATCTATAAAAATTCCAAAGTAAAATGATTGCAGCTTTTCCTGGAAATTTATATTGTGCTAATCTAATCTAATTTGTAAATTCCCATATTAAATATGCGGCGAAAAAAAAATAACAAACAATTAGAAGATCTTACGCGTCAAGCAAGAGTATTGCCGTCATAGACGAACGTGCTTATGCACTTGATTAGTGAATATAAACATTGAAAAAAATACCAATTAAAAAAATTATTTACATTGCAAAATCAAACAACAACAATTTAATTACTGCTCTAAAATCAACGCTTAAATATTAATTCTGTTAACTTTTTCCTACTCTTTCTCTCGGATATTTTCAAGTTAAAATCAAGTTTTTATTAATGACCATCAATTGTACAAAAGAATAAATTTCCTGATACAGTTGCCATTTTTCTAGTTTAGTTCATTAAATCGCCTTTTAAAGGCATAAATTAGAAATTCGTTTTATAAAATGAAACATATATGAAGCATTAACATAAAATATCATCAACAGCATGCTGTGATTAAATTATGAGATCAGTGTGATAATTAAATTTCTATAAAATTTATTTTGAGTGGCTAGTAGCGTAAAAAAAATTGCAATTTTAAGAGTTCAATCTCCATATTTACTGCTTCTCCTACACACTTTATTCTGTTTTGAGCTTAGCTATTTAATATTCGACTGATTGAGAAACAGTTAGATAGATTATAGGTTTATGGCAGTGTTGCCGCCCAGGGTGCCGCGACACATTAGTGTGCTACTGGCTTATTTTGGAAATCTCAGAACCATATATCGTGTATGGTTTCGGTCGACGCTTACCATTAACATCAAGGTGTTCCGTGCTGCAAAACAGTTTAATCAGCACTGCTTTATAAGAATATTTAAATTTTTTTGCACACTTACTTTATAATAAGCATATATTAGCAATGGAAGACTTTGTGCCTTTATATTACATACTTCTAAATGAAAGGTACTAAAAGACAACAAAACTAGTTTTTCACGCTTCAAATAATTATCATACATATACGATGAAGGCAATTGTTTGTGTCATGACATCGAAAAGAGATTTTTTTTACAATTCACAAACTAATAGTTAAACTGCATCCACGCCTACACAACGACCGAAATAATATTCAATCAAAATAATAATTCGACAATTTCAATGGAGTGGATTTATATGCTAAAATCCTTCCGTATAATCCCACAATGAAGTGTTACGAGTACTCTCAAACTTTTTTTTTGGTCCGAATCTAAAGTTTTATCAGGTTTTTCGTGGTCATAATTCCCACAACTGTACATTTAAATGCCATATACACAATGAGTACTGTATCTGTAATGAAAACTAAAGCTCTCATTGCGTCGAAGACTCTTTATTGTTGTTGTTGTTTCTATGATGTTTGTGGTTTTGAGTTTTGCACGTCGCATGACTGCTTCCATATAATACAGAAAACTTATTTAAACTCGTCTACATGATCGCATGTTTATCGCGCAAAAAAAAAAGGCACAGTGAGAGTGAAAACTGGCTGCGAGTGTCGTTCCGATTAAATGTCATCTAACAAGTTTAGCTAAATTTATCAGACTCATTACTTGTGGACTTTATTTATGGACTTTTTCCTATGAAAACTAAAATAAAAATAACTTTAAGTATAAGAAGTCAATGGTATTTAGTCCAAAAAGTTCAGTTGGAAGAGAATAACGTCCACTAGGCATTGATTGACCTTGATTGAAGAAGAAAAAGTGTAATTTAATATTTTTTATCGCATTTAGGCTTACTAAGTCCATTTAATGACTGACTGTCTATGCAAGGGGTGGGCAATCTTTTATTTTGTTCGGTAAATCTTGGTATTTAGCCTCGACTGAAACCATACATGGTATACGGTTCATGTACGGTTCATGGCTTATTCCAAAAATTCAGGCGAAACACTAGTGTACCGTTGTCCACCACTGATCCCTGCTATTTGGAATATGGATAGACTTTAAAGTCATAGACTGAATGTAAAGAAGAAATTATTTTTAATCGATGATGAGAATAACAGCGCACTTAATCAACTGTCTCAAATGGCATGACAAACAATGAATCACATCATGTATGGATGTGTGTGGATGTATGTTTACTTATGTACATATGTTTAATATTGAAGAAGAGGAAAGAAAAAAAAAATGAACAGTAAATGTAATTATGATGATTATGTTGATATTAACCGCAGTACTTACTTCACTTTAATGCCTTAAGCTCTCATAGCTTTTTTTTCGTCTCACTGTCTCAGCATGCAGTTTTACATCTCGTAAGTAACAGTGAAGGCAGTTTCTTTGTTATTATTACAGTGTGTTCTAAATTACTTGCGGTTTAATTCTTTTGAAACTTTATTAAGTTTCTCCTCTTTTTTTTTTGCATTCTTTATTAATATTTGGAATTTATTACCTCCTTAATAGCTGCAATTTATTTGACAGTAGTTTCCCCTCTAACTTAATAGTGCTTTCTTATTCCATAACAATTAGTTTTGGTCACTATTTTAATAGGTAAATCTTGTATTTCCACACGGTCGGCAGATCCAGATTTTTATCTGCATGCATAAAGTATGTTTACGATGAAAAGCTTTCAATAAACAAACTGCAATGAATAATAAAAAAAAATCTTAATTACACATTCCAGTTAATGCAATATACATTGTAACATGATGATAATGTCATTGCATTATTTCACGCTGAGAGGCTCATTCCACATTTATCACTTTGTCCATTATGTTCTTATTTGTTTTTTCTTGCATCAACTTGATTACAATGAGTTAATTACAATTAATTTTATTCTGTCCGGGAATTGTCTAATAAATTATTGAATGACAGATTTAATTAACTAATTAAAATTTAGCTTTCATCTGTGCTGTTGAGAAGCTGTTTGCATATTTTCTAAACAAATTTTGGGGTTTTGTCTATCGTTTTGGGGAATCTAATTGTGGTACTTAAGGAACATAACCTAAAAGACAAAGAGAACGCTTTCATGGTTCAAAAATACCACTACGGTACCTAATAGTGCCATATTTGCTTGTCAAGGTAGCTGTCATCATCTTAGCTATAGGAGATCATTAAAATGTCAATTTTTGATGGAATTAGAAGAAGAGGGTTGTTTTTTACAGAAATAATGGTGGGCAGGGGAAGGGTCAATACTCTTCCCTTTCCCCTTAATACACCTCCTTTCCTTTCCCAGACTTTTTTAATGAAATGCTTCCATTAGATTAATAATTTATGATCGATTGCAAGTCAATACACAAAGACTTCATCGCAATTTGCTTAAGAACAAAGCGAGCAAGCTTCTTCCTCAAGCAACCGCAATCAATCAAAAGAGAAATATTATTTACAAAGTGGCTACACGATGAAAACTACATTATCTGTAAAGTATTGATGTAAATTAGGGCATGAAATTATTTCAACATTAAGAAAAAATATTCTTGTATATTCTTGACGCAATCAACATCGTACCTTTTACTGCCCCCATGTAAAATATGGAAGTACTGCAATGGAACTGATTCAAATTACATTGATTTATCATTCACATACCATGGCAGTTGTGGGCAACCTTTATTTTTTCGCGGCACACCTTGGTGTTAAGCCGTACACGGTATACGGTTCATGGCATTCCCTCGCAGCACACAGGTTGCCCACCACTGCACTATGGGTATATAACTTTTACGGTTATTCTTTTAAGAGACCTTGATCAATCTCACTTTTAAAAAAAATATCGATTTGAATTCAATTCAATTGAAGACTAAAGCTTCGTGCCTCTTCTTGCTCTTTTTCACGTACATGTGAATGGAATAAGGCGAAAAAATGGATTAACAAGAAACAATTTGTAGCAATTTTGCTGCTTTTTTTCATCGGAAAAAATAAATACAAAGCTCTCCCTTTATGGCTTTTATTCTAATCTTATTAAGTACCTTTATTGTGTTTCATAATCAGTTAGCTTCTTTTTTGAGTTAGAAGAACTTTTTCAGTTTTAGGAATTCTCAATTTGGATGTTCTTTTGTTTAATTCTGAATCCATTGTTGCCAAATCATAGATCGGCATCTCTTTCATGGCTGTTTTGAACATCCGATGAGCCAATTTTAAGCAGAACTAAAGAGCTTTTGACTAGCAATTATTCGCAAAGAAGAAGTTGTGGATGGAATAGTGCAATGTACTACAAAAACTATCGTATGTCCAAATGAATCAGCTTGAAATAAATAATTGAATCATCAAGCTCAATTTGCACAATTTACGTATAAAAAATATTAATAAATATTTGTACATAAATCACACTGTAAAAAATATTAATTGTATTATTAACGCTGTCGGAAATGATTTGGTAATGGAGATGAAGTTGTCATACAAAATGGTCAGCAATGAACCTAACAACTTTAAAGTTTTAAGTTTATAATTCTCATTAACAGAGTTGCAAAACAGGCACCTGTGACAGACAAAAACCGTACAAATTCCTGATAATTTGTACGGTTTTTCTTACAAAACCAAATAAATTATCTAGAAATTGTATGGTTTTTGCCTTTCACAGGTGCCTGTTTTGCAACTCTGCTCAGTAATACGAACGTTAACTTTTAACGGCAAATCAAAGATTTTTATATTTTCGATTACGGCATCTAAGATTTCAAGTCGCACGTTTCTAAATTGCAGTTATTGTGGGTCGACAATTGAAGGATTTCACATCGGAAATAAGAAAAGGAGTAGGAATTCGCTTAAAAATTCTGTATCTTACCACTAAATGACATAAACTCTATCGTGTGGGTAAAAACAGTAATTGAAGGTTCAATGCTTCTCGTACTCTACGTCTGCCAATTCCTTCCTCCTTTCGACTGTGACGTTACAAAATGTAAAAAGAAGAAGTCTTTTGCCTGAAGACAATTTTCTCGCACAATTAACAAAAATATTTTTATCATGAAAAAGGGTGAAAATGCTTCCAGATTTTTATATGAAAATTTAGCTAACAGCGGAACTGAACTTAATGAAGATTGAAATTTTATGGCATGATAATCAAATTGAAGTTGAATGCGTGAAAAAAAGGTGAAAATTTTTCAACATTTATAGCACGTTTTTGTAGCATAAAATCAAGGGAATGTCATTTGATTCTACCTTGACATAAATGAAGATTTAATTAAGTTTAATGCAATATTTTTAAGTCTAGTCATCCTGTAATGCAGTGGTGGACATCCTGTGAAGCGTGGCTTACTAGTATATTTGAACCATATACATTGTATGGTTTTGGTCGAGGCTCACAACCAGAGTTGCAAAACAGGCACCTGTGACAGGCAAAAACCGTATGAATTCTTGATAATTTGTGTGGTTTTGTAAGAAAAGCCGTACAAATTATCCACAAATTGTACGGTTTTTGCCTATGACAGGTGCCTGTTTTGCAACTCTGCTTACAGCCAAGGTGTCACACAAAAAAATGTTGTCCATCACTGCTGTAATGCCTTAAAATGCAATATTTTATCTCCTAATTGGTCTCAAATACATCTTATCTATTATTTGCTCAGCCAAAGAAGCTTCCATCACAGATAGTTTCAACATACATTAACAAAAGTGATGATGATTCATTTACACCCATCATTATCGTTACTGACATTAAATAGAAAGTGAATTTTCAATGTTAGCGCGTTGTGTGTTTCATGTGAGATAAATTCTTTCAACAGATAAAACAGCAAGCAAATATTGCGTGAATTAGGTTACAAGCTTGTTGTTGTTTTTGGACAGAATTATCATTTTTTGGCATAGTCTTAAATGATAATGTGTGTGTGTGGCATGTAGAATTGCCATTTATTTAACCATAATAGCTCATTAATCTGTCAAGAATGTGAACCGAAGCAACTATTTAATGCAAATTTGTGTTTTTTCGCTTGCTAAATATGTATAACAAAAGGCTGCCAAAAGAGAATTCTTGTGGCCTCGAAAGAAGGAAAAGAATAAAAGCTTTTTTTTACATGCTTTATTGCTGCTGAATTTATGTTTAAGTAAATTCAATGTTTGACTGTAAATTTTGTCTCTATTTTTAAGAAATTATATAAAGTCCATGAACTTCTGATTTTTTTTTGAGCGTTTAGTACGTCCAAATATGGAAAATTTAATGTGACACCTTCGTTCGGCACAAATTTTTTAAAAATGGTATTGTATATGAACTCACCTCACCTACGATCTCTCGTGTCAAATTTGCCTCTTTAATCTGTTTTTGAGTACCGTGTCTCAGGGACGTAGTCAGGGATCGGTTTTTATGGTGGTGGTACGGTATGGTATAGGTATAACACTGGTAGGATAGCATTGTGTACCTGGTATGGTAACCTAGTATTCCGGTATCATACCAGTTGTGCGGGAATACACCTCTATACCATTCCATCGCACCAATATACCATACCACCCAGTGTACCACCTTGCCATATCAGGTATACCAGTGTATCGTGCTATTGGTTTGCCTATACCTAACGTATCTCCACCGAAGAAATCAGCCTCAGAAATTTTGCTTGTGGTAGGGGTCAAATTGAAGAATCTCTTTCAAAAAAGGGTTTGGTGTTGACAGTTGATTTCCTACCCCCACGCCACCCCTGTATACACCGCTGTCTCGTTTCTATTTCAAATCCAATATATTGCCTGCTATTGTTTATGACATTTAGAATTATTGTTTTGTAAATAGAAATAAAATATCGTGGTCTATTCTTAGAGTTGATAAGAATCTACGTCTTTAATAATGCCCATAAATATTCAATTTTTCATTACTTTTTCTGTCGAGAATTCCTTTCTATTATTTGTTAGCAGAAACAAAAGAATGAAAATAAATCCACTTGTGATTTTAAAAATAGTAAGGAACAAAAACAAAAATCCATTGCACATGGTTGTGACTTATCGTCATGACTTCCTAAAAAGAAAATTCCCCTTTATGAACACACTAAAAATTTCTATGGCAAATAACATGAATTTCTACTGTTTGAGCTGGAAAAGCTTCTTTTTGAAACTTTTTGGCATGATTTTCCTTTTTTTGTGAAAATAAGTTTGTTATTTTTACGTGATTCAACATTGAAATGCTCATAATTAACATCATATTTTTCAACTAAACGATAGCACTATCAAACATTTAAGTGCATGCTTTTGCTCAAAAGTTCACTATCTCAGATATATATTTGCAGCACAAAAATGCAGTGTTGCTGGTTGATGAACGCATGTCATTGATTTATTTTTGGATTTTTAATTTTGGATGCAATGAAATTTACCAAATTTCTTGCTTTTTTTTGTTCAATGAAACATTGATCGACTAATTAAAGACTTTGAATGAGTTTAATAAAGTTGAGTAAGGTCAGAAACACAGCTGTCAATTGGTTTTGTTTAAATTGTGTATGAAACCGAGCGATGCAAAGTCAATATAGATTCGGAATTGACTTCGAAAACCACGTGGATGCTAAATGGAGCCTTGATTCGCTCGGGGAGACATTTTGAATACGTTTTCAATGCCCAAAATAGTATTGTCGACTACAGATTGCTGTACTATTGATATTTATAAAAAAGCTCCAAATATCACAACTTTGCAACCACAAGATAACCTTTGTTAATTGTTTTTGAACTGCTTGGGGGCTATTCACATGTTCCGTAATTCGAAAAATTGGCTTTTTGGCCCTGATTCGCTTCTTTTTCGTAAAAAAACGTTTGGGGGAGTTCCTTCCCTTAGAGCGTTACTTAATTAGCGAACGATCCCTTCCAAAAATGAAAGATCCACAACATTTCATCATTTATTTTCCAAAAGTCATCATTTACATTTATATAAATTAAAGCATGTCAATGATTGACATTTAGATCCTTTGTGTAAAACACTAAAATATATGAAAAGCACTTACTTTTCAATAAATTTCGCAAATAAGTGGTCCATAAAAAAGTTTAGATTAAGACGTGACCCGCTTAAAGCAAGCCAGTAATAATTAATTTTCGGTGTATAGCTTATTGTTTTCTACAACATCAATGTGGCACAAGAGCACGACAAAATGAAAAAGTTCGTTTGATATTGTGTATTTGTTATGAAAATATAAAAAAAAAAAACGTTCTGAATATTTGAAACTGAATGAAAATGATGACGACACTTGTCCTAGTTTTTCAATGCTCTTCGTCTTCTTCCTCATCATGCTTCCTTTAACCATTATCGTCTATGCTTCCTTTTTGCTTCTGAAATACATTTGCGCACAATTGTCGCATGACATTAAAATGAGCCATAAGTAAATTGTGCAAAAAAACTAAAAGATGAATAAGAATGTCAAGGTAAATACATAGAGAGCGTCTAATTGAAAGCGAAAAGAGAAATTGAGCAAAAATATAAAGTTTGAAAAAAAGAAAATAAAAGTAGCATCAACGAGATGAAGCACACAATTTTTTCGGGAACAGAGCACTCATCCATGTGAAGCTTTATGTTTTTGTCTGCAAAAATTGCTTACACTTGAGTCACTCATATGGTTAGGAGATGTATTTTGAATGTTTAACTAGCGGCACCAAAAAATGTTTATACTATTTCATGACTTTTCCACTAAAGACATGTCCGAGCTGCACACTGTGTTCGGTAGGACACTGTTGCGTCACAGTAATAACGGTAAGATGCAACGTTGCTCTGACATCGCCGTGACGACGGATTTTGACTCGCTTTTAAGGTTGAAAACTGCAGTTCACCGCATTGTGCAGCTCGGGCATGCTTTCGCTTTTCTATCGCATCAGTTTAAGCATTTTTGAGAATAAAATATTATTTTACATCATTTTATCGTCTCACGCATGCATGCGTAAGTCTCCTAAAAAGAGATACATGCCGAAGAAGAAAAGAAAATTTTTGAAGAAGGTGTGGCATTTTAGACAAAACTTATTAGTTGAGAAATTATCAACACTTAGTTCCGGTCAATAGACACATCGGGAACGTAAACGAGAAACTTTTTTCCACCTTAAAAGTTCTTTTAATATTGAATTAGAATTTTCAGCTCGACTGTCTTTTGGGGTCGCATGAAAAAATTATTTTCCATATTTTCTTCTTTTTTAACCGTAAAATCATATTTAGAGCGAAATGAGAAAAGTTCTGAAAAAAGTTAAGTTTATCCAAACCAGAGTTGCTAAACAGGCACCTGTGATTGACAAAAACTGTACAAATTCTTGATAATTTGTATGGTTTTGTAAGAAAACCCATATAAATTATCAAGAATTTGTACAGTTTTTGCCGTTTACAAGTGCCTGTTTTGCTGCTCTGGTTTGGATCCAAACTAAATTACCCAGCTAAATCATAAAGTATAAACATTCACACGATTTGAACCAAAAAACCATGCGTGCATTTGCTCTCTTCTTCTTCACATGAAGTTCACATCCAATACATATTGCTTATTCAATTCTCTCTCTCTCTCTCTCTGTTAATGTAGTCAATATAATAATAAGTGAGACCCGATAATGCTTGCTACTGCCGTCACATTGACACAAAGTGGGTCAATTGCGAAAAAGTAAAAATTCAAAAACGTAAACATGTAACTCGTGAGACGCAGTATAGTAATCGATAAAATACAAACAAATTTTAGTAGTTTTTGTGATTTGTTGTGCTTATTTTCTTTGAATTGGGAAATTATCGATAGTTTCTTAAAGTCATTAATCAATATTTTATGTTCAGTTTTCGAATGAGACTTGTTTGATGTGAAGTTCCTCGAAAATAGAACCAGAACTTCTTGTTGAACTTCCAGTTGAAAAATAGAACTTCTTGTTTGAATTGATGATCGACATGATTTTACGTGACTACTTCCAAATAATCTTTACATTATTATTTATTCATCATAAACTCCGACAATGTTAATATGCACAGTAATTAACTTAATGAATTATGCAACAATCAAGTACGACTGCCAAAAAAAAGTTTCCATGTCGAAAAGATTTGATAAAAAAATTGGAGAATAATTACTTACGAAGTAATCGACCTAGTTCTAGTTTTTGTCCTATCAATTAAACGTTTCTTTTCTACCTTGTTTCAATGAATAATCAATTACGTGACTTTATCAATGAAAAAATGAACTGAATCAGTAAATTGCCTGATGTATTTGTCCAATTTGAGTGTGGTACGCAACTTCATCAGCTTTTGTAATGCTCAAATTTGTTTAAAATGTGTTATTTTCGAAAAGGTCTTTAAAGGGAGAGTAACAGAGGTGTGGACAAGCAATTGTTGTGCGACCACAATAAAGCAATTTCCACCACTGCGTCAATGTACTTAGAACCAAGTCAACATTCTCATATGTATTGATCGGAAATACAATACAGTAAATGATGATAAAAACCGAGTATCCATCAATTATTGCTGCTTGTGTTGCTTATCATGGTAGTTTTTGCTTGTGTATCTAATGACACAGAAATCAATGAATCTCACAGCGTGATTTTTCTTTGTGTTGTTTAAAAAAGAAGAAATCAATGTGAATGAGAGAAAAAAAAATGGTTTTTCGCGTGTCATTTGCCTCGCGTATATGAAGAAAACTTCTCATCCATTATTTTGTGTATTTGCAAACATGTAGCGTCGTATTTATGCAACATAATAATATTCTTTTTCACTGCTGTTGCTCTCATTTCGGTTTTTGGCTTGAGTTTCTCAGTATTTTTTTTGGTTGTGGCTCTGTCCCGAGTGACACAACACTGTCGTTAGGACACAGTTGCGTCAACGTGTTAATGACATGTGTCATAACGTTCACTTGTAATTCAAATTATATAGTTGAACACCCCTTCTTAGTAAATGTCAGACACGTAAACTCCAACAATAAAAATCAAGCACTAATTACCCATATGAAGTTAATTATTAATACATAGTACATTACATCTATAATTACTAAAACGTGGAGCTACCGTAAGGACTGTTTTGGCAACAAAAACATAAATTTGTCGCGCCCTGTCGCTCGGGTTTGTCTCTCAACACACACCAATTTTCTTTTCATTTATTATATATTTCATACACGTGATATGACAATATTTTCTGCTTAATACTCAACACATTAATTTACTTGACATGAACCATCATTAAATTGCACATTTACTTTATTTCGCTCTTAACCTACCAAGTAACACAAGTTGGTAAGGTTGCTTATAACGGACTCAAGTGTAATATATTAATTAATTACATTATTGCAAAAAATCACAACTTTATACTTTTTTCTCTGCTTTATCTTTCGATGTCAATCGATTAAAAAAAAACTATTTTTGTGTACAAATATACAGCATATTGAATGGTGTTAGGAAAATTAGAGATAATTGTATTATGACTATAAATAGCTGACTGCAACGGAATATATTTGGCTTGTTTTGTTGTTGTAGTGTCTATTTGCTGTACGATTTTCAATACTTTGAACTATAAAATTAATATATTTTTATAATATTGAATGAAAATAAATGAATCGAAATTAAATGCGCTGAGCTCGTGCCCTATTGATTAACAAACTGTGTGACTACCATGCGTTTTAAGCGGATTTCTGCTTTATTGCAATAAAGGATGATCAGCACAAAAATGACAACAATGTTTATCCAGAGTTGCAAAGAGAGGCATCTGACGTAGGTAAAAACCGTACATTTTACTGATAATTTGTATGGTTTAAGAAACATTCACTTGACACTGGTAAAAACCGTACAATTTCTTTATAATTTGTAAAGTTTTAAAAGAAAAACATTACAAATTATTGAGAATTTGTACGGTTTTTGCATGTTTCAAGTGTGTTTGTTAAGAAAAACCATACAAATTATCAAGAAATTGTACGGTTTTTACCTATGCCAAGTGCCTGTTCTGCCACTCTGAATTTATCTGCATCCACAATAAAAACTTATAAACTCAAAAAAGCCATAAAAAACCCTCTCAAATGAAATTAAAATCAAGAGTAAATTTCACAATCAACCGTGAACTGGATGCACAAAATAAAATATAAATTTAATGATGATTTTTGTATTTTACGCTGTCGAACACAACTGCAATACAGTGATATTTACTCTCAAGTTTTTACTGTTAATCGAATGAATTCAAATAAAATGAAAAGAGATTCTTGTATGCGTGTATGGCATCCAAACACATTCATAAGATGATAAACTATTTTGCCAGCTGTTTTCATCTAAACGTCAGCGACTTCTTTAAGCTCTAAATATTAGATAAAATGAGAGAGATGAAAAAATACAGTTTTTTGAAAAGTTTTTTTTGTATTTTGATGATGATAAAATATTTCTTCAACGTTACACGATTAAGACACTGCTGACTGTTTTCACTTTTTATTCACATAAATATTTTAAAGTTTTTACATTCATTAAAAAAAAAGTTTTCGTATATGACTCATGTTATGACTTTGAATGTTTTCTTCTTATAGTTGTTTGTCTTGTTATGAACTAAGTGGATTAATATTATTCATGGAATGAGAGGGAATTGCACAAAAAATGGCACCAAAAACCTCTTCTTGATAAAATGTTTTAACTACTTCAGGTTGTAGATTATTATGCGTTATGATGACAATGGGTTACGATAATAAATGTCCAATTTGTCAGCTTACAGGCCTTAATTCATTCATTTTAAAAATTATTTCATTATGTCACATTATGGAAACGAAAGTTTTATGGATTCGCATGAGGATTACTTCTAAATAAAGTGTAAATGACATTTTAAAATGAGATTTCAATGGCATATGCCTGCCTGCCTATAAAGTCTATTATTATCAGATTTATTATTTCAATTACTTTTTATAAATTTCTTCAAAAGACTTATAAGGCTTTGCTGATGATTTATAAGCTAAAAATTTATTTATTTGATGTTGTTTAAATTAGACTTAAGTCCTTTTGCGTGCGAATAATAATTGATATTAAGACAATATTAAACTCAATGAGTCGTGGTTTTGAGATAAATTGTTAAAGTAATGGCAGGGGTAGGAGTGGTTGCACAAAATCAAATCGTTGCTCGGAACCTTCCAATTTATAAGGATTTAAAGAGGAAAGTACGCTTCTCCACAACATAAACCAAGTGGGAATCGAACACAGGCCATCTAAAGTTCTGTTCTCTAAATCGCTACCGGGGGGTTGCTAAGGACGTTGACACAATGTTCATTTAAACCTTTTTCTCTATTGAGTACAGCTCTAGTCGGTGTATTAGACTAAGCTGCAAATCTAACAAAATTTGATCAGAAATCATTCTAAAGCATTGTTGTCCAAACTGTGTGTCTCCGAAATGTAACGGAAATCTGTATGCCGTGTACGGTTTTGATCAAGGCTTACCACCAAGGTGTGCAGTGGCCCAAAAATTGTGAACAACATTATTTTGCAGAGGATACCACAAACCGAAAGTGTGAAACTCAGAGATATCCATCTGATTCTCAAATTACAAATGACTTAATTCGGTCACTGAACAATCCAATATGCTACATAAAATGAATTCATCACCATATTTTACCCAAACATTTTTTTTAAATTGTCATATCTTCTTCACATTAGTTTCAGTTTCACTCTTCCTCATCATCATCATAACAATCGATTTGATAAAAATATTGTCACTTTTTTTTTACGCGAAAGTGAAACTGGCATAACAAAAAATAATAAAAATCAAAAAGCATGGCGTTAGACACAGATTTTGGATTGAATAAAAAGAAGTTGCAAATTGTATAAAAATATGATTAGCGTCTTGTGAAACTAAACGTTACATAGGAGTCTCATAGTTATGACACTTTCTGTCATTGTAACAGTTTTATTATTTTTTTTTTTGCATAGGAAATAGACATGTCTTTATCTTTCATCAGCCCGAATGACACACGATGAAGAAAATTCCAAAAATCGGGCTTTTCTGGCTCAAGAACAGCCAGATTTTTCTAAGTCAGATTCAATAAAATATGGCTTAAGGCCAGAATCACGTCAGTCTGTCGCCAGATTTTTGAACTTTTATTCAGCATGTGCTTCCCGGGCATATTTCTTGGATATAATCAAAACATCATGCAATATTTATATTTTCGTCAACATTTCAATTGATTTAATCAATTTCGAAGAAACCTTTCTCATCACACTAATTTTGTTGTTATTGATACACATCTGAAAATTAGCAAGTAACACATGCAGTGTTGCCAACTTTTTACAATCAACAATCAATGAATGAAATGTTTGTCAGAAGCAGTTTATATCTATAATTTGCACACAGATTTCTATTCGTACTTCTCAGAATGAATTGACTCGGAAACGCCAAAAACTTAATTTGAGGCTAATATTTCGACAATTTTTTTCTGAGAATTTAAAGCTTTTGGGTTTGTTGAGCAGCATCAAGGTTGTCTTTGTTTATAGCTAAGAGTCACGAACAAGGAAGGATTGAGTGGAGATTTTGGGGATTTTTCAAAGATTTATTTGAAAATTAGCTAATTCCAATAAATTTAACCTCAAAATTTCCATGCCACAAAATTCATCATCAACTTATTTCCTCGGTAATTTCTCCAATATCCAAAGGTCGTTTGCCACAGTGATTTACTCAAATTACAAAGAAACCCTCCTCAAAAATTCTTTCCTAATTTCTTCCCGTAAGCATTATGGAATCATAAACAGCCACGTGTCCACATGTTGAAAATTCACCTAAATTCTCGTAATGATATTCTCTGCCCACAACTACAAGAAAATAAACTTTTGAACAATTTCCATATTTCATGTCGTGTTGTGTTTTCAATTAAGATTTCAATTGAAAAATTTATGCAACAGTACCACATCGTGTGGCTTCCATCCTACCATCATGGTTGCTTCAGAAAATAACCTATTTATAGAAGTAAGAGAATCAATATTTGAAGTAGGTAAAATTGTATTAGATAAAAAGAATTATGCAAATAATAGGCATCATATAACTCTACAACGAGAAATTTTGTAGATAGCGAAGAAAAAACAAAAAAACTCACACAAAAACAATAACAATTGCGACTTTAAAGCTTGTAAACAAAAAATGGTAATTTAAGAATTAAGACGCATTTTTTTGTTGGTTAGGTATCGAATTTAATGCGTAATTGAGCTGTTTGACTCTTACAAAGTCGAATTTTGATTTGTCTGTCTGGCGCCATTTCAATGACATTTGTGTAATTTACAGTAAATCGTTGAGTTTTCTTAATGATACGCAAGTTGTGGCATCCCCAAATAATCTTCTGCTTTCCCAGTAATTCCCATAGGTGTCATCTGAGTCACTTCTGTCGCTGGGTACCGCTCGTCAATTTCAAATGGTAAATGCAAAAAGTTGATGACCGGCCACATGATTTCTTGTCAACTAACTACAAAACCATTCCTAAAAACGTTATTTGATGAAGTTTCCATAGGTCTTCTAGTAATATGCCCAATCCCTAGTCCAACCCATCCAAGCCTGTTCACTTTAGCTCATTCAAATCAATTTCTTAACCCTTCTTAATACCCCATGTCGCACATGGTACATGCAATCGAGTCAAACACATTTCAGCTGATTTTAGTACATACTTAACCAGTCAAAATGAATGTTCATGTGCTTAAGAAACCAAATAAGGCAACTAAAACACAAAACGAAGAAAAAAGATTTTGCAAAATTGCATTCAACAATTAACCGTCTTAGCTTCAGCATTGAAAAATTATGAAAAATCTCTTTTTCTGTTTTTTATTTGTTTGTTTGTGCTGTCGATTACAAAAGAATTGCCAATCGGTTGGATTGCTTGAGGAAATGTGTGCAATGTAAAGAAGAAAACATAGACGGAAAAAGGAAACGATATTCGTTGCATTTAATTAAAGATTATCTTGCACATTTATTATTTGTCATACGGTGTGTTTTTTAGAACATCATAGCACTTTTTTTCATTGCCAACATTGACGGTGTTTTATGGCATTGTGCTAATTTTTTGTTTTCGAAGCTAATGTGCCACGAAAGATTAATGTAATAAATATTATCTGATAAGGGTGACTGTAAATTTTTTATTGAATTCCAAACAAGAGGATGATCCAATTTCAGTTTGTAATTGTACTATGAGGGGTCGTTTGATGTGTGATGTGCTACATTTATGGATGTATTTATGTAGAGTATGCTGGATGTGTTCTGTAATCTTTCTAATATGTAAGGTTCTAGAGAATATGGACATCCACCCAACAGCTTAGTCTAAATGGGATTTGAACCCACAACTAAGCATGGAGTGAGACTTGAACCTGCGCTTTTTCGATTAAACGTCATGTGATCCTACCTCCTGAACTACCAGAGGTTGTTAGGGAGCGTGACACAATGCTCACTTAAGCCTTTTCTCCTCTATCCAGTGCTCATCGCACAGCTCTTAACATTATATTGATCCAAACAGATGACTAATTCAATTTAAAGTCTGGATTACGATAGACGTCATAAGTGAATAAATCCATTAACTAATGCGTCTTTGGCATATTTAGTACTGATAGCCTTGAATAAAAAAACTAAATGATTGATATCGACATGAAGAGGTTAAAGTGGATATTCTTGTATGGGCGTTGATTGCATCAGACAAAAACAGTCATTCCATAATGTATTGGTTAAAAAAAAAATTAAGGAAATTTCTCAAAGGAATCGATCGAAAAATGGTCAGTAATTCTAGTAAGAAGCTTTTATCGATAATTAGAATTGATGAGCTTAAGTGGTTGATTCAGCATGAATTGAATTTGCTCAACCAGCTCTTCTGAATAAGAATTAAGGTGAAAAATTTGTTGCTTAACCTCAAAAAGTTGACAAAAAACTTTCATCTATCACGTAAACAAATGAAATATTTCGAATAAATTATCGATTTGTTTGACTGAATTTATGTTATTGAGGAGACATAAACCACTGCACGATTCAACACATGTGTAGGAGACATGACTACGTATACGAAAAAAAAAAAAGATTTATGGAAAGCTTTCTGACATGCGACAAAAGTTTTTCCTTTTAACTGCACAAAAGTAGCTCTGTCCTTGACGTTTGTTACATAGAAAGTAGCAATATGTTGCGATAGTTAATTTAAATAGATTTAGGTAACTGTTGTAAAGCATGTTTTTAGTAAGTTCATTAAATAAATTTTACAATGTGATATCCTGAGATGTAATTAAATTAAACTTGCCAATAAATCATCATTAATAAATACTTTCACTTGATTATTCATTTTTGATCGGCATGTTTGATAGATTTAAGTAGCAATAAAATTGTCGATATTTCTTTTATTTCCATACATTTTACAATCGTAAAAATTAAGAGGTCATAATAAATTGATAAAATATATACGACAAGTGGTTTTTGGATGTTTACATTTTCATGTAATGCGTATGTGGGAATTCTTGTAAAAATAAGAGGAAAATTGAGCATACGCAAAATCCATAAAGAGATCAAAGTAATTTAATAGTACAATACAGTTCAAGGTGGGGTAATAAATCATGTTTGGTGATAAAAAATTTATAGAAAACAACATGTCATAGAGACATGACTGGGTGTATCCAGGTGGGAGGCCGGGTGGTCCTGTTCAGACAACATTCACTACGATTTTCTTATCCTTCCACCCCCCATCGTCGTCCTAAATATCAAAACTAAGCAAAACCTAATTCCATTCAAAGCAGATACCAGTAGGGTGGCAGCATCTCTACCCCCTTAGATACTCACCTGGTAGACACAAAAGATAAACTACTAGGATACTAAAATAGTAAAGTCATAAGCTCTCATCAATTTTTTCAGAAACGTTAAAATGTCCCAGTGGCGTGATCAGAGGGAGTAAGGGAAGGTGAGGGGTTTGGTGATGACTAACACCACTAGGGGGAAGGGTGTTGCCCCTGATTTCGTGTAAGCCCCTCCTGACTACGCCCCTTAAAGAGGGTTAAAACACCTCTCTTTTTGGATAAAAATCCCCAATTCACAAGTAATCATCCATTGCCATTCACTCGAATATGATTTATTCATATCTCCACTTATATCCTTTTTTTTCGTTTTTTTCGCAAAAGCTTCGTGCTCTTGATGTTTTACCCTTTTGCAAAGTATTTGGCACAGTAAAAAAAGTCAAGTGCAAAAAGGTAAATGGATTTTTAAAAAAGCCAAACAATCCATGAATCTTATCGTTTCAAAGTAACTCATTCGTGAATTTTGCATAACCTTTCACGTGGATAAATATAAGCCGAATTTTAAAAATTGAAAATATGATTCAAGGATGTGGAAGTGACGACCTGGTGTGTGCGTAATTAGAAATCGATAAAAGAGAAATAATAAAAATTCCTGAGGCTGCACAGACGCTCGAAGGCTTTTCGTTAGTTTATATTTATCACTTTTATTATTGCTTCTTTTCTCTCACACACTCAAGACACACTTGGCATCTCCA
Source organism: Chironomus tepperi (assembly GCF_022539635.2). Classification (NCBI taxonomy): domain Eukaryota; kingdom Metazoa; phylum Arthropoda; class Insecta; order Diptera; family Chironomidae; genus Chironomus; species Chironomus tepperi. The sequence goes on from NW_027226215.1 coordinate 390,570, forward strand.
ATAATAGCAGAAAACCTTTACGCAAGTTGGAAGTTATTTTGATTTCACTTCATTCGCAATGTTATGAATTATAAATACAGTAAAAACATGCAGATTTTCTTGTTACTTTTTTTATGTACGAAAATATATTGCGTCGGTTTTTCTCACAAATCTTATCTTATTGCTTCTCATTGCTATTTTTGCACGAATCCTTGTAAAACAAGACAAAAAATTATGTTGGTTTGTTGACGCAATGAAATATTAAATTTTTTGATATGCTGCTGCTGCCTAGGTTGAATTAATGATGAATCTTCATTTGAGAATCTTGTCAGAAAAATGTAAGCACTGTTTGAGTCTCAATGTCTCAATGGATGGAAAAATAATTGCAAAGTTGGCATTTAGACGACATTTATTCAATATTTTGAAGTCATTCTCTTTACATTACGGTAATTTAATAGCTTACATGTGTATGAATCACAAAAAAAATCAATTACTTATTGAGGATATTAAAGTAACTAATCCGATTTATTGTATTTCCTTTTATTTTTTAACAAAAGTATAAAATCAATTGAAATTTTCTTTATGTGAGCTTTCGCAGAAGGAACTTTTCAATTATACTGGTTGCTGGGAGTCTAGTTGACGACCAGATCATGTAGTTGTTGTTGTGCGATTGAAAACTTCCAACAGAGGCGTAACAAGCAAAATGAAAACTTTAATTTATTATTTTTCCCGGAAAGCTCTGTGATGTTTCATGTTTGGGCGTAAAAACAGGCGTCAGGATGTCGTTAGAGCAACCCAGGGCAAATTCACGTTTTGAGTACAACGAAGTGATGTTCTGGCGACTGGATCCTTGAGCAAATAAGAGGAATGCTCATGAGCATGCTTATAAAATTGAGCATGCTCTGTTAGGGATTATGCTGTTTGGGTTTCCCTCTTTTAACGGCTTTTCTCGACCGGTACACTTTGTAATGTGGCTACCACAGTGTCTAAACGACAGTAACAAGAGAGGAGAGGAAATGCAGGTCAAAAAGTTCCATCCACTTCCTTTGGATGTTTTGCTTGTTATGTCTTTGGGCAGTTTACTTAGAACCGAAATTGATCAAATTTCCTGCTATGCTCTATTATTCTGCCGTCTTTGCGCCATGATCGCATCATTACACTGTGTGTCGATCGGATGTATCTATGACATTGAACAATCACCAAATGTCAAATTGTCTGTACTAAAATTTCTGGCACATCATTTAAGAATACCGTCTCCAATTCTCAGTTTCTAATGCACATCATTAATGGAATCAATTCAAAATCTGCCAACTCAAAATGATAATTATCATTAAAATTAATCACACAAAAAATGAATGTATTTTTCTAAGGATAATAACAACTTGAGTGAATTCAGCTGTGAAAATCCATGTCATTCATCTTTTTTTTTTTTTTCATCTGAAAATAGAATCATGCGATATAAATAGCATGTAATACTTGTGAGTGAGTAACGTGTGGAGTTGAAAGACCTCATCACAAAATAACAATTTATTATTATTCTTGGACGGACAGACTAATTGCTCATGTAAATCATAATATTCTAAATGGTTCAAATTTCAAATAAAGCAATTCACCAAAAAAATAAGTAATAAAGTCATAAGAAATTTCCACAAAAGAAAATATTCAAGTATACTCGGTGCTCACTCAACACGCAAAAGTATATTTTCTTCATTTTCATTATTTTTCTTTTCGGTTTACTTGATACTTTTTTTGTTGAGACAGTGCTGCACAAAGCATGTTCTGCGAATAGCAAGCTATTGAGTATGTGTAATACATCCAGGACTACATCTTCAATTCTGGAAAGTTGGCAAGAAGAATAGGTAGAGATCAAAAATGACTTTATATTTATATCCGTATATTCCACTAACTCCTAAATTCAGGTCTGCTTAGCAGCAATTCTGATTGAGTTCATGGTTGAAAATCGCATTTAACTCTACGACAATTACCAACATCTGATCCTTAAATAAAAAAAAAAATTGTTAGTAAAAGGATATGAAGAATTTGTTCCGTTCGGGAATCGAACCCACGTCATACTATTTCCAAACGTATGATCTTACCCACTGAGTTACCGGAGTTGTTTGCAATGCTTGACAGAATGTGAATTTAAACTATTATTGTTCTTTAATTAATTAATTTCCTTTGAAATTTCAATAAATCGCTATTCTCTCTTGGCCCTATCGGAAATTTGACAAAGTCATATTGGAGCCTCTTTCATTTATTTCCAACAAATAGAATTCGAAATCGACTTGTATTTTGTATGCTTTTTAACTTGAACGGCTTTTCTATGTAAAATCCGAGTAGGCTTTGAACTCTACCAATCGAGTATGCCTCCAAGAAATAAAGTTTGTACAGCACTGCTCCGAAAATGACTTTTCTGTCTTCTCCTCTCTCAATTTTCTTTTCTGTAAAAATGAGAAAGGTGAGGAAACAATTTTCATTTGACTTTTCTTCTTCAGTTTTGACATCATCGTCATCATCATTTCTACATTTTAATGAAAGAGAAGAGAACTCTTGCTGTACACGTGGCGTCATTGACATTATTATTTCTTGATCTTTATTCATACCTGCGAAGGTTACATATGGGAGAACAAAATAGATAAAGAAAATTGTTTATGACTTTTTGTGTCAAGATAAGAATTTGTTAAGGCATGCAAAAAGTTCTCAAAGGTCACAATTGTGAAATTTTTCATTTTCTCCTTCAAGCAATTCCGATAAATCTGCCTTTGACCCTATTTTCATTATCAATAATATTAAATCCTTCAGAATGTGAAATTCACAGAGATTGACACAGAAAAAGAAAGCTTTTATGTATTTACAGTGGAAAAAGGAGGAGAAAGGAATGTAAAAATCGATGTCAGGCTTCAATTTTTTATTGTTCCCAATTTTTTCCTTTCATTTCACTTACTTTTTACTTTCTTCTGTGTATGTGTGTGTGTGTAAAAAGGAAAAAATGATGGAAACCCCAAAAAATTAAAGAAATACTTTTCATGATCATAATAAAGGAACGGAAATTCTGTTGAAAATGAGTTGTTTGAAAAAGTTGAGAATTTAGGTAGGACTCGGAAAAATGTGGGGTGTACGCATATAATGTGTTGTGTTTAAGGAGTGAGAATGAGGTTATGTGTCAATCTATATAACAGGATAGAACTTAGATCGAAAATTTGATTGACGCTTGCTGGAAAATCAAGAGTTTTGAACCCTACAAATTAGATGGTTTTAAGTGACGCAAAGCTAAGTCTCTTAACTATTGATTACATCATTGTTTTCCTCCAAAATCCAATCTCACAAACTATGGACGAAAAGAACGTTTAGTTAAAAAATTCTTGTAAACGCGACTTTACAAAGCTCACTTGATTTGAATTTTATAATACCGTTATAATTTGAACCTACCCCAAACAGACGAAGAGCATCATCTCGAATGGGTTAGCTTGCTTACCTTTAATATACTAGATGAACATTGATCTGACCTAACTCTGCTCTTGAGAGCTCGCTCTATGCTTGCTAGGCTTCAGCCGTTACTTTAAAAACAGCCCCCAAAACATTAAATTTAAGAACATTGCAAAGACTTTTCTCTCAGAATCATGTGTGTTTCTTCTTTACTGCTTAGAGATACAGCCTTAGATACAACAGAAGAATGAAAAAGTTTTAAGCATGAGGCATGCAAACAGAAAGGTTGCCTTGATACTCAATATATTTCTGTGTCTGGGAAGTAACAGAAAAAAAATTATTAAAAATGTCAGAATATTGAGTATTAAGTATCTAATTTTAAAACGTAAATAATCCTACAGAAACTTGAAAACAGCATGCTGACTAAATAAAATAATATTTATTTAAGCATGCTGAGAATTATGACAAATAAATTGTACCAAAATTTTCCTGCCAAATTGCCTCTCAAAATTTTTTTCTCGACGCAGCATGCTTTGTTATGCTGAAAAATCTACGATGTTTATACCTTCCGTTCTAATAATAATCCCGAAACCGTATATTACACACGATTTATGTAACAACTTTACATCTAAGTAGACTATTTAAAAATTTAAATATGTATATACATAATATGGTTACAGCAGGTACACAAAGTATTTAATTCTTTCATTACGTGACTTATTATTTATTACGTTATGAACAGCTTAGACAGCATAAAAAATATTTTAATTCCTATGAATTATGCAAAAAGTGTTTAATCGTATTATTACATTTGCTGATTTGTCATTATAAACTAATCTAATTTATTAGAAATTTGATCATTATGGTTGACAGTTAGATAAGGCTGTCAGTTGTTCTAAGTTGCTATACTAAAGTCAACCATTTAAAGGATATTTTTCTAATATTAAATGTAATTAAAGAACTCCAACTCAAAATAAACAAAGAGAATATTCACCTGAATGAGCATGCTCATGAATATACATACTCAATCAATATGATTGTGCATGTACAGTTTTATGGACATGCTCCTTGTCTGTGCATGCATGTATTATTTTAAACGTAAATTTATGATGTTTATTCTACGGAGTTCAAAATCGGACTGAACTTTTGTATGAAAAGGGGGTTTGAACTATGTACAATAAAAATTATTTAAATTTCAAATGACCGTTAATTATAAAATTCAAATCTCTTTATTAAATGAAAATTACAATTTGAATTGGAATTCAAACCTTCTGGCCTAATGGAGTTGCTAGAGAGCATAGCTCAATGCTCTAACAGACAATCAACATGCTTGCATGTTACAGTACGACTATACATAAAAGCGTTTTCTTTGTCTCTTAGATCAAGCATCAAATTCAGCATTTTTTCTCCCAAATTTTCATATTTAAGAAATTAAAAGCACTTAAATGCTTAACATTAATCATGATAAACATTAATCATCTGAATAATTCCAATAATATTTCATCAACCACAAAAAAATCCCCAAGAATAAGAAAATATTCATCATTATCAGCAGCGCCAATATTTTTATTTTGATCTTAATGAATTTCATTTAATCAATAAATATGATGGAAATTCCCATGTTTCTAGCCAAATTTCAAGTTCCTCTTCTTCGCATGCCAAAAAGGTCTTATCAATTATCTCAAAATTTCTCATTTATTCATGGGAAATCCAAAAACGATGAAAATTCTTTTGGAAAGTTTGTTTGTTTTCTGACCTTTATTCATAGCTGGAACTGATTTTCCCCCACAATTATGAAAATTTTCTATTTATTCAGATGGCAATAAATTCCAATAGCACCAAGATGATTCACTTTAAAGTCGTCATTGGAATTGTTTTTCTAAATCTGTGATTAATGTCATCGATTCACACTAATGCCTGCACTCTGTGCATTATTATGCTTTTAATTATTTCCATTGGGTGTGTCCATCTACTTGATGTGTATATGTGCTCTTTTTACTGTTTTGTTGTTGTTGGATAATAGAAGATGTTGCATTAGAGCGTTGCCTTGTTGTGACCTTTTATTCGATTCGTTTTCGACCTTCTATGAATCTATGCTGGAAAATTTAATTATAATGGAAAATTCTAATCTTTAATTAATAATTTAAGATGAATTTATCCACTCGAAATATTACCGAAGGATAGAGTCAGGGTGTATATCCACTGTCTAAGATTCAATTTAATTAGAGCATATAAATATTCAAAACTTTTAACGAACTTTTTGTGTTTGAATTTTTTGAAAGAATCTTAGTTTTGTTCCCTTTAAAAATTTGAATTTTTGAAATCCGTTGAATTACTAAAATTTTGATTTTGAATTTTTTGGAAGAAGCTCAGTTTAATACCCTTTGAAACTTTGAATTTTAAAAAACCGTTAAATTTAAGAAACCTTAAATTTTACTTTCCTTTCCTTACTTTTTGCTTAACATGAATAGCGAACATTTAATTAATTAAATTTCCTTTTTTGTCTTCTATTTGTAGAATTTTATTCAGAACACTTAATCACCAGTACGATTACACGTTTGACTGGACAATGCTTAAACAGCGTTCATTACAGCAACCAGGTGGAATGGGGGCTATTACAGGACATCCAGGAGCAACAACAGGAAATGACGACAGCGATCGACGCAATAAAGAGAAACAACCAAGTGAAACGGAACTGAAATAAGAGAAAAAAAAATGAATGAATTTTTTTTTTTTTTGTGAAAAGGACACTCACACACACACAAAAATGCATACATACACGAAATATTAAAAATATAATATGATAAAAAACAAAAAAATTATTAATGGGAGGGTCCTTTTCAAAAATTCAATTAGAAATTTATCATCGACTTGATTTTTCAAAAATTTCAAGATTATTTTTAATTTTTGGTTCCACATTACATTTCACTTTCATCAATTCTTTTTTTTTTATTATGATATATATAGAGATACATATTATACGCCTAATTTTTTTTATTTCAAAAATTTTTTTGATGCTGTAAATCACTTAGAAATTAAAAAATTCAATTTGATGAGGAAAAGAAAAAAAATTATTAAAAAATTTTGAAAAACGATGAAATATTAAAAATGGGAAAAAAATATGAAGTTAATTAAATGGAAAAAAGAAAGAAAAAATTCAACAAAAGAAGAAAAATAAACAAAAACAACAATAAAAATTAATTAATTAGAAGTAATATTAAAGAGAATAATTGATGATATAATATAAATATATTTTTCATATTTTAAAATGAAAAATTTATAAACAAAAAAAAATTCTGAGGAACTGGGCGACATAAAGTTTAAAAAGTGGCTGTCATAGTGACGAAAGATTATCCCCTTTTTGGATTTTGTGTCGCTTAGGTTATTAATATCAAACAACCACCCATATAAATATATACATACATGATATATATATAGAAATAAGAACAACATGATGAGAATTTGTTTTTAAGCTGATAACAACTCAAGTCCATTTTTTTGCAAATAACACACATACAGAATAGAGAATTATAGATGATTCTATTGAATAATTAAGCAACTCGTATGAATACAAATGATCTTATGTGAGGATGAATGATTTGATTCAGAAATTCTATGCTTTATTCTCGTTCTTATTGGAATTTTCAGACTGGTTTTTTACATGTGATCCATGTGTGCTAGTAGAACAAGGTTTCGAGATTCCAAAAAATAAATTTAAATCCTTGGATTAAAATTAAATCCTCGGATTAAAATTAATCCAACCAATAGATTCGCTTCCGACACACCCAGAACATTTCCAAACCTCAAAAGCTCCATCGCTATAAGCACTTGAATCAATTTTAATTCAAACAAAAATGTTTTTTGGCAGTTCCAAACATTTAATGCTTGAGAAACTTCAATTGTCATAATTTTCATACAACTCGATACATTTTGATCATGACATTAAAGCCAGCTGCAAGGATTTGTTTAAAAACAGTCGTGAACTGCAATCGATTTTTTATTTCATGCCACTTAGTTCCGATTTGAAATTTATGACCTTTAGTGATGCAACATAATTGATCTATATTGAGTTGTTTCAGGCAGATGGCTTTTGTCGGAAGTGAAAATGGAAAAACTTTTTCAATTGAAATTTTGATAGGACATAAAGCAATGAATTTTCATTCGAATTTTTCATCCTTTTTTCCGCATAATTAAACGTAAAACACGAAACGTATAGAATTTTTCGCGATCTATTTTAATTAACTATTATTTTCTTTTTTTAAAGCGAAAGAAATTAATTAGGTAAATAAAAAAATAAAACTTTCTCCATGAATTACATACTTCAAAGTAAAGGAAACGACAGATCAATGTCCTTTTCAATCAATCCCCCTTTTTCATAGTGCTGTCATTGACACTTTCCAAGCTTCTTAACCTTTTTCTTCTTTTTTTTCGCATCATCAAATTGATGTCACTTGTGTGAGGACAAAAGTAATGACTCTTTCCTATTTCATTACGTGTGGGGAAATGAAATTGTGTCATAAAATTGATGCAGAGGTTATAAGATGCTTGAAATTCAAATATTTGGTTAAAATGGCATTTTTAACGGATTTTGAAGATTTAAATTTTCATTTCCAGTCATAAATGAAGTTCGAATTTTGAACTTTCAAAATAATTGAATTTTAAAAAATTTTGAACTTGAAGTTCAATATTGAAAAAGCTTTTTTGTCAATCAAGAAAATTGAAGTTCAAAGTTTTGAACTTTGATAGCATTTGAAGTATTCTGAAGTTTCAAAATTTGAATGAAAATTAAGTTCAAATTTTGACCTTCAAAAACATTTGAAGTGTTTTTAAAATTTAAAATTTGTGTTTTTGAAGTTCAAAAATGGAAAAAGCTTTTTTGTTCAAAATTTGAACTACTTTAATAACGTTTGAAGTGTTTTGAAGTTTCAAATTTTGGATAAAAATTAACATCAAATTTTGAACTTTGTGTTGTTTTTGAATTTCAGAATTCATAAATTAAGAAAGCTTTCAAAAGCTTTTTGACAGACTCTGTTCAAGCATCTTTTTAAGTTTTACAAAAAGAACTTTTCATTTAAAATTCATCAAAGGAAATAATTTCCACAATTTTTCTTTTCATCAATAAACAAAAAATGATTTCGACTCACATGAATTATCAAACTGTAAAGCAAAATTTTATATAAAAAAAAAGAAATTTTATGGGAATAAATAAAAGAAAAAAATAATTGCATACAATTTTATAGCAGTAAATTACTCACAAATAACCTGAAACTTTTTTCATGAATTTTTAGGAAAACTTTCTTCCTTATAATTTTCACCATTACTCATTTTCATGACGTGTATGAAGACGGATGCCGTAGATTATCCAACAGAATTAAATGAATGTAAAATTTTAAAGATTGTATTTAGAAGAAAGTTTAATTCCCTCAATTTTTTGCGTAATTTTCAATGAAAATATTCTGCAAAAAGAAGTTCGTGCGTAATCAACACAAGACCTAGGTGATGTAAAGTTGTCAGCTCTGACTATAATTTTAATTTAATTAAATAATTGTCCATAGGAAAAACTGACACATCAATTATAAAGGATAACTGACATTTTTTTCAAATATAAATAAAATCCAAAAAATAATTTAAATTTCAAAAAGCCGTTAAAATTTTAATTGCTAATCTTCCAGTCATCAGGACTCGACAACTTTACATGACATGGGTATCGTATAACAATGGCTGATTTCCTTTCTTAAATGTATAAAAACATAATGTATAACTTCCGATTTAAGGCATTAATTTGCTGGCAAAAAGAAAATTCGGAAAATTTTGTAGAAAATTTCCCAAAAACAAAAATGAATAAAAAACATTGTAACATAAAGTATAGTAAACTTTTTAAATAAAAATGCGTCAATTTTTGATGATTTTGATGATCGAACAAATATAATAAAAAATTAATAAAAATAACGATATAAAGTATTGTTGTCACATCCGCGTAACTTTTTTTTTCCATAAAAAATAAGTTTTTTAAATAAGTCAAAAAAAAAGTTGTATTTACACGCGAATATTCTCACAAATACACACAAAGAAAAGTTATAATTAATAAAGTTTTTCATCATACATACTCAAAATTGAAGAAAAATAAAAGCCCATGGAGATGATAATATAGTCATTTTTAAACGTTCGTTGATAAAACATTTATAAATGAATGATGATATACCTAAAGGATTATAAACATTATTTAATATAACACAAAAAAATATTTAAACGTGAAAACAAATACCAATGACACAAGAAATTAACATGAAGAAAATTCTATGAATCATCAGGAAAAGTGAGGAAAATTATTTAGTTCATTGTAGTTGAGTTTGCAGAGATTAACATCTGAGTCCTTTTCATTTGAACAAATATGTTGGAGCTTTTAACGGTCAAAAATTTGAAATTTTTGAAAACCACTAACACCATGAAAGAAATTTTTGAAAAATTTGATTACAAAATTTTCATTTTTCAATTGAGTTTTTCTAGTACAGAAGCAATGGCAATGCTTAATTCTAATAAATCTGAACACGTAACAGATTTTTGTACAAATTTGAATTACAAAATCTAAAGGATTTTTGAAAAAATTGCAAATTTAAGTGCTTTCTGAACATTTTGCAAGCTCATAAAATCTTCAGAACTTATTTTTGAGCTGTATTCTATCAAGAGATCAATAATATGACAAGCATTTATGTCCAGAAAGGCTTAATTTTGAAGGAACATTTTATTGTTTTGTGATTGTAAGCAAAAATTAAATTTTTGAATATTAAACTTTTTTGAAAGCTTTTTGACAAAAAAAATCTAAAAATCTGACTTTGTCCTGAGCGACACAAATGAACACCATATGGAATTCACCTAAATTTGGTAGCCATATGGACAATACGGAATCCAGATGCTATCAATAAAAGAGGGTAACTGAAGCCTTAAAAGCTCCATGGCGCAGCCTTCTTCATTTGTGACGCACGGGTAGTCATGAGAGCAAATCTTCAATTCCTGCAAAACCCGCAGCCAAATTCTCAACTCTCCAAAGTTTCAATTACCCTGAAAAAAAAACAAAAAGTTTTCGTATGAAAATTTGCGATAATCATTAAAAACTCAAAACTCTGCTCACTCAAAAGGAACAAAATTGGATTAAAAAAAATTTTCCCCAAAAACTTTTCGTCCATCATAAAACAAAAAGAGAATCATTTGTTGAAAAAGAAAGTTTGGTTTTGAAGGGATTTTAAACAAAAAAAGGAACGAATGGTAAGGTTTGAAAGTTGGGAAAGAAAAACTTATGAAAAGTTATTGAACTCGATTGGATTGAAAAGTCTTTTGTTTTTCATATTCAATGGTCGATTTCAAAATGTCTGTTTGATATTCAGACACGAGCTGATTGCTGAAAAGTCAATGGAAATAGATTCAATTGAGTTTTTCAGGTTATATCCTTAACAATGACAATGAACAGATTTGTTGTTGTTGTCAATTTAATTCTAGTATGAAATAATAATTCCCGATTCGTGTACTGTACACCAGAAGTGACAAAACTTGTAATTAGCTTCATAGGTCCTAACATTAAGTTACAAAATTGGTGTACATTGACAGACAACATTAACAATGGTCGAATAATTAAGATGAAATAACATAGACCAATTTAGTGCTGTTGTGGCATTAAACTAGACACAGAAACCTTACTAGAAAATATGATTATTTATTTCTGTTTTGGAAGGGATGAATAAAGTGATAAATTTTGGATTTGGGTAGAAATTGGAAGTGGGATTGAGTAATTTGTGAGAAATATGCGATAATGGAAGTGCAATGAACAAGTTCCAAGCGTATCCGCGTTAATGACCGACTCTGAGAAGCTTTTTGGGGTAAATGACATTAAGTTCTCTAATTAAGAAGACCAAAAGCTTCAAAAATCGCATTTTCTCAATTATTCTGTAACTAGCAATCCCAACTTCCAGTCAAAATATCATTAAACTGCTAAACAAATCGATCAGCTTAGAGAAGTTCTTAAAAAATAGGATGTGGAAGTCGCTAATCATTAACATAAAACAAAATATTAATGAAAACATTTTCTTGGGACAAAAACAAATAATTAAATTTAATGAGGATATAAAAAGTAAAAAATATGAAGGATATCTGTTATAACGGTCATTTGGGATTTGAATTATATTTATTTTACATAGTTGGAGACCCCTTTTTTGTATGAAAGTTCAGTTTGTTTTTGAACTTCGAAGAATAAACATCATTGTGAAGGGATAAAATCCTTAAGGAAGTCTTTTAATTAAACTACCTAAGCATACTAAGCATATGCTCAATGAGCAGCTTACGGTACTTCATAGTACAACACTAAAATAACTAAAGTGGCTACGTAGATGAGATTCAGAAAAATTCTAAATTTTTGTATGAAAAGGGGTTTTCAACTATGTACAATAAATATTATTCAAATCTCAAATGACCGTTACACCAGTATATGAAACTTTTTTTTGTAAATAGTAACGAGATAACTACAAGATGAATAAAATAAAAAGTAAAAAATATGATATAATGAGTTAGTAAATTTAACAATTACAACAAAAAAAAGAACATGTTTTAGAAATTCTATATTATTAATTGATTACAAGTAAATAATGATGTAATTGTAAGATAAGCAAAATGATAAAGATGAAAACAGTCTTGCGGCATAAGCTTTGCTCCAAGAAATTTAAAAAAAAAAATACAAAAAAAAAATATTAGAAAACACATGAAAAGTAAAAAAATTATTAATTATACAGCAAGTAAATATTTTAATCAATTTTTTTTTCTTTTTCATTATTTTTGAATACCTATGTGAAGAATAAATGTAATGTATATGCAATGAAATTTATGCTGAAATTTCTAAATATATCATATTACATAAGCTCATCTTTATCAAGCATAAATCTAGCAATTTCAGCATAAATTTCATTTTTAAACAAATAATTATTTGATGATAATTTTTTTTATATATAGATGATGCAGATTTAGTTAGAAGATTCAATTTACTCCCTTCATTTTTTTATTAATTATTGTTTAAAAGCAATTTTTTAATTTACTCTTTTGTAATTCTTTTTTTGTTAAGATTTAATGCAAAATATCGTCTTTGAATTAAAACATGAAACGAAAAATCTTTTTTTGAGAAACAATAAATTAAAAATCGTCTGAAAAAATAATTAAACTTGTTTTTATTCTGAAAAAAAGTTCCAGCGAAAGTTCAAAATTGTCATTTTGAAAACATTTGAATGGTTTTGGCATCTGAAATTGTATGGTTTTGAAATACTTGATTTGCAATTGTATGGTTTTGAAAAACAATTGTACGGATTTTGAAAGGTTTTTTTAAAAAAAAATTATGCTGTTTGAAACATTTGAATGGTTTTAGACAACAATTGTAAGGTTTTTAATTTGAAATTTTCAGATACGTTTGAATTACCAGATCCAATAATTTTCAGAATCTACCCAGCAGCAACATCAACTCTCTACAGTACAAGATTTATTAACGAAAAATTCCAAAAGTATTTCTCAAAATTATCTTCTTTTTCTTCATTTTTATTTATTTTCTCTTTTTTTTATCAAACATGCTTTTCAGTCTTCACATAAATCAATTAAATTATTTTTTAAAAGGAAACAATTTATAATAATAAAAAAAAAACTTCAAGTTTACATTAATGAATAAAAAGTACGATTCGTTACAAAAAAAAAATATAATAAAAGTACTTAAAACACTCAAAATTTAACCTTTAATCTTCAATTTTGGTGTAAAAAGTCGAAAGACATGGCTGTGCTGCTTATGGACATTCATTGAATCTTTTGAATTGTTCCTCTTCATCGCATTAAACCATTTATGAACGAAAGGATATTTGACATCATCAATAACAAAATCTTCGCCAAGTGCCATGAGCACATCACTATCGACTTTTGAAGGTTGATCACTGTGAATAGAGAGACTTATTAGCCAAAATTCAATGATTTGCATAATTGTACTTGAACTTACCCATTAATATAAAGCGTATATTCTTTCTCTTCTTCTAAATGCTCTAAAGATTCCTCAAACATATTAACATCCTCGTCATCACTATCATCAAACCTAACTGGACTTTGTGGTGGCGTAAAGAACTCCTCAACATCGCTAGACGCGTCACTATCACATGACAAATACGACTCGTCGTTGTCGTCGTCTAGATCCTCTGTTGTTCTTTGTGCCCACATATCCACTATTTTTGGACCTAAAAAAATTTCACAAAATTAACGGATTTTAAACATTCAAAAATTTTAAATTTCAAAATTTGAACTTTGGAGTATTTGAAAAATTATTTTCCGTTAAAAATAAATTTGGACTTACCACTATATAGTCTCTTCCTAATATCACGTCTATGATTCTGCCTTTGAAGCTTCGAGCTAGTAAAATTAATATCAAACGAACATTTACATTCAACAATATCAGGTCCATTCCATGCATCAACACACGCTGTTTCCGTATTGACATTCTCTGGATTAAATATCTTTTCCTGATGCTCAATATAATTTCTTGTAAATGTACTAATGCACATTGCATGACATTTAATCAAATCCTTTGTATCTGGCAATGTAAATTGCGATGCAAGCGCATAAATCTTAGACATTAATGGCACTAAATTTCTTAAATATTTAACATCAACATTATTCTTCTTTAAGCACCAAACGAGGAGGTAACTGTAACGTGAATGAACTTTTTGAAAATTGATACTGCTGAAGCGTGTATCTCTCTTATAGCTATCGATTGATGTGTATAGTTTATTGATTTCAGCAAGTAAGGTCTTTTCATATGAATTTTGATCTTGAATTGCTTCACCTTCGAGTAATGCAGCAAGTCGTTTTGCAAATGTTCTACACGACTGCTCAATGCATGTATATGGATTAAGTAATGGAAGATCATTAGATGATTGTCTCATATTTGTGAGCATTTCCATTAATGGACTTCGAGGAATTGATGGTGATGTAATTCCATTTTTAGATGCCTTTTCCTTCTTTTCCGTCAGCTCATCATTAATGTCCATACTATATAATCCAGCACAAATTGAATTTAGGCCAAAAGAATCATTCAACTTCTGTTGTGCTGGTGACTGCTTTAGGCCATCTGATTCATTAAGTTCCTTCTTCTTTTCCTTCTTTTTCAGATATTCTTCAAAACATTCGAGGCCATCCTTACTACGTATATCCAAAAAATGTCCTAAAAATTCCCAATATTCCTTCCATCCAACATTATATTCGTGGGCTAGTCCCCGACCAATTTTCTCAAGACCTTTTACCGTGTCGGTCAATCGAATATTTTTCTCTTTAAATGATATAGAATCGTGAATATTGTCAGGACCATATATAGAGCCACTTTCGTCAAGGAACGTGATATGAGCACTTCCTATACTTGATGACGGTGGATTACAGAAAAGGCTGTCTCCACTCGTAAAGGCATTAAAATTGTGACTTAGATGATTACTGTTGGAATCATTTTTTCCCTTTTTTAAAGGTGTCTGATCCGATATGTAGTCGCTTGGATTACGATAAGTTTGAAATTTATGAAGTTTTTTCTCCTCAAATTCTCGACGAATTTTGTCTTCCAACAAATCCTCAAACAATTCCTTAAATTCTTCTTCTTCGTGCTCATTTAATACACTAAATTTGTTATTGCCGTTCTTATCACTTTTTTCGCTCATATTCGATAAATAAACATCCTCAAATTCGTCTTCGTCTGCATCAAAATTGTCATCAAATAATTTCTTTTTAAGTTTTGGTGTTGATGATATCATTTCGGTCATTGACTTTGACATTCGTGGACTATAAATTGGCGATGATATTGATGATGTTCTTGGTGAAAATGATAAGTTAAGACTATTGGATGTAGATGGAATTAATCGTGGAGGCGTTTTCCAACGTCTTCGGAATGTTAATGCTTGATCAGAACTCATTGGTCCTGCATATGCCTTAATCTCCAAACTTGGACTAAGAGCATCTTTTTTGAAATTTGGCATATTTGAAGGTGTAAATGGTTGGCCAATCACGGGTTGAACTGTGTCATCGTTAGATCTCAATACAGGTACAAAAAATCTTTCGGCAAGAAGTTCTTCTATGGACTTTTTTAATTCCGGCGTTGCGTCGGGGCAGCGAGCGCAGATAATCTGAAAATACATGTTTTTATGATTAATGAGGAATCAATTTAATGCTGGTAGGATACTCACATCTCTAGGATACAAGCCCTCGGAATTTGGCTTCATTTTACAAATTGGATAGGCGAGAAGAACTTCAATAACATCTTTAGCACCAATTTTTGAAGCAAAATGCAA
This sequence comes from Chironomus tepperi, assembly GCF_022539635.2. Lineage (NCBI taxonomy): Eukaryota > Metazoa > Arthropoda > Insecta > Diptera > Chironomidae > Chironomus > Chironomus tepperi. Next base: position 406,310 of record NW_027226215.1, read on the forward strand.
TGGAGTCTCATTACGTGACTTATCTGGAGTATTCAAGTAGGATTCTAATAAATTTTGTGACATTACTTCGATATTTGGATCATTTTTAAATCCGTGTAAAAGCTCGATAAATTGTGGTTGTTCGACAGTTTGTAAAATAAGTTTTGCCATTTTTGCATGCTTATTCATAGCAGCAACATGAAGAGCATTATAACGTGGACCTTCTTTAAGTATCGCTGGCGTATCACCTGAGCTAACAAGATATCTTGGATTTAAATTAATTAACTCATAGACTTTCTGTACATTATTTTGCTCAATTTCCTTCCTGAACTTGACCAGATCCTGACTCTTTGGTGCGGGGAAATTACTCTTTTCAAGAGATCGTTGAATCACTGGTTGATTCGGTGGAGGCGCTAAAAGATGTAAAATGTGATATTATTAGTATAATATAAATACGTTAATTGCCGTAGCGTAAAATAAATAAACACTTGTTGTTAGTGAGCAGAACACATGTTTAGCAACATGATGAAATAAGCATGCGAAAGAATATAAAAAAAATTGAATAAGGAAAATGAAAACAATAACAACTGATCGCTGTGCTCTGGTGCTAAAAATATACGCATTGAAAAGAAGAAAAATTGTCGAATATTGCAAACGTCATCCAATTTTTTTTATTATCGTACGATTTTTCATCCTTGGATAATAAGACTCGTGAATCGCGATATCATGTGTTAACTGCTAAACATTTTATCTTAATTAAACAAATTTACTTACATTTCAGTAGAGCTATTGTATCGAGAATTGATGAGGAATCTTGCCTGCAAATATTTGTTTGAACACCACTTTTTGCAAATTTTTGAGCATCCTCAAGGTTCTTGAATGACTTAAAACGTGAATCCTTGTTGGCTTTTAGTGCTTTTAAAGCTTCTTCTCTTTTGACAAACACAAAATCTAAAGGATCTGTAAAAGTTATGAAATTGCGTTAAAAAAATTTTCTTATCTTTTTTGGAAATTTTTGTTTTTTCATATTTTAACACTTTTTTTGAACATTTCTCGATCAATTTCACATTTATCTTATAGATTCTTACCTATATTATCATTTGATGGTGAGTAAATTGCAAAATATTCCATTTTAATGTACAAACTTTAATTAATAAACTAGATAATTCATTCTACAAAAATTTTTGCCCTTGAAAAAATTTATTATCCAAATGACCGTTATTTTTGAACACACTATTTGATTTAACGGTCAAATAAGATTTGAATTTTTCAATATTTACCTTTTTTTACTGAACGTACTGAGCAGTCTTTGAATTCGATTACGGTGATTCCACCGATTGGTTGAATTTTGAAAATTTTTACATGAATAATCCGTGTTCTTTAAAATTTAATCATTTCCAAAATGACATTTAATTCAGTTGACACTTCAAGAATACCAGATAAACATCTTTATTTACTCACTCAACATCATAAACAGCATTATAATCAAAGCAATTGCTGTTAATTAAGTTATAATTTTGATTTTAAAAATTTGTTTTCCCGCGGATTAGGAATTTCGTTACTTATACTTTTTTTCAACAATGAGAATTTTTAATAATTTTAGCTTAATAGCTTGGTTTTGAGCCCTAATAAGCACAACATAAGATGTATTAGATAAGAAACCATCGATTAGACTACCAAAGAAGCTTTAAAAGTGTTTAAATAGTCTATATTTTCGTTTTGAATGATGTCAAAAACAACAAATTCCAAAAAAAAAGTATAAGTAACTGGCATAAAAATGGAAATATTTCCTTAATTAAAGTGTATTAAAGGTACTAGATGACATAAAACGATAGTAAATAGGTAAATACGAAAGTACGAAAGTAGTGAAAAAGTGAGTAAATTAAGAGAAATATCATTTTTTGTGAAAAAATTCATCGGTGGAATCACCGATTAGACATTGAAAATTGTAAAAATTAATTAAACTAGAGAATGTCAACCTTATTTTACTGCTTAGATTGGTAGATGACATGAGGAAAATTCAAGAACTTGAAGAAGCTACGAATTCTAATAATTCTGTTGCTGACAAATTTGTTGATTAAATTGTCCAATTTCCTGTAGACACATGAATTACTGGATCTACAAAGGCAGACAGAACATAATACATTTTGTTTAAATAAACCACTTTTTATTATTTTTTGTAACTCTATTCTTTTCTATCATAAGAAATCTTATATCGGTAAAAATTAATATTAAATGTATTCTTAAAGCCTTATTGGATATGACATGACATATGTATATCCAAAAGATTCATCATCAATGGTAAAACTGATCTACCAATCCATTGAACTCAATAATTTTTGAGTTATTTTGAGAGCTTTAGCCTCTCGATTTTCATTTAGTTCAGAAATACACTTGTTCATTTGAAGGAATGCCTTTAAATGCTCAGAATTTAAATTCTTCATTTGATTCGCACTGGAACCTTGCAAATAGTTAAGGCAAAAGTTTGGAAGCTTTGGATTTTGATATGCTACACATGTGTGTAAGATTCTACCAAACATATCACTTCGAATTGGCTGCTTCATGTGAGCTTTTTCAATAAAATCCATGAAGAAAGCAATGCACGGTCCAGAATCGAGAATCAATGATAAAATTGTGTCACGAGCTATTTCAGAATCAGCATGATGTGCAATGATGAACGATATCGCTCGATGTTCTTTCATGTAATCAAGTTCCACCAGTTTCCTGACTATATCTTTATAGCAAGGAATTGTTCGAGGTAATCGATCACATGCTTTGACTAATTCCGCTAATCCTATATCGTCTTTATTTTTAATACATATATGGACCAAAACAGAAACGTAAGCTTGAAAGAGTCGGTGATATTTCAAGACAACTTGAAAAACTTTGCGAAGTACATCAAAAGTAGCATCAAACAACATTGACAGAACTCTTGACTCATCCAGAAGGAAATGATTCCGTTGACATTCTGGAATCGTACAACGACTTTCCAGAAAAGCAGGACAAACATTTCCGAATATTGTCTTTAAGATTTTATCAGTTTCTGGATCTGCCATATGCTGTGATATCTCTTTTGTATTTAAGTCAAATTCAGTTTGGTGGTCTAGTGGATCAATCTTTCTCTTAACACATTGAACCTTTAATTTCAAATCATCTGGATCAATTTCTGCATAGAGCTGATCCTTTTCATCCTCGAGATCGTCAAATTCACTGTAAATTTTCAAATCAATGATTAATTTAACGGTTTTTCAAAATTCAAATATTTTGAATTTCAAAAATCCGGTAAAATTTGAACTTAAAATTCAAAAATTTAAAAACTGTTATAATTTGAACCTACCCAGCTTCCGCAAATAAGGAAACGACATCAGTGTCACCATGGTTTTTATTGGAATTTTCTTCTTTTGTTTTCACTTCATTTTCATTCTCATCATCAGAATATGAAAGTCTTTGAACTTTTCTGAACGGTTTGATGATGTCTTCATTTTCTGATTCGTCTTCAGAGCTATTTAGTGATGAATTAATTTTCCGTCCTTTAAAGCTATTATTCTCTGATATCTTATCACCGCTCAATGCTATTTGTAAGCTATGAGATGAAGCTGAACTAAATGAAGCTGTGGAATCTTTAGAAGTAAGCAAATTGTCCATTAAATCATCATTGTACATAAATTCATCATGTGCAGCCATAACATCTTCAATATTTGTATCTATGACAATGTTTGGTGGTGTTATGTGTCTTTCCAATTTATTGGCATTTTCCTTCTTGTTCTCATTTTCTTCTTCAATTTTCTTGTTATCCTGTTTATCCCAACCATTATTAATTGTGAAAATTCCACCTAAATGCTTGTTGGGATTACTTTCATTAGTCATATTTCCGTTAGCTTTAATTGGCTTCTTTTTGGTAATTTTCTTAATAGTTGGATCTTGTTCAGGCGCAGGGATGATTTTAGGTGGACCTATTTTCCCTAATTCCTTTTTCTTTTCAGTATATTTTTGCATAGCATCATCAAAACTGGTGCTGTTTTTAAAAATCAATTTTAATGCTTTACAGTCTTGTTCTTTCTGGGGCTCTACTACGACAGGTTTTGGAATTTGGAAATTTTTATTGACTTCATTCAATGGTTTTTGCTTATTTTTATTGAGTCCATTTAATGGTTTTTGCTTTTCTGGTGAACCTTGTGACTTATTTGAGATGCTTGCTTGCGGATCATACCTTTCAATCAGGCAAATAGGGTATTTTAAAGACAAGTTTAATCTCCTAGTTGTTTCATCTTCTTCATCACTTGACGAATCTGATAATGTTTTAATTCGTGGCTTCCTAAGTTTGCCATTCTTAATGATGAATGTTTGGAAGTTTTGTAGATTGTGATCGTGCTCATTTGTATTATTGTTGATTTCAACTTCCGACGGTTCTCGAGACAGATCTAGAACTCCTGAGATTTTAAAAAGATCTTTTGGAACAAGTTTAATGTCATTTTCTAGATTATGACTATTTTTGCTTTCTGTATCTTCGACCTTTATTGAATTATTATTCTCAGGCTCAGATGTATCATCAAGAAGTATCGAAAGTTGCTTTTCTACGTCATATGTTCCTGAATACCGGCATCTTCTTTTTGACACAGAACTATTTAATTCATCAACATCCAGTTTTTCAACTTTTTCCTTCTTAATTCGTGGCTTTTTATTCTTTTTGGCAGCTGCTTCATTCACCTTTTTTGGAGGTGCAAATAACAGTTCATCCGGTACATCCTTTGGATATTCTGTAATGTTTTTTATGAAAATAAATTGTCAAAACAAAAATAAATTTATAATACCAGGAAAGTCGTCGAGAATTTCCGGAACTTTCAGCTCTAATATTGAATTTATGTAGTAAGTAGCAATATTTTCACAAGTAGTAAGAATTTTCTCTTCACGTTCGCTATCCATTTCTGATTAAATTTTAATTAAACTTTTATTTTCTGTCATTTTTTAAACATAACCTTATTTTGAATTTAACATAAATCTGGTCAAATTTTTAAATTCGTGTCAACCGTTAGAAAGTAATAAATTTCAAAAAACTTTATTTCAAATAACATTCTTTAACTTAACTTATTCAAGACAATAATAATATTAAATCAATGGCACACGTGAGACGGACAAATTCGATATATTCCAATTGCCTCAAAAAACTTCTTAGCTTCATTTTCGTCATAGTCTAATATAATGCCTGTATCTTTGTTCTGTCTAATTAATTTTTCAAGCTCTGCTAATCTGTCCTTAAGTCTAACTGTCTTTTTAATTTGAGGTAATTTACTCCAATTTTTTGCGCTGTATGTTCCTGTATATCGGCATTTTCTGACAGATCTGGATCTTTTGATAGTAAATTCAGGATTTTTGTGATTCGTCTGTTCAGTTAATTTTCTCTTTTTACTTGGAGGCAGTTCATCTGATGATATAATTATTACATCAGCATCGTTAGGTTCGTAAGGACGTTCTGAAACATTCAGGAATATCGATAAATTGAAAATGTAGAATTTTTATCTGAATATCTTACCAGAATTATTATTTCCCAAAACCTTCAATTTACTGGATGTCTTATGAACCTGTTTAATTACTCTCTTAGGTTTTACATCCATTTTTCGAATGGCTAATTAGTTAAATTGCCATTTACTGTAACTTAGCCTACTTTTTGTAATATTTTTTTCAACTGATGAATTTTCTCATCCCTTGGATAATTTTTATGAATTTCAAAATAAAATTGACCGTTGGCATAAATTTATGTGTGAAGTGTAATTTGCGGTCAGCAAGCGCGTGTTTATAATAAATGATAGGATAACAATTTCCACATTAATGTTTCACATTGATATTTCAACAGCACTTGCGAGAAAATTATAAACAAGCTTTTAAGTTAAAAATCTCAAAAGAGATGAGATGAGATGAGAAGACACAAGACGGGAAAATGAAATATATATTGAGCATAACATCATCCACATATTGATCATGAGATTTCCTTACGTACAAAAAAAAAATTGTTTTCATTAAACAGCTTGTGCCTGCATTGAAGGGAAATACACTCTCAATTTTTCGCTGTGTCTGTCACTCTCTCAAAAATAATATTAAAATCGTACTCAATGCTCACTAGACGAGAAAAATTTACTCCTTCACAGTTGTGGATGATCGTTTGCTGTGAAAGGTTGAAGACAAATTCGTTTCGTGCTCGTGTATAATTATTCTCAATATTCTTCTTCTGTGTGTCTTATTTTTCATCTCAAATAGTTAGAGATTTTAGTGAATTTTTCCAATTTTTTTTTCATATATGAAAAATTCCTCATCAAGAAGGAAAATTCGCATTTAATTAAATTATTTAAGAAGTGATTGACAAATTGAATATGAGGAAAAAAATTGTGTAATTTAATCTGAAAAATGAATTTCAATGCCTACTACATACACATGAAAGAAATAAGAATATAAAAAGAAATATGAAGATAAAAAATTTTTCCTCAGTTTTCATCTTGTTCGCATTGCATTAAGTGGAAAAATAAGAAACGAGTCAGACACAAGAAAAACAGAAATAAAAAGACTAAGATAAAAAATAAATAAAAAGAGAGTGAGGAACAAGAGAAGTTTTTTTAAGAGGAAAAATCATAAATTTTCATACAAAAAAAAAAAAAATGAAATTGTGGAAATCCAAAAAATTGGCAACAACAAGTTGCGTGTCAGCAGTCAGTGGAAAACTAAATCTTAGTGGAAATAAAAACTATAAAGATGATGATAAAATCGAGACAATATCAGCAGCATCAACAGCAACCCCCACAAATCAAATAGCTAATGGATTACATCAAGGTAAAGAGAACATGTGGAAAGTTTCGTCTTTGTCGTCTAGAAATTAAGAAATGGGCGAGCAGCATGTGACACTTGATAGTCGTTCACTAGACCTAAAATTATCATTGCTTGTGATTCATCAATTTAGAAAAAAAAAAGTTTGAATATTTGTTTAGGGGTTCGCGAGTTTTAAATTATTTTGCAATTGGGACAGATTATCGGTAGTTCCTTAGACTATGATCCGCACTGTATCGCGAGCAGAGAATGTTGCAAAACTGGGTTTTATCTCCACTTGTACCCCAGCTAGATTTCTTTGAACTAGGAACTAATTTAAAAATTTTTACGGAGTAAACAACATTTTCTGGATTTCATTTTCCTCGGGTTCTTTTAAGGTTCTAGTCTTCAAAATAATTGTAGATGTTCTCATACAAAAATGCAAATTTACATTTTTCAACTGTCAAAAATTTGAATTTATTGTAAACACACTAACACTATGAAAGAAAATTTTCAAAATTTGATTTGCAAAATTTTCAACTTCTAGTTGAGTTTCGTTGGTACAGAAGTAATAAAAATGCTTTTTTATATATTATTCTAGCTAATTAAAGTTAAAAAGTAATGTTTCCCTTAATATTTGTCTAAATATTTGAAAATTTGCAATTTTACAAATTTTCTTTGTTTGTATTGGTGTACGATATGTGTATGAGAATATTTGTATCGCTTGTGGGCCTTAACGTCGGTCATATCACTTAATCTGTATGGGTGTTTGATTCTATTTGATAAAGACAAACATCCACGACATGCATTGCAACTCGAAACTGTACGAAAAACTCTAAAAATGGAAAGAGTTAAATCCAAATTTTAAAACATCCAGTTCCTTAAAAATCTCATTCAATTCTAGGAACGCACACATTCCCGGTCAATTGAACAGCACATGGCAGCCCTAATTAGTGCCAAACAATTTCCCCGAAAACAATAACAATGATTAATTCCGTATATTACAACTCTTTTACATCTGCTCACAAACCCTGCTTTCCTTTCCTCTATTTAATGTTTTGTATTATTGCCAAAAAACTATATTCTGCCAACAACAATTTCTTGTTTATGTCCTCACTCTCTCACTTTTCGTATTTCGCGTATTCTAATTCATCAAACTGAGTTTTTTCGTATGAATCAGCGTGGTGCCTCTTTTGCATATATGAATGGATATAATGTTTTATTTACTAAAGGGGGTGTAGATGTAGAAATATTGATGACATCATCATGTACATAAGGACAATTAGCATGTGCGTGATATTTGCATTTTTTTACGAAAAGGGTTGAATCATAACAACTGCATTATCTCTTCAAATATTGTCCTTGATTACATGAGACATTAATAAACGTGATTAAGCTTAAAAATAAGGGAATATTACAGTCATAGGTAAGGTGAGGGAAGCCACACAATAGATAAATCTGTAAAATTTAATGTTGGCTTTGTCGATCATGAAACAAAATTGCGACTATAAACACACACGAAGCAGAAAATAAATGAGTTCAAAAAATGAGAGAAGTAATTAAGATTAAGACTTGTCCGAACAGCACAGGCACAGCATTTTCGATAGGTCACCGGGACGTCGTCGTATTAACGCAGTGGTGGGCAACCTTTGTGCCGCGGCAACATAGTGTGCCATCAAAAATTCTTGGAAATGTCATGAACCGAATGCAGTGTGTGGTTCCAGTGAAGGCTTACCACCAAGATGTGTTCACCACTGTTTTAACAGTTACCAGCTAATGGTAACGTGACGACTGATCTCGACCCGTTTTTATGTCGAAGCATGTTGTTCCTTGTATTGTGCTGCTCGGGATTGAATTTTACAACAGCATTGACTGACTGACTTGAATGAAAATTTTCAGAGATGTCTAATTAAATTTATTACCATCAAATGCGATTATCTCTAACGAACTAAAAGACTAAAGGGTTACTTTTTTATATATCTACAAGCATACATTGTAACGTTACTTAATGCATTTTCACGATGCTACGTCGATAAGCAGCTCTTCTTCTTCATTTGTCTCTTTGATATTAAAAAAAATGAGTTTAAATTATGAACAAAAAAAAAAGAAAAATTTTCAATAAGAATGAAGTGAATTGATTATGATTAATGAAGCGTGCCTTGATGAATGAATGTGCAATTCCCTTTATATGGACAGCTATACCATGTAGTTCGCATCGTTAAACGTTTGTAATCAAATTTATCAGGAAATTTTATTAAAAATTACAAGGAATACATGATGTGATCGTACATCAGGTCAGTTTGGTTGGCAGATATGTTAACTGGATGTTCTCAAATGTTAAGCTTATGATGCACTTTTCCATGCAAAAATAAAGGGGCATGGCCGTTTAGAAATTCACACTCAGTAATTTGAAGTTAAAGGCATTTTTCTCCTTAGTTGGACTTTTTAGGATCACTTTTGATAGTTATTATTGTAGAAATTCATAAAACCAACATTTTGGCGTATAATTTGCTATGATTAGTGCTTTAATTAATGCAAAAATTCAAAAAATATCTCAATTACTGAGTGTGAATTTTTGTTCCATTTTTTAAAAATTTTCAGAAAATTTAATAAAAATCGCTAAATTTATGTGTTTATTATGATTTAAATTGTGGGAGCATAAAGATTTTAAGTTCCTTTTTAAGATTAGATTACTCTACGGAAGCAAATCATGCTTTAAATTAGTTTAATTAACATAATTAGTAATCTGTTTTTGAAAAAAATTATTTTTTTCCGTTGAAATTTTGAAAAAAAAATGGAACGTTATTTGCGGCTAAGCCCAAAGAATTCCCTGAAATTTTAATTTTTAATTGAAGTTCAATTTTTGAACCCAAATTTGAACTTTGATTTTTGAATTCAAAAATACGTTACTTTTTAAAAATTTTCTTGCGCTTTAGCCAATCCAATTCAGTAATTCGATTACTCACATACTCAATTCACTTACTTCTTTGTTCTAAAAAGCTAGTTTATAGGAAACAATCAAATAGTAATTTAATTATTATTGATTTTAAACGATTTGAGTTCAAAATTTATGAACCATTTAGATGCTTTATTGTCTGCGATATTCGTATAAAAATTTCACATTCATTGCTAAATTTCACATAAAAATAGCTGCAATATTTAATAGATAACAGAAGCGCCAACTTCCGTTCAAATTTTAATCTGCAATGAATGCTCTAATTATGAAGCAACCCTTTTGTATTTCTTATACAGACTGCTTATGAGAGTGAATAGCATTCTCTTCAACTTAGATTCTATAATCAATTAATTAATTAAATTTCGTTATATATGGTTTTATGAATTATTTTTTTCTCTTCTTCTGTTCGTCGTTCACAAGTCAGATGGGGATTCTAGTTTCGATAGTATTTATATATTTTAAGATATTATCTTGGTGTCATTTATTAATGACGTCAAGCAAGTCATTTATGAGTGATTTTAGTTACTGGATCTTTGAATTAACATGCAAAAAAATGAGGTTATAGAAGAAAATGACCGTTATTTTTTTGAAATTCACTAACACAATGATACCAAATGATTCGTAAAAATTTGATTTTTTTTCGACAGTTATGAATTTTAATTTGAATTTTTTGTAACCGTTTTCAAGAATTCAAATTTTTTGTCAGTGTTTTAGTTTCATTTTGAGCCATTTTGAGGAATATTAGGACGAAGTTTGTCTACATGGTCACTAAATGATGACAAGTCCATGCTTATCAATTTGAAAATATCGTTACCTTTTTAAAATTCCAAATTTAAATTCTTTACCAGCATTTTAATCATATTCACATATGTGGATACCCTAGTCAACTAGACTGTATCTTTTAATTCGATTGGCATTTTAAACACAAACGCAAAGTTTTTAACAGAACAGATGATTCTTTTATTATTATACATTGAACTCTTACGAAATTGAAGTTCGATTAGTCATTCGAGTGGAAAATACATGCTCTATATTATTGACTGTTTGTGCAAGTTTGTGTGTGCGAGAGCATGAGCATGAGATCGCTAACAAGCAAGCACACAAAAAGAAGAAGAGACTTGAATGTATGCATGAAAAGTGTTGTGAAAATGATTCAAATATCAAAAGGGAGATCTCGTCACTTTAGTTTCTTTTTCTTCCTATATTTGCCGTATTTTGACACGCGATAGAAATGGCGGTCGACGATGAGTGAAAAAAGACATACAATAAATAAAGAATCTATCGACATAGATGCGTTGCTTTTAATGTTCAATTTACATTAAAAGGTTTTGTCAGATGGAAATTTTCTTTTTATATCGTCACTATCCATCTATAAGATATTATGTCAGGAATATAAATTTATCCTAAAAAAATTAAGGTCAGAATTTACTTCCCCCCTTTGATGATGATCATTTAAGCATGACTAAAATATTACTAATTGAAAACCCTCGTATAATAATTTAAATTTATAGTATTAAGACTAAAAGAAACGGTAACGTGACTATGGCTTTATAGCGGCGACTCATCTTTTGATTGACTCATTTTTTTATGATTTATAGGGATGGATAAAATTAGATCTTCTTGCTATGCTCCCTTTTAAAAGCTGATTTTCATGGTAAAATTAAGATTAATGTGTTATTTTGTCTGATAAAGTAGAAAATGTTTATTTTGATAATTGTGGGGAATTTCATGTGGCCGTTGAAGTTCAAAATGATCATTTTAGAATCCGGACAAGTTCCTGGATTCATAACGGAATAAAATTTGAATTTTCTTTCAAACACTAACACAATGACAAAGAATGCAAATTTTTGTTTTCATAGAAATTTCATGATTTTAAGCCAATATTCTCGTATATAGAACAATATAAAAGAATAATCAACTTCAGCTGAGTCCAAATCTTTCATTTATTTGCAAAATAAGCTAGCACTTATTAATAATTTGTGCAAAAACTAAAATTAAAATTTTAGTATGATTGTGTGAGTGTTTGTTCAAAAATTTTGAACTTCAAATTCAAATTTAAAATGGTCGTTGAAAATTTAAGGAAGAAATCAATCTTTTAATGAAATCCGCCTCTGGCAGAGTCTTGGTCTCGTTCTCAAGAACTCTTAATTTTGAGGTTGATTCCATTTGATATTAATAAAGTTGTCCGTTAACCAGCCTTAAATGAGTTGTGATAATAACTTCATTTGTGTCTCTCGTAATTCCAAACCGTACCAGAATGCGCTTCAACAGTCATCATCTCATGAATAGTTTCTAACAGCAGTCTCTAATTTTCCATTGATTGGATTAAATTAAGCTCCGAAAAAAATAAAATAAAAATAAAGTAATTTTAATAAATTATGAAATCAGTTAGTTAACACATTTTCATAAATGCGATGTAGCGTGCATGTCTATCACCCTAATTCTAACACTTATTCTCCATGCATCTATATTTAAACAAAAAATAAAAAAGATATTTGACAAAATCAAAGTTATTAGACACGGCTTTAAGTTCAATCTTTAAGATATTTGATGGGCCATCCTCACGTTTATATAATCAAACAAGATTCTCAAATTGAAATAAAAGCAAAAAAATCACTAAATTAAGAACGAAGATCAAGAGACACTATTTTGTTGTGTTTTGGTGTGTTAAAAGATTTATTATCCCATCGTGCGTCTCTAATGAGTTGCCAAAGAAAATATTTTCACTATAATTTAATCTCACTCGCTTTGCTATCGTTTGCTCTGTGTGCAATGATTTGTTGCACTCTTGTGATGTGAAGGAAATTTGATTTGATGCGCCTTCCTTAACGCTGTTTGGCTGTGTATGATGAGAAAATATAATTTAATGAGAAATCTTTAAAGTTGATAGAAAATGTGTCGCGCAAGTTAATTTGAGATTTTGTTATGGATATCAGATTTAGTTCATGTAAAGTCTATTGAAGTGAAGATTTGGGGTACGCTTGGGTATATCCAGGAGAGTGGACAGAGTGAGTTGCGAAAATAGTAAAAACTCGATGGATTTTAGGGAAGAGTCAATCCACATTCATCGATAAAGACTCATATTAGACTTCTAGTGTCTGAAATTAAGCTCTTTGATCAATTTGTGATTAATCGTGAACTAAAGACTTTTCAATTGAAATTAAAACAAATTATTTTCGACCTTTTTAACATATTTTCCTCATTTAAAAAAATAACGGTCAGATAATTTTTGAATTTTTGAACCTTAAAATAACGGTCAGACAATTTTTGAAATTTTGAACTTGATAATAACGGCCATATTATTTTGGAATTTTTGAACCTGATAATAACGGTCATATTATTTTGGAATTTTTGAACCTCAAAATAACGGTCGTTTTCCGAAATAGCGCAGATCTGAATTAAATCTCATCATACCTAGACTCTGTCCCATGTAACGTTACAAATGAACAACCCTAAAAGACATTTGAGCGTGTGAAACTCAGACGACATCTCCGGCAATAGAAAATGAATATGAAGTCATAAAACTCAAATCCATTGAATCCCTAAATCTGTCAAAATATCACTTCTTAAGAGTATTTACTTTATGCCTGTATCGATAAGTGTCAAAATGCTAAATGATTTCTTAATTCCATAATAAATGTCGACAATTTCTTTTTGACATGCTTACTCCATTCCTATACATCACAAGAAAAAATAAAGGGAAAGAATAAGTAACAGGAAATGCAAAGTGCATTAAAGGAACTGATAGATTTCTGAAAAGAGTTTAAGTATTAATTTGTTTGCATTAACACAGCACGTCCTCTTCGTATTGGTAACAATGACATCCCATTCACAAATTGTGCTTGCTACTCATCTTTTTTTTTGGAAATCCATCCCTAATTTTTAAGACGCATTTGTCATGATTTTCATATGCTGATTAATAATGCCGAGATTCATGCCGTTTTACGGCTGTTGTGTGTGGCATTTTTTCGGGTATATGAGAATGGAATGGATGAATAATTAAGAAAACTTTAGCTACCGTATTGCGGAATATCTTTAAGATATTTTTTTTTCAGTTGTTAGACATACAATATCTCCCCAAAAGTCGTTTCATTTCCTCTTCCTTTTTTTAATGGTTTTGAATTTCATTAGCACATTTTAATGCGAGAATTATTGTCTTATTTTGGCTAAATTTGCTTTGTGGTTGGGATCCGTTGAAAGAATCTGGTGATTTAATGGCTTAGTGATCAATGGATTTACTAGTCTATGCAGTTCTGTGGTTTAATAAGGAAATTAAAAGTCGTATTGAAATTTAAAGGATTTCAAAATTTTAAATCAACTAAAAAAATTTGAACTTCAAGCTGAGTTCAATTTGATTTGAAATTCAAAAAACCGTTAAACCACAAAAATCAAAAAATTCACATGGAGACCATTAGGAACTGTTAGCTATTATTGTCTATCCATAAAAATAATATTGAATTTTATTGTGTTGAAATATAAAACTTTAATGGAGCATTTGGTTTAATGTGATTCCCCTCCTTTTTCTACACAGTACATAAACTTCATGCTGTGTCATAAGAAATTATAAAATAACTTTACAGCCACAAAAAAAAAGTGTAGAACATCAAAGCCACTTCTCATACAATCATCGATGTCTCTTTTTTTATAATTTCTTCTGTTGTACATAACTTTCATCATGAATAAACATTGTTGAGAATCTTTCTTTTTTTGTGCTGTGTTGTTGCATTAAAATGTGCAGCACCATGAGCAGTAATAGCATAAAAAGAATAAAGAATTTATGCAAAGATGAATTGATTTGCGTGGAGACATAAAGAGCAGCTCATTCATCTGGAACACACAAATAAATACTGAATCTCTCTCTTTTGTCTATTCATGGATGTTTATTTGCTTACAGTGAATTTACATACAAAGAATTTATGGAATGAAATTGTTTGTTTTTTTATTTGTCGGGATGGGCGAATGCCCTTTTAAGAATTGCTATTTTGTATGAGATTGGCAAGATTTATTGCATTGTTTTTATTTGTGTTCGAACGTAGTTTTTCGTGGAATCAATTTCAATTTGATAGCATAATTCATTTAAATTTGTGGAATTCCTTGTAAAGAATATTGTGACTCAGAAAAAATTGTCACGAAAAAGAAGAGGATTTTGATGAATAAGTGCAGTTATTGAGCCACCCACGTCCTTAATCGGATATAAATATTAAGAATTGGAATCGAAATACGGACTTTAAAAAATTGCAAATTTAAGTATTTTCTGTTTATTTTTCAAGCTCATAACCTATTGAATACATAACTTTGAGCTGTATAATAACAAAAGATCGATAATATGATTAGCAATTATGTCCAGGAAGGCTATATTTAGAAAAATGAAAAATGAACCAGATTGTAAACAAAGAAATGAATTTTTGAATCTTGAGCTTTTTGAAAGCTTTTTTAACGGAAAAAATTTGAATTCATTGTAAACACTAACACTATTAAAGAAAATTGTTAAAAATTAATTTGTAAATTATTTTACTTTTAGCTGAGTTTAGCTAGTACAGAAGCATTGTAAATGATTAATTATTCACTAATGTAGCTATCTTAAGTCAAAAAATAAAGTCTCTTTTGATATTTCTGGTAAATATTGCAAGTTTCCAATCTTACAAATTCCCTTGTTTGTATTAGTGTAAAAAAATTTGTACAGCCAAATATATTTTGTATGAGAACATCAAGGATAGAGACCAAGA
Organism: Chironomus tepperi; assembly: GCF_022539635.2. NCBI lineage: Eukaryota > Metazoa > Arthropoda > Insecta > Diptera > Chironomidae > Chironomus > Chironomus tepperi. Next base: position 421,763 of record NW_027226215.1, read on the forward strand.
GACTTAAAGGAATAAGCTAGACTACATAAAGTGTCACACAACTTTGTCCTCAAAATATTAAACACCCCATTAAACTGCTTGTTTTAATTTCAAAATAAAACTTGATTGACTTCATAATACGCTATTTAATTCATCAAGCTTTAGATTTATAGTAGGCCGACATCATTTTATCTCATTTTCACTCTCGTCACTTAAATGAGATTTTTTTCATATCTAGATATCATCGAGAATTGAGTAATTCATTGTGCCAACAGAGTGAGGAGATGGGCAAAGAATGTTAATTAATAATTTGTCATTATTTTCCTCTACTATGGCTAATTAATTTATTTAAATACAGAATCATTCAGTTTACATGCTGCATTCGCCACACACGCGTACAATTTATTTACATTGTGCTAAAATTCTTGACTTTTAATGAACTTTGGAAAAAGTCGTTAAATTCGTTTTTGAATTTTTCATTTCGTTAAGTTTTTTGAACTTCAAAGATTCGTTAAATTTATATGATTTTTTGAAGTTCAATATTTTTTGAATCTTAAAAGTTCGTTAAAGTTTTTAAAATTTCAAAGTTCGTTAATTTGAATTTTCTTCAATTTCAGGTCGTGCATTAAGTCCAGCACAATCAGAAGATTCAGGCTTAGCAGCCGATCGAGGGACAACATATGCAACAATTTCAATACCAAGACAGAATGCACAATCTATGGGAATCATATTCGCTGGTAAGATTTATGTTTGTTAACTATTTATTTACTATTTGTACCTTCATTTTTCTTTTTTTCACGATTTTCCACTTTTTCTTTTTAAAATTATACATAAAATAAACATTTTCTTCTTATTATTTTTTTCCCGTCTTGATCTAAAAATACATCAACACACGGCTTGTTTTTTGTGTGTTGCTGATGAAGAAGAAGACATAAGACACATAGAAAGATTTTCGTCACATATCATTAAGATGTAAGAAATCATGTTGGAGTCGACGTCAAATTAATTTCAAAAAAAAAGAAGGTTTCTTTTAAATGCGGGAACGGTAGCAAGTCATGATTTTGATTTACAATTTTCCCTTTTTTCCCTTTTCTATTCGCGATATAGTTTTTCACTTTTCTTTTTATTTATTTGTGTATTATTCATATTAAGATTGTTGTCTGTTGAATGAAAATATCACAAAGAATAACTTTTTTCTTTCTATTTGCTTAATATGATGATTTTCACGGGGGCGATTGCCAATAGCTCTTTTTTCGCTTGAAAAGTGGTCATTAAAAGTGAAAAATTACCATTATATTCGTGGCAGATAGACAGACATCGTAAGAAATAATATCAAGTAACAAGTTGCGAAGTTAACGATCATCAACATACATGATTGTGCTTATTGACTGACATTTAATTTTGACTAGTGAAATTTTAATATTTTTTACGTGTCATTTTCCATGAAAATGACCTTATTTTCAAATATGTTAAGCATATCGGTCTGGTACCTTGAATTTTTTTTTTTTTTGAGAAATTGGTTTTTGATGCTTTTGACATTTTTAACGTATTTTTCAAATTCAAACTAGGTTTTAGAAAAAATTTGCATCATTAAAAACAAATTTTATTTCGCGTCTATTGATCCAAAAAATTTACTATTTTGCATCCTCTGAAGTAGAGATGTCAATACAAATACCCAAATACCCAAATATTTGGGGTATTTCGTACTATTTGGGGTACCCCAAATATTTGGGTTTAAACCCAAATATATTTGGGTCTACCTTAAATCGTCAATATTTAGGTACTCAAAATAAAACTTTTCATTAAATTTTTGATTTTCATTGAAATTTACCGTGAAATTTTTTGCCAATTTAAATTTAACCTCATATTTTGAAATATAAAGCCTAATACGCTAACATTAATAAAATTTGTCAATCATAAAGTTAGCATAGATATTTATATTGAATTTAAATGTTTTTTGATGCATATTCTAGACCGAAAGTATAGTAAAGTTGCATAAATTCAGTCTTTTCACCCAGACACAATAGGCAATCTACAGGGAGAAAATCATATTTCTGTATGCAGATAATAGAAGATAGAATCTTCGAAAAGGTAGTTTGGTTGATCTGTATCAGACAGAATTAAAAAAAATCTGTTCAAGAATCTGCTGTCATTGTCTGTTTTAATCGTTTCTCGTTGGTACAACTTTGGTACAACCTTAAAAATTGATACAAGAATTATAATATTTACTCGATTGACTTTTTTAGCTCATTATTTTAATTAAACTAATCGGTAAATGACTTTTGCAATGATGGCAAAAAAAGCTCAGCTGTTATTTGAAACAATTTTTAAACAAAATATTCTTGAAATTGTCCTTAACTTTAGTTTTTAGATCAAAATTTTTTTAAAAATATTTGTACAAATATTTGGGGTTTAATATTTGGGTATTTGGGTATTTGTACAAATAGTGAAAACCCAAATAATTGACATCTCTACTCTGAAGCTAATATTTCAATTTGTTTCGCTTTAATTGAAGCAAAAAATTTAATATTTTAGCATCAATTGAAGCAAGAAAGTCAATAGTTTTGCATCAATTGAGGCAAACTTTTCAAATTCTCAACGAATTTTCTCTTTAAATTTTCATCAATTGTCAGAAATCATTAAAATATCATGAATTATGAAGGGAAAGGGAAGAAATTCAATCCCGCATCTCTTTCTGTATTTCCTTGGCGACGAATGTCTGCAATTTAATGCATATTCTATGTTTAGTCATATTTGTTTCTCTTGTATTTCTTCATAATTTTCTGTACTTAGTCAAATTATTCACGAGAAATTAAATTTAAATTCGCGTCAAATTCAATTACTCATGTAATACTAAAAATGAGCAAAATTAACCATAGTTGGATATTCAGTAATTAAAAGTCAAAGTAACCTCCAAATGTAATAAGAAATTCACTTCAAGAAGAGTTAATCCGCAGTTAAACCATCCACATATCACTTAGAATTCAAAACATAACAAAACACAAACATTTTTCCTTACGAATGGAAGTAAAAATGCAAAAAGAAAAACAAGACAAGAAAAGAAACTGTCGCGAGAAGATGTTTAATTATAATTTATTTCCAATGGCAAAGAGACGTTTGAGAATAAGCGACGAAAAAAAGTCACTCTCTTTATAATTTATGATTTTTTATTTCTTTTTTTCATTTCATGAATGAAGATAGAGGAGGATGAAAAATGGCTGAGAATTTGTATTACAATTTTGCGCACATAAAATTAGGTTTTACCCACTTTCCGCTTGTAGACAGCCATTAATATGTCAAAGAATTCAATATTCATGATAAAACAAAAATTTAAAATTTTAACGGTTTTGAAAAATTCAAAATTGATTTCATTTTGAACTTTAATAGTTTGAATTTCAAATGACCGTTATTTTTGAACTTTACAATTTTCCCGATTTCAGAGCTCCCAATCTCACTGAATTTTCTTCTGTACATTTATTTTCAGATCGTCCCGATGTCTCCTATCCGCCAATGATTGAAACAATTAATCTACTGGAACCAAATGCTGATTTCTTAGCGCCAGGCGATCGTATCCATCAAATTGATGGAATCTCGACAGTTGGTTTAACAAATGATCAAGTAATGAATCTATTATTGTGTAATCGAGAGGAAAATGCTGTCATTGAGATTGAATATTCACTGCCAGACTATCGTAAGTAATAAAGACAAGCAGCTTAAACTTCAAAATATCTAATTGAGCGTAAAATATTCATATTTTTTTATCATTAATTAGTTTCACAAAATAGTCTTTGTGTCACAACGAAATTGGCACAAGTAATAGTTGAACGGGAAAATGGATGTCTCGGTTTAACGCTTCGGGGAGGTTCAGACATGCCTATTATTGTGACAAATGTTCGTGCTTATGGACCGGCATATAAAACTAGTCGTATAAAGCCAGGCGATCGTGTTTTGCGCGTCGACAATGTAAGGAACATTTATATTGTCAGCTATTAAGTACTAAAAAATAATTTTTCATACTCAATCAGGTATCTCTCGTACACAAGTCATTAACGGAAGCGCAACAAATTCTAAAATGTGGACACAACAATCCATTCTGTAATCTCACAATTGAATATGAAGTGTCGGTCATGCAAAGTGTTGAATTTTCACTCGGTCCGTTACTAATTGAGATAGAACGCTCAATGAATGAACAGATGGGATTAGTTCTATGTAATTACATGCCACTGTCATCAGATTTCAATCGTATTGATTCCTTACAGCCAGTTGGAATTTTCATTTCAAACATAATTCCTGCAAGTATTGCTGATCGTTGCGGTGCCTTATCGATTGGTGATCAAGTTTTATCTGTTGATGATACAATTATTGAGAATACTGGATTTGCACCTGATGATGTTTTACAATTAATTGACTTAAATTGTACGAAAGGATTTACGCAACTTCAGATACTTCCTGCACATGCCATACTCAGGCGAAAAGGTAAATGAACTTTTATTGAAATTAATAATGCAACTATAAATTAAATAATGCAATTAAGCTACTTGAGATGAGGAGTTAAGTGTTTTTAGTGATGAATGAGTATTAAGCAGTTTTGGTATGATAACTTGAATTTTCTAACGGCTCTGGAAAATTTAAACGTTTAACTGACTTTTGAGATTTGAACTTTTGCTTCATTTGATGCGAAAATTTCAAATTTTCAACGATTTTTCAAATTTTTCTAACGGTTTTGAAACATTCATATTTTAACGAACTTTTGATATTAGAATTTTTGCCTCAATTGATGCGACAATTTAAAATTTTTAACGGTTTTTACATCTAACTTTGTAGGAAACCACGCAAAATGCTCTCAAATGTTGGACAACAGCGCTAAATAATGAAAATACTTTAAAATGCTTATTTTATTCTGCGTACATAAACATGCTAAAAATACAAATATGAAATATATTTATGATATACACACAATCGTCAAGAAAGAGTTAGTATAGTAAATTGATACTCATTCAAGATTAAGTGGCATTATCTTAATGGGCTTCTCGCCTCTTGTTAAAAAAATGCAAATGCATTGCATCGAAAAATCATTCAGACATTTAAGAAAAATATAAACAGCATGTAGCATAAAAATGTCTTAATTTTTTTTATCGTTGAATCGTGAAGACTTCTTAGTTCTAAAAATGTTTGGGATTTGAAGAAAACATGAAAATATTTTATTATTATATATTTGAGACATCACGATCTTAATTTTTCTAAATTGTTTTCCTCAAAAAACAAAAAAATTCCTTGAAAGAGCATCGCGCGTCAAAACAGCTGTTCTACATCTAATGTCGCTGTCTGCTGTTTTACAATAACACAATGTATGGTATGTAGGCACTCCCATGCAATGCAATGAGAGAGAATTGTACACAATCAGAACAAAAAAAGGAAGTGTGCAGGGGGGCAAAAGCGTGAGAGATTATTATTCATTACTACTAATTGTTTTGGATGATGAAATTTTCATATGTAAGAATGTTCTCAAGTGTCTCTTTAAGAATGTCATTTCCTTCTGTTATAGATATTTAGAACCACTATTATTATGTATTTATTGCTTTATCATATTGCTGTATCAAAGTGCTGTCCAAATTGTGTGGTGCGACACACAAGTGTTCCATCGGTTAATGCCAAGAACCGTGTGTCGAGTACGATTTTGGTCGTGGCTTATCACTAAGTGAGTCTAGGTAGCTCAGTGGCGGGTAATTCAATACCTAATTATTGTGATATCGACCAAGTGTTCGCGGGTTCATGAGTTCGCGACACGATATGTCCCATTCATATGCAGTGGAAATGAGGCTCAAAACCTCCCATGTAGGATAAAGACAATAAGCTAACAATAGCCACATCAAAAAAAGTGGTTCTGATTACACTATAAACTGGATGTCTGTACTGAGTGTAGAGGTCAGATGTAGCACTAAGATGTGCCATGCCGCAAAACAGTTTGCCCACCACTGCTCTTATCATGTGATCATCAACATTAGAATCATCCACAAAACAACAAGAATGAATCTTGTCTGAAAATTCAATTGAATCTCTTTTTGCGGCATAAACATGTAATTTATTGCCACAAATCCTTAGTGCAATGCATCTTATGATATGAAAATAATTTTAATTAAATTCATCATCCCATTTCCTTCTTAGTCTTCAATTTCATTCACGATCATATTTACTTGATAGTTGGCGCATTAGATTCCTGATGTCAATCATATGTTCATTACAGTCGCAAGCCATAAACAAGTAATGAGAGAAAGAGAAAATAAAGTTTAGATCAATGATATCATTAATGAAGTCGGATGAAAATGCAAAGGAATAAATTGGATTTGTAACGACTTTTTGAGATTTGAATGGTAATGTTCATGAGAAAAGGACTGAATTTTCAAAATTATTAGGAAATGTTTGATTTGAGTTATTTTGACATATTTTGCTGGTCGTAGAGATCAATTATGATCTATGGTTATGGATATACTTAGGCATGCTTAATGTCTGTGCATATACTGTGAAAAATAAGCAGAATTTTAAGATTCTTACTGAAAATCTTATACATGATTGACGAGGGATAAGAAAAGTTCAAATTTTCAAAATACGCAAAATTCAAACTCTCAAAAGCCGTTATATTCAAATTCTCAAAATCCGTTAAATTCAAACTCTAAAAATCCGTCAAATTCAAATTATCAAAATCCATTAGCTCCAATTCCGACGTTTTGAGTTATTGTACCTGCAATATTTTGCACAGTTTTGCATAAAATTGTGCTTAATTAACGGAAATAGCATAACACCGATCAGATAATACCAAGAAAATTCTAATTAAATGACATCTCATTCACCACTTGAGAACACAGATCTTCGGGAAATGTGCTAATAGGAAAGGAAAATGTTAGAATCATTATTCTATTAATATCCATATGAGATACATTCATAGCATGTAAATGTGATTCTAACTTTAATCTTCTTGTATCAAGATGACAACATGTTCATTTTTATATTCCAAAATGAGCAATAAAACTTGTCATCTAGCTACCACATTCCCTAATGAATGACTGTATAATAAATATTCTGTGTCTATATTTAGGTCTTCAATGTACGAGTCCTAAATTTTCCGGCGGCTATAATACAATGGATCCACGTCGTACACCAAAAATGAATCAAAATAAGAAATTCTTTCGTAAAAGTTCATTGCCATTGGATAATAATGCCTTAATAACGGCCCGTACCGAAAGAATTCAAGTCGTACTTGATTGTACGCATGGCTCGGGATTGTGTCTAAGCATGACACCGCAAAGTGGAAGTGGATTTGTTGTCACGAAAATTCTACCCGATTCCGTTGCTGAACGATCAGGTTGCATTCAAAAAGGCGATCGAATTATATCCGTCAATAAGCTATACAATCTGGATATCCAGTTGATTCGACAGATCTTAAGAGATGTTCCAATGACTTATCAGTCACAGCAGACACAAAATGCACATTGGGTTGAAGTGGAAGTTGAATTTGATATGATTGTTGATGAATCGACGCGTGGCGTTTTTAATATCAAATTAATGAAGACGAGTCGGAATGTTGGACTTGGAATCACTGTTAATGGTAAGTCATGCATATGCACAATCACTTCCAGTAAGTGTTTCTAATCAAACATATTATTTCCTATCAAGGTTCATCACATGGTGCTTTTGTTGTTACGGACATAAAAGCTGGATCGCCATCACATCGAGCATGCATTAAAGTTGGGGATATAATCATGGCAATCGACCAACAGTCCTTAAAGCATTATAATGTCGATGTCTTATTAAAAGAAAATAAAAATGACTGCATCACATTGACAATAAAACGGAATCCCGTTCCTGATTACCTCTATGAGAATCAGAATCGACAGAATGCCAATCCAACTTATGCAAATTATGATGTCCTTAACTCATTTAATGGACTTTCTCTGAATAATGGTGGAAATAACAGCAGTAGCAATAACAGTAATAATAATAATTTGTAAGTATCTTAATCGAGATTGCTGGATAGGGGTCGACATGGCTAATTTGGATGGAGGGTGGATTAAGGAAATAAAGCACATCTATGCCTACATACACACTGTTGTACACTAATACAAAGAAAGAAATTTGTCAAATTGGAAATATCAAATTTTGACACAAATATCAATAGATAGATTATTTTCTTCCTTTTGCTAACTAGATTAGCATATAATAAAGCACTTCCAATGCTTCAGTGCTAAAATAACTCATTTGAAAGTAGAAAATTTTGCAAATCATATTTTGACAATTTTCTTTCATTGTGTTAGTGTTTACAAATAATTCAAATTTTTGGCAGTTGAAGACTGCATTGCCTGCCTTGTTGCATTCTCATTTGATGTTAACTAATCCAATTCCATTCCCCTACAGAAGATCAAATGAAGTCCTCATGAAGCCCAACTCATCACCGTACTATAATGAAGAGCCACATTATTCAGTCGTGCCTGCACCACGATTTTGGAATACAATGAAGCCAAATAAAGCGGAACAGCATTCAGATGATGTTATGGGAAATTCAATTTCAGCAACAGACTTGGTCAACTATAATAATATTGATTATGCAGCTGCACAACAAATGATGAGTTTAAGTATCGGACCGACATCTTCACATGGTACACAGACAGAAGAAAATGATGGAAATGATTCAGTCTTTCAGCCTATCCCAAATAATTCACTGATGACATCGTCATTTATCACACAACAGCCACATGTATTTAATGTTAAGTTACAACCGAATGGTGCTTCCGTGTTAGGAATAACATTGTCTGGTAATGAAGATGGACAGAAGCCAATAATAATTAGTGGATTAGCTGAAAATGGCATAGCTGCAAATACAGGACAAATACAAATTGGTGACACACTTTTAGCAATTAATAATGAGAATGTAGTCGGTATGCCTTTGTCATGTGCCACAAAATTGCTTCAAGTTCAGGATGATGTAATTGAACTGAGGCTGTCCAGAAGCAATAATCAAATGACAAACTCAATATTGTCAATAAATGAGAAAATGCCACAACCGCAAGCACTTTATGCAGAAGTCCAAAGACGTCCATTAAACTTGATGAAGGCAGATGCAATATCAAATTCAAGTAGTCGCAGTGGAAGTAACAATAGTGATGGACAGTTAAAGACTATTCATGTAACATTGTATAAGGATCAAGTTTATGATGATTATGGATTTTCTGTATCGGATGGATTGTATGAGCGTGGTGTCTATATTAATAGGATTAGAAGTGGAGGACCTGCTGATTCAGTTAATGTCCTCAAGCCTTATGATAGAATTATTCAAGTAAATTTTCATTAATTTTCCTTTATTTCTCATAAATCTAAATAATCTTTAATTACAGGTAAATGGAACTAAAACAGTGGATTTTGATTGTTGCCTTACAGTGCCTTTGATCGCAGCATCAGGAGATAAAATCAATCTGATTGTACAGCGTGGAATATTATGAGAACAGGAGAATCTTTTTGACAGAAATTACTTATACTATTATTAACTTTTGAGTATTAACAGATAATTTACACATTATTCTGTAGATTATAAGACTATTTGAATCACTAATATTTTCTTCTTGATTGGAAATAAAATGCAGGAAAACTTTTTATGGAAAATTTATTTTAACGGCTTTTCATAATTTGAAATTATCTTTTTCAGAGGGGTTTGTAACGGTTTGTTGTGAAACCGAAACGTGAGTCTGTGAGGGGTTGACAACGATTTGTTTTGAAATAGAAACGTGAACCTTAGATTGCTGCCGACAACAAGCTTAAAAAATAATTAAAAATGAGTGATAAAGTACAGGTTGGACAATATATTATAGTCCAGAGACAAAACTATACAAAATTGCATAAATTTGACAAGTTGGAATCTCAAATTACATTGGGACGTGAAATTATTCAGCTACGAAATATTGAAGGTGCTAATTTCTTCCAAACATTTAAAATGAAGTTTAAACAGTCAGGAAAGAAGCGATTGTATGAATTAGAGCTATGCGATAGTGCTGCAGATGTTAAGGAAATCCTCAAAAGTATGGAATCTGGTTCTGACAACAGAAATATTGTTGATGACGGGAAGGTAACATTTTAGTGCTGGAACTTGATTGTCAGTCAAATTATTAATTTATTTCTTTTTGCAGTCACAAACTCTTTCAAATGATGAAGTATTAAGCTTGAGGGAAACAAAGGCAGATTCTAAGGAGATTATAGAAACAATCATAGCCAATTCCAAGTCATTCAATGAAAAAACTGAATATTCTCAGGAAAAATACATCAAGAAGAAAGAAAAGAAGTATTTTGAATTTGTACAAATAAGGAAGCCAACAATTAGATTACTAGCTGAGATTTTCTACAGACAAGATCCTGAAAAGGCATTAGGATTAAGAATAGATTCGTTGTCACAGCTTATTTCTTATTCTGGAATCAATCCAACTGGAAATTACCTTCTTTATGAATCTGGAACTAGTGGATTAGTGCCTGCTGCATTTTTGAACTCAATGGGTGAAGTAGGAAATGCTCAATTAATTCATATGCATCCTGGAAATTTCCCACAAAAGCAGGCTATATTCGCTTTAAATTTGTCCGAGGAACAATTGAAGAAGTGTATATCCGTTAATATTTATTCAGTTTTACGGCAGTTCTATCAAGGACCAGCAGAATTGCCAGAAGTGTTAGATTCTGAGAATGCTGATGCCGAGACCAGAAAGAGAAAGCATGAAAATGGAAACGATGATGAATCGGAAGAGAATCCATCAAAACGTGCCAACTTAGAGACAGAAGATGCTCCAGTGAAACCGGCAGAAAGCAAGTTTCAACAAAGAGAAAAGGAAAGGAACCTAAAGAAACAGAAATGGCAAGAAGAGAACGAGGAAGCCTTAAAAGTTCTCCGAAATAAAGTTGATTCTCTCACAATTGTGTCTAAAGAAGACCCAGTTCCTATTTTAAAAGAATTACTTCCATTTGTTAATCCTGGTCGGCCTGTCGTTTTGTTCCATACATGCAAGGAAATCCTAATGGAATGTTATTCAGCAGTTAAAGCCATGAGTGGATTAATTAATGTTCGATTGACGACTAATTTTATGAGAAATTATCAAGTACTTCCAATGAGAACACATCCAGCTGTTCAAATTCAAGGATCAAGTGGATGGATCTTAACTGGATATACGATAGATCCAAGAAATAGTGAATAGATTTTTTAAATGCATTTTTGTGACTTCTTATTAATCAATAAACAACCAATTTGTCAAAAGTAAGGATTTATTGACTTTTAAGAGTATAGATAACGCCTACACAGATTAGAAGTACTCAGATTGACTTATCTGGGATGAATCATGTCAGTATTAACGATAAGAAGCAATTTCATCTCTCGCTCTCTAAGTTAAAGGAGAGAATGATCATTCAACTTGAGGAATTTCTTTAGGGGCCGTTCTTATATTACGTTACAGAATAACGAACTTTTTTCAAAAATGAACAATAAAATTCTCGGAATTTCCATTGTTTACATGGAAATTACCCTTCCCCTTCACCATCCCCTCCCCCTCTGAACGTAATAAATGAACGGCCCCTATACGCAGTCTAGTTTTTATTTCCAGTTTGCTTTCAACCTTCGTACGATAATGTGTTCAACAGAGGAACTAGAACGGCAATATACACCGTCTCTATTTTCTAAGCGATTTGAAAATCGAGAGGAATTGCTGAATTATTTTTTAACTTTTTCAAATTCTAGTAAGTTTATGGCTAATTGTGCAAGATGTGGTCATATCTTGGATTAGATTTAACTCCTGGATTAATCTACGGATTAAAAATTTAAGCTCGGAATTGTTTTTTTTCAGTCAAAATTTGGATTATTCAATTTCTTGGGATTAACAAATTAATTTTTTATTAAATAGTCATAATCCATAACATCCATTGACTCTTGAATCTTCACTAAAGCACAAAGCTTCTCTTAATCCACAGAATCACAGGAAAATCGCTTAAAATATGACTGCCATTTGAATATTTCTTATGGACCGTCCGATCGTCAAAAGATCGATATTTATGGTGATAATCTACATCCTGATTCACCTTTATTCATCTTCATTCATGGTGGATATTGGCAGGAACTTGATAAAAATCATTCAAGCTTCTTCGTTGAGCCATTCATCAAAAATTCTATTCGCGTGCTTGTCGTTGAGTATGACTTGTGTCCAAAAGTGACAGTTGAGGATATTGTGGATCAAATTCAAAGCTGCTTCAAGTGGATCAGCACTTATATCAAGCAAAAAGATATTAAAAAGATTTCTATTGCTGGTCACAGTGTGGGAGCTCATTTACTGTAAGTTTTAAGACATTTAAGGATTTTGTCAATATTTTAGGGTCTGATAACAGTTTGGTGCCAATATCATTTCAGAGCATACGCACTCTCACCAGAATTTATGGATCAAATGAAGTCAGTGTCAATTGATGCATACTTTATATCAGGAGTCTATTGTATGAATGAACTGCGACACTTGAAGGCTGCAAATGATGGAAATATCTTATCGATAACTGATAATAATTGGAAGAAATTGTCACCGCTGTATATTGATTATTCGTACTTTAAAGACAATCAAATTGGTGTCTATATCTATGCTGGTGACTACGAAAGTGACAAGTTCCGGGAACATTCAAAATTGTTCTCAGAATCTTCAATAAAACCTTTTGTAAAGGAAGTGAAATTTTTGGATGTTGATCATTTTGACATCATTGAGAAGCTTGAATCTGAAGATTATGAGATAACAAGATCCATAATTGATAATCTTAAAAAATGAACTGATTTTAATCTTTTATTCAGTTTCTTAGAATATTTAAGAAAGTTCCAAGAATTGGACATAAAAAAAATAAAGTAAATCTTTTAAATATTTTTAACATAAAGTTCTTTTAATTTTTCATCGATACTTAAAACTTGTAAAGCATAGAAAATCAAACATCAAAAAAATACATGAATGCGGAGTCAAAACTATGACAAAAAAAAAAAGCAGTAAGAATATAAATTAATGTAGCATGTGCCAAGACTTTCAAAGTGAGATCGCTAAATCAATAACTGGTGTGTCGTTCTTCTCTCCATTTATATCACATTCGGTTTTTATATCGATTATAATATTTTTTGTTGGACGATTTTGTAATTCCTCATCGGCATCGTCTTTACTCTCAACAGAGCCATTTTCAATATTCTCCTTAGAATTACTTGATTCACCTATTTCTACATCGTTCTCATCGTCCTCGCCATTCTCGCCTCTAAGCTGTTTTGCTACATAGCTGTAAATATTTAATTAATGAAGTTAGTCAGGATGTTCATCCGTAGGATAAAATATTGAACTTACAATTGAAGAATTTCCTCTGTCCTTTTCTTATAAATTTCCTTATTCTTTTCCAGTTTCGTCTTAAGTTCAGGATCTTCTTTGGCGGGATCCTAAAAATATAACGAATTTTTGAATTTTAAAAGAGAAACGGTTTTTGGGAAAATCCGCTAAAAGCATGAACTGGAAAAATTTGCTTATTTTTTTGAACTACAAAAAATTCGTTAAATTTTACATCAATAACTAATTTGAGACGTTTTTAGGCGGAGTTCTCATTCACAATATAATTTATACAATATCAGCTCACACAATTCAACTATTAGACGCAATAAAATAATGCTCGAATCATTAATTAAGTGAAATTAATTTTGTAAACAATCCAAATATTCATAAATTTGATTTGTAATAATCGGTTGTGCAGGATCGATTAACGCTACTTTTTTATTAATTTTGTCTTATTAAGTGAGTTAACTTACTTAAAGATGACAATTATTGATAAAACTTAAATTCAGAAACGTAAGTTAATGCAACTTATACTGTCTATGTAACTAATTAAGTTAATTTTTAATTTTTTAGAAAATAATTTTTTCGATGCAGGATCGATTAACGCAAGAAAAATCAAAATTTCTCTTTATTAAGTGATTTATAGCATCAGGAAAGCACCAAAAGTTGTCAATTTGTTGTTGATACACTTGATTTAATACCTTAATGTTACTCTAAGTGCTGATTTAAAGAAAAATTTATAAAAAACCAAATGTTGGCACTTTTTGAACTTGGCGGATTTTCCCTTTTGAATATTTGAATAAATTTTGAACTTCGTTCTGAACTTTACCAATTTGAATTCAAAACGACGGTTAAAATTTAATCACTTTCACCAAATAATTTTGTGGATACTTACCTTATTCTTTCCAGCATAATGTTCGGCAGATTCATACAGATCATTACATCTCCTCTCCTTTAATAATTTCCCAACTTCCACAAACGCAAGCTGCGATATTGTCTGGATCTCGTCCCTTAAAAGCTTATATTTGTACTCTTTATTGCAAAAGTCTAGAAGCCTAAAAACATCATAGTAACTTGGAAATCCATTTTCTTTGTTGATTTTTTTCGATAGCCGCCGATTGAATTCTTTATAGTCAGTTCCTTTAAATTTGATTGGTTGCTTAATGATTCTATGGGCATGTGTGGATTCTCCAGTAATTTCACAAATTTTATTGTAGATCTGAAAGGATATAGCATGTTATGTTAAGTTCCTGACTTTATCGATTATTATTCTTCTACTTACTTCAACTGCTCTTTTTTCGTACCGAACTTTTTTCATATATGCTGAATCTTCTTCCTCGTCCAAATTTACCTCTGCTTCCTCGAGATCCTCAATTGCCTTCTTTAATTTTGTCAATGCTTTATTGAGCTTCCTTAGCTGATTATCCTTCTTTTCATCACCCGTCGTTTGAATTTCGTCAGTTCCACCATTCTCTTCACTTTTCTTCTCTGGTTCCTTTTCTACCTCTACTTTAGGTTGTTCAACAACAGTCACTGGACCACAATTCTTTCGTGATTTTAACTCATTAATGACATCTTGTAATTTGGAATATACAGTTTTGGGATCACGTAAAATGGCCAATGCTGTATCCTCAAACAGCTTTCGTAGATATTTTGACTGTGCATAATCAGGATGAACTAGATCGTAATATTTCATTAATTTGCTTTTAATTATCTTCTTCATATCACTGTTATTTTCTGATTTACGGCATGCATTAATGAATGCTTCTAGTTCTTTGGTCACTTCATTTTTATGCTTTTCCTTCTTTATGTCAGCACTAGTTGATGGAACATCCTCAATTTTACTCTCTTTTTTCGGTGACTCTTCACTTTCTGTTGATTTATATGTTGTGATGGATGTTGAACTGTCTTTAGTTACTAGATCCGATGTTGTCTCTTGACTACTGGATGTCTCGACAATTTTTACCTTCTTTTCAACTTCACCGATTTTTTGCGGTTGTATTCGTCGTTGTTTAATTGGTGGACAGTCATTCTCATTGGTCAAATCTTTCGGTCGCTTCCCATTCTGTGGACTAACTTGCGAAACTGACGTTTTTGACTTTGTTTCCTTCAAATTTCAAAAAATGTTACAAAACAATGCATAAAATTATAAACAATGAAATTATTTGACATTAAACTTGTTAATTTAATTAATCATTACCTGTTTAGCACATTCCTCGTCATCAGAATCAATAATAATTATTGCATTGTCCATTTTTAATTGTATTTCTTAATTTATTTCATTTATAAGATTTCAAAAAATAAGCTTTTTGCAGGTTTTGACAACAAGCTTTTCTACATTTTGTATCAAGGGTCGTGTATTCTACACACATCGTACCTTCTATGGTTGCTGAAGTTTTTTTTCGATAGCCAAAACAACATTCGTTCAATTGAATTTTTTATGTTTATTAAGTGATATAAGCTCTTAATATGGCTTATTCAATTTTAAGTAACATTGCACGTAAGACAGCAAGCTCCAATTTATCGAAAGCAGTACTTCAGAATGCCGGTGCTCTATACAATGCAAAGTAAATTGATAAATTTTAAATCATTTTTGTTGTTGTAATTTTTTTCATTGCATAATTTTCCATATTTTGATAGGATTTGTTAATTCTATACATTAATTTAATTCTTATTATGATTCAAGCCAAACACGAGGTGGTGCTCGCTGGTATCCAGATTCTGAATTTGTACAACAATTCAGCGGTGCTGTAATGTATCCGGATGAAATTACATCAAAATGGAAAGTTCCACCATACAATGGAAAAATGGCACCATTGCCAGAAAAGAATGTCCGTAATATGAGTGTTAATTTTGGTCCACAACATCCAGCTGCTCACGGTGTCTTACGTATGGTTTTGGAACTTGATGGTGAGACTGTCGTTCGTGCTGATCCTCATATTGGACTTTTGCATCGTGGTACAGAAAAACTCATTGAATACAAGACATACACTCAGGCATTACCTTATTTTGATCGGTATGGTCACTTCTAATTAGATCCAAGCTTCCTTTACTTATTTTTTTATGTTTTACAGTCTTGATTATGTCTCAATGATGTGTAATGAGCAATGTTACTCTTTGGCTGTTGAGAAGCTATTGAACATCGATATTCCATTGAGAGCAAAGTACATCCGAGGTACGGTATTGATATTTTCTGTTCTATGTCATGCTTATTAATGCTTATTTACAGTTCTGTTTGCTGAGCTCACTAGAATTTTAAACCACATCATGGCCGTCGGTACACACGCTTTGGATGTAGGAGCAATTACACCTTTCTTCTGGCTTTTTGAGGAACGTGAGAAGATGATGGAGTTCTATGAACGTGTTTCAGGAGCTCGTATGCATGCAGCTTATGTCCGACCAGGTGGAGTTTCTCAAGACTTGCCATTAGGATTGCTCGACGATATTTACGAATTCTCATCGAAATTCGGCGAAAGATTAGACGAGGTTGAAGATTTGCTTACAACTAACCGTTTGTGGATCCAAAGAACTGAAGATATTGGTATCGTCTCAGCTGAGGATGCTCTTAATTATGGCTTCAGCGGTGTTATGTTGAGAGGATCTGGCATCAAGTGGGATTTAAGAAAAACTCAACCATATGATGCTTATCATTTAGTAGAATTTGATGTTCCAATTGGAACTAAAGGTGATTGTTACGATCGTTATTTAATTCGTTGCGAGGAGATGCGTCAATCACTTAGAATTATTGAGCAATGTTTGAATCAAATGCCAGCTGGAGAAATTAAAGTTGATGATGCAAAATTAACACCACCATCAAGACATGAAATGAAAACATCTATGGAAGCTCTCATTCATCACTTTAAACTATTCACTCAAGGATATCAAGTTCCACCCGGATCCACATATACAGCAATTGAGGCACCAAAAGGAGAATTCGGTGTTTATTTAGTATCAGACGGTTCCAGCAGACCATATAGATGTAAAATTAAGGCTCCTGGATTCGCTCATTTAGCTGCAATCGATAAAGTTGGCAAAAATCACATGCTTGCTGATATCGTAGCCATTATTGGAACCCTTGACGTTGTCTTTGGTGAAATCGATCGATAAGCTTATTCTAGCGAATTGTAAGAAATATTCTTTTTTGTGTAAAGAAAAAACCTATTGGACACGTTTCATTAAATTAACAGAAATATATTAAAGGAAAAAAAAACAATAGATTAATTGCGTTTTATTGTGGATGCATGCTGTTGTGATTTTCAGAGAGAGTAACTAATTTGCGAGATTTTAAATTGAATTTTGGAAATTTATTAATTCTGTTCGATCTAATCGAGCAACTTCAGCGTACTTTTGTCGCAGCAATCAGTCTTTGATTACTAATAACGAACTGTTAATTAAATTAAAAATTTTTATCCGATTTAATTAATTAACGGCTTTTTAGATTTCAAATTTGTCAAGATCAAATTTTTTTTCAAATTTTTGAAGTTCAAAATTTAAATTTTTTTGAAAATCACGTGTTTGCTTGTGCAATCAAAAATTGTGAAAAATAATTAATTAAAGTATTAAGAGACAGTTTTTAATTCTTCAAGAATAATCAATACAAGAATAACTTGATGGAACAGAGTTAATGCTTTAAGATAGAACCTGCTTCGATGTTTGCTTGTCGAGATCTCGACCTAGGTAATCAGAGTTAGCAGGATTTCATGAATTCGGATTCCTAAAGACTAAAACAACTTCTAAGGTAGGTACTACTTAGGCTCTAGAGGAAACAGTTCATTTCTACACAACAGCTCGAGTGAGACTCGACTTCTCGACCACGCCTTTTCTATTTTAGGTCAAGTGGTCTCACCTCCTTAGTTACCGGGAGCTATTAACGAGCGTGTCACATTGCTCACTTTAACCGTCTGCTCTATACAGTACACATTTCACAGCTCTTATTGTTGTATTGACGTTAAAGCATTTAAATAGAAAGAATGAATAAATCCTTGATTAATCCAGCCTATAAACATCAAGATCAGATTAATAATTTATATCGCCTACTTAAGACGATCGAGTATTTACATAGTCTAACAGCAAAGTGTTTTATTGTATGTGTGACTACCCGAATGCATGTCGAAAATTTCTGTTTACACTCTCTTCCCTTTTTCATATACATTTTTTTTCTTCTTTATGCCTGCGTTACTCAAAAAAAAAAAATCACAAAACAGAATTGAAAAGATTTTTCAGTTTTACTGAGAAGTTGAAAACGACAAGACGTGTATTCTCGTGTAGATCAGTATTAAGTACACTGATCGTTTAATAGAAAAACGTTTGAAGCTCATTATATATGAGAGATACACATAAATTTTTCTATTGAGATAGAAGTATAAATCTGTAAACGAAATACGATTTAAACACTTGTCAACTTGAATGAGACAAATCGCTGATTATACAAAATTCACATAAGAAGGCTATGAGAAAAAGTGTTTTTGTGAAATAAGAAAGTGATTATTTGATGTTTATTGACGGCAAAGATAAATTGCCGAAAAAAAGCGAAGAAATTTGTTACCCGAAAAAATGAAATATTGCTAGACATCAACTGGTCAGGCATTCAGTATATCACTGTCAGTTGACGATTTTAAGGTCAATTTTTGACAAATTTTACAAAGAAAAACAATTTTTGATTAATGAGAAATTTTCTTAAGCAAACTTCCGATCGATTCTTACAAAGACGTGACTACATTGAGTATTTATAATATAAATTCTGGACATGTTAAAGTGAAAAAAGTTGCAATATCTGCAAGACAAAAGTGTAAAAGTGCCTTTTATGGTCAGTTAATTATAAATTAAATTCATAAAAAAAAGAAACAAAACTGCATTCAAGAAGAAATATTAAGTGAGGAGCTATAAAAATGTCATGATAATTGGATAAAAATTGCACATTTAATGATTTTAAACATTATACATTGGATTATTAACGTCATGGATAAGAATGCACAAAAAACGTAAGTAAAGAGAATTTACCGCCTCGAAAATTCCTTTTCATCTCTTTGCGGCTTGATTTACGGGCTTGATCTTTAAGAAGCGATCAGGTTTAGCGTTCTTGATAATGTTTTATGTGGTTTTAATGCTTGGGTGGAACATAAACAGGAGTTTTAAATGTTTAAGCTTATGATTACATCATAATAACTCACTGGATCTTAATCTATGATAATTCTGAGCATAAAGATTCTTTGAATGTGAAGCATTCGTTATAACATTCATTTGAGATTTAAATAATATTTATTGTACATAGTTGGACACCCCTTTTCATACAAAAGTTCATTCAATCTGTTTTTGAACTTCGAAGAATAAACATCATTGTAAATAATTACATTTAAAATCAATTCAATTACAATTGAAAACGGTATAATAAAAGTTCCAACTATAAGTCACACGGAGTTTGAATTCCTCCGCCTTCGTTATATCTTACAGATTTGTACACAAATATTCAAAACAGTTTAGAAACCCTAATTCTATTTAGAATTTCAAAAGAACACCGAATTCCAATGAAATATTTGTTTAAATTCAACTCATGCCAAAGGATATCCCTTTAAGTCGAAAACATATTGCTTCAATCAAGATAAACGGCATATCATTCACCTGAAATCTCTCCTTCTCAAATTTTAATTAATCGCATTTTATTTAAAATACTTTTTTTTGGGAATATTTTCTCGTAAATCGTTGCATGTTTTATTGCTGTGCTGAATATTCCTCGAATGTTTATCTCACATTCATCTTATTAGAGGTAGTAAAATACATCTTGTTGATTGTGATGAAGGAACTGAAATTAATTTGATAATACTGAAATTAAGAAAGAATTTTAAAGGAATTTCAAGAAGACATTAAATGAGGACGTAAATTTTAATTTGAAATGCGGCGGTGGCGATCCATTTTGCTAAACAAATTTACATGAGAAATATTTTTTTGTGTATCATTGTAATTTATTTCTCTGCCAACTCATTACGATGAGAATAAAATTCCTCGTGCTCTTCTTTTCATACGAAATAATCTGTGAATGTTCTCAAAATGTCACGCTTTAGTTAAATAAATACGTTTTGATAGTAAGTGACCATATGATTGAGTGTAAACAACAAATTTAGCTCTTGTTATTTTAATTAAAATTCATGTATTTTTTGACTATGATGTATGTGCGTAAGATCACAAAATAGGCTATTATTATTTCACAAAATGAAGTTTTTTGATTTATTTTGAAGTTATTTTGTGATTTATTTGAGCTAACGTATTTTTAACGGATTTAAATTGTTTGAAAAATTTGAAATTTTTACGTAAAGTAATACGTACGTATTTTTGGAGTTTTATGTAAATGAATTTATTTTAAGTGCTATTTTTAAATCAAAAAATACTGAAATTCGCATTTCTCGATAAATAAAAGTTTGATGGACGTCAATCTCTGTTTACCAAAAATTCAAAATTATAAAGCACACATTGAATAATAAAGAATCTCTGCCAAAACTGCATTAAAAATTGAAGATAAAAGTTTTTCTGATTTGTATTCTCACTGCAGTATAATCATAATCAAAAATCGACTGCACACACAATATTTCATAAATTAGCAGTCAGCATAACAATCTTAAACAACCATTTGACATTAGCTTAAAAATAAGGAAATATTAAATTCTTCGAATCGCTGATAAAACAATAAGAATACTTTATTATTTTGAGGTTCACTGCACTGACTGTGCTGCATTAGTTAGTTGGTGTTTGTTATTAAACACTTTAATGTGGGTTGTATATTTATGGAATCAAAGAAGCAAATTCTTGTTTATAAAATTTCATTTGCCTAAAATCTTAAAAAGCTAAAGTCAAAAAAAATTGCATTCGATGCATATGATCGTCGTCGACATTATTATGATCGTCAAAGCTAGCATAGCTAACTTCGAGGAATACCAAATGAGAAGTGAGAGCATGCGAGTCATAAATAATTAATAGAACGAGGGGGAATGAGAAAAAAATAATATATAAGCAAGTAATTAAGCAATGAAAGAAATTTCAATAAATTGTTGCTTCCTGTTTTTTTTTATCCAATGTTTGCTTCTTCCTCTCCTTTTTCTTTACATTTTTAGTGGCGCAAAGTCATAAAAGCCACACAAAAAAACATTACATGCACAATTTAAAACCACAAAATTAATTGATCGTTGTTTATACTTTATTTACAGAATATAAAAATGAATAAAAATGTAAGCGACAACCGACATCGAAATAAAAGTCATCGAATGTCATCAATAAATTATTACCATTTACAAAATCATCACATCACCATACTGTATATAGTATTAATATCACTAATTCCACTAGTATTAGGAAATTCAATATGCACACATCACGAATATTGGGATTCAAATTTAGATGAATGTGTGCCATGTACAAAATGTAATAGACATCAAATTGTTATCCGTCCATGTCAACGACATTTAGATACAGTATGTCGTCCAATCAATTCGGTTGATATTGATTGGAGTAAGTCTATGCTGATGGCGACAGATAGGACGGCTCTTAAAAAGGTAAGCATTTAAAAATTCCTAAGAAAATCTCCAGGAAGCACCCTTTACCATAAACTTTCTGATTTATGTCCATAATAAAAATTAATTCGATGACTTTTTTTTTTAATTAAATGTAGGAACACCACCGTGTAATGAGTACAATGGAATCATTTTCAGCCGAGGCGGCTGAATCAAGGGAAGAAGAACTCCTGTTGTGGGATTGGCAGCTCATAACATTAATCCTCGCAATTATTGCCTGTCTCTTATTCTTTATTGTTACTGCAATCATTTCCATTAATTATGTACGTCAATGGCGAAAAATCAAGAAACAGTTTGACACTGGTAAGTTTCATTTCACTTCTGATTTATGTTTATTGGTCTCCGATCCGTAAAATATTTCGCAAAGTAACCAGATCAATATCATTGAGATTTAAAATGACACTAAAGCAGTGGTGAGCAACCTGTGTGCTGCGACTCACTTGTTTGTTGCTAAACCTTTTGGAAGTGTCATAAACTGTATGCGCTGTGCGGTTTCAGTCAAGGCTTACCACTAAGATGTGCCCCAGCACACAGGTTGCCAACCACTGCACTAGAACATAAAAAAATTTAATGACAAAGGAGGTGTGGAGAGAAGTTTTAATGACTTTTCATCAATCATGATTCTTAAAATAAATTAATGTCCACTTTTGTGGCTCTTCTGAGTAGGAGATAATTTTATGTTAATTTTTAAACCTTTTTATTTTCGTACCAAAAAATTAAGAATTTTAGAGGAAGAAAAGACCGCAAAAAAATAAGAACTGATTAAAATTAATTCGAGAACGTTTAATAAATTGGTGCTAAATAACACAAATTGACTAGCATGTCATGATATTATGCAAATTTAATTACTAATCTTGAAAAGTAAAAATTGATCCGAACTGAGAATGGTTTTATGGGGATGGAAATGATTTGACTTCTAAAATGATGCATTAGAAATGCAAAGCCTGCTTAATATGGTTAAGTTTTATGGATTATTTGATATTGAAGGAAGGATTCAATGCTAAAGAGTCATATCAATAACAATGATCTAATTCCTGAGTTGTGTAGTGTGAATCATGATATTTTGAGATAGATATCACCTTAAGCTAGCTCTATCGCTGGTTACCTCTTGCCAATTTCTGATTCCTGGTGCAATACTGTCTCAATCGGCAGTTTCCTTCAATTCTTCAAGAAATCAATCAATTTGTTCCGAAAATCATTAAATTTTATATTACTAGATCAGATCCTGTCTAGTCATAAACTGCTCGGTCCATAAAAAAACCTCAAAAATGATCCAATCAATTAACAAATCCCCACTTTTATCTAGCAAATCTCTAATTATTTCTTTAGATCTGAAAATGTCTAAAATATCAACGACGCCAATCGTCTCATACCATTCAACACTCAATCAACTGTTTAACAACTCAACGTCAGTATAGTTTTCGGTATCAAAGATTTTTTTCATCTGACGATTTATTCTGCAAATGTTTTTTTGACAAGGGAGAAAAAGAATCAATGATGAAAATCGTTGATGTGCTGTTTGTTATTCTAACAGAAATTTTCATGCTTTCTTTTATTGTTTTTGCGCATTTGAATGCCTTTAAAAAACTGTTCATTTAATTTTCGTCGGTTTAAATTAAAAAATATTTCATTAACTTCCTTCCTTCCTTTAAAGAAATTGTAATTAACTGTTACTGTACCCCACTTTTTTCACTTCCGTTAGATGACATGAAAAATTACTTGAATTTTTCGATATTTTTGAGGGAAAAACTTGTTGATATATCTATGGGAAATTTCTCAGTTTACACTATTTTAGTATTTAAAATAATAACCTGCTGTGGTGCTTACTGATTTATATAAATTAGGAAGTAATTCAAACTCTTTGTAAGTTATGATCAGTTCTTTAGCTTTCTAATTGTTATTGGTAAACTCAAATTAATATTCGAGCAGCACAACGAAGTTGTTATGGCACAGCTACTTCATTGTGTTAACGGCAAGATGTGAGGATGTTCTGGCAGCATTGTAAAGGCTGCTTTGTCCGTTTTCTTAACATGCCGCTCAGGTTACTTAGTTTCCTGGATATGCAGTTCAAATGTAATACATTGCCTTCCTCACTCATCTCTTGATGTCTTTCTTGATCAGCTAGTTCCTGTTTGCCAATATCCAATCTCAAACAGCTTCTATCTATTTCTGATATAACTCAAAATGGCAATGAGCATGCTCAAGGTAGTTGTATCCTAGTTCCTTGTATGGTTAGTTTCCTAAAGTTCATAACTGAGCTGTTCAAATTGTCCAGTAGTGTCCCGACAAATTTGTTTGAAAATTCTCAAAACCGTATGCCGTATGTTTTTTCGGTTGCTTAACATTAAGATGCGCCATGGCACAATAAAGTTGAACAACACTGAACTACCCTCAAGTTTAAGAATTCTTAGGAAATTAATCAACAAAACAGATGTCGAAGCCAAATTAAATTCTCCACAGTTCATTAAAACCCGATTAAAATTTGTATAAAATGTTATACTTCACAAGAGCCAGCAGAAAAAAATCCATACAGTTTTTAATCGATTATTGGCGAACTCAATCCGACTTCAACCTCTGATAATGAATTTAAAAAGTTTATTGACTACTTTAAATTGAATAGACAACGTAATAGCCAAAAAAAAAAAAAATAAATAACCGACAAACACATTCCAATATAACTCCAAAAATTAATTCTAGAATAATCTGGAACTTAAAATTCATACAAAATATTGCATAAGTCATTTAAATTCGTTTTTATAGCCACCGAGGTAATAAATTAAAAATTTCATGAACATTTGTCTTCAAACAAAAGATGCACAGCGACCCGATAAGGAAGTCTATTGTCTCTATTCAATGGAAATCTAAATCCATCAATTAACAACTTTTATGGACAAGAAAATTATTCTTAGCCAAACAGTTCTAGAATTTGAAAATAAAGCTGTCACACAAAGGAATGAAATGAGATTTTTTTTTTCGTCATAATTAAAACGAAATTATTTTTTTTTGGGAAGGCTGTTATGTAATAACAGGAAACTGAATGTGTTTTATGTCTTAAATTAAAAAAGAAATCCAACTGTGTGTAGAGAAAGAGTTGAAAAAAAATTTATCTCTGGGATGTGACAGGAAATTGATTGAAGGTGGATTCTTTCTGACATGTTCTGTGTAGCATTTTTTTGGTACTTTTTGTGATGGGGAGATGCTGAGATATGAGACAAATGGTTCATTTTAAAAGATTTGTAATTCTATAAATTAACGGTTTTTTGAAATTTGAATTTTGAACTCATCCAAGTTCAAATTTTGAACTTCATAATTTATTAGAAAAAAAAGTGGGAAAAAGTATCGAATTTACGGAAAAAGAATCTTGTAAAACAACAGGAAGAGGCATAAATCTAATAAAACAACAAATCCCTAAAAAACAGAAGCATCGAATAGCTTAAGGCGGTTGACAATTTTTTGGCAAAACATCGTAACCAACTCTCTTTCTGCTGTTTCGTTGCTACACATGTTTTCAATTACCCATAAAAGAAGAAACGAAACCTTCTTGTGGCTTTAATTCATTAAAGAAAGATAAGAAACTGAAAATATATCGTTAGAATTTATGAGTTAATGATATTGCCAAACATAAAGCAGAACAGCACAAATATCAAATTCTCGTACACATATATCAGGGCGGAGATCAATTTACGGTCAAATGGCACAAACATAAAAATTATATTTAAATATTAATTTCTCTTTTTTTTTCTTCTTCATACAGACATTGAACATTTATCACAGCAACTAATGGCAAGACTGGCAAATCCACCAGCAGAAAGTGCAACAATATTCATTGACGATCCATCGTCGAGAAATAACTGTTTGGGACCGAGACAAATTGAAGTACGTTGTGTTTATTTAGAAGATCTTATAGGTAAGATTTTGTGGTATTGTGTATGCTAACTCATCTTCATCATACTTTTTTTGGCAAATTAAAAGATTCATAAAATTCATAAGAGTTTGTTCCTGTTTACTGTCAAATGCATGAGATATCGTCTTTTTATCTGTTTTATGTCTGTATTTTTGAGATATATTAAGAATGCTAATTTTGAGAGTTTGAATTGTAAATTGTAAATTATTTTTGTGAATCTGTGCTTGATATGTAGCTATTATTGAAAGCAATTTTGTCCGCTAAAAGAACATTTTCAAAAGTTCAAAAATTCAAATCTTTGTTTACAATTTTAAATTTATTGGTTTTTCGAAATTGAGCCATTCTGGACATAAGTGCTAGTCATATTATCGATCTTTTGTTAGTATAAAACTCAAAGTTATGTGTTTAACATGTTAGAAGCTTGTAAAATGTCAGGAAAGTACTTTAATTTACAATTTTTCTACAATTTTGTAGAGTTGTACTAAAGTTTGATTGTACTAATTTCACGAATTGAAAAAGTTGGCTTTGATGTTTACATTGTGTACTAAAGTAAGATTGTACTAATTTTAAAGTTTGTACTAAATTAAAAGATTCGTTACGACTCAAAAGCAGTTGGTTTTAATATTTAGTTGGCTTTGACATTAAGTACTAAAGTTATATTGTACTAATTTTAAAATGTGTACCAAATTAAGAAAATCGTTTCGAATCGAGATCAGCTGCCTTGATTTTAATAAATAATCAAGATAATTTTATTAAATACCAAGAAGAAAGCGAGTGTATCCATTACTCATAGACATCTTCTAAGTATTTAAATTTACGACACTATTTTCCACGTAATAAATACCAGAGTAAGCCACAGGAAACATTATTGAAAGAATAATAGCAGGGTGGGTGTAGTAACGTGAACAGGGTCAGTAGCTTTATCCAATTGTAAATTTTCTCCTAATTTATAAATCGATTTACAAAAAAAAAGAAATCGAGAACTCCAACAAAATTAATTTCTTGTTGAAATATCAAAGCCACAGATATTCACATGAAAAATATCATTTTAAACATCCATAAATTGATTCCTTTCCTTACTGAGAATTTTATTTGCAGTTCATATTTCTCATTTAACACATTTAATTTACGTTATACTATCTGGCTAATGGAACTGTCAAGTAATGTGCGATTTACAATTTCATTTCTCACATCTTCTTGATGATCAGTCTCAATTGCGTCCAAAAATACAGACGCTGTCAAATAACAATAACAAAAAAAAAATCAGCTCTTTTTGCTCATTGTCATAATTTAGTCACGTAAGAAATCGTCTGCATGTTAAGCATAAGAAAAAATTATTGTGAATTTTTATATTTATTTTTTTGCTTAATTTTTTCTTCCTTACGTAATGGAATTCTACTTGAATATGGAAAAATATTTGGCAAATGGATGGATTGTAATTTTCCATAATTTTTTAATGCCCATTTTGCGTTGTTATTGAGGAACTTTTAAAAATTAATTCTGCATGCAACTTATGTTAAATGTAAAAGTTTTTTGATTTATTACCATAGACGATAGTTTCATAAGGCATAAGCCCGAGCAGCACAAATTGGTTAAATGATTTGAAAATCTGACACCATGACAGTGTCACGCCGGTCAAGTGACCCATGTCAGTGTGATCCAGACTTGGTGCCAGATTCGGCTTAAATCCTGCAACATGTCAGAGACTGACTTAATGTCGGGTTCGGCTTAACTCCAGTAATATATCAAGTCACCATGCCAGCGTGACTTTGATTTGATTTAAACCTAATCCAGCATCAAGCCCTGGTCACGCCGGCATGGCGAAACCAAATCCCGCATCGTGTCTGAGTCAAACCTGCCTAGTGCCCCATGCTATGCATGCCTTGACCTTGACTTGATCCCGAGTTCGGTTCAAATCCAGCACTATGCCGGAGTCATGTCAGCTTGGTCATAGATTTTGCCTAGCCTAACAAACTGACTTGACCATGGCTCGATGCTAAGTTCGAATAAAACCCAACTCCAAGCCTCATGCCAGATTTTAGATCAATTAACCGACTTGTGCTATTCGGGAAAGATTTCATTTTCTAACTCATTAGATAAAGAAACTCTAATCACGTCCGGTATTTTTTTTTATTTATTTCATTGCAGCTGGAAAGGAGTCATTAAAAGATCCAAAAGGAAACGTACGAGTGTCAAATAGTCCAGCTGGAAATGTATACATAGAAGATAATGAGAAACGTCACGTCATTGTCGGCCACAAGCTCATTTAAAGTGATCATCTATCTACAAGTATATATAGTGACTTAACACATCACTTTCCATACATATTGCATTGATTTGTGTAAGAAAATGTTGATGCCAGTCAAAAAAGTCAAATGTAATTAAAAGTGAAAGAATTGAGTGATGCCAAACAACATTCGACTTGCATCTCTTATTTATGTATGTATAGATATTGTATGCAGCATGTGAATAATGTACATGTGTCTCAACTCGACACATTACAAACAAAACAGATGGTGGCAATAGAACTAAATGGCAATAAAACAAATTTATTTACGAAATATACACAAAAAAATAAAATAACATGACAAGCCTGTATACGAAGCAAGATGCATACAAGAAAAAAAAAAAAAAAATGAAAAATCGCATCAAATCGTGTAAAATAATTCTTCATTGCATTCAAGTAGCTAGTAGCTGTAAATATAGAGATATGATCATTATGCAAAAATATAATTGTGTACCGAGTGTAGTTTCTAATCAGATGATGAAAAATTTCATTCATAAAAATATTTAATTGAGAGAAAGATTTATGTACAGGTGCGGTTGTACAATAAATGCTGTAAAATGTGAATTATAGGAGTTAGAGCAGTGGTGCGCAACCTGCGTGTCGCGGCACACTAAAGTGTCGCCAAAATCTCTCAGAGATCCCATGAATCGTTTGCCGCATGCGGTTTCTTACCACCAAGGCATGCCGTGAATAAAAGGTTGTCCACCACTGACAACCTGTGTGTCACGGCACACTATCGTGTCGCCAACATTTTTTGAAGATGCCATGAATCATATGCCGTGTGCGGTTTCTTACCACCAAGGTGTGCCGCGAACAAAAGGTTGTTCACCACTGACTTATAGGCACGACCAATTTTTAAAACACAAAAATGAGATGTAAAACTTAAAATAAATTAATTCTATATAAATTAAATTATACTTTTTTATTATTATTATTTCCAATTAGTTTGTCTTGTTGAAATCGTAAAAATATAGGAGGTTGTTCAGCATTAACTTTCAGGTTATGTCGTTAAATGAAAATATCTTCTGGGATATTGAATGTCATTTTATTATTGCTGATGAAAAGTATTTAAGGAATTTTTATGAATTATTCAAAAAAAAATTAATAAATGATAATGGACATTTTATGATTCATTAAACGTCTTGTGCAATAATAAACAGCACGTATCCGTTACTCTTGGAATTGGAATTTTTATTGCTGCGATAGGTTACACAGGTGAGATAATAAATTGCATTTATGCATTCTGAGTTTGAGGGCAGACAATTTGTACGAATTAGGTGACAGGGTCAACAACAGAATCAGATGGAAAGCCTTTTATTGTGACCTAAGTTCCACATATATTGGACTCTAAGTTAAAAAAATTATGTCACAAACCAGTGTTGCTTAAACAATGTGCCGCGGCACAATAATGTACTAAAGAAATGTTTTAAAAATGCCATATGAGGTTTTGGTCGTGGCTTACCATGTAGGTGTGCCGTGATACACAAAAGTTTGAACAGCACTGTCATAAGCAGTTGATGTTAAGTCAATTTAAATGCGAAACGCTCAATATGAAGGTGGAGGGGTTGAGGTTATTGGCAACAACCCTTCAGAGCTCTGCCACTTGAGGATTGGACGCATCCTTAAAAATTGAAATAAAAAAAACTTAAAGTTGACAAAATCTTCAACAACATTATTTGCAGTAATTCATTTCTGCACTTCATTACTGCATTGTTCTGCTTAATTTTATGCATAAATGCAGATGTTTGCATTTAAGTAATTTTTTTACGACCTACCACAGATCTTGGATGTACATTTGGTTGCAGAATCATAGGCAGGGGTCAATTTTTTCAATTTTGGAAATTCTGGTATGGTTGGGTATTGTCGAACCCCTGGAATGCTATTGATCTTTAAATAATTGAAAAACAATCAGTTTGAAAATTTTTTGCACTTGATTTGCATCAGAAGCGTAGCTAGAAAGGATCTTGTGACCGTTTTTTTTGGAATTCTTGAATATTATGCTACATATTAATAATCATTGATCATATACAATTACTAGTATTTCTAAGCTCGGGCAATGAATGACTCGGAGTTGTCAGGACATCTTTGTGACTTGTCATTAAGACGGCGACGTACCTTAGCGATCGGAAGTGTGAAACTGAACATGATTATATTTTGATCATATTTGTTCAGTTGCACATCACATCTTAAGTTCAAGTAGACTCAGTAGAGGCAATTCCTCCTTTTAATTTGTGTCACCCAGAATCAGAAACCAAGAACTCCTGGATGGAAGCTTTCGATAGAGACAATATTGCATTTGATATTGGCAATTGCCAGAAAGAAGTCAGCGATAGAGCCAGCTTTATGCGTCGATAGCGAACAGAACAGAATGAATCAGAAACTCCAACATTTCATCTAATCTGATCATAATCTGAGCAACAAGATTTATATTCCTAAGCTTGCTTCAAAAAGATCCCAATTCTAATTCTTTCTCTTATAAAAGTTTTTGCTAAGCCATAAAACAGAACTCATTAATTATTTGACCGTCAACTCTAATTTCCTAGATTTCAAAATATTTTGCTTTTACATTTTCTCTCCGAGTCACATCAAGTCATCCGTCAACAGCAGCTATAAAAACTTCTAAACATTTTTTTTTTATTACGACAATAAAAAATTTCTAAAAAAAACAAAAAAATTTGCATTAAAATCTGTGAAAAAAAGTTATCTAACGAGAAGTCCTATGGGTGGTCATGATGGATCCACCTTTTTATGCAAAATGGCAATTCATGTTAATTTTTTATTTATTGACATCAAATTTTTGTGATCACGAAGAAATTGTTTTCTTGCATGTAAATCAGACTTTTGCGACAATAAATTTTATTAACTGATTTCATATTAATTTCAAGTTTGCAGACGTGAATGAAATTAAAAGGAATCAGATTAATTAAAATTAAATGTAAAAGTAAGTCGGTTAGTTTCCAAAAAGGATGTTTGCAAGTGACGTCCATTAAAAAATTACTGCATCTGATTACGTAAGCTTTGTCTTATGGTGTCAAGCTGTCACATTGTCATCGAGACATGATGTCACAGTGTCATTCTGTCATATCGTCACAATGTAACGGTGTCATGCCGACGCATTGTCATGCTGTAATGATGGCATATTGCTACGGTGTTATGCAGTAATGTTTTCATGTTGTTCCAATGTCACACTGTCACGGTGACATGCTGTCATGTGGTCGTAGTGTCATTCTGTCATGCTTTCACTTTGTCATTTTGTTACGGTGTCACCTTTTTATGTTGTTCCAGGGTCACGCTGTCACCGCAACATGTTGTAACAATATTAATCATATTGTTGAGTTGTCACAGTATCATGTCGACGCAATGTCATTCTGTCACAGTTTTATATTGTTACGATGTTATGCTGCAACGGTGACATTTTTTACGGTGTCCTTTAATCACTGTCACGGTGTAGCCATTGTCACGTTGTCATGCTATCAATGAGTCATGCTAGAATAGAAATTTTATTATGTTCAGATGTCACGCTGTCACGGCGACATACTGTCACAAAATCTTGCTGTCATATTATGGCGGTGTCATTCTGTCACGTTGTCATGCTGTAACAATGTCATTTTTGTTACAGGGTCATTTTGTCACGTTGTCATTGTGCCATGTCATCACAGTGTTCGTCTAGCTGAACTTCAATGACGTACGTTCCCAAAACATTATATTTTTGCAACAGAAAAATTGCCCACGCATTAGACATGTGAAATGTATTTAGTGCCTATTAGTAAAGTCGAGTCTAATAAATTCAAACGATAATCGACAATATTTTTGGTTTCGATTTGTTTGCTATGGGGCATCCAACGTCAAATGCTCAATTTGAAATTTTTTCATACTTCAAAAAAAAATATTTTCTTTTTTTTTTATTGGAATTACGCGGATTGAATTTTTAATTACTTTATACTTAGTTTTTAGGACTTATTTCCATTGAAGTCGAGAGAATATGAGAAGGGGGGTCTTAGCAGATGCCACGAGTTATTTCATTTTATAGATCATTATTAAAGGCTTTATTACATCGATGAAGACTGTCGTAAATATCTATCGATGTACAATACTTGAGCATTATTTAGACATTCACAAAATGCCATTGTGAAAGGTTTTAAAATTAGAATAATTCAAGCATTTCCAATAATTTATGCATTACGGTTTATTCCTCCGTCTCTCCATTTAATTTCTGTTGTTTGTGCTGAAAATGAATTGGAACAACTTTGTAAGGTGTGTCGCCACTTGTTGAAATATGTTGTGGATTTGACATTGCGATTAGATTCTCATTTTTTTTTTTGTTTTGCGGACGTCTTTATTGCAAATGCTTAATCGAAATTGGATTCATAATAAAGGATTTGCATAATAACGTCTTAAATTAGATAAATGAATACTCAATAGGGGTGTCGATTACAAATCCCAAGTATTTGGGATTTGGGGTATTTTGTAAGGATTTGGGGTACCCCAAATACTTGGGTTTTCAACCCAAGTACTTGTACAAATCTTTATTAAATAGAATTTTTCCTATATTATGTTTTTTCCATACTATTATTATTTTAGTTTTTCAAAATTTAATTATTCATCAATATTTTCATAAATATTTGATTAGAAAAATCTAAGGCTGCTGATGGGCATTTTTTTTGCTGACCCGTAGTTGAAAATGCATCCAAGTGAATTTTATTATATATGAAAATTTGTTTTGGTTAATTTAAAGCAAATCATGGTGAAAATTCCATTTGCGAGACTCTTTCAATTTAGTGTAGGAAAATTCAGGCAAAAGCTTACAATTTTCTATGAATTTTTACTCTGATATAGGGAATTTAAGGTGAAAAGCTATAATTTTCCAGGATTTTTTACATTTTTAAGAAAATTCTGACAAAAAATTGCTATTTTTCACTTGCTAAAAAAATCAAGATAAAGGTTCACATTTTCAAAAGTTTTGAGAAAATTAAGGTGAAAAATAACAGTTTTAAGGAATTTGAACAAGATTTAAAATAGTAAATAACTATAAATGGTTGAAATTTGAATTGCAACTGGATGTGTAGGCCTAAAACCTCAGAAAATGAGCTTATTTTTTAATGATATTTTGTTCTTATTGAGGATTTGGGATTTGTACAAGTACTTGGGGGTCCTGGATTTGGGTATTTGGGATTTGTACAAATCCTGAAAACCCAAATAATCGACACCCCTAATACTCAAATAGGATTACAATTTTTTTTTGGCGGGGTTTTTGGAGATATCCATTTGTTTTTATGATTATGGACTTTTAGTCTAGTAAAGGATTTTTTTGAAGTTAGCTGCACAATTTTGGAATGAAATTTGAGTATTTCTGTATATGACAGTATATTTTGAGCAACTTGGATCTAATTGACGTTCTTTGGAACATGATTTATGTAGGAACATCTGATATCACCAAAGATCAGCCTGTGCTAGCATCTAGTCATCTTTTCTCCCATTGAAATTGATTGACAATCGCGTGATAGCTGCTTCTGATCCGCACTTACAAATTTATTTCGCTGACCATATTGTGACCATCAATTGTGATCCGTGGCCTTCCTCCGTTGTTTCCTAAAGCTGACTCTAAACTGGCTTCCGTCTGTCCATTTATAATACCAAGAGCTATCCCGTATCTGCCAACAGCCTCCTTCTAAGTGTTCACTGGATCTTTTACCACATAGCTCTTCTAATATCATGAGCAGCCTAAGCAGCCTGTTCTTCTCATTGGGTCTCTAATCTAGTAGTTAAGAATAACAGCTTGGTAGGCCAACGCATTCTGTATTAACCAGAGCCTCTTATGTGGCTTGGATATCTAACTTTGGTGTAATATGTGTCTCTGTGCCATACAAAATATTATCTAGATCTAACTTTACACCAATCCAAAATACAAGATATTAAACTTAAAAATCCCATCGAGTAAATTATCATGAAAATAATATCAAATTATCATAGGCAATTTAACGACGAAAGTATCATGGGACCGATCATTGAAAATTTCCTAAATATGATATTTATTTATGAGCTCTTTTATGTAAAATTGATAACTGCGTAAGCAAAGCCTGAATATTAATAAACACATAAAAATATTGAAATATTCATGCGAAAGAAAGAAAAAAAGCAATTAATGATGGTCGTATAGATAACACACGCAGATTCCAATTCCAAATCATAGGGGCCGTTTAGTTATTGCGTGACGTTCTTAGGCTTTTGGAGAAGGGAATGGGAAGAATAGTGGATTTGATATGTTCACTAAGCGGCACAACTTAGTGGTAAGCATCGATTGAAACCGCACAAGGCATATGCTTCACGGTATTTTCAAAAGATATTGGTGCGACACAAGTGTGCCGCGGCAGAGAAGTTGCCCACCACTGTTGCTTTTAAGCAGTGATTGTGAAGAGCAAATTTACTCATTGATTTTTTGAAATCGCTTTTTCCGTTGAGTTCAGAAA
Source organism: Chironomus tepperi (assembly GCF_022539635.2). Lineage (NCBI taxonomy): Eukaryota > Metazoa > Arthropoda > Insecta > Diptera > Chironomidae > Chironomus > Chironomus tepperi. The sequence continues at coordinate 456,310 of NW_027226215.1, forward strand.
ATCACGATTTTTTGAAATTTTACGTAAATCTTTACGTACGATTTTAAATACGTACGCGAAATCATACGTAGTGATTTCGGCTACTAATTTGCTCTTCACAATCACTGATTTTAAGTTAAAGAGTGAGGAAGGGGTCAAAATGTCGATTTTTCTCGTTTCGTCAATTTTGGTCAACCTGTAACGAGTAAGATTCGGCAAACCTACAGTTTATAGTGCAATCAGAACCACTCCTTAAATGACGCTACTATCAGCTTGTTATCTCTACCCTACAAAAGGCAGACTGTTAGCTGCGTTTCCTTCGCATATGATTCGAAAAAGGACATTTGAGTTTCTCCTGCCGGGTCTCGAACCCATGACTGCTTTGCCGGTATCACAATAATTAGGTACCGAGGAACGAAGCCATTTCGCCACCGAGCCACTTCAATTAACTTTGCTTACCACTGCATTACGTTATAATTGGACGAGCCCATAGAATTATACAGCTATTATTAAATATTACGATCATAGAACTCATAATTTCAAGTAATAAAAAAACTTCAGATTTCTAAGGGCGGAAATTTGGGTTCTTATTTCTTAAAAAACTCATTGTAATGCCATACATAACTTATTTATAGTACGCACAATAAGATTTCATTGTCACTATATTAATTTACTCTTCTCTTTCGTTCCTTCCTTCTTTCTACTCTCTTTTTTATATTAAGTGTACTTAAACTTTGTGTTACACATTCAATGAACCTTTTTCCTGTAATGTGCGAACGAGTTCTTATTTTCGGAATTTCAATTTCGAATGGTTCTTATTTTCGGAAACAAATTTAAATTTCAAATGAACGTTAATAATCTAATCGAAAAAACTCTAAATTAGCCTTTAATTATTGATTATAAAGCAAGATTATGTTTAAACTAAACTAAGTAATTGTAAAAAATTAAAGAAAAAATCTCAAATAATGAAGAAAAGTGAATCAAAGACATTTTAGTATTTCATTATTTTCTCAGAATGTTTGTAAACAAACAATGAAAACAAAACCAAAAATTTGGAATAATTTTTGAAAAAAACTAACTTTAAGCTGATAAGTTTAGCTTTAAACTTCGATTAAATGATTGAAAAAGCTTCAATAAACACTACTAAGTTAGTTATTTTGATTTAAATGAAACATTCAAGCTAAAAATCATGAAAAACTAAAAATTTTAAAAGTTTTGATGTTTTTCAAGATGGCGGATTTTTTCCGAAAAAACATTTGAAATATGATTCAAATTTCTTCGAATCAACGTCCGCATCAACTGTTCGCACATTACAGCCTTTTTCATTTCTTTCTTACTTCCAGTGAATGACAATTCTTTATGATGATGAGGCACACGACTGCATCTGTTCATATTTTCATACATTTATTTTGATCAGTTTTCATTCCCGGCAAAGAAGAAGAATTTTTTTTCTCTCAACTTACATCGGCGATGCTTGAATTATTTTCCTAAAACATTTCATGTACGGTACGGTACGGTTGTGTTTGTAATGTTTCCTTCCTGTTTCATCTTCAGCATATGATATTCATCACTTTTCTCGACAATATGCTCTGTGGATAGGCACAAGCCATTTGATGTCACATCTTGAACATTCAACTCATCTTTATTGTATATCGTATTTCTATGGTTAAGTCATTATCATTAGCATTCATTGGCACGTCTCTTTTTTTGTGACTACTTGTCTTTTTAGAAAAAAATTAAAAAAGAAATGAATTTTCTATGAATGAAAGGAAGAAGAAGACATAAAACAATTATAATAGAAATAGATATAGACAAGAAGTGGAAGTGGAACTATCTTGATGTGATTCCTAACTTCCTGTTCCTAAACGTAAAGGAAATTCTTATTGAATTTGATGGTTTTTTGGAAATTTTATGAGATTTTGTAAGAAGTTCCAGGTATTTTTGGAAGTAATCTAGGAAGTAATTATTGAATTTCCTGCGTTAGCCCAATACAAGAGCTGTGCAATGATTACTGTAGTATGGAGATGAAGGTTTAAGTGTGCATTGTGCCAGGTTTAAGAACAACCATCTGTTGCTCAGTAAGTAAGAGCATTCGACATACAGTCAATATGTTGTAGGTTCGAATCTCACTCGATCTAGCTCTTAAAAACTATTCAGGATACTAGATTGAATATTGTCAATGCCTGGGGAAGTAAACACACCTTTGTTACACCGTGTTGTTTAGAATTGGAATGGAAAAAACGCCCTGGAACTCCAAAACTTACACGCAATAGGAGTAGGACTTCAGATGAACTCCAAACTCTGTGCTGTTTCGCCTGATAGAAATGAGCAAACTCATCTATGATGAGCGTATTTCCTTGTTTTCTTGGGTTCTAAATGGCTTAAATACTTATTTACTACTCTCTTAAGAAGGCTCATTTAAAATTCATCGAAAGCTGGATATAGTTATGAAATTTAAAAAACCGTTAATCATTAACATTTAAAAAAACCCAAATTTTTACAGCACATAAAATTTCAAATATTGCCAACATCTGGATAATACTATAAATATCTTCAGAATTTTCTCGCTTAAAAATCCTTAAAATAATTTTAAATTAAAAATCCACATTCTCTAGCAACCTTCATCTCAATTCATTCACACGTTCATTCACAAAACAGAAGTAAATAGCGTCAAATTGAGAAAGGATGAACAATTTTTTATTTTTTTTTATTATTTTTCTTCAGTTTATTTTTGTAACAAACACGTGCTACATGTTGATGGCAGTTACACATTTAGAAAGTGACGATAAACATGGACAGTAAAGAATGAACTTCATTAATTTTTATTACAGATCTCTGTTGCTTGTCTTATTACTTGTTTAGATTTTGTATGCGTCATGCGTAGGCTTTAGACAATCCTTTGTGAGTATGAATGATGGATATTTGTTTTTTAAAGAAAGGATTATTTTCAAGAAAAAAGTAACGGAAACTCTTAAGACTTGATGAATGAATTGTGTCTGAATGGGATATGTTAAGCTAGACATCATGTAAAGGATATTGTTGTTAGTTATAGTGTTTGAATCAATTTAGTAATCCGGTTTGAATATATTATGTCTAAATTCAATTGTTGCTATGATCCAGTAAGGATATTTGACTTTATATCCATGATCCAGTAAGAATATTTGACAATATTTCTAAGATCCAGTAAGAATATTTGACATTATTTCTAAGATCCAGTAAGCATAATTCTCAATATATCTGAGATCCAGTGTGCATATTTGATATTATATCTATGATCCAGTAAGTATATTTGAGATTATATCCATGATCCAGTATCCATATTTGATATTATTTCTAAGATCCAGTTAGCAAATTCCACATTGTATCACATTGTATCACATTGTATCATATGTAGCATATTTGACTTTATATCCATGATCCAATAAGCATATTTGACATTTTATCCATGATCCAGTAAGCAAATTTTACATTTTAAATGTAATATAAGCTAGAATTATTCAAGAAATTACTTCCTAATCAACACGTATTGCGCAGCTTGTTTACCTTAATTTCAAAACATTTGATATTAAACTACAAAAAACATCCCCAGCTGTACATATTAAATTTTTGTTACATTTCCCCAAAAAAAAGTTACTAAACACAGATCATCATTTCTCCACTACACTTTAGATCAAAGAGATCAAAGGCCGACAAATATCAAACATCAATGCAATACAAAAATACTAATTTCTAAATAATCATTCAATATTGCTGTGCTTTGAAATTTCACCGACATAGTCACTGCTTTCATCTTTAAACAGACTCACAAAAAATATATAGGAAAAAATAATCAAGTGAAATTAAGTCGCCGTACTCTTGTGGGAATATTTTTTTTTAGACTCTCAAGTGGAGAACTTGTTATCAATAAATGGAATTAGAGCAAATTATGGTTTGGAGTCTATAGATGTATTTTTGTAATTTGAGTACTTAAGAGTTCAAACTAAGTCATGGAAATATTTGGGTGAGTAATTATTGTTTCTGTGGCACATTCGATTGTTTTGAATAAATTTTTTTTCGCACCATAAATCTAGTAAGAGACCACCCTAGTATGCGAGTTTATGTTTTAGCAAAATAGAACTTTGTAAACAGATTTGAATTCTAGTCTTTTATAAAACAATTGAATTCAATCAATAGCATGAATTTGATAGAATCAACTGTTACGTTAACGGCAAGGCATGAAGATGCCCTGTTGGTATCATGTCGGTTGCTTTCGCAGTGTGCCGCTTGAAAATTGACTCTTAAGATCTACAACTACAAAATTTTACTTTTCAAAACAAGTTATTAATCAATTTTTGACTGAAAAACAGAGTGACTTGAGGAAAAAATCAATCAATATCAAAGATTTGTAATATTTTAACAGGATTTTAATGTTTAACGATTATTTCTGTAATTGTAACTGAGTTTAAATGTAATTAATAACTCCTTACGAGTTGTAATTTTATTGTACGATGTTTATTCTTCGGATTTTAAATGTAAACAGGAATTTTGTACAAAAAGGGGTTTTCAACTATGCAGAATAAATATTATTTAAATCTAAAATAAACGTTATAGTCATTATAGTTCTTAAATCATATTCCGCGTCTTAGTGTATCTTTAGAACCTTCAGATATATGAATGCAAACCAAATTTTCACTAGATTAATGATTAACTATGGAAAAAACCTGCAAAGCAGTGTGAAATGTGCCATAGTCTAAACAGTTTGAGAATCATTGCTTCAAGAACATCATTATTGACTTCCAAAACCCATATTTGAGTCATCATATCTCCAGAAGTTGCCTTGACGGCACCAGGACGACTGATTTCGAAAGATTCTAACAGCAAAAAATGTGGTTCATCGCATTTTTCCGCTCGGGTCATCGAATATCTCTCTGCACATTACTGATCAGTGACTCATAGCTTATGAATAGCTGTTCTAATTCCATAGCACTTTAACTCAGTATTTATTCAAATATTTTTCAAACGATTCAAGAGAAACTAAAATTAGAACAATACCAAACAAATCTATTTTGAGCAAGTCAATGCACTTTCCAGATAAAGCAACACACACTAAAAATTAGCACAACAATGTCGTCATACTGATTATGTGTAGCTCAGCCTACAAAAATGTCAATTCGTTACCAAATAGTCTGCCATTCCTAAACATAATATTATTGTAGAATCAATTGAGAGAACTAAGCATTATCTCTGAGATTGAAGGCTACAAAATCTCATAAAAAATATTGTAATTAAATCTTCGTGAAGCAGATGAAAAAACTTAATAAAAAATGTGCGTAAGTACTTACAACTCCGTAGCTAGTAATTAATTTGTCTGTTTCTAAAATTACAATTTTTCAACACAGTAATTAATTCTCTTTAACCGGTAATATAACCTTTACTTCTTCACATTATATTCAACTCATTTTCATGAATTTTATTTTTAGATTTTGAAATACTAAATTTAAATAAACATCTCCGTACTGCTACTCATAAAAAAAACGAGAGAAATTTCCATGCATATGCAAACTAAACGATGATGGAAATGCAAATTTGCAATCTTTTTTTTTTTTTTTTTTTATTTTCCAGCATGTTGAGGGCATATTGCAACTCATCTCACAGCTTCATATCTAATTCTCTGCCAATTGCTTTCTTTCATTAACTTGCATTTTGTTAAATAATCCCGAGAAGTACAATGTAGTTGCTAGGGCACCGTGTTGATGACAAGATATAAGGAGGCTTAGAAACATCTTTAGCAAATTGGATCTTTGAGATCAAGAGATTCAGACGTTTCGAGGTTAATGATTGTTGAACTAGTGAGGTTGCGACAGAATGCTGTACTCAGTAGACCTGCAGTTCATAGTGGAATCAAAACCAATCCTTTGATGACGCTATTGCCAGTTTATTGTCTTTAGCCTACAAAGTGAGACCGTGAGTCGCATTTTTGCTGAATATGATTCCAAAAAGAGCAGATGAAAAAGTTTCTTCTGCCGAGTCTCGAACCTATGACCGCTTGGTCGATGTGACATTATTTAGGTACCGATGTACAAAACCATTCCGCCACCAAGCCACCCTCGACTCACATAGAATAGTGGTAAGCAGCACATTAGTTTTAACGGAATACGTTTGTGGAACTGTACATGTTATATGGTTTATGACATTTCTAATGGCCGTGGCATCCAGGTTTTTCCACTTATGGCTTAGGCATTTAGACTACTGAACGTCATAATGTGATCAACTGCATTTTCTGCTGTAAAAATTAGTCCAAAACAGTCGTTATGGTGCTGTCAGGATAACCTAAGGTTTCTCAATGCCGAGACTATATTAGTCACGATATTCTCCTAATTTTTTCTAGGCCGAAACATCGGAAAACCCTATTGCACTAGCCAACATGTTGTGCTACTCGGGGTTGCGAAATATTTCAGCCCATTTTTACAACGAATAATCAAATTTACCCAACTATGCTGTTCGGGAATATATAAATATTCCAGTAAAAATTTAAACTTTCATCACTTCATCATCATCGTCATTGTTTACGAGTGAATCGTCTATAAAATTATTTGCTTGCAGTTGCACATTTTTAAATTGACTGAATCGTTTTATATTAAAAGGCTTACGAGAAGAGCGAAAAGAGATAAAAAAATTATTGAAGATGAATAAAAAAAAAAGAAAAGAAATGAAAATTGAATTAATGATGAATGTCTTGTCATTGTTTAGCCTCAGACAAATTGAATTAACGTCATGTCGGGCTGGCTACTTGACCATGAAACGGGATTGTTTCATTCAAAATATTCTCTTTTTAATTATTTAGTCTGTGTATTGAAGGGTTTTGTGCTGATTTAGATCATGTGCCAATAGGAAATTGGCAACAAATTTTGATGTGCCACAAAGGACAATATTTCATTGCATTACATCCAACAAATTTGAATCAACAAGCAATATTTACAATGTCATTTTCCCCACTTCGTGTCATTTCCATATGCAACCACCCACATATTCCTTAAACATTTTTGCCGTACTTAATCATATAAAATAATCATTATATTTTCACAAAAAAAGTCAAAACAGCAAAGCCATTAAAATTTACGGCTCACAATTTTCAGATTCTCTTTTTGTAAACACGTTTTGAACATGAGTATTATTGCTTTGCTATTTTATATGCGTATACATATGATTTCCTTGATTTTTTTGTTATGATGATTTTAAAAGCGTTTCAAATGTTTTTGGGGATGAAGCTGTTGAGGTGTTTTTTAAGTAAAATTGTTACTTAGCAGAATTTTGTGAGTGTATGTATGAATGAATATTTGTAAAGGGTTGAAATTACTCCGCCGTCGGCATTCCATGCAAAATTCGAACTCTACTTCGGGGGCTCCGAGGACTTCGCGCTCTTCTCCGGGGTCCAAAACAGTGTCGAGAGCCAAAAAGGTGTATTCAATGATGAGACGTCTCTAAAATAAGTTAAGGCGCTTCCAATAGTGTTTTAGCTCTATTGAGGATGTCTCCAAATTGAAGAACTTCCTCCTCTGAATATTTGTATAATTTCTTTCATCAGCGTCCTGATTTTAATGTATAAGGCAGCTCTGTTTATATCAAGTATGTTAACATTTAAAGCTGTGAGAGGGCAACCTGTGTGCTGTGGCTCACTATTGTGCTGCCAAAAATGTTGACAATGCCATGAACGGTATGCCGTGTGCGGTTTTGGTCAATGCTTATCACCAAGGTGTAACACGAAACATAAGATTGTCCACCACTATAAAGTATATCAGTGCATTAGTAACAAGATATGACTTTATTTGTGTTATTCAAAGAGCATCTTCTAAGTTTGAATCTAATTTACATACATATATGCCAGGAGTTCTCAAACTTATTTACAGGTGAGACTCTTAAATCTTAAAGATGATGATTCTTTTGGTAAACAATCCAAAATTTTGAATTTTAAGTGTGTCGCCAAACTTTTACCGATTTTGTCTCACCCTGAGATTGCTTTTAAACATAGAATTGTATCGCGGACCATAGTTTGAGCAACACTGATTCATACATTTATGATGTACATCACGTCGTTCATTAAAAACTTCTGCTTAGCTCAAAAACTGCTCCATACCTTATGTTTTTTTTCATTATCAGTTCCAAGAAAATGTCGCATTTATGCCAAAATTATGCTAAAACATTGATGCATTAAATCATCACATTTGATATGCAAAACAAAACAAAACATCGAATAATACACTCAACCTTGGGAGTAATAAACAAACTACGACATAACAGTTTGCTTATAAAAGTATGTAAAATGATAATGCGCTTCATAATTGGATACATGCCCTGAAGAAATGTATCCATAAATCTCAAAGATTTTTCTGGGTGAACTCACCTGAGAATTGTAAATTATTAAACCACTCACATGAAGGAATTTGTATTTATGGAAGGGAGAAATTTTTCCTTTTGAGAGCTTGAAGGAACTCCTTTGAGAGAATTATGAGTTTTAGAGATGATTTTTCAGTCGGAAAATGTTATTGCTTCCAAGAAATGTTGCAAGAACATGAAATGGAGGCTGTTTAATGAGTAATTTTCCTTCAAAAGAAATGAAATGATAGAATTACGTGATTTTACTTGAAAAACACATTTTTGGATGTTTATAACAACGATTATTGAATTCTGCTAGATGTTGCTGCTTTGACTCCTTAAACCTTGTTAAATTTGATGTAATTTAAGTAATTGCTGGACATTAATTCACTAATAAATGTTAAAAGATGTTTATTGTTTGACAATTGAAAACAGACTAAGGGGAGAATCAACTTTAAAAGGGGAAATTAACTAGTTGATTAGATAATTTGAATATAAAATGACGGTTGATAAGTTTTAATAAACAATAATGAATTTTCAGCTTTATTCTGGCTTGTTATCTCTCTGTATTACATATTTTTGTTAGAATAATGTATTATCACTGAATTACAGAATGAACTTAATGAATCAGAACCTTAGTAACTCAGCAATTAATGTCAATAAATCATATTAAACTAAATCCAAGGCTTGCTTACATATTTCCACCATCTAATACATAAATTCTATTTCACCACCGCATCTTCAATATTTAGAACAGTTCCTCGCCAACGTGTCTAGCATATACCGCATCAAAATACTATCATAGTGTACAGTGTCTATTAAATTTATCCAAACAAATGCCATGTGATTGTGCAAAAAAAATAAACAGAGAGTACAGCACATTGAGAGAAACATTTATCCATCCGAGGATGTTGTTTCCTAGGAAACGTACGTGAGATGCAAAACGCGCAAAATCCCGAGGAGGAGATGAAAAAAAAGGAATAAAAAATTTTTTTGCCAGAATTTTTTTGTATTTTGAATGAAGAAAATCTTATTCTTGTGGAAGTTCGCGTGTAGACTAGTTACTTTAATTTTTATTATTTGACAAAGTAATCATTGAAATTTTAGAAAAGTGAATAAATTGATTGTTAGTCAAAACAGCAGTAAATTTACAGTTAGATTTTATAATTTTACACAGTAAAAAAATATACAAAAACATTAAAAGTTTTACCTTGATTCCGTACTTGTTACAAATTTGTGTTTCGTGTTTTTAACATCCTGTCGAGAACGAAACCAAATTTTTCAATTTTGAGTCTGAATCCATATTGTGTGTTGTTGAAAAGATGCTGAAAACTTCCAGTTTCGTTGTGAATAAACATTAAAATGTAACAAATGTGTAAAGTTCACATTTAGATATCAGAAAAAGTTTAAGTCAAAAGAAGAAGAAGGAAGGAAAAAGTTTCTTTTTTACGTATCGTAATCATTTTACTGTAAAATAAAAATTGATGAAGTTTTGAAAGAAAAAGAAGAAAAAAAAAAATGATGGCATTAAGGAACATAAAGGCCAAATGGAAGTGGCCAACATCACTAATGATACGAAAGGCAGTTCTATATCGTGTTTTAGTCATAGGAATTATTGTTTTATCATCATTATACTTAATTGATTATACATCAAATCATTTGGATGACATTTCGCACTATACGAAAATTCCGCGTTTATTTATGGGTAAGGAAGAAGACTACAATGAAATTGAGGAGGTTATTGATGAGAATTATTTTGTAAAAACATCTGGATGTCGTATTGTTAAGATGGATGTGATGTCAGATCAAATTAAAAGTTTTTTTCCATCGGAAAAGCCAAAACATATAAAATGTGGTGTACCGTCATTAACGGCATCAGATGAAAAATACCTGTGGATTAATGTAACAGAAGTTGAATTGAAAAAGTTTTATAATGTATCATCTGATCAGCTACAGTGTTATTATGCACCATTCACAAGACTCACGGACTACTTGGTTGTTAAGAATGAGACATTAAATTCATTGCATTTTGGACAGCGCACAAAGATTGATTCCGAATATATTCAAGTATTTTGTGAGAATCATAATCAGTCACAGATTTATACAGACTATCATAGCTTCTTCCCTGCCAAAGTAGATGACGAAATTGAAAATTCCGATGATGACCAGGCAAAGCAACCAAATCCTGACAAGTACAATATTATGATTCTCGGCATTGATTCCGTATCCAAGCTCAATTTTCATCGAATGATGAACAAGACCTTAACAACGATTGTCGATGAATTAGATGGCATCGAGTTACACGGTTACAATAAAATCGATGACAATACTTATCCGAACTTGATTCCACTCCTTTCTGGTCTCTCATCAGATGAACTTGCATCTGCCTGCTTATCATCAAATGCCTCTGCATACTATTTTGATAATTGTCATTTTATATGGAATGACTTTAAGAACAAAGGATATTGCACGTTGTTTGCTGAAGATTCTGCAGCATTATCATTATTTAATTACTTTAAAAGTGGATTCGATAAGCAACCAGTTGATTACTATTTTCGCACAATACTCTATCAAATGGAAAAAGAGATTGCACATAATAAAATTGGTAATTATAAGTTATGTCTTGGTCATCGAACACCATTTAATGTCTTTATGGATGGATATATGAGAAAATTTATCAAAAGTATGTCAAATGAATTATTTTTCTCATTCTTTTGGACATCATCGATGACACATGACTATATTAATTATCCAATGCTCATTGATGATGACTTGAGTAAATTATTGACATTTATGAAGGATGAGCAATATTTAGATAAGACGATATTACTTATGTTAAGTGATCATGGCATGCGCTTTGGATCATTTCGTCAAACAACGTTTCAGGGAATGGTCGAAGAAAGATTGCGTGAGTATAGATTTACTTTTTTACTTATTCATGATGTCTAAGATGGAAATTTAACGAGCATCACGAGATAACATCTTAAGCCTTAATGCCTTTGAATTTAATGCGTGTTGAGAAAATGTTTATTGCTTGAACGATAAGAACTTCTTTATATTGTATTATACAAAAGAATTGTAGGCTATTGAAGGACGAGATTCGATCTGATTTTGCTTTAGAATGATAATGTGCATGACATAGAATGGATTTTATTCAATGGATTTCTGTATTTTATTCAAAAATTTAGTCAATTAGTGTCAAGATATTATCAGCCATTTATATTCGAATGAGATTATCGATCAGATACTAAATGTTCTTAAAGTAGACATGCAGATTTATCTACAATTGTCCCGGAGGGCATACAACGCAAAAATTGCAAAAAATTCAACCCTGACCTCCGTAACTCTAGACTAAATTTAGATTCAGAGATATCCGACCTCAGGGCAGAATCAAATCAGTTTGAGACCATTTATACACCTTGTGCTTTCCGGGTGAGTGGTCAATCTGATACCAAAGATTTGATTGATTTATATCTCTTTTCTGGTACTAAAAAATATTCCTCATTAATATTATTTATTCATTCTTCATTTCAAATCGAGTGACAATGTTTCTCAAACTCTTAAGCAGAATTTTATGCTTAACAGAAAAATCACAAAGTTGTTTTCTACAATGGCTTACTATAAGGGTGGAATGGGAGATTTGGGGATCAAACACCTCTTTCATTTATTGCAAATGGACCTCTGATGTGTTTAGATACATACAAGTAAGGGTCCGAATGACGGATATCCATACCGTCCGTTACCGGTAAATATCCGTTACCGTCCAATTCCGATTATCGGTAATTTTCGGACCTCTACATACAAGATCAGGTACACAACAGCACATTAACTGCTAAAAGCTATTGTATGTCCACAAAGTCAGTTAAAACTCCGATTCAGATTTTGATGAACCAGTGTTCATCTTAGCTGTCTTTTCATTTATTTAGTAAGTTAAAATGCAATAAAAACAATTCCTCACTGACTTGCTATTTTCGAGGGCCGTACAGATCAACTGTGATCCATGGTCTAAATCCGTTCCATTAAAGACAATTCTTGGTGAATCTAGTGCTCTTGAATTCATCAACTCTTTCTATCATCTTACATTGTAGCCTAATTCTTAGTTCCTTTCATTAAAAGTATCAAGTTATAGCCAGATGTAGTATCCTAAATTCCGAAAAATCACTAACCTGATATTGGGATTCGAACCCTTACTTTACTTACTTCTATGGCTGTAAAGATCAACTGTGATGCATAGCCTTCCTCAGATGACACCTAAAGCTGGTTCTGCCGACTTCAGAATGCTCATTGCCAATATCCTGGCAATTGCCAATACTTGGGATTAGAACCTGAGAATTCAAATTCTACACTTGTTCTACACATACTTCCATGACCCATATCTAGCAAAGTAAGCTAACAAGGCCCTTTTACTTCTCTTTACAACCCGGGAAAACAACAAAAATGAAGAAAAATGACATTTCCTTCTGATATGTCTAGAGTTGTTGTTGTCCTTGGATGAAGAACATGTAAAATGAAGCATAACTCTTGTGATACTTAAAAAAGGACATTAAAAATCTCATTTGGCATACGTCAATTATGAATGACCCTAAAGTACATTTACAAACTAAATTTTCTAAGCTTACCTTTTTTCATCTCCATTCAAGCATGCTAAATTCTTATTCAGATGTAAAAGTTATGGGAAATTATTTTATCATCACTTGTTCCTTTGTTAAAAAGCCATTATAACTTTCTATATTTACTTATTGACAGCAAGATATTCATCATTACATATCCATTGTTCAACAAGTACCATCGACTGTAAAAAAAAAATTGGAACAATGACATCTTATGAACTGCATGTTTGAAGAGCATTATGAGTAAAATGGCATTAATTGTTAAAGACATATCATAATCACATCAGATGCATATAACGTATATAATCTCTAAATGGCAATGTCTGTTCCTAGAAAATATTCAAGAGAAAATCTCTCTTCGTAAAAGCATCGAGATATTCCTCATGATGTGATGCTGGATATAATAAAATAAAAGTTATTCATGTATGTTGTTAATAATTTGTCACTGTATGAGGGAATGGGATGTATTAAGGGGTTTGGGATCAAGGGACCAGAGTAAGGAGAACTCTAATTTGGAGACGCTTTCTTCCAAAGTCCTGCCAACTCTGGAAGGGTCTTTATGGATGACGGTTTCGAATGACACTATGTGCTGGTGTTCGCTAGGGCAAACCAGAGTTGCTGTATTAATGTAAGACAAGAAGTTGTGTTGGCAGTACAGCTCTTGATCCAGGCTTATCAACAGGATGATCTCGGTGGTATTCCATGCAACTTAAGTAAACGGTCTCTTAAGTATGCAATATTTCGTATGGTCGAGCATATTATGTTTGGGAATATCTGTATGTCTAGATTCAGACTTATGAACAGGAAGCTATCGACGATATTCCATACATATGGGGAACTATGTTTGATTTCCCTGATGATTTGTCATAAATAACGTTATGCTTTTTTTTCAACTCTACACAGTTGCAGGACCCAGGGTTGACCCAACGTATACCAATGCTAAGTACTTAGCCACAATATGTAAGTCGTGAATAAACAAACCGAGATATTGTGACTAGCAACAGCGAAAAAGCATGCAAATCTGACTCGGTTTTCCCTGGGATCGAACTCAAGTAGTTAGGTCCGAAAGGCCGACACTCTAACCACTACGCCACTGCTGCTATTTCTCTGCCTGAAATATGATTGAATTTGGACGTTTTTAAATAGCATGCCACCCCGTTTCCAAACCATAAATTCAATCCATTCTGTTAATAATTGAACACAATCTCATTTAAAATCAGTTCCACCTCCGGTCCTGATGTCAATAATATGTCATGACGAGAGCCTTCTCTTTCAATTTAATTAATATGATGAGGAGTAATTAAAATTGAGCACACGGGGATTTTAAATGGAACCCTCCTTTTTTATATACCATATCTCGTTCATTATTTATCTTTGAATCTCACCATCTCTTGCCATCATGAATATTTGATGACTTTTTTTTCCATTATTTTAATAAAAAAAAATTTTTTTGTTCCTTAACATCCTTCACAGCATTTTTATTCGCAATATTTCCAAAATCATTTAAAATGAAATATCGATTAGCTGTAAGAAATTTTAAACGCAATTCAAGAAGACTTACTACACATTATGATGTCTATGAGACCCTCAAAGATTTAACACATTTGGATGATGACTCATTAGCAAATGAGAAGATCCGTAAGCGTTCGGATGAATTAATGGAACGTGGTGGAATTACATTGCCTAGAGGAATGAGTTTATTTTTAGAAGTGCCCGAGCAACGGACGTGTGATTCGGCTGGTATTGAAAGGTATGTGCTGTGTATCAATTACTTTATTGCAGTTGTGGGCAACCTGTGTGATGTGGCACCTAGTGCGTCGCCAAAAACCATATGCGGTGTACGGTTTTGATCGAGCCTTAACATCAAGGTGTCCCACGAAAAATAAAAGATTGCCCAGAACTGCTTAATTAATGACTACTTTGGCAGTGGTGGACAACCTGTGTGTCGCGGCACATTAAAAATGTCATGAACCATATGCTTTGTGCGGTTTTGATCTAGACTTTTCATCTAGGTGTTCCGTGAAGTATATAAGGTTGTCCATCACTGCTTTATTGCAGTGGCGGGCAACCTGTGTTCTAAGGCACATCAGTGTTTGCTGCCAAGACAACCTGTATTGCTGGACAACATGTGTTCTGCCACCAAATAGTATTGCGCCACCAAAAACCATATGCCGTGTACGGTTTTGATGGAGGCTTACCATCCAAGTATTCCGCAAAGAACAAAAGGTTGCCCACCACTGCCATTACTGCCATTTGTCTGATAAAATATTCATATTAATGACTTTTTTCTCCTTTAACAAAATTTACATACGAAATATATTCAATTTCCATATTTTTCATTACACAGTCATTGGTGCACATGCTACGAAAAATTAGAATTGTCGAGTTCTGATCATCGAGTTCAAAGGTATGTAAATTGAAGGTATAAATTGATTCTATTTATAGACATTTCATCTCCTTCCATCCCCTCCAGAGCGGCACGATTTGTTGTAAAAACTATCAATGACATTGTGAAGCCACACAAAGCATGTCATTTTCTATACTTAAATTCAATTGTATCAGCACATATGCACGTATTAAATGATAATGTCTTTAAAGCACCTAATGAGGATAAGAAAGGAGCACGAACACTTAAGCCACCAAAAGGAAGGAAAAAAATTTATGACATTACATTGAAAATAACGACAAAACCTGGACCGAGATCAGAGTAAGTTTGATATTTTTAGATACCGAATGTAAAGTGACATTAGAGCTTTAGAGCATTTCCATGTTGCTATGACATAATTTTATGTTTATTGAAAGGGATCAGGGGTTTTTATGCCGTCATGAAAATTGATGGCTGTGTCATTTTAACATCAAAATTTATATGTTGGCGGGAAAGGCTTGAAAAGGCTGTAAAATGAATGAAAGCTCTAGTTATCAGCATAGAGCAGGGGTGGACAACCTGTGAGCCACGGCACATCTTGGTGTTAAGGCTGGACTGAAATCGCTTATGTCATGCGATTTACATCGTATTGGCTACACTTTATTGTGTCGCAGCACACAGGTTGCTCACCACTGACATATGTCATAAGCTTAACGCAATAATGGGAAACCTGTGGGCCGCGGCACACCTTAGTGGTAAGCCTCAACTAAAATTACAGACGACATGGTGTTCATGGCATTTTTGCGGCATATTAATGGGTCGCGGCACACAGGTTGCCCAACACTGGCGTAGATCATATCCTTAACACAGTGATGGACTACCCGTGTGCCACTAAATTTTTTTGGAAATGCCATGAACCGTATGCCGTGTACGGTTTTGGTAGAGCCTTACCAACAAGGTGGGCCGCGAAAAATAAAATGTTGCTCACCACTGCCTTAACATCTCCAACATTATTTTTAATGACAACAATTAATCTCCTCTCTTTTTTTTAAACAGATTTGAAGCGACTGTGAGGTTGGACGAAATAAATGAGGAAACAAAGTTAACCGGTACAATCAGTCGAATAAGCACATACACAAAAGGATGCGTAAAAGATTCATTTGTCGAAAAATATTGTTTCTGTGATCTAATTTAATTATAACTATTTGTAATTTTTGCTCAAACAATATCAAAACTTGTTAAGACATTTTAAACTTCTTTATCATGTAAAATTGTGGTAATTATAATCATAATAAAAATGAACAAATTATTTTTACTTCTTTTTCCCCCTCACACTCACGAAAAAAATCAAAAAAAAATATGAAGTTTTAGTTCCTTTTTTTTGAAATTTATTATCACCGATTTATTCTTTTTAAAAACATAGAGGTAACAGTTAACAGAATAAGCAAGTAATTTAGTCATTGGTGGCGTATTGTTGCACTTTTGTGATGTGTAGGTCTTAAGGATGTTTGGATGATTGGTATTTTATAGACAGCGGAGCTCGTGGTTTACTTGTATTTTGTATGATAAGGTCGACTCAAGTCGATTATAATCGATATTGCTCCGAGTCGACCTGGAGCTTTAATTCACATCATTTCAATAGAAGGAAAATTACAACGATGCACTTACACACTTTGCTGGCCGTACAGATCAGCTGTGAACCATGGTCACCTCAGTTGTCTTCTAAAATTGGTTCTTTCGCTGGCTGTCCTTTGCCAATTACCAATAACAAATGCTATACTGTCTCTATAGATACCATATTCCCAAAGAGTTCTTTGGATGCCTTTGTGCTCTTTTGTCATCTGTAAATTCAGATGCAGAGCGAAGTCGACACTCTTGAAGACGTTTTGAGTCGATTAGACATCGAATTCTGCTCAGAAGTATAGCATTTGGGATTGATAATTGACAAACGGAAGCCAACGATTGAAACAACTTATTATGCTACCTAAGAGTGGTTATGACCCACAATTGATCTGTACAGTCTGTGAAGTAAATGAGCATTGGCCAATAGAAGTGCTGGCACGGAAGTTAAAGCGTCTTGGAAATTCGAAATTCCATTGATTCTTAAATTTTATTTACCGATTTACAAAGCAGTGTT
The DNA here is from genome assembly GCF_022539635.2 of Chironomus tepperi. NCBI lineage: Eukaryota > Metazoa > Arthropoda > Insecta > Diptera > Chironomidae > Chironomus > Chironomus tepperi. The sequence goes on from NW_027226215.1 coordinate 473,753, forward strand.
GTTCAAACTTTTAACGTCACACCACACCTTAGAGACAAGTGTTGACCGAAAACGCACATGGAATTCGGTTCATGGCACTTTCACAAAATTTCGGCTGCACGCACAGCACTGACACACTGGCTTAATATATGGTACGTTAATTGATGATTCAAATTAATTTTTCTCGTTAAAAATGGACCAAAATTAGTTGACATAATGAGGCACTGATGTACCGCGCCACATAGTTTGAACAACACTGGCATAAAGCATTCCCATTGTACAAACAATCATGTGTGCGTAAGAAATTCCACATAATAATTGATTTCCATTTTAGTACTTAACATCTTCATTTAACAATATTTATTCATCATCGGACGCCATAAATATGATCTATAGTTAATTGACGACTAATTGCCTAAATCCATTGACAGCTTACTACAAAAACGCCTATACGATGTATATTGAATGGAAATGTTGCGTGCATGAATCATTTAAAACTATAATTGCCGTGTCTATTAAAGCACATAATGTCAAATAGCTTAAAAATTATTAAAGCTGCCATTAAGACATTGAGACTCACTAGGATTTAATATATTCATCCCTGATTAACCATGAAAATGTTACAGTTATATTCATTAAGTACTGTGAAGCACTTTAGGCGCCATATGAACGTGCTCTGTAACTACCAAATGTTATTCATTTCCATTGATTATTCTTTAGCTGTAGCTGCTCAGTTTATTTCATTTCTGTCAAAATCTGCCAATTTCATCTTAAGTTATGTGCGTATTGAAATTTATTCCTGTCTAAAAATAGAAGCAAGTCCATTTGCATATTATTCATCTGATTGCACGGTAAATTCACATATTTTTTGGTATATTAATGTTAAAAGAGCTTGTGGACGACGAAGGAAATCTTGGAACGAAGCTGTCGATGGAGATAGAGTTGCATTTGGCACTGGGAGTTGGCAGACGGAAGCCACTGGTAATGGATAGACAGAAGCTACTGGTAATCGATAGACAGAAGCCAGCGACAGAGCCAGCGACAGAGCCAGCTATAGATGGCATCTGAGGGAAGCCTTGGCAATTGGATCACAATTGATCTGTACGATCAGCGACTAGCTGACTACCGGCTATCATCTATCAATCCCAATCTAGCTACTAATTTCTATCTAGCTACTAATCCCGATCTAGCTACCAATTCTATCAAATACACATCCATAAGACTATGTCCAAACTATACATGGACAAACCTACTTTATAGTTATGCAATAATGCGCTAAATGACACCACATTTAAAAAAATTAACATTAAAATTGCAATTAAAAATACAAAAAAAAAGTAAAATTTAACAAAAATTTGTTAATAACAAAAAGGAATTAATCACAAATAATTTGAAATTTGAGTTCCTATAAATTTTAAAGTAATCCATGTAAAATGTGTTATGACAAGAAATCCAATAAGTACTTCCATTAATCCCATAACGGATATATGATCAGATCTAACAGGTTTAATATGTTCAATTAGCGAATTAAGACCGCCTTGAGATTCAATCCATGAACCGGCTTCTTCGCCAAGAACAATACACGTTTCATCAATTAGCGGCTGTATATAGTCATGCTGTCCATTTTTAACACAATCAACAATAAATGCAGAAGCAAGTGTTAAAAAACTGATAATTTTTCCCCATGTTATTTCCTCTTGACGAAATAAAGTCTTTCCAATGCTCTCAAGTAAGTCAGGCGCCTCTTCAGGTACAACGGATATATTTGCAAATGTCCTCGGATGCATACGTTCTAGTTCCAATGCCATACGATTAAATATCAATAAGATATTACGGATATGAAAAGCCTTTGCTGGATGTACTTCTATTAATATTGAAACATTCCTCGACAGTAAACCTTCTCGTCTTAGCTTATCTTTGAAAAATTGCGCACACAGATGCTGAATCTACAAGTGTGATAAGTTGACAAACAATATTAAAATGTGTAAGAAGAGCAACAAAAACTTTAAAGTATGTACAATGAAATATGTCACACAATCTTTTTGAAATTTGAATAATTTATTGCCCATTTCAAAGCTGTTTTTTTAATTTTGCTTACCTGATCTGATATCTCAGATCCAACTTGTCCCGGCCATTTCTTCATTTGACTTTTGTCTGACAATTTGTCGTGTTGATTCTCATGATTCCATGATGGCATGTGTTCGGCTAGTATTTGAGCATTTTGTGTGAGATACATTTTTTAATATATATTAAATTCCAATGCCGACTTTGATTTTTTTCTTTCTTCTTTCTTCCGCTTGTTTTTATTTTTTCATTTGTTGATGAATTTTTAATGTTTTTTATTTTTCGTCAAATTATTACATTTAAAATTGATATTTACAGTTATTGTCCATGTACTTTAAGTTAGTTACACATCACAGTTAATGTTAGTAAAGTTTTTAAACTTGGTCGTCGTGTTGAAATGTCTAAAATAAATTAAAATTAAAATCTTTAAAATTTTGTGCTGCTTGTTGTGGACAGGAGTTTTAAAATGACTGACAATTGAGGTGCTTTGAAACATTGACGTGAAACATTGAAATATTGAAGTGAAACATTGAATATTGAAGTGAAACATTGAAATATTCAAGTGAAACATTGAAATATTGCTGCAGTTAATAATCTTCAATGTTGCTCTAATGTTGCGCCAATGTTGCTTCAATGTTTTCATTTCGGAGCTTTCGCAATACTTGATGCAGCAATCATTATCATCATCATTGAACATTAATGAGAATATTCATAAAATAAGTCAATTGAAATCATAAATATTTATGCCTTTCTGAATTCGATGCTCTTACCGTTCGTGCTTAATTTAATGTTTTTTATACGAATTCACATGAAAAAAGTTCACTTGAATGTCTTTAAATACACTTTTACTGATTCCTTCTTTTGCTTTTATTTATTGAAAGATGTCTTTTCAATTTTTGGCAACAACTTGATGTTATTGAATTCCTTTTTCACAAAATATGTGTGGATATAGACTTGTTTATAATAAGAATACGCATAATACGCTTCGTATTATGCTTCTTGTTAAGAATTTTTTGGGTGTTTATGTACGTCACACTTGAGATAATAAGAATAATTTTAGTCTCGATATCTTACAAGTTGCTGTTTACTGCATTTCTGGGGAATTCTATTTTTATGTAGTACATGAAACCAAATTTGGATCTTGGGAAAGAATTTATCGATAGAGAAAGTATTTGCATTTTTAATCGGGAATTGTCAAACGGTAGCCAGCGATTGAAGTAGTCTTACGTGACATCTATGGGAGGTTATGGATCACATTTGGTCTGTACGGCGAGCGAAGTAAATGAGTAAAGTTGAATCCTATCATATTTTGTAAAAGTTGAATTACTTCTGTTTTATTTATGTAATTTGAAAATATAGATTAGTTTAGGGAATTAGGGAAGCAGAAGTTTGATTCCAAAGCTCACCAAATGTCAAGTACACACCTTTTCGTGATCTGTTACTACTATTTCCTGTTAGCCAGGTGGAATTGGAGAAGCTGAAGACAGACTCAAAAACTGACCAAATGTCAAGAGCTTATCTTCTCGTGCTTTATTACCACTATTCCCTGTTATCACAAAATGCACCGCTTGCGACCGAGCTCTGTATCGAAATATATGATTAAAAGAATAGATTGAAAGCATATTCCAACCCTATCTGAAGGGTGGCTGCCCCACAATCAAAATATGAATCGTATGGTCGGCAACCTACCCCGATTAGTACACGTTTTCTATGGCAGTCAGGTGGCGGTCATTTGGCATCCAAGTAACAATACTAACGGCAGCTAACATAAAAATTGCAATGTGTGACCGATCGGGTACAATCCCCGAACCAACTACGAACCCAACATGTACAAAGAAATCAACCAAATGTAGACTGGACCTGAAAGTGAAACTTTGAGGACAACTTACTCACTTACTTCGCTGGTCGTACAGATCAATAGTGATGCATGGCTTCCATCAGATGACAAATAAAACTGGCTCTATCTTTGACTTACGTCGTCTGCCTATTACCAATACCAAGTGAGAACAACTGTTGTGGTAATTCATCCGCCCACAAGATGTATTGCATGCAGTATTGAAAAATCTTTTAATATCTCAAATCTTCCTCTTTTTTCATTCTTTACATCCACGACCCTTTCCCAAATCATAAACGATTTTTCAATTTTGACATTTCATTGTACCACAAATCTCACATTTATCTTTTGATCCTTTACAAGAATGTCAATGCGCATTGTACACTATGACGAAATCATCTCAAGAAGCCGTTCATATGGAAAATCATATTGTCACATATATTTTTAGACATATTTGGAATTTTTCTTATTGACAAAAGTGCTCACTCTTGTTTAAAGTCGTTCCATTCTGAGAATAAAGTTCAATTACGAGTTTATTGCCTTATTCCAACTAAACAGTTAAAAAAAGGAAGTAAATACATTATATTATTAAATTTATTGAACCATTTAGTAATTTTCATTGTTGAGTTAGTAAATTGATTTTTTTACAGGGCGTTGTGATTGGATTTTCTTTTGTGGTTATGAGCTTTTTGGCTTTTGTATGTCTAGTCTTTTAATGTCAGGTGACATAAATTTTTGATCATAAAGGGGTTTAGTGTTCCTGGAATCATCAGGTGGGTGGCCAAAGAACTCTTTGACAAAGGCTGTTGATAGATACAGTGAAGGTTTTGAATATTGGTAATTGACAAAGGGCAGCAAGCCATACAGTCAGTTTTGAACGCCAACTGAGAGAGGACATGGATCACAGATGATCAGCTCGGTCAACAAAGTCAAGGATTTAAGTCCTGAAATCATCAAGTTTTTTTGAATATTGGAAAATCTAAATCAATTCCTATTTTTAGGAAAGATTCAATTCTGTCCTTTTCATTTGGTGTTATTCATATATGGTCAGGATCAAGAGTTTGGAATTGACCAAATTAACAATGATCTTTATTTGTTCTAATATTCATTAATTACATACTTTCTTCCTTATCGAAGGTACACGAGAGCATCATTGTCGCATTTAGAGTTCGTCGAAAGATGAATCTGTCTTTAGATATCTTCAGCCAGTTTCTAATATCCATCACCAATTGACAAAAAAGTGATTGATCAATTCTACATCCATGGTATTTGTTTGGTTTGTAAATACATGCTCTTATGTTGGAGTTTGTAAGACTTGTGCAGTAAATTCAATACAGCAATAAGTGCTGTAGAACTCTGTACATGTTATAGAGAAAAAGGTTTAAGTGTGATTTTTACCATGTGCTCCGGTAGCAACCCTCTACTGGAGGGTAAGGGAACTTGAATCGTGCTTGAATCGTGTTAATCCAGAAGACGTGAGTTCGAGTCTCACGCGAGATTTGTTGGGGGAGGAAGTGAAATTTATTCTATATGCTTTCTCGCTATCGGGATCGGAATCGGGTTTTCCCGGGATATCCCATATTTTCTTTTCTTGAACATTGAAAGAAGTAAGAAAGAGAGAAGCTTCACACACTACTATCGGAGGTTATTTTACTAAATGACAAAGTGCCATACATAAATTATACATTTTCTGTATTCCCCTTTCTGTTGCACTCCCACTGATATCCTGTTGAAAGGCCATTCTGATTCCAACACTCCTGAATTTCCACCACAAAAAATCCTTTGCTAAAAATTGTTTGAAATCTCATTTAATAAAACTTTACAAGCAGCTTACTTGCTCTTCCTTATTGCCATAATACGAAGGGATTTTTATTACATCTAGTTTTTTCTATTCCAACATATTTCCAATGATATTGCGTTCGTAATTGAAAAACAGATTCTCTTTTTTTTTGTAATTGGAAACTTTGAGTAATGAAATTGCAGTCATTTCAATTATTTGAAACTTTTAATTTCTCAAGAGGAAAAAATTAAGTCATTTGAAAGTTTTCAACGACTACTTAGACTTTTTTTTTGCAAGTCAATTAAAAATAAATTGAAGAATCAATTGAATAGGAAATTGTCATTGAGTGGGAATAGAAGAACATTACAAATGGAAACGTAATGAAAATTCTTTAAATAGTTTAGATTGAAAGGAAATGAGCAAGTTGTTTGGAATGACAATTAGTTACTAACCCGGAAGGCACATGGTGTACAGATGGTGAAAATTTTGGTTTTGGGTTGCAGAGCTTGGAAATGAGTCAAATTTGAGTTCTACTCCAACTCTGAGTTGTACTTTGAGTTCCACAAAGTCTGTACGAAGTTAGAAATTCGTTTGAAATCCTTCTACTTTCCTTGTTGGCAAAAAATATTCATGGCAATAATGGTGTTGCCACATTACGTCCACATTGTTGCCACCTAGCGTCTACGTGGTTGTCACATAGTGTTAACGTGGTTGCCACATAGCGTCCACGTGGTTACTAAATTTTGTCCACGTGGTTGCCACATAGCATCCAAGTGACTGCCATATACCGTCCACGTGGTTGCCATATTACGTCCATGTGGTTACCACATAACATCCACGTGGTTACCACATAATGCCCGCATGGTTACCACATAACGTCAACGTGGTTACCACATAGCATCCACGTTGCCACATAGCGTCTATGTGGTTACCACACAGCGTCCACGTTGCAATTTTCATGATAACTGTAATGAAAATATCTGCTATGATGCCATATGTTTGCCACCTGGCTGTCTTTAATATAGCAATATTGTCCAATTTGTGAGCAACTTGTGACACATTGTGATGCTAATTTTTTATGAACATGCCATGAACTGCATACCGTTTACGGTTTTAGTCGTAACATACCACTAAGGCGAGTCATGGAGTGAAAAAGTTTGTACAGCTTTAACAGTCCTTAATTTAAGAAATCTACAAAATATTTTAAGTTAAATTCAAATTCCATCAGCATCTTTAAATTCCTTTAAACAACTGTGTCTCTGTAAGTATTTACAATGAATTACTTTTGAGGAATATTCATCAAAAAAGCAGTTCCATTTCTTCAGATTTTCATAAAGAAATCCATCAAGCTCATGAATATTTTCGCAGAATAAACATGAATGTTGCCTCAATACCAGATGTATACCTCTAAATTCAACATAATACACATCTTTTCAGCCAGAAGTCATCATCCGAGTGCACATTTTGAAGGAACATTTAATTGCTTTTGCATCTTGTTTGTTTAAAAATGGGAGACCAATAAATCAAATACAATAAATGCAGCTTCCGTGAATGTATACACAAAAAAAAAATATTATTCAACAGCACTCAGTATGAATGAATTCATTTACTAAAATGCCAACAGCATGAAACACAATGAAAAAAAAAGCTTAAATTTATGAAGAAAGAGAAAAAAATTTAAATGAAAATGTGCAGGTTTTCAAGTTCAGCACCATGTTCTTATCTTCATTTAGGGGTTGTTCTTAGGTGACATAGACAATTTGTTAGGATTGCATTCCTTTCAACTGTGTTTGGGAGTGCAGTAGTGAAAGATAGACAGAAAATGTATAATTTATGTATCGCATTTTGTAATTTAGTTGAATATCCCTCGATAGCTCAGTGGTAAGAGCATGTGACTAGTTGTCTTAGGACGTGGGTTCGAATCCCTGTCCGGATTCGTTATTTGGTCAGATCAACAAGATTTTAGAGGGTATTCAGTGGGGGTACATTAACGTACCAATTATCAGGCTCATGCTCTTAAGAGAGTCTGCTTGTCTTAAAAATACTAGATGAGCATGCTCTTAGTTTACTCTACCCTTGAGTACACCCTCTTTGCCTCCTAGGGGGAAGACGATACGCCAAATTACAAAAAGTAGAGCACAATGAAGCAATATCTTGAGAAATCCCATTTCTTAGTGACATCATTTGTGAACGACTTCCATGTCTTGTGTGTTGTAATAACAGAATATATAAGAAAAAGCATCAACACTGCATGAACACCAGAACAGAATTTATGAACTTCTTCAACTCATTTTTCATATTCAATTTCCTGAAAATAGTTTAAATCTGCAATTTTCCCCCATCCAGTAACATACAGAATTTGGAGTGCGTATCTATCGAGTGTCATATGAAGCATCATGTGCCCAATCTTATTGTAACATGATGCCATATGCCCAAATTGATCGTTTATTCATTCCCAAAAGTAATCTACAGTGAAAAAAAAGGATAGTATCGTGACGTCAACGTTCGCTGAGATGGAAATAAAAAATTGCCATCATGATACTTGTAACTTGAAATCACGTACATTTAAATGTATCCAAATGGAAATGAATTGAAATGTGAGATGAGTATGAAAAAAAATTGGGGATAATAATTTATGAGGAAGTATAGTTGTCAAGCGGAACAAGGAATTTTTTGGATGATTTTTTATGGATGTTATTCTGAATTTCAGGGATGTCATTGGACAATAGCCATGATGTGTCTGCTGTCCATTTTTAGTGATATTGACGTAACTACTCCGAGCAGCAAAATTCGCCAAATCACTGTGAAATAGAGCCAATTCAGTAATCATGGTGTCATCAGGGCAACTTCGAGTCTTACTGCTCATATGTATACGAAGCGGTTCCCTAACGAACACGATGCTGTTCGGGATATTCCTAATATGGCTTTATTGACCAATATTTCAATATAGAGTCCAAATGAAGACGGCATCAAATTTGGTACCATTTAAAGAGATTTAGCGCAACCTTTAAACTTCCGCAGTGGAGCCTCCTTCATTTGTCGCTCGGGACTGTTAGATTCGGTTAGCCAGCATTACACCACATCTGTCGAAAGTTCGAAACTACAGAATTAAAACCTGTACTTTCTATTTGAAATGGGATTACAACTTCTTCATTAGTCAAATTGCTCATTTGTTCCTCAACTATCACAAACTATCCAACACAGATTTTTTCACAAAATGAATAAAATTTCACAAAGTTTTTTCAATTTTTGTTTGTATTTTTCCGATCGACATAAATTGTTCATGGCAGCTAAATGGATGCTTTATGACAAATAAGATGCAATTTTCATGCTAATTGTTCTAAAACAGTGGTAGGCTACCTGTGTGCCTCGATATACTATTTTGACGCTAAATTATTTTTCTGGAAAAGCCATGAACCGTAAGTCGTGTGCGGTTTGGTTCTACCAATGCTGTTCTAAATCAACTACTGTTCCAAAAAATTCCACTTAGATGCCAACTTGCCGTCATAAAAATCTAGTGCCGATCGGGTTTAATTATTTTAAAACCATCAAAGGATTGTAGAATATTTTAGAATATTACGAATTTTAATTATTTGCTGCCAGTTTGTTGTATAAAAATAGAAATTTGTGTCAGGAAGTTGGAAATAGTATAAATTTAATAGCTGCAAGTTATTGCAAATAGAAGAAGATTTCTATATTGAATTTTTGATGTTACAAAGGAATTTGATCAATCTGAAGTTGATGTCCTTTGTGGAACTGTAGAAGGGGTGTTTATACTTTTTGAGTCAAGGAACACTTAAGGGATTCCAAAGTCTCGGTTTCAACAAATTCATGAGACTACTTGGGAAGTTTCGGTCTCGGTCTCGGAATCTTGAACCCTTAGACACACCTTCGTAGTCCGCATACGGCACACGGCTTGCGATTCATGGAATTTCCATGAAAATTCGGCGTCATACTAGCAGAACTCGAAGTCGACTCAGATTTATATGGAAAAGTTTTGAAATCTGAAGTTCAATTTTGAACTCTCCTTTTGAATTTTGAACTTTCGTTACTTTTTTGAATCTTGAATAACCGTTATTTTTGTATGCTTGAATTTCTATTCTCAACAATAATAAGTCGAATCAAGTCGACTCGACTCCATTCCGGGCTCTACATACTAGTGTGCCTTGTCACACAATCTGAACAACCCTGAACTATAGTATTAAATTTTATTATGAATACTTTCGAAACCTTTTGATGATCAATGAACTTATTTGATATTTTTTCCACAACAATGAGCACAAGTATTGTAATAAAACATGTATCAAGTCAATTGTTTGACAATATGATGTCAACATGTAATTTCAAATAAATTGAAACATCCTGAAAACAATTCATCATCATTTTTTTGTACACAAAATACACAACATTTGCATTTTTTTCACACTCAACCATTGCCATTGCCATTACAGCCTTTTCATCTCGCAATTGTTCAAAAAATCATTACTGTGTTTAAAATATTATATGTACAGCATGGCAAATGGTAACGGATGAGATAAATAGGAAGATCATTACCGTTCAGCAAATAGGAATTTTCACAATCGAGATTTTTGTTAAAAATTGGAAGTAATTTTATACATTGAACATTTTTCCGATTTACTGAACAGTAAAGGGAGGCATTTGAATTGTTTGACTTGTGCTTAATGAACCTTGAAGAAGCAAAATGATACATTAAAGTCCTTATCATTTATTTATTGTCGAATATTTTATCTGGTATTTGTTTTTAGCACATTTTAGCTATTTTAAGGCATGGATTTGCAGGTATCTTATTGTTGGAAGTTTGTTGGATATACAGAAATATCCTATAATGCATTTTATTAATCTGGAACAATGCCTAACAATCATATCCCGAGCGACACAGATGAGTGATGTCCAAATTGTGAATGGAACTTTCATGGTTCAAAAAGACCATTACGGAACCTAAAAGCGGTCTCTTCGCCTTTTTGGTATGGTTTCAGTCGTAGCTAACAACCTAGGGTTTGAACAATAAAATAGCTTTAATGGAGCTTTAAAAGCTCTGTGGTGAAACCATCATTCATGTGTATTGCTCGGGTAAGAAAGATAAATAATGAAACTTCAAACAAAAAAGTGTTGAAAATCACTGAAAAAAAAAAGAAAATTCAATTTGTATAGCCTGCTGAGATCATTTTTAATAAATATACCGAACAGCACAACATGTTCGCTAGGGTCAGGGTCACAGTCAGAATTTTTTTCAGAGAGGATGAATGCTAATTTAGGGGACTTTTTTTACTCCTTATATCCAAAAAGTAGGAAATTTGACCTCCAACTCTCTATCCGGCAACCTACCACATTCCCCCTCCTCTAAATACGCCCCTGGTTAGGACACTGCTATCGACGTTAAGACGCTTAGTTGCCCTGGCAGCACCATGACGACTGGCTTCGACCCGTTTGTACATCAAAAAATGCAATCCACGTTTGCATTGTGCTGCTCGGCCATATTTGTATCAAACACAATTCCGAAAAACACATTCAATATTGGCTAATTAAACAACAGCATTTAATTTTCAGTGGTGCTATTCATATTTTTATCACGATATTAATATAATTTATGAGGAATAAAAACTTAAATCCTACGCAGTATGTACAATACATATTGAACTATTAATGACCAAATTCAATGGAATATTTTTTTTAATTAACTTAAACATGCAAAAGCTGAATTTAATTAGCATTCCATGTTTTAATTTTATGAACAAAGAATTTAATTAGTTACTTAAACAAGGCACACAACTTATCGGAAATTCACAAAACTTTTCTTTTCTTTGTTGTTGAGTTTTGCTTTTGTTTTCTTGATTTTCAGCTATAATTGTCAAGTGTTGATTGTAAAGTAAATTGGTTCCATATTACACTTAGTGACACAAATGAAGAAGGTTCCTTGAACATGTGCTAGACAATGTTCTGAACTTTACTTCTTCCAAAGTTCTAAAGAGAAATGAACACTTTCTTATAAAATTGCCGGAGTGGGATTCGAACTCACGCTTTACGATTTCTGGTCGCATGCTTCTAAAACTTAGCTATGGGGGTTGTTAGGGAATGTGGCACAAAGCACACTTAAAGCTTCTTTTCTCTATCTGGTGCTCATTTTACAGCTTTCACCGTTGTATTGTACCACAGCGCAAATCCCGATCGGCACAAAAACGACCGACTCGTCGCCGTGGTGGCAACATTTCAATATGTGCCGATCGGGAATCTAACTTATAATTGATGAAGGCTCCACAACGGAACTTGAAAGAAAAGTCAGAAGAACTTTCTTTTGCTCCAATTTCTTCTTATTCCTTTCCAACCCTTTGATACCAGCATCTTTAAAAATCCAATAACTTCAATTCCTTTAATTTTAAATGTCTTTCAACAAGAAGATTATAGATTCAATAAAATGTTAAAACTGATTAAAAACAACCTTTCCAAAAAATCCACTTTATAATCTTTTTAAACACCGTGTCTTTGCTTCATCTTTTGTCTACTCATGTAAATAATTTCGGAAGAAAAAGGAAAATTTCTGATTAAACTAAATAACAAGTTCTTCTATTTCTCTCAATTCTCAATAAGAGGTAAGTAAAAAGTTTTTAAACTGTTATCGGCTGGGTTTGTAATGTAAATTAGAGTTTAGCAGCACCAATTTGTAATGCAGTATTTGCTAGTTGTTATCTTGGTGCTGTATTTGTGAAGATTACTGTGATTTGGATAATCAGCACACCTGAAATGTAACCTGAGCAACATTAATGAAGAATAATTGAGGCAAAATTAAGGCGGCTGCTATTTGGAACTAATATAAGAGTTTCGGTGGAGTCTTCAAAGCTTCGTGACGAAACCTTCTTTATTTAAGCAATTCGAGTCACTTGCGTCTGTAAAAAAATTACTTGAAAATTTAAGCTGGCTTATTAAGAGGAGCACAATGAAGTCGCTTGGAAGATCTGTCGCTTCGTTGTCAGCAACACGTAAAGGTGCCCTGACAGGCTCGAGACATTTCATGTCGGCTCATTTTCATTGCAAAGAATGAAATTTGTCTCGTCGTGCTGTCCACGGTTCAAACTAAAAGTTCATTTGATCAGAAATATAAATCAGATTTAAATGTCTAGTTTAAAATTGTCTATACAGCAAATTCCACTTTTCGTCTTAAGAATGGGTCGAAACCAGCCGTCAAAACACACTCACGTTTTGCCATCAAGACGACGATAATGCGGCGCCTTAACAACTTCATCATGCTGCTCGGGATATTTCAACAATAAGATTTATCAAAACAGCATGAATGTGGATGTCTAAAGCTGAAAATAATTCAATATTTCATCAAAAATATATTAAAAATCTTTCAATTTCTTTTCTATTTGAGTTCTTTATTCTTTATTGACTCAAAACTTTTATTGATCTTGACTTTTATTTTTCTACTATTCTAATACACATCAGGGTCAGTTTACTGATAAATAATAGGGAAACCTGATGTCCATTTGAATGATAATTTTTTTTAAGTTTTTAATGTTCATTTTTAAATAATTTTTTTGAGTGTCTTTTTGTTGTAAATAAATATGTATTGTATGTGGTTGTTCTTTAACTCTTATTACATGTCATTTTTCATTTTTTTTCAGAGCAAAAGAGAGGAAATACAAGGAAGATTCTTTTTATTTGTAAAATATGTATATGTATGTCCTTAATATCTAAAGTAAAATAAAATATCATCATATGTATTATAATGTGATAAATTTCAATTAAAATTGAGTGTGTATTTGTGTATGTGTTAGTGTATAATTTTGTATGTGTGTATTTGTGTGTCTCCCGAGCGACACAAATGAAGAAGACTCCGTCTTGGATCTGATTAGTTTCTATTAAACTTCTTCCTATTGACACATGACATGTGACGTGTGACATGTGTCGCTCGGGTGTGTATCTCTTATATACATCATGAAAGCTTCTTGTCATTCATATAAGTAAGCAATCATAAATTATTAAATACTTTTTCATCATCATCATCATTTATTATTATTATTATGAGTATGTCTATATAATATAAACTCAATAAAGTTTGTTAACGTTTAATATTATAGTCATTTTTCATGTATTGTCATGTAATTCTTTTCCTTTTATTATGTATGCCTTTTGGGGGTGATTTTTTTTTAGCATCACACAATAAAAAATTTTCTTTAATTTTTTCAGATAGTTTAAAAGGAAAAATCTTTGGTTTGTCTTACTGTGGTGTTGTCTCAGCTTTGTATTACGGAATAATAATTTAAATTGCGAATAATTAGCAAGATTTATGGCGCTGGTTAGTGCGGAAAAGACAGTGATTATGATTTTATCTTTGGGATCCATAATGTTGATGATTATGGAAATGGATTTTTTTTGGTGGTTTACTCCAGGCGACACAAGCCCGGAAAGCATACGACATAGAGATGACTGAAAATCCAATTTCAGGAAGAATTGAGTCTAGCTTAGGGACGAATTTTATCAAATTTGTCCTTGGGCTAGAGACATCCTGACCTGAGACTGAATTTTTGATAATTTTTACACAATGCGCCTTCCGGATAGACTTTATTTTGAACCCATACAGTATATTGTGTTCATTTATGCTTCCTAAAATAAATCGATCGATCGATCGGGTTTAATTCTAATCTATAACACAAAATGTCGAATGTATCATCTATTCGAGTGACACAATGTGACAAACTGCATTTTTCGCGTTCATAGTGTATCTGTAGCACCGTTATGCAACCGTCAGGCTACACTCAAGTCTTGTCACCAACATACCGTCGTATTGACGCTTCAGAGATTACATTGTGCTGCTCGTTTCAATATAATTTAATAAATCATAGCATCTTTGAAGCAAAAATTTGCATCTTTGAAGCAGAAGTTTGCATCTTTTAAGTTGAAATTTCAATTTTTACCGCAGGTTTTTGCATCTTTGAAGCAAAAATTTGCATCTTTGAATTAGAAGTTTGCGTCTTTGAGGCAGAAGTTTGCATCTCTTAAGTTGAATTTTGAATTTTTTACCGCAGACTTTCGCATCTTTGATGCAAAAATTTAAAACTTCATCGAGTTCGAAGTCTATTGGGAATCTTCATGGACTATTTTTTCGTTCATTCTTCTCCTGCAACTTTGTGTCGTCAGGATAGTAATGTGCTGGTCGAGATACCACGTCTTTAAAAATTCATAATAATCTGCTTCTCGAGTGAATATTTAAGATACATAACTGTTCCCAAACATTCCATTCTCTATTCAACGCAAGTACAAAGCCTTCAGACAATCCCTTACAACATTATGGGAAACAATTTTTTTATTTTTTAATAGTTATTATAAATATTTGTAAAGTATATTGTCTCAATATTATTTCCTTCATTTTATTTTTATTGATATTGTCATTTAAAATTTTTCATTCCTTCCTTTTCCATCCACTTTCCATGAAAAATAAGAGAATTTTTAACATTTTTTTTTTATTAAAAATTATTGTCAATTCAATTAAGATTTTTTATACTTTTTTGTTCATGTTCTTTTTATAGAAAAACTTCAAAGCATTGTCATATGCACAGCAAGAAGTAAATATTACACGGCAGAATTTCGCATTAATTTTTGGAAATAAAAAATGTTTAGAAATAGAATTTAATGGAAATGTTCAAAATTAAGACATAATTTGGTTGAATTCTTTGTGATGTACAGCATATTTCATATTTATTAGATCTGTTCCTTTGATCTGGATTGTCAAATAAAACCTAATCCATAAATCCAAAGCCATTTTCCCATAAAATTTAAGATTCCTACTAAATATGCTTTATAGGATCAACGACTAGCATCAGTGTCATTTGGAACTACGTAGCTACCTTCCCACTAGCATTATGAATCTTATCATCAAAATCATATCCCATTCATAACATTCAATTGAATTTTGTCATTTGACATGGATCATTCAAAGATCAATAAATGTCATTCATTCATGAATTAAAGTAAGTTCAGAACATATTTGTCATAATTTAAGGATCAACATTCGGATTTTGATATCGGTTGTGACAGGGAAGTCATAAAAGTATGTATAGTATTCAGAGATTGATACTCGATGGATTTTTTGTTGTTCAAATATAAAGCATCGATTGTTTGGCCATAACTTGTTGAATAACTCGATTATCAAGCTGAGCTTCGTGAGCGACACAATTGAAAAAGGCTATGGGACTGAAATATAAATGCTTCATTGAACCACTTTCGTGTGACATCCATATATCTGCCAAATAGAGGCGGCTTCCATTTTGTACTCCGTAAATGAACTTGACATAGCTTTAAAAGCTCTGACTCGGAGCCTTCTCATTTGTATTGCTAAGATTCGAAAGACTGAGTACTTTCTACAATAAAATCGACTTGATTCCATATAAAGTTCGAGTCAACTTCAATGTTCTATGGACTATCGAGTATCGAGCATGAATAAAGTATTAATCACTTATTTAGAACTAATATTGACAATCTATTTATGTTCATTTTTATACTGATCTAATTCAATATTGATCATTTCTGACAGAAGCAGTGTAAAAATAGCTATGGATTATGATTAATATTAGGTTCTGTTGATTTATAATTCATGATTGAGTTAAATATAGCTTTGCTGTAGATCCGAATAGCACAAATAATTTAATCTATCAAAAATCCAGCTTTAGACTGGCATGACTTTAATTTGGTAACCGGATTCAATTAAGATCCAAAGTCTCACTGGACTTTGACTTGGTGCTGGGGTTTTCAATATGATTTGCATGAAATACCGGAATTCAATGTCAGTTTCACATACATTTTGATACCGGTATTGAAGACCCTACTTGGTGTCTAATTTGATTTAGATCCGATGATCCGATGACTCGCCTTCCTGTTGCTGAATTTTGGATCGATTAACCAACTTCTGCTATTCAGGAGAGATTCTCATTTTATACTTAGAACCCGAATCTAATCCCAGTGAAGTAAACTTAGATTCAGTTCCTCTTTGTCTCAATCTTGCAATATTTCTCTTTTTAATGACCAAAATTGATCAATTCATTCCAAAACTCAGACATTACTGTCCAAAATGTAACAAATCCCACTCCAAACTGTGTCTTAAACATTTCCATCAAATTCCATTTCTCCATGAGATATCAAAGAAAGCATTTCCTTATCTCATCTGATAATTCGTAAACTATTTTAAACTTCCGCGTGGGATACGGAAAGCATTTTCATCTTAAAAAGGAATAAAGAAAAATCAAAAAGAAAAGAGAAAAAAAGAAGTACGAAAATTGAAAATGACCATAAACCATTCCAGCCACATGATAGATATATATAATTCGATGATGGATGGCCTTTTTCCATTCTTTTTTTCCATTTTTTTTTTGATAATAAAGTAAGCATATAGGAATCAAAATCAAATGAAATAACGTAAGTTTTGAACTAAACTGCGTTGGTTGGATGTCAAATTAATAAATGTTACGTTAATACAGGAGATTTCAATCTTACAATGATATGGCATATATGTTTTCACTTCTTTTTTCATCATCCGTAAGATATTTTATATATATGTATATTATTCATCATAATCATCATCGTCATTCTTATTACTTTGTATTGTATTTTTTTATATCTATTAATAATATTAATCATAATAATAGGATATGAAAAATCTGGATTTCATTCTTTTATTATCATATGTTTACGTGAAAAGTTAGTCAGAATTAAATAAGATTATCGGTAGCCTCAAGTCAATGAGAATTTTAATGTCAAGTGTGGGGCATGTATTACCTTATTAAGTTAATTGAACACTAATACAAGATTTAAATCATTGATATTCTCATTAAATCCTCTCAATAAAATAAAGTAAGGAGATTTAAATTTAATTGAAACCACGGAAACAATAAAATGATACGATGCTTTCAAGTTTTATTGCTAAAACAGCTTTCAATCTAGGCTTTAAAGTTTTAAAAAAGGGAATAAAATAATGCAAATTGTCAGAGTTGGATGTTGTTGTTGAGGAATATGTTGAGTTTTTGACTATGATTTCAATGTATTTTAGCTCTTCTGATTCCTCTAGATTGACTGGTTCTAACGAATTCTAACGGATTGATTGGTTCTAACAGATTCTTGCCTGAACAGCTTATAGATATTTTTGAGGAATCTGTTTAGAAGCTTCGTTAGCTCGGTGTAGTTAATTCACATGTCTAACAGCTATTTCAGACAATATAAAGCATCATTTGGAAGCCACTCATAGTTCGAGTTCCATTTGGAATCTGAATAGTCTCTTTATGGACTGTTTTTCATGATTTGTATCGTTTAATTGAAATTTCTAGCTTTAAGATAAAATATTGATGCTTATGATTGTGAATAGGATCCTTGAGGTATTAATTTAAATAGTTTTTTTAAATAGTGTGGCGCAATAACTATGAATCCGAGCAAAGCGGTGTCCTGATGACAACATCGCTACTGTTTTAAGTCTATTTTTACAGCGAAAATTGAAATTTGTAACGACCTTTGGTTTAGTTGCAGAACTAGGACATAGTATCACTAAATATGCTCCTAAAATAAAGCATTCTCAGATGATTGAGTACACTCAACTTGAATGGACAAAAGAACCGCTAGAACTAGTCAAGAATTAGTCATTAACTTGCCTTCAACTAGTTATGACGTATTTTTGTCCACTCCCATCCACTCTAGCAAGATCACACTAGTTTAGGCGAAAATGCTCTTTGTATGTTAGGGGAACACTTAAGTACTGTCCTTTATCGGCTAATTGTAAAATTGACACAAATCGACTTGAATTTGACCTCTGCTTGATTATATGTCTAAAAGTGAGCATCACCACGTCTACTTCTTGACTGCACTTAATGTCCACACTCATCCAATTAATCAAAATTCACCGACATAAACCAATATTCTTCCAAAAATATCCTTTCTAAGAACCCAAAATGATTGTTACATTTGCTCCAAAAAAAAAATGTAAACATAGAAGCACTTGAGTCAATACAGATTTAATGATAAAGTCAACGATTTCTCATCAGAAACCCACCTAACATACAATCAACTCCCAAGCAATCTTTGAAGTGCATTTTTTTGTGATTTATAAATAAAAAGTATTAAAAATAAAATGTAACAATTGAGAGCACTGAAATGAACAAGCTTGACTCCATATTTCTGACAATCATCACAACTCTGAGTAGGATAAAGTATAAAATAAAGCGGAATGATAATGAGGATTTATCATAAGTGATTCAAACACAATCTATACACAATTTTATCCTTTTCTTTTACTTTCTACCATCTATCCGAACGCCAATTTATTGCTGTTATTCTTGGCGAACGTGATCGACTGCCTGAGCGTGTTCGAACAGCAGATGATAAGCCCCCAAACGATGGATAATGATTATCGCCCATACCCCACTGACCTCTCATACCATTTGTATATTGTTGGTCTTGATCGCATCGTCTACAAGAAGTGCCGACGAGAGGAGCCGGTCGTAGTCTGTCGAGTTGGTAGAAGGATTCGCCCTGTATAATGAGGATATAAAAGAAAAATGGCAATTAAATATAGAAACACAGACATTAACTTATGCTATTGACAGGAATAAAATATATTCAATAAAACTGCAAATTTTAATTGATACAGGCATGAGATAAGGGATGGAAAAAAGGTAAATAAATGAATATCAGAAACTATAACAATGTAAACAGATGCATGCAATAAATTTTGACCATAAGTGTGTTATTAATGGCAATAAAATTGTGTTCGATTTTTTGAATGACTGGATGGATATGAACAATTTTATATTTATAGTTAAGGTACAGCTACTGCAGTTGATAATTTAAGTATGGCTTCATAAATAAATCTCTCTGTCGATGGGAAACATCATCAAAAAAATTTATCGGAAGTGAGTATTTATTGACGGTCGAACGCAAATTGTTGACGAGGTGAAACAATAGAGCCTTTTTTTGTTTTTAAAAGGTTGCTTGTGTAAGGTCAATTATGTGACATTTTGGTGGTCACTTCCGATTTGAAGGTGAACATTAAAGTCTATTTTTGATATTGAAAATGCGGAAGTAATCAAAGTTGCCAATGAATGTTTTAAAATTTATGAAAATTTGAAAAATTTTTCAACAGTTTTTTGAAAATTTAACGGAAAAATTTAAATTCAATTAAAGAATTAAAAAAGCGAAATTAATCAAAGATATCATTGAATGCTCAAAATTGATGAAATTTTGTAAAAAATTTCAGCGGTTTTTCAAAATTTTGAAAGTTTTTACAACGGTTTTCAAAAATTTGAATGTTTCTTTACAATTTCTAAAAATTTGAACGTTTTTCCAAAAACGGTTCCCGGTTTTTAAAAATTTAAAGGTTTTTTGAACGGTTTTTTAAAATTTAATTATTTTTTCAATGATTTTTTAAAATCTAAAGATTCAACGGTTTTTGAAAAACTAGAAAATTTAACGTTTTTTAAAAATTTGAAAGTATTTTGGACGATTTTATAAAATTTGAAAGTTTAAGTTTTTAAAAATTTAAAAATTTAACGCCTTTAAAAATTTGAAAGATTTTTCAACGGTTTTTAAAAATTTAACGGCCTGTTTCACTAAAGTGGATTATCCTCGATTTCGGATTATCCACTTCAGTTTTTTGGAAGAGTTTTCGAAGATATATTTTTTTTAATTTTTGTAGAGCGTACTTTAACTAATGTTTTCGTATATTTGGAATTTTGGGATCTCAATTATTGATAAATTTATAGCAATGATTGCGATAAATCTAGTAGATTTGAGTTAGAAATTGAATAATTAATACATCTTAAGGACCAACAAAAATCAAGATATATAGAATTATCACGGCCGGGTCACATTATTATAAACTGAAATCAAAAATAATTCAACTCTTAAAATGTTGAAGATATTTCCAAAAAACTGAAGCCGATAATCCGAAATCGTGGATAATCCACTTTAGTGAAACAGGCCGTAACGGTTTTAAAATTTTTGAACAAGTTATCTGTGTGTTTTGAAGGAGTAAATTCAAATTCATCAATTTTCCATCCATTTTCAATTTATTATTGCCTAACTTTTCCACTCCCACTCAATAAACTTCCATTCCCGTGAAGTTTTTAATTAGAAAATTCTAAATTTAAATAATTCCCATATATTTTTCATAAAACTTTTTTCACAATCCAAATGCGTCCAAGTTTCATAAAAAATAAACGAGTAACTTCCATATGAAAAAAAAAAAGTTTTTATTGATACGCCCACCCCACTACACAGCAATTTACTCTAGAGTCATAACCATATAAATGTACGCAGCACATACATAAACACACAATAATGAATTTCTTTTTCTATCTCTAGATTACTCGAGGAAAAAAAGGAAAAAAGCCATAAAATCAACCACCGAAAAAGTGAACATCAAATGGTTTTTGACTATATTGTATGCTATGTACTGTCAATACGACAGATATAATTTTCCATGCCGTATAATTTACTGTGTATTAACAATAATAGGATTCAATTTGTGTGAATGCAATCAGCAATCATGTTCTATTATGATTTTTTTTTCAGTAAGTAATTTAATTGGAAGTTTTTTTGCTCTATTGTCTGCATCTAAGTGACGTAATGGAAATTGTAACGTTGTATTTAACGTATAATCGATTGATTGGGAATTTTCATGAATTTCAAAGAATTTTGTGTGGTTGTAGAGTGATGTTTAACAATATTTTGGAATGTTATAATCGAATAGCACATGTCAAGGATGTGAGGAATTTTCTGAGGGATTGGTTTTGAATTTTTGGCATGAATTTCAAAAGCTTAGAAGGAATTTTGGCATTTCTGTGTGGACAAACTCAACAAATAATAGAATTATGTCCAGACAGAGGAGGCTGAGGGTGGTTTTAGCCCCATAACTCGCTTGAGTTCACACCTGGCACATGACACAAAGTAGTGCACGGACAAGTCAGGTGACACAGTTTTGCCTTTTTGTCATGTTTTTGTTAAACTTTCAGTTGTAAGTGAATTTCAGTTAGTGACATTACAAACGTCACGTAACCTAACATGTAGCATGGGGTTGCCAGCTAAGACTTGCAGACATGCCTGTAAAGCTCTCTCCATTTGTTCTAGTTCGACTAGTTATCGGAATTCACCACGAAAAGGTCTGAGATACTTACGTACTTACTGGAACCATGCTCCAACTTGGAGCCTAGGTCATTACAAAAGGCCTTCCATCTGACTCTATTAAGACTGACCATAATGTCGAATATAGTCACTTGGGTCTCCGACACAAAGTAAGAAATGTGACTTGTCCGCAGCATCATGTCAGCTTGGTGCAAGACCAATAATGATTCCGATCTTTCACTGGCCTGATGCTGGTTTTTAGCCAGATTTATCACATCTGCCAATGCATCAAAAAGACTTCTTGTTGCTGTGTATTTAAATATCTATCAAACCAGATGTCTATAATTCGCTGTTATTTTGATGACGTGGATTCGATTCCCATGAATTATCATCTCTCAATCTGTACATAAAGCTATGTTGATAATGAAGAGAACTCGCACAATGCTCAACAACATCACAACAAGGAATTCTTAGTATAACTCATTTTCCCAGAAACCTTCATTCCTTATAAGTGTAGGACTTTACAACCTGTAATTTTCTACCCACGCAACTTCCTGAAAAGTGCCTACAATCTTTTTTTTATTAAATTATAATTACTCTAATCCCGTCCTTTGCAAAATTGCACTTTATAAATGAACTGAGCATTTCAAAAGAATTAATTTTAAATTTCACGGCAAGTTCTTCTCATGATTTCTTATCTTCAGCTATGTAGGAAGGCAGGGAGAATTGATGTTAATGAATTAAAAATCATATTTACACTACAGCTTAAGTGACGAAGAAAGTAAACAGTTAACTTTATGTTTTTTAATTAAAAGCTTCCAGCTAGAAGTGCTTCACGTCATCATCGTCATCGTCTTCATATAATATAATGCCATTGGCATGAATTTCAACTACTTCAACTTGAAAGGATTTTTTTATATTATTCAATATTGATTTTTATATGTATTCATGGTTTCGCATCTTCGAGGAACATCCTTTTAAGGCAGTTATGGGCAACCTTTTATTATTCGTGTGGCACAACTTGATGGTAAGCAGAGTTGCAAAACAGACAGCTGCTTTAGGCAAAAACCGTACAAATTCTTGATAATTTATGGTATTTTCTTACAAAACGTTACAAATTACCAAGAAATTGTACGGTTTTTTTCCTGTGACGAGGTGCTTGTTTTGCAACTCTAATTTTTCTTACAAGACCATCACATTTCTTTTCTTTTATTTGTTCTTTCTTTTTTCTCTTTTTTTGTTGTTGTTGTTAGAGGAAAAAGCCTAAAGAAATTATCAAGAAATTGTACGGTTTTGGCCAGTGACAGATGCCTGTTTTGCAACTCTACAAACAAAACCATACAAATTATCAAGAAATCGTAAGAGTTTTGACTGTGACTGGTGCCTGTTTTGCAATTCTGATGGTATTCCTCGACCAAAACCTTACAAGTTATACGGTTCATGACATTTCTAAAGATTCTCGACAGCACACTATTGTGCCGCGTCACAAAGGTTGCTCAACACTCCTTTATGCAAAAGAACTTCAGCAACTCATGATTTATGCATCAAATTCGCGATCGTTTTAAATTTGCACATCATTTGACTCTCATTTGAGGTAAAAAATGGAAAATTTGCTTCTTCATCTTCTAAATTGAGCATCTACACAACAGTCAATTGTCGTAGTTGTGAACTTAACATCAAATAAATTTTCCTCTCCTTCCTTCCCCATATTCTGCATTGTCATTTTTAGATACAATTTACGTAGCATCTTATGCTGTATATGTATGTAGCTACAATATTGTGTTGTTGTTAATTTATTGCTTCCGAGAACTTGACATCGAAATTTATGATGTGAATAATTAGTTTAAAGCCTTAAAAATTATTGTGCGCATAATTTTAGAATTCTAGAAGATTCATAAGTGTTTAACCCGAACGATTAACGACTCATGAAAAAGGATTTACAACTTCCAACGCTTTTGATATTATTTTTGGAATTCTATAAAGATTTTTATTGGATATTTTTAGGCATATTCAGATTTCTTTGACTGCTTTTTGGATATTTCACATGTTTTTTTAAGAGAACCTAGCAACACAGAGGAAGTAATGCCTTTTATACCATTTAAGCAGTACCCAATGTTGTGCTCTTTACAAAACAAGAAGTTTATCTACCTTGACGACTAGACATTGCAGGTAATTCCTTCCGAATATTCAATATTTTTAGCGTTAATGGAACAATCTGCTTTGCTTCGCCTAAAAATTATTCTATTAATGAACAGCATAAAAAAAAATATTTTATAAATTTGTAGAGATGTGATGCAGAGATGTAGACATTAGATTTGTAACTCGAGCAACGTGAATGAGGTAGGCTTTGAAATCTCTCTTTTAGCGCTTTATTAACAACAAATGGAAGATTTCTCCCTATCTTGTCAATATGATTGTCAAATAGAGGCGATTCCGTTTGGTGTTGATAAAAGAGCTTAAGCGGGGCCTTAAAAGTTCCCTGGTGGCTATTATTATATGTTAGAAGAAGTTTTAAAAAAGCTAAAAATTATCAAAATTCAAATCTTTGTTTACATTCTGAAAGGATTTGTTTAAGATTTTTTTTTTCAGAATTCAGCCTTTCTGGACATAATTGCTTGTTATATTTCTGATCATTTGTTAGTTTAAAACTCAAAATTATGTATTGAACAAGTTTTGATCATATGAAATGCTTTGAAAGTACATAAATTTACGATTTTACGAAACTTTGTGACTGTTAATTTACTAAAACAAGATTTTAATAATTTGTAGTATTTATAATAAGCAGAATCTTGCAATTGTATAATTGTAATTCAATTAAATGACTTTTATACAGATTATAAAGTGATGTTTATTCTTCGGAATTCAAACACAAACTGAATATTTATTTGAAAGGGCCGAACAACTTTAAAAGGGGAAAATCAACTAATCGACTTTGCATACAGTTTAAATAAAAATTGACCGTTGATCATATTTTCAACAATTTTGATTAAATTGAGTCATTTCAAAGCAAATAATAAGTCGTAAGTCTTATAATATCGATACAAAATGCTAAAAAGTTATTCATTGTCGCTTATTCCTTCAATATCAAATCATCAGATCAGTAACCAAACAAAGTTCTTTGTATTAATTAGATTAATTATAGATTTGATATTTAAATGACTTTTTCGCATCCCACAATGTAATGAATTCTATTTGATCATCATTTATAAAATACTTATGGACAGCCATAGATAAATCTACATGACGAAATTTCAATTAAAACATCATCATTACAATCTCAAAGCGAGGTATCATTAAAGTTATCATAAAGCTCTCATCTGTCGATGATAAATGTGAAGGTAAATGTCAAATTTCCACTGCTGAATACAGTATAATAATTTTTTCTAAGGAAATACTTCGATAATGATTTCACGCAATGAAAATATCCCAAGTCATTCAGACTGTAAAGGCAATTGTACCAACATTTGTAAAAAAAATTCATTCTATTCAAGTTTAAGTACAATTTTGGCCTTTAAAATGTAGAACAAAAAATGTCAAATGGTATTTTTCGATTAAAATTCCAAAAATTCCATCATACGAAATGAAAAGTTTTGAAATGGATGGAGAGAAAATAATAAAATAGCAACAAAATTTGCACATTTACATTTACTACCAATTTAAGGAAAATGTGTTAAAAGGGTTAGGGAAAATGAGGAAGAGAACAACAGCAAAAAAACAGCAACAACCAACAATAACATCAAGTTAAAGAAGGGAAAAAGTACAAGTATGTATAAAACTACAAAGTTATTTAACATTCATGTGTACTTAAAATATATACAGTGTGGCAAACACGTCTTCATTATTCATTTTAAAGAGCATTTAAATGCTATGTATGTTCAGCTAATTTTATAACCTAACATAAATACAAAAAAAAGTGAAGAATTTTGGCGCGGATGAAAGAAGGGACATTAAACATTTACTCGAATCCATAGACAGTGGAAGAAGTCTTCTCTTAATACTCATTTGAACTTCAAGTCACAGATGTCATTTTCATTTCAACTCAGGGGGTGACGATAAGAAAATTTCATTTTGCTTCTTTATTGAAAAAGCTTCGCGTCTTGAGTGCGTTCAGTAAACAAATTTCGCCTCTTGACTGAGTTCGGTAAAAAAAAAAATTTGTTGATTGAACATTTGCTCCAAGTGAATTCAGTAAATATTTTTGCTTCTCGAGGACGTTCAGTGAAAAATTTTCGCGTCTTTATTACGTTCAGTAAACATACTTGTATTTTGAGTGTATTCAGTAATAATTTTCGCATCTCAAAAGCAATTTAATTTAATTTAAATTGCATTTACTGAAAAATTCGCATCTTAAGTGCATTCAGTCAAAAAATTTCGCATCTCAAGAGTGTTCATTGAGAAATTTTCTCATCTCAAGTGCGTTCAATGAGGAAAACTTTGCATCTGAAGTGCATTCAGTGAAAAATTTTTCGCATCTTAAGTGCATGCAGTGAAAAAATTTCGCATCTAAAGTGGATTCAGTGAAAAAGTTTTGCATCTAAAGTGCAGTGAAAAAATTTCGCATCTGAAGTACATTCAGTGTTAAAATCTTCGCATCTTAAATGCATTCAGTGTTAAAATGTTTGCATCTAAAGAGCTTTCTATGAAAAAAGTTTCGCATCTCAAGTGTATTCAATGAAAATTTTTCGCATCTCAAGTGTGTTCAGTAACATTTTTCGCGTCTTTGAAACATTCAGTAAAAAAAGTTAGTATTAAAATTTGGAAAATTAATGAGAATTTGTAATCATGCTTAATAAAATTTTCAGCATAGCTCAATAACTATAAACTAACTTTTATCTATTCGCACATCCTGGCTGTTTTGGGGACACAAAAGGGAAAATATATACATAACTAAATGAAACACAAAACGAGATAAATTGTTCATTCCCGCATCTAATCTAACATACATAACATAAAAAGAGAGTAGTGTGAGGGAAGACAAAAAAAAGACATGGAACAGTAAAATTTTTTTAAAAAGTGCTTCATTTTACAATTTGTTCCATATTCTCCGTACGTCCTGATCGACTAAAACGATTTCTTGTCGGCCTAAATGACGGTATCCAGCCACTTCGAGCGAGTGCACCAAGATGACGTTTCTCTAATGTTATTGTTGTTGCTGCTGCATCGTAATCATTATCATTATTATCATTATCAGACTCATAAGGTGCTGCAATATGTTTTTTTTTTTTTTGCAATTTCGAACAGGGATTTAGATGCAAAAAAGGAATGTAATTTATGTAGGATGATGATAGAGAGAGAAAAAAGGTATTTTTTATGTTTTTGTGGCATTTTACGTGCAATAAAATAAAAAAGTTGTAATCATAAAGAAGGATTTTTTATTCTTATTTTACAATACATACCTAAAAATCTCTTTTCAGCATATGGAAAGTCGTCATTTAAAGCCTGAAGGAGTTCATCGTAGTCAACGGGTCCATTTTGAAAGACGGGTTCGGAAAATTCATTTTCACCGACAATTTCGCGCTTCTTTCGGCCTTTGATTGAGTTCTTCAGAGATTGAATATTGCGTTTTCCGTCTTCTAAATTGATGTTTGTAAAGGACATAAGAATTCAAAGAAAAAAATGATATAAATTTTCATGCCTTAAGGATATAAAAGTCAGTGTTTTGTGGATATTTTCTCGTCCTTCTTATGCTTCCGTAGCTTATTAAAAATCACAAATGGAATTTAATATCCCTTTTGTGCACGTAAAAGATTAAGAACATGTGCATTTTTAGACTAATTAGATTGTTTTAATCTCCGCCTTGTAATTAATGAAAGCCTGGGATTTTTTTAAGAAGAATTTCGTAAATTTAGATCTATTCTGATATTTTTAGGAATGAGATTAATTAATTTCGTGATAATTACGTTATTTTAATTGCCTAGACTAAGCCTAGACGAATGGATGTTCTCGAATAAAAATGCTTGACATTTGTCAACCGTCAAAAATTTGATTTTACTGTAAACACTAACACAATTAAAGAAAATTGTTGAAATTTGATTTGCAGAATTTTATATTTTTAGACGAGTTTTGGTGGTATAGAAGCATTGCAAGTGCTTAATAATTAACTAATCTAGCCTATTTAAGCTTAAAAAATAATATATCAATTGATATTTGTGTATAAATTTGAAGATTTGGAATTTTACAAATTTCATTGTTTAGAATGACAGCACTGATATACTGTCTAAACTTTTTTGAACCATGGCACACTTTGATGATAGGCCACGACCGAAATAGAACACGACATGCAGTTTATAGCATTTCCGATAGTGTGCCGCGGCATTATGTGCAATCTTCACAAATTCTTCATGACAGCCACTCATGACTGTCATATGGCGATCAAGTGGCAATTGTTAGATACAAATTGCTGATTGTATGCCATGAGTCCGTCACTTGACTGCCAAGAATATCTTGTGCCGCGGCGAACAGTTTGAACAGCACTGTTTAATATTAGTATACGAAATTACGAATGGTCTATACCACTATTAGTACGGTTGAGTATACTTTGCCTTAACAGGCATAGAGTATGCTTTTATATTACAGAATTACTACGGTCCATAAAGCGTTATTTTTGCCTGTTAGGGTCGTAAATGAACAACTTAATATTGTCAACTTTACAATTCTAGTCTCATTAAAGTCATAGACTTGAATGACAGCTGTTATGTCAAGGCTTACAAAAAGAGTAAGTATGCATCTTGATTTGGGTTTAAGCCGGTTGAAGCACACATATTTTATTTGACGAAACCTTTGCCTCAACTCGAAATTCAATTTAAATCATGCAATTACAAAGCATTTTTCACATGCTTAGTGAGCATTGAATTTTAAAAAACATGAAAAAGTCTTCAGAAGTTGACAAAAAAAAAATAAATTCTTTCCTTGCTGACTTGAGAACACGTCCTTATTTAAATTTAAATACTTCAATATTAACTTTGTAAGCACATTTTTGGATCAATTGAGTTACGTCTTCCGTAATGCATAAGAAAAAAATTCCATCAAAATATTCACAAACACTGAATATAAATGTTTATGCCTTTGTGGCTTCAAATACTTCAAAGGACATATTTTAATACATACCATCAGCATATTTTGAGCCGCCATTTAATTTCGGTAATGCCCAGTCTCTTGCAAGTGTTCCAACATTTCTCTTACCAAAGCCATTACGTGCCAGTGCTGCAACATTTCTTTTACCCGATCCTGGAAACATGTTGTTTCTCATCAATGAGCCTATATTACGTTTACCATTCGCATACTGCCATTGTCTTGCCAGCGACTGTATATTACGCTTTCCACCAATCATTCCTGTACGTGCCATTGATGCTATATTTCTTTTATGTCCATTATCGTCTTCTCCTATTGAATCCATTTCGGTTTCAGGCTCTCGCGATGGTAATTGTCCATTTTTTGCAAGTGTTGCAATTGAACGCTTCTCATCCTCCTCGGAAGATTCATAAAGATCGGAATCACGTCCATAAGTATTTAATAAATTACCAAATATCTTCTCTAATGCTCTACGATGCATTTCATATTTCGAATTTTCTGCAAGAGCTCGTTCAATTGCATTAATTTCATCTTCAATTGTATCATCTGAACTGTACTGTCCTTTGACCTGTTTACGTGACGTGAATTGAACAGTAACAATAAAAAAGAAACAAATTTTTTCAATGGTTATTGTGTTAAGTCGTAAATTGAAATAGAGTGTAAAGTTAAAATGTATAGAATTATTTAAGGGTTTTGAATGGAAAGAAAATAACAAAAGGAATCGACCTTATGGAGTAATCTTAGCGCATTTTTGTCACAGCTATCGCAGCACGTAATAAATACAAATTAATTTGCATTTCCCAATAAAATTATAAACGTTGATAAAAATTGATATCTAACTGTTTTTAAAAATTTAAATTTTCTAACGGTTGCTTAAAATTTAAATTTATTGAAAGCAACGCTTTAAAAATGTTTTTCTTTTGTTTATGAAATGAAAAATCATTAATTAACGTGCATAGAGATGATTTTAAGCTTTCAGACCAATTGATACCGGAATAATTCGATGGCACAAAGCTTATGCTTCAAACTAGAGCTTTCTACGAGGTCTGGTTGCCGAGATCTTGTCCCTTAATCAGTTAGCCAGCCAGTTAATCAGTTATCCAGCCAACCAGCTTGCCAGTGATCATACTAGCCAGCCAACCAGCCAGGCAGTCAGTTACCTAGCCAGCCTGCCACAAAGTGTAATACTATGCGCTATTTTCTTTCAAAAAATGCGCTAAAAAGGGATGAAAAAATGGAAAAAAGAAAATAGAAAATGAAGAATAATTCCTCAATTGAACAATATGATCGATTAAATAAGGTTCGAGTGTTTTATTTTTAATAATATCAAATAAACAAGTGCTTGAGCATTAAATAAAGGGATTTATCTCCTCAAAAAATAGCTTAAAATGATAGAATTGACGAGGAAAAATGATGATAATAACTCTTCACTAAATTATTCCTTATAAATCTCATTCATTCAGACAATTTATAAAGGAAAAAGTGGAAATACTTTATCTCGCATTACTTTTGCCTCCTAGGCATATTACTTTATTTTGTAAGCATATTTCGGCGTGCAGCTGATGATTAGACGAAAAAAAATATATCGGGGTTATATTTCTCTGACGTAAATAGGAATGCTTAGTGAGGCGGAAGCTTATGTATTAAATGTTATTATGGATGCAATAGCTAGTTCTTGGCCTTTTTTCAGATCAAGAAAGAGCTGGATCTGGACTAGAGAGATATTCAAGTAATTATCAATCTCAGATCTTTAAGGATGTGGGTTAGTTAGCTTCAATTAATCATACAAAAGCTTCAAATAGACATTTAAAGTCTGACTTTTGATGATTTGTAAAGATATGGCAACTTTAATTGAAATTAAGAATATCCGAAAATTGCTAAAAAAATTCCAATTTTAAAAAGTCGTTAAAATCTTCAAAAATTCGAATATAAAAATATCGTTAAAATCTCAAAAAGTGACAAAAGAAATTCAAATTTCAAAATTTCGTTGAAATGTTCAAAATTTCCTACAGAATTTTGAATTTTTAAAATTTGTTAAAATCTCCAAAAATTACAAAAAAAAAATCAAATTTCAAAAAGTCGTTAAATTCTTAAATTCCCACAAAACTTAAAACAGCTTTCAGAATCTCAAAGATTAAGCCACATCAGCACTAATTTCAGCATTTTCTTAATCTTCCAAATCTCCCTCATCTCATTTCGTATTAAAAATAAAAATATAAGCAAAGAGATTAAACAAATAAACGAAAGAAGGAAGAAATTAAATTTATTTAGTGAAAAAAGTGCGATATGATCGTGTGGTTGTAGGAAGTTAAGGGATTTATGTCTAATAAAAGACTGATATTAAGGCGGAAAAGCTTCTCCTGATTATATCCACTTTCAATTAACATTTGTGACACTTAATTTACTTCCATTTATGCACCATTATCATTAGCACATCCAGTCGCTCATGAAGCATTTGCCACAAATTTATCGGCATGGTATTGTAATGGCTTTTTAAAGCTTCAAATGACTTTTGTGGAAATTTTTCTGATCAATTTTTTGCTTCCGTTTTGTAATTTGTTTTGCTCATTTGCTGTGCATTAAAAAGATCAATTAACATCCAGTCTGGAACTTTTAGTTAACTTTTTGAATGTTCCCGGGCAGCACAGAACAAAAATACTTCAAAAATTACTTCAAAATCAGTCGTCATGGTGCCGTCAAGTCCACTTCACGTCTTCCCGTTAATACAGCTACTTAACGTTGCCCCAGCCAACACATTGTGCAGTTCGGAGTTACCACAGCAACAATTCATTAATTTTTCATTCAAAAGCTTCAATTTTATCAATCAAATCTGGATATTTGTGGACCGATTTAAAGAATATTATTTAATTAAATCCAATTTGTGGTCACGTGTGCTTTGGATATGAAAGGAATGGAATTTTATCGGACATTGGTTGCAGAGAAGATACACATAAGCGGTTTGTGAAGGTTGGAATTTATGAATCAATTTTAATTCTCTGTATTGTATCGAAAGGGTATTAAAAAGTTAATGAAATGCACGTGACTGACATGTCTGGGTGATTATGGATTGGATCTATTCATTCAGAATTTTATGATTTACTTAAGGAGATTAAGTTTAGATTAATTTTTATGAAATGTGACATAGTTTTAAGGAGAGCTTGAAGTTGACTTGGAAAAATGGACTCAAGTCAAATTTTTATATAGAGTCGAGTCAACTCTGATTGTAAGAATGTATTTCCAAGACTTTTTTTAAAAAAAATTTGGGAAATTGAGTTGGGTTTTTCATAATTTCCTATTTCTACTTTCCTATTTAGAATGGGTTTTTACAATATATTTTCATACAACTGTGCGTCGACCATGCGATAGCTCCATTTGTTGAGTCGCTTGTGTAAAATTGGAACAAATTGAAGCATTTTTTAGTACCGATATACTATATTGGAGTTTAGAACAGGTGTAAACACCCTTTTTGATGTCACGGCAAAACCAGAGCTCTAGAAATTTTTCGCGGCACATTAACTTTTATTATTTTAATTGAGCATAAACTTCATAAACTAGTCTAAAAATTTCAATAGGCAATTTCTAGACTTCACTGGTTTTCTAACTTTTATTTTGAACTTTTTTCTAGCAAAATCTAAAAATTTTAAAGAATATTTGCTTGTTTTAGGGATTTAGGAAAATTTTACAGAATTCAGGGTTTGTTTTCCACGGGTTAATTGCATTTTAAGTGAAATTTTTATAAGATTGCTCGATCTATTAGAAGATAGTTTATATAATTTAGAATAACGGAATCTTGAGTAGAATAACCGTCGGATAGTTTACATACTAAAACCAGCTATAGAGCCAGTTTTAAGAGATGTCTAAGAAAAGTCAAGAATCGTATTTGATCTACAATGACCTGCATCGTAACTAAGTAAGAATGAGACTTAAAACCAAGTCCTAAGATCTTCGATCGCATGCTCCTACTACTGAGCAATCGGGGGGTCATTCCACAATATGACAAAGTGCTGATAACTTTTTTTACTACCACAATCTCATTGATAAACCGTTGAAAAGCTATTACTGGAAAATAATTCCAATAAGTACAAGTTTGTGCAATTTAAAACAATTAACACTAAATTTTGATATCCATAGATCAAATTCTCCCATCACGCAGCAACTTTACAACATTTTTCCCACAACCATGAATCGAATTTACAGTCCAGAAAAAAGCTCATTGCACTTAAAACTTTTTCCATTAACTTCCGCAAGCGGTCTTCAGCTAAGTTAATAACAGTTTAAATTCCATTCAAATAGCTTATCATCAAGCTTGCTGCAACATGCACCAAAAATATTTCAACAATTCCTGATTCTTTAATTTCACTTTACCGTTGAAACTATAAGCACAAAAATTATTCCAATTTTCCAGAACTGCTGCATTTTAATCCTTGATTGAGGCTTTTTTGACTACTTTTTGAAACAATCACTAATTAACTCAAGATTTTATGATTTATAGAACTTTAACACAACACTTCACATAAAATGATAAAAATTTAAGCTGTGCCTTGATACTTTATATTTTGGGAAATGTTTACAGAAAGACAACTGGTGCTTGAATGGTGTGTTTCGGCAAACGGATTCTTCTTTTATACTTACATTCAAGCATTCAACGTGTGGGGAGTTTTCCAAGAGATGCAACAAGGAAGAAAAGCTTCAAGCATTCAACATAATTTTCAACCTCAAACATCTCTGAGACACTGGATTGAACTGCGCATATGCCTAAATATGTTGAAAGCTTTCCCCAAAAGCTCGGCTATGATGACAACGTGGACTATGCTTGCTGTACTCAACACTTGTTGCGTGAAATATGAATTACAATGCTGCCCTAGTGAATTGAAAATGATGACGAAGGCGACATCGAGGGATCAAATTTGTACAAGTCATGTCGATGATATAATTATAGCATTTATTGACGTAATTTATAGACTTCCTTTTGATAAAATATGTTGCTTTATTTGTTGTAATTTTGTTTAGTCATGCTGAATAAATACAAATAAATTTAAACTGTCAAATAAAATTTAAATTATTAAAAAAATTATAGGAAATGAATTTGAATATTTAATAAACGTTAAATTTTTCCTTAAAAAAATAGCAAATTTTTATCCTTTATTGGATATTTTCAAGGTAGTTTCTTGATTTTATGCTAAGTACATAGCACATGATAACAATATTAGCCTATAAGTAGCAATAAAAGCTGCAAATCACTACAATTTATAGGAACATTCAAAACTAAATTTAAATTAAAAACCGTTATAAATTTTATAGCAACTTTCTAGCAAACACAAAACATTCAAAAATAAATAATACGTTAAATTACATAAAATAATCCCTAACTTTGCCTTAATTCCACAAAATATTTTAGAGGTTCCATTACTTTCTTTTTCGCCAAACTATCAACTAACCAAGACTTCTGATAATGCCTACAACTCGGCACATACAGCTCCCTCATATCATCCAAACTTCCTTGCACCTCCCGTCCATCATACAACACCAAATTAGCTTTTATTGATTTTTTCGTCACTTTCCCGCCATACTTTTTAAAGCCATCTATTTCGGTCGCTATCAAGTTGTCTGTATCGAATAGCACAAAACCTTCAAACAGATTCTCACTTGTTAGATTGCTGCTTTCAGAATTACGAGATTTAATTTTCTTGGAAGGCACTTCTTCATCATTGCCTTTATCACATCTCTTGTTATCATCAACTTTACGCTTCATCGCTTCCATTGAGGTTATTTTTGATGTCATTGACGATGAAGATGCAGTTTTAGTAACAAGAGACTTTTTATTAGTATCTATATCATCACTATTGCTTTTCAATTTATTAAGTTCATCAATATTAAGTCCTGCCTTTGATTCCTCATATAAATGCGTCAATTCATCTAATGTTGTAGCCTCTTTGGGTGATTTATCATTACGAATTTTTGTAATACGTGGAAATCTCATTGAAATGGAATTGGCTGTATGTACATCCGAGTTGGTAAATTCAGCAGCAACAATCTCAAATACTGGCATTTTAAATGGATCTATTGTAAGTGCATCGGGTATGAGTGATCGATCAATTTGAATCCATTGCGGTAGCTTCTTGTTGGAATTAAATGGTTCCATTAATGGTGATATCTGATTGTGCATCTTTTCCATTGTTGCATCATCCAATCCACTGTGGACTTTTGTGACTGTCTTCCATATTTTAGACTTTTCATCATAACATCCCATTAAAAAGATACTAAATCGATTACCCATCTTACCCGTACCATAAAAAGCACCCAATACAACCAAATCAGCACTGTCAGCTATTGATCCTTCCAATAAATAATCTTTTTTGACCTTTAACCATCGCCTTTTACCCGGCTCATAAATTGTTTCGAGACCTTTCAATACTAATCCTTCAAGTCCTTTCTTTAATACCTCCTTTGTCATCTCAATAAGCTCATTTTTCTTCGTTAATAATTTATATTCCGACAATTCAATGTGATGCTTTATAGGCTGCATATTTGATTCTAAGAATTTCTTCCTATCCTTTAAAGTTTTCTTTGTTAAATCATCGCCATTGAAATACAGACAATCAAATATGAAAAGACATGCTGAGGCATTTTGAAGTTCATTCTTCTTGTGCTTCCCTAATGTCCCAAATGGCAATAAATTTCCAGTTATTGTATCGACCATAATTATTTCGGAATCTAAAATCAAGTCACTTGCATTTGGGAATGCTTTTGGAAGGTATTCTTTGATTTTTCCAATTTTGTGTTCCT
The DNA here is from genome assembly GCF_022539635.2 of Chironomus tepperi. Classification (NCBI taxonomy): domain Eukaryota; kingdom Metazoa; phylum Arthropoda; class Insecta; order Diptera; family Chironomidae; genus Chironomus; species Chironomus tepperi. Next base: position 509,383 of record NW_027226215.1, read on the forward strand.
GTACAGGCTTTAAATTACGACTGAAGAATTTAAAGTCATTTCCTTTCTTGTGTATTTGAACCCTTTCGCCATCATACTTTACTTCACTGTAAAATCCATCACGACATTTACTTAATGCTTTATCAAAATCTTTGCATGCTTCAGCAAGCATTGGTGATATTGGTGTCATGACTTGTAAACCACTTAATTTTGTTGATGATGTTGTTGACTTACTTGTTGCACCAAGATTACTTCCATATTGTTTTATAATGTTGTTTAAATTACGAGATTTCTGGAAACTATCGTATGCATCATGATGAATTGCATCCAGCACATGACGTTCACGGCAGTTCATTTTGAGGTCCTTTTTGATGAGACGAATTAGTGTGCGAATGTCATCAGTTGTGGACTTTTTACAGATCTCTTCAAATACTTCAATTTGATCATTTTCGAGGGTCCTTGTGGATAATTCATCGAGGAACTTGTCAATGTCCATGACAGTCAATGAACTTTTGTCAATTGGTTTGATGTTACGGGATGATTCAAAGAATTTGGATATTGTCTCAGATACATCTCCAGCTTGTAGGTCTTTCAGTAAGTCATCATGCTTCAGGCTGAATATCCTTGAAAATAATTTAACAATCTGCTTATCCTGTAAATTGTACACACGATGATCAACTTTTGGAACTAAAAGTTTCAACCAAATTTCGAGATTCCCTTCAAATTTTTTATTATTGCTGCCTTCACGTAAGTACTTCTGGATAATAGCACTTTTATTGTTGTAGCTCGGTTCTCCTGCAATCTTATCAATCAGTCTATTAAATTCACTAAATAAATTGTCTTTCATTGACTTTGAGGTAGATGATGGTAAATGCAAATCTGTGGAAGCCTTAAATTCTGGACCAAATACTTTAATTGCATGTTCACGATCAGCAGCGCTAATTATATCCCATCCGTCAATATCATTTGCACAAGATAGTGAAATTTTCTGCTTGTTTGCCTTTGTTTCACAAAAACAGTCGATATGAAACCACTGCTTCAATGGACCTGATCCAAATGGATTATTGAAATTCAATTTAGCAAGCCTAAGTTCACCAGCCTATGAGAAAGAGTGAGTATTAGTTAAGTTATTTAAATTTCATAATTTGTGCAATCTTACATCAATTTTATTTTTGCATTTCTGGCATTTAGCACGTCCTTGCTTTGCTCTCTCAATAGCAAGAGGTTTTGTGGTCACTTCTTCACTATCGCTCATGATTAATTGATACAATCAGGTCAGGATTTGTGAGTTATATTAATTCTTTTAAAAAATAAACTTTTTGTAAATATTATGATTCGGCAGGTAGGGGCTCAACTGCTTAAAAAAGAGATTTTTGAAATTCAAATTCAAAACAACCGTTAAATGTTGTTGACGATTTAAATAACATTTTGTATCCAAAAATTTCCTTAAATTGTGCAATTCGGGTGATGAATCATTATAATAACATTATTCAGAATAATATGTCTACTATGACTAATCCATAAATCATAATTACATTGGTAAAAAATCAAAGATTTCATTAATTATTCATAAAAATATGTTGACACATTTTATTTTTTTTTTTGGATTTTCATTGTATTTAATTATAGAGCGACTATATCATGTCTTTAGATACTTATATTCATAAAAAATTCTTGGTCAAATACAAATAATGACTTTTACAAATGAAAAAAGGAAAATTCTAAGGTGCGGCTGTCAAATTTTGATTAATCATCCAGTTACTGGATCTAATTGCGATTGCAATAAGGCAAGCAATAGCTGACTATAACTGTATATTCGTTTGATGGCGTGTGAATCTCCAATTCTGGAGACAGCGCATCAACATTCTAATAAGGCATTACACACTTAAATCAACAATCCATAATCAGCGCACCTTAGTTCCGTCTACAAAACAAAACTTAAAATAAACATATTAATACATAAGTCTTAAAATCTCGTGATAAAAAAAATGTAGATAAAATACAAAAAGTTGAAATATTCAAAGTTCAAGCTATTTGCAAGGCTAAATGCAAAAGTGCAATAAGTTAACAGATTGTCCATACATCATGTTCCATATTCAAGCGAAAAAATGTGTAAAAATGTCTGATTTATCGAGTTATGTTAATTATTGATCATGAGAGAAAATATTTTGTGTAATGGGATTATAAATGTAACTGACGCACGCACATACTGTATCGATTCTCACGAACATGTTGGAATCATTTCATAACTATATCCATCACGACCTCGCACAACTAAATAGACTATTCGAATGTAATAGGCACCGGGTATAAACATTAATGTTCCTAAAATCATAAGAGGAATCATCCTGTCGGCATAGACTTTTTCATCAAGATGTCCAAGAAAAATCAATGAACTGACAATTAATGTGAACTAAAATTAGATATAAAGCAATATAATGGTGTAATTAATTTTCTGCGAAGCCATAGAATTGTATATTTAATCAATAGCTACTCACCATGCCCATGAAGAATAAGAAGAAAACCAGAAAAAGTGTTTTATAAGGAGGTCTTTCTTCATTTCTACAGTCAATAAACTTTGCTTCCTCAACATCTTCAATATGTCCATCGATATCATCATAATTTGATTGATTTCGTTCTGTTTTTAATGAATTATAGCCAGTTCTTCGCATTGTTTTTAATATAAAATTATTTTCGTCACTCTTATCACTTCTTGTTTGTACTTGAAAACAAAATCGCACAGAATGAATAGCAGGCTTGTTATGATTCCTGTCCTTTTCTATCTATTCTCTCTCCCGCTCTCAATTTTTTCTGTTTTGTTATGCCGATTCTCTCAATTTTTACTTCCGTGAATACAAAATATGCACCGAAATGCTGATGATTTGCACGGGTGAGGGGTAAAATCCCCGAAAAATATTATTCCCACAGCCCAGCGGGATAAAAACTCCGAAAACCGCAAATTTTTATATGTTTCCTGCGGGATAATATTTCCACTTAGAAATGTACGTGGGATTATTATCCTGCCGGGAAAATATTAATCCCACATATATTTTCAAGTGGGATTTTTATCTTCCAGGAAGATAATATTTCCACTTACATTTCCAAGTGGGAATATTATCCTGGTGGACCACGATTAAAATCCTGGTTTAACTTAAATCCGGGAATTAAAAGAGTCCTTGTGGATAAAAATTCCACTTGTATTTTCAAGTGGGGTTTTTATCCTCAAAGATTTTCATGAAGATAAAAATTTCGCTAAAGTCGGTGGCTAAATGTTCGCTTATTTTAGCGAATATTGTAGTATTGTAGAAGGTTTAATTCCAGATTTAGTTCTTGGAAGTGACTTGGACTCAACTGGATCTTGTGTTTATGGTCGAAGAGACTAAGACTCTACGCGGAAGAATTATGTCAACAATACTAATTGATGGATAGGTAAGATAAGAAGGAAGTCAGAAAGGATTGAGGGGAACACTTGGCTGGAAAAGCGCAAGCTTCTGCTGACTGTGGTAATATTAGCGGCCACTGTAATACTATTAAAGAGCTTGGTAGACATTCAGTAAGAAAACAGGCGCCAATAAAATCAAAAGAGGGAAAAGTCTTGTTCACTTTTGATGAGCAGACTGCTAGGTGGAGAGACCATTTTGAGGAAGGAACAAAGAGATGGAACAGTTGTTGAAACAATCGACAGTCCCCAAGCTTTTCCAATTAAGACGAAATCAGCAAGAATGAAAGAAATAGTCGAGGCAGTCAAGAAACTGAAAATGGTAGCAGATTGCGATGCTATTCCTTCTGAAATCCTTAAAGTGGATGCAAATGCCACGGGAAAGATGCTCAAGCCATTTTTTGATTAGATTTGGTCCCTAGAGTAGTGCATTGAGGATTGGAAAGAGGGTCTCATCGTAAAGCTTTCTAAGAAAGTGGCCCCTAATATTACCACAGTCAGCAGAAGCTTGCGCTTTTCCAGCCAAGTGTTCCCCTCAATCCTTTCTGACTTCCTTCTTATCTTACCTATCAATCAAATAGTATTGTTGACATAATTCTTCCGCGTAGAGTCTTAGTCTCTTCGACCATAAACACAAGATCCAGTTGAGTCCAAGTCACTTCCAAGAACTAAATCTGGAATTAAACCTTCTACAATACTACAATATTCGCTAAAATAAGCGAACATTTAGCCACCGACTTTAGCGAAATTTTTATCTTCATGAAAATCTTTGAGGATAAAAACCCCACTTGAAAATACAAGTGGAATTTTTATCCACAAGGACTCTTTTAATTCCCGGATTTAAGTTAAACCAGGATTTTAATCGTGGTCCACCAGGATAATATTCCCACTTGGAAATGTAAGTGGAAATATTATCTTCCTGGAAGATAAAAATCCCACTTGAAAATATATGTGGGATTAATATTTTCCCGGCAGGATAATAATCCCACGTACATTTCTAAGTGGAAATATTATCCCGCAGGAAACATATAAAAATTTGCGGTTTTCGGAGTTTTTATCCCGCTGGGCTGTGGAAATAATATTTTTCGGGGATTTTACCCCTCACCATTTGCACGCAATAAATGTTATTGTTGACTTTTTTATATTCTAATATTATTTTTATGATTCATAAACTTTATGACTGTAACTTTTTGATTTTCAACAAATAAGATTTGAAATTTTTAAAAAAGTAGGCTTATTTAATTTCAAATTCTCAAAATGCGTTAAAATTTAAACACAAATTTTAACATTTGAAAAATTAAATTTCTGTTTAAACAATCAAGCAAGCTTACAAAATAAGCTTCAAAATTACACAAAGGAAATCCTATAAATGTGGCAAATAAACTTATGAGTATTCTCCGTTCGACGAAATGCAACTGAACAACTGGTCTATTTTGCGTTTTATGGAGAAGATGTAATAGTTTTAAATAGTATTAAATTAATACGTGTTTCTGTTGTTATTTTGTCTTGGTGAGAGAAAAACAACCTAAAAGGCAGAACCTACTCACTATGATATCTTCACCAGAACAACGTGTTCGTTAGGGCATCACTATGTCGTCGTATTAATTGTAAAATGCAAAGCTCTCATGACGGCACCGTAACGGCTGATTCCGACTCATTTTTATGGTGAAAAATACTGTTCGGCGCATTGTGCCGCTCTTGAGCAGAGCAGAGAGTCAACTTCGGGCTTATATGGAGTCTAGTTGGCAAGTCGATGTCAGGCTCTGTATTTCAGGCGACCTCATGCATATATCTTAACAGCTGTTTTTAACCCATGTCTCTGTCATACAAATTACATTTGCCGGAGTGTATTGGACGGACAATTCAATATAATATGTGCTTCCATATTTAAATCAATTGAACTGAAATGACTAGGTACATAGAGCAGTCAGGCATGCCATTATGCCGAGCAAAATATTGAACAATAAGTCTTTGTTGAGTCTGAATTACTACTTTGATGACAATACTGATTGTACCCTTCAAAGGTGAGCTTGTAAGTTTTGTTTCTAAAAGATTAACTAGTTGATTGCTTTCAATCTGAGTTTCGAACCCATTGATCACTGGAATTAAGCCACAAATAACGAAAACCCTATGCCATCGAGCCACCTTGTCATATCTGATCCAAAAAAACGACTAATATCGTCGTAATGCAACCGATGTCATGGTGCAGTCAGTGCATCTTGATTATATGACTTAGTGCTACTTTAGCAATCAAGTTAGGGCGCACGAGAAACTTTCACATGCGTCTTAATAGCAACAAGACACGAACAATTACCCAACTGATTTCGCACATATATGTCTAAATTGTTGATATAAAATGAAATAAATAAATGAGTAAGCGATATATAAAGTCAATGACAAATGACTAAAAGCAAACGTCAGAGAAATTCAGGTGCTGTCTCTGCATCAAACAGAGTAAATAAAAGAAGAAATGCTACAGAAGGTAAGAAGAAATAATTTAATTTCAAACTTTATTTTTTCGGAATTTTTATGCACTTGACTAGAAGCGGATAGGCTATAAAAGTACAAACAGACATAAATCCATAAAAATAGGAAATCCACTAACAATTCGCGCAAGCTCTTAACCCGTGCATACATATTTCCTAATATTCAATAAACTTTCAGCAGAACTTTCACTATTCATTTTCAAATAGCTGAACTTCATTACAATTCTAGCACGTAGAACATGTAAAGCATATGTAATATCCAATTCATCGGTTCTCTTTACTTCGTAAATCAACGTATAAATAAATATCACATGTTCTATATTCTCTCGTGCTTCCGCCCGTTGTTGCCAAATTTACGAATGGAGCATTCCTTTGTACTCTGTGTAACTTCTTCTTATCCTTCATCTCAGATAGAATTTATTTTAAATTGTTCACAGAATATGAAGATTTACCCATTCATAAAATCCATATAATAAATAACATCAGAATTACTCTTCCCCGATCACATGTCTGAGTGCTTTTAGAAGGCTTCGAGAGAAATTGAGAGAATTTTGACTGGAAGAAATGTTGAATATTGGAAGCTTTTTAACTGAGTTTTGGGGTAGGTATGTAGATGAAGTAATTAGGTCGTTTTCAAATGACGTCAAGTACAGTGTTGCATAGATCAGGGGTGGGCAAACATTTTTGCGGCATGGCATACTGAATTTCTAGAGAATTTTGGTAATATGCCTGAGATTTGCTTCGAATCATCAGAATATGGCAACACAAAACCTACAAAAAGCATACTCACATAAATGAGCATACTCAAATCATACTCCTTTTTTTATACAAATGCTCAAGAATGTGAGTATACTCAGAGTATGCTCTTTGTCTGTTAGGGTTGCCAACCCACTAATTCATAGTGTATTTTGTGACACATTGCTAAATAGATCACTTGTATTAATTCATATGAAGGAGAATCTGCTATTGAGAGAGTTAGGCCTCTGTTGACGAGTGGTTATGTAACGGAACAAATATCTGTAAACTTCCCATTTGTAAGGACGTGGGTTCGATTCCTTTCAAACTCCAATCCCTAGCCCATTTCATAGAGTCTTGAATTGCACTTTTACACTATAGTAAGTCTTTAAAAGTGTGTCGCCTTATAAATTCAAGTTTGTGTCTTAAGGATTGCCAATTACCTCCTTCAATTCTAAAGTAGTTTTAGAATAGAACCTAACTACTTTCTTACTTAAGATCATTTATTAATCGTTGGTACTAGATTGTCAGTTCATATTACTCGAGCCTGGAATCAATTGTTTTCAAAGTCATGTAACCAAGCGCCATAAAGTGAGCAATGATTTTCTTGTTGATTCCGTACTGAATCTTCTAGAACTACAAACTCCAAAAGTGACATGTGACTTGCAAACAAACAGACTGATCTTAAGTACTTGTAGTGATCTTTCTGTACCATGAAAACATAATCTTTGTCTGTTTGGGTTTTGCATGACTGATACATGGATTTGCATCTTCCAAATCAAAAACATTAAACCTTCCTATTTCATTCAAATCGTACAATCAGCACCAAATCCTCTACCCAATTCAACAAGCTATAACATTTGAATATCCAAAGCATTTTCAACCTTCCAGTGAGAGAACAGCAAGTAAAAAAAACTGCATTATTTACTACATATGGTATTTCCAATGGAAACAACAACAGGACATTTGCATTACAATCGTACATAATAAAAGCCTTTCTCTCTCTCACTGGAATGGCAATTGAATCTATCTTAAAGCTTCATGCACATCCGTACATTGAAATGAATTCGTACAGCAAGAGAGTAAACAATTTAAAAATCATGGAAAATGAAGAAGGAAAAATTGTAGAAAATGTGAGTTAGAATATTTGCGAGAAGTTCAGTTTTTGGCAGTCATCGGAAGAGTCGAGAAGACCAAGCAAAAAATAGTCCAAGCAGCAGTAACAGACATAAAAATTTATTTTTCAATCCACATCTAGTTCTGTTTTTAAAAAAATAGTTGGAATTACGATTTGTCAGTTCCTCGCATATCCATTTGTGTAATAAATTTCATGGTTGTGAACGATTAAAGCATAAAGGAAGACGATAATATTCAGGCAGCCTTACTTCCACATCCCCTCACACCAACCTCGACTTGAAGTAGGTGGCAAAAAAATATTTGTGCAATTTTAAAAAGCATAAGTGAGTGAAGTTGACAGAAGAAGCAGGAAGACAAGGCATTTTTCGTGTGTGTTTGTTCGAGACGAAATAAAAAGAAGGGCAAGTCTGTGTCCTTAATACGCTCAAGTGGAATTCTCTGTATTTTTATCGATAAATATTGAATTTTTTTTATTTGTGCTGGAGGAAGGAATTCCAATTAATGCGTAATTGGATGTACTTTATGCTGAGTTTAAAGTGAAATATTTTTTGCAAAGTCTAAGAATCCGTTCCACATTCTTTTGATCACGACCTTTATTGTCTCATACTTCAAATAGCTACGTGCAAGTACAAATAGCTTTGAACTTGCAAAACAGGAAGGACAGTGCTTTGGGATAGGGCCTAGGAGGTCGACATTCCTCCAATCTTCAAAGGCCATTATTCCCCCTTTTTTTGACATCGCATCCTTAAGAGCAACTCAAACTCTACTTGAGAGACACTTTTACTGCTGCTGCTGAAAATCTCATAGATAAGCATCCTAAACATTTTAAGGAAGTAGGTAAGTTGCTATTTACGTACATTTTATGACAAATCATTATCCGATGAGGAGTAAAATTGCCATCGACATAACAAAAAAAGCTGTCCAAAAATGAATCTACGTACACAATTATTTTATAAATAAAATCATTCATTTTGTACACAGCATGCATGCATTCATATCAATGATAAGTTCACAGAAACATGAAGAAGAGCTTCATGGAAAATCAATTTTGAGAGTTTCGTGAATCGCATTTAAAGGAACACCAATTGCAAATTGGAGATTGACTGTGTTGTTGAGGATTGTTATGTCATAAGCATGCATTGGAGTCGAGTTGACAATAGTTTATCTAATGATTTCTGTACAGGCATAGAACGTGCTGTCAGAAGATTGCCCTACTTAAATATGCCTGCAAAGCATGCTCGTGAGCGTGTTCTCAGCTTATTATGCTCTTAATAGCAAGTTATTTCCATGTTAGAGACTGAGAGACACACATCTGGTAGAAATCGAACACATGTCCTCATACATGTCAGAGAGAACAACAGATATCGGGTCTGTTGCCTATCTACTCGAACTGGCAGATACACTTGCATATGGCTTGATATCCCAGAATCCACTCTATTTCAACACCATAAGGATATGTCGGGTCTGTTGTCTTTATACTCTTGAACAGAAGCTTTACTCTCGAATGGGCAGATTCACCTGCATATGGCTCGGAACCCTTACCCCAGATTATACTCTACTCCATTCTGTTGTCTACCCACTCGGCAACAGAAGCCTTACTCTCGACCTGGCAGATTCTTCTATATATGACTCAATACCCGACTCAAATTCCTTTCCACTCCAACACCGTAAGGATATAAATGTCAAAGTTTTATAGACAAAAAGGTTCAGTTTTTATATTTATGATTTTATGTCTTCTTGTTGGGGAAAATAAAAGTTTATAAAATCCTACAGACAAATTATTGCAGTCAATTTTCGAAGGCAATAACTTCAAAATTGTTCAAGGTTGGATATGGATTTCACTAATTATGTGCTAAACCGCAAATTTGCGAAATGACTATATTTCAATTATCCATTGTCCTCTTTTTGCTATTCAAAAATTCAGCCAGATATCCGTAAATAATGTAATTAGAACGGCACGTAAAAGCTTTTTTTGTTAGAATTTGGCGACCTGTGTGAGTGATGATGGAGATTTTCATGGATTAGAATTTATTTTGTTTACAAATGTCTAGGGGGAATTTTAATTTGTGGATCTGATGGGGAAATGCTTTTTTGGGATATAATTGATTGCTAATGATTGTTTGGCGAGTGACATGACCCATGCACTCTGATGACTTACAACGGTTCCACAGAAGGTTTTCATGGCTGCTAGATGATGACCATATTCAAGTGGTTATTTTTAAAGCAGCTTACACAGAAATTGGCAATTACGCCATATGACATTTACCTGGCTGTCATGGATAATTTGAGCAAATCGGAACAGTACGTGAGATTAGAACCATAGCATTTATGACCTGTAGCCTACAAACAAAGGCTATGAGCTGTGTTTCCACTACATACGACTCGATAAAGGATAAGTGAAAACTTTCTCCTGTCTAGTCTCGAACCCATGAGGACCGGGTCGGTATTGCAATAATTAGGTATCGAAGTACTTAACCATTCCGTTACCGAATCACTTCGTATCTTTACCCACTTAGGTACAAAACAATAAGAAATTGCATAATCCATCATCATAAGCTCCAAACCCTTTTTCTAGAAAGTTCGACATTTGCCACTTACTAAAATTAAAAAATTTGCATAACATGTGTTCAGTCGCATAAATTATTTTAACACTGCAGAAAATTTAGTTTCAAGTTTATTTATAAAAAAAACTTTGAAGGTCGAGCCCCAATTTTCATAGCGAAAGAAAATAATCCTGAGGGCTACATGCTTAATTATTTCCAAAACTCAATAAATATCCCTGATGTTTTAATCAATTGTAATTAAATATTAATTTATATTAATTTGAACTTTTCTGCATAATTTTAATGAGTTTTTCCAAGTTAATTGGTTGCAAGTTGGTTAATTGATGCAATATTTGGTACCAGGCCGACGTGACTATGACTTGGTGCTGGAATCGGTTTAATTGATCCAAATCCGGCACTTGGCTGATGAGACTCTAATTTTGAGCCGGATTAGGTTTGATGTTCATAAGTCCCGACCCAGGCCGTTGTGACTCTGACTTGGCGTCGGATTCGAATTGACTGGTTCAAAATCCGACACTGGGTTGGCATGACTCTGCCATGTGTCTGGATTCAGATCAAATGAGAGTCATGCCGACCTGGAACCGAGTATGTGGCCAATCAATCGATTTGTGCTATTCCTGTTCATGCTGAAAAATTCAAAATAGATTAAACTTCCTGTCCTTTATCAATGCTTGATTAATTTATTAAGGTGCAAAACACAGCAGTCATTCATGAATGTTTTATGATAAAAATTGCCAACATTTATCAAAACAGCAATTAAAAGTGCATTTCTCATTCATTTCCCCAGATGAAAATGCATAATCATTGTGACCACATCAAATGTGACGTACTTCCAATACAATAGTGCAAATATAAATCAGAGATTAAAATCGATATGTTTCTGTGATCTTAATCGATGACTTCAATTGAAATTTCTTTTCTAATAAAAATGAATAAAAATTGACAATAAATCCATTACAGGTGTGATAGATACAGGAATAATATTTTCGACATTTGAACGTAAAACAAATTTAAGATGAATAATTTATTCATAACATATTTTCACACAAAATTGTGACATTTATTCGATGTTTTGTCAGAATCGATCAAAAAATTTCAATCATTTGGATTAAAATGTTATTACAAAGTATTATAGCAGTAAGGAGCTTAACATGCATGCTTATTTTCTTCACAATACTTTAGTAAAAGATGTTTTATTACTGAGCCTCTATAAATCTGTCGGCTGTGTACTGTAAAAGCTTATGGACTTTAAATACAGTGATTATTTGTTTATTTCCGTCAATTTCTCTGTATGCTGAATGCATAAAAGTATAATTTTCAAAAAATTGCAATATTTTCATAATTTTTACCTCAAAATCCCAGTTAAACACATAAAATGTTTATGCAGCAGGTTTATAATGTTTGACTGTACGTGATGCGTCTCAATTTAACTACATTAAAATGTGGTTTAATTGCTTAAATTAATTATTTTAATTTTACCAATTTTTTTGTTGTCAAAACGTGTTCAGTGAACTGATACCTAATTTAAAAAATTACCGTTAAAAAGAGGGACAAAAACTATGACATGAACTAAAAATTCAAAATTTATCCGTTGAATGTTTTCAAGTTCAATAAAATCAAAGAATTTCCTGAAATTAAACGATTTTAACTCTCTTGGAGCTGATCAATATCCTCAGGCTCTCATTTATTTTTTTTAAATAACCAATGACTATCACACCAAAGCAACTCCTCATCAATAAGTTAGCAATCACCACATCTCCTTCAACCTACATTCGCAATCCATTTATCATCAATTTCCCATCAATTGCCGATCAATTTCAAATATTTATTTCCTCTTACTTCTTCTATTTAATTAGTGTATCAGAAGATGGAAATCATTGCTGAGGGTAAAAACTTTCGACTGGTACATGACGATGAATTGCCGAGCATATTAAATGAATTGGAAAAATATTTACCGTACTCATTAAAGGTGAGATTTATTAAATTATTCACTGTAATTAAGCTACAATTATCATTCCGTTCCGTCTGTAATGGTTGAACGTTGAGAGAGTTCGGTCAACTTTTAGATTGAAGTAATAAGAAGATTAAATTAACATTTTTATTACTGGGTTGGCGACAAAGTAGTGCGATGCTATGTAATTTTTCAATTCCTTCATGACCTTTGGAACAGGATTATTTTTTCTTTCTTCGTTTTGCTTCATAAAGGAATTTCTTTTGGAAAATTGAAGCTTGATAATTGAAATCCATTTCGTGCCAAAATAATTTCAATGATAATCAAGTAAACTTTGAAATTTTAACGATTTTTTTTTGTCAAATTTTAAACAAAGTATCTAAGCAACTTAGCATTTGGCGCCAATTCCAAACATAAATATCCACAGTAATTGCCATATTCAAGGTAGTCGCGATGTATACAAAAGAACAAACAGTTAAGTATGGCTTCACAATAGACTACAACATAAAGTTCGTAACTTCCGGCTGAAATGATTTAAATCACAAGAAACGCTGGGCAAAACAATTTTGTTCGTAATATGTCCTTTTATTGTAAGGTCTGTTGTCTATTTATCAGCATGATAATTATATTCTATTCATATAAATGAAAATGCTACGATTTTGTGGAGAAATGCGATTGTTTCCTTACGCTGTAATGAACATGAAGAAAGAGATGAAGTTCAAAAGTTTTCAGATTCAATAAAATGAACTTGATGCTCAAAATTGTTCAATTGAATAAATTGAACTTGATGTTCAAAATTGTTCAATTAAATGAATTGAACTTGATGATCAAAATTGCTCAGTTGACTAAATTGAACTTGTAGTTCAAAATTGCTCAATTGAATAAATTGAACTTGACATTTAAAATTGTTCAATTGAATGAATTGAACTTGATGTTCAAAATTGCTCAATTGAATAAATTGATCTTGATGTTCAAAATTGTTCAATTCAATAAATTGAACTTGATGCTCAAAATTGTTCAATTGAAAGAAATTGAAGTTCAATCTCTTTAGAACAATTGAAAACATTCAAAAGACAGTTAAGGAAGATTAAATTAATATCAAAATAAGGATTCAAACAAACAAATTCAACAGAGACACGAATCCCAAATGCATTAGTTTTGTAAAACAAAAAGCATTCAAAGAAACAATCCTAATCTTCCGTGTAGAAAGCATTAATGTGAAAAGTAAAAAAATGTGTAATTTGAATGAATTCTTTATTGATTTTTTTTAAATCGAGGCATGCGAAAAACTCGTACTTTTAATTTTCACATAAACACGTTTCTAGATTTTTTGTTCTACTTATTAAAGAAGAAAGACATTCTAATTTCATTAAGGGCACCAGACAATGAACAAAATAATTTATTGTCTTGTCTATTACGGACGGTATTTACTTTCCGTGTCACAGGTATATACAATTCATATTTCTCAAGTGCACACAAAAGTCGTTTCGTGATAACCATGATAAATATTACAGTTGATATATATTTAGTTCAAGTATTATATCCATTAACTCTGCCACCAAAAACCGTGTCAAAGACACAAAAATTGGGTAATGTAATATCAACTATGCTGCAAATTTATTTTTGACCATTTTTAACATTCATTATGAAAAGCCTTCAAGCCCTTTTTATGGTCATCGATGCGCCAACACTTATGTTCTTTGTCCTTGACATCCAAAACGTAAAAAAATTTCCTTTTTACTGAAACATGGCATGCTCTCTCAATTTGCCGTCAACTATGCAGTATTTTTCATTTCCTTTTTTTATGAACTTCATCATAAACCTAGTACAGTACAGTTGAAATAGTTCGAAGCAGTGAAATTGATCGAAACAAATTTAACGGTTAAATAAATTTTGAATTGAATAATAAAATAATTTTTTGTTACTGAACGACCTGAACGATCAAAACATAAACAGTTTTCCTTTATTGAAGTACCTTTCGTACGTTTTCCTTAACGTACTTTGTTGCATAATTGGAATTCGGAAAGCGTAAAGAACAACAATTTCATTTTTTTCAAGTGCACGAAACATTAATTTTCCTTTTACTGCTGTTATCCTTAACATTCAATAGTATTTTCACCGTATTTTCATGTTTTATTTTGCAGTTCCATCAAACAATCAAGACTTATTTAACACATCGTGTTTGGCAGTTTTATTTTTATGTCTCAAAAGAATGGCCAGATGAGAATATTCCAGTATTTCTACACTTTCCTGGCTGCACATCAACACCAAATAATCATATTTACGAAAGTTTTGGATTCTTTTGTCCAATTGACTCATTAGATTATGTTAATATGCTTCAAACTGAGGATATACTTTTTGATTGGTCAATGCCAATGTACCTGAATTATACGCATGAACTAATAGTTGATCGTATGGAAGAATTTTTCAAAAATATTGGTCATATCGAAAGGATTCAGGGTGAAGTGTATATATGCAAGGATAATATCAATAAATTGGAATTAGGTGAATTGCGGTCCAATGAAGTGGTAAATTTTATTTGGACACAACAATCAATCATTATGAGATAGTATATATGTTTACTCATCTTTATTTACAGGAAATGCGTCTGTTATGCGCACAGGACGTGAAGGGAATTCATGATCTATATCCAGCTAGTGAAATTGAGAGTATTGAGCTGTTCGAGAAGCTTTCTGAAGTTTTGCCTGGTTATGGTGTTTTTACAGTCGATGGTGAACTTGCAGCATGGATGATTCAAAGCTATTACGGTGCGATGTTTTCAATGCAAACAAAGCCAGAGCATCGACGAAAGGGGTAATTACATCCATGATAATAACCACAGTGTGGCCGTCTCAAATTCGAGTTTTTCGACATTAGATTGTCGAAAAATTCGAACATTTCGAACTTAACTTAATTTAAAATAAAAAGTTACGTTACGAAGAAAAATAAAAGTAACGGTCAAAAAAAATTTGAATTTTTACGACAAAAAAATAATGGTCGTTTTTGAAACAGCCACACTCTGATAATAACAAAGGATTAACATAATTTTTATTGTAAAATAATCTCATGACTTTTCAGATATGGAATCTATCTAGCACAAAATCTTGCACGACTTGTAATTAAACGCGGTTATAAACCATTTGTGGTTATAAGACATGAAAATGATGCTTCCAGAAGTCTATACACAAAATTAGGATTTGAAAAAGTCTTTGACATGGCCAGGATAAAGTTATATCCATTTGATAGTGTCAAAATGGACAAGGATGAATCAAATGGACATGAAAATGGGAATCACGTAAATAGTAACAAACGAGTTAACAATCATGACGTATGAATCAATTGAATGGAATCTCAGCATTATGCATTGAACATATTCTTATAGTCAAAAAAGCAATCTTCTCCTTCTTAACAATAATAAGAATTCAAATTAATTAATTTTCTCCCACTTAAAGTACTTCTGACACAGCCACACACACACACACACACATATACATACACAAATGGAAACTTATCCTATTTCAAATGATATTTAAAATTCCTAGACTAAATGACACCTTTAATTGGGTATTGCCAAAAATGAACACAAAAAATGTTATCAAGCACATGCTTAATATGATCGGCACATTTTCCAACGTTTTGGTTCATTCCAATTTTATTTGCATTTTACATAAGAAAGTGAATAAAAAGGTCATGTCCAACATGCGACGATATGGTGCCACGCGAAAGTTCATACATTCCATTGAGCTATTCAAAAGACGATAGGTGTGTGCATATATATGCACAGTATCTGACAGGAAAGAGTTTAAAGGAATTTACAGTAAGCTGGAAAATGTTCAATTTATATGCTTACCTTATGTATTTCGACAGGTCATAAAACATAAAGTTTAAAGGAAATAGTTTTGTCCTGCAGATGCTGATATCGATTGACTGTGAAAAATAAAAGTTGAGAAAAGATCCCAAAAAGAAGATAAACGATTGTTATAATGGTGCTAATACAAGAATGTAGATAAACTTAATAATACTTTGGAAAATGTGCTGAATGTCAAATTCTTGAATCGCTTTAAAAACTTTAATGTGGTTGGGTTTGTTTTGTGAATGGTTCTGTTTAGAAAATAATGGACAAAGAAACATTATAACTAGTTGAAGGCTGGTTGATGTCCAATTGATGACTAGTTTTAACGTATTTTTGTCGACTCAGATCAAAAAAGTAATTTTGACCTTTAAAAAAGCTTCCAAAAAAGCTTACAACAATTCCGAAGCTTTCTAATAATTCTGAAGAATAATTTTGATTTTATCGCCCAAAAAGCTTTCAAAAAGTCGAAAAGCTTTCAAAAAAGCTCAAAAATTCAAACCTTTGTTTACAATCTGAATTTTCAATTGTTTTTCAAAATTTAGCCTTCCTGGACATGATTGCTTGTCATATTATCGATCTTTTGTTAGTATGTAGCTCAAGGTTATGTACTTAATAGGTTTTGATCTTGCAAAATGTCCAAAAAGTACTTAAATCTGCAATTTGAAGAAATTTTGTTTTAAAACATGAACTTTTTAGACTTTTTGTTCCGGATCTGTACAAAATTAGTAAATTTGTACAAGTTTGTAACGTAATTGATGTACTAAACTAAGGAATTTGCGGTTTCAAATGTGTACTAAAATAAGAAAAAATCTGAAAAATCGTAGCATCTTTTGAGTTCTTCGGTTTCTGTATTTGGAATAGTGTTCTCGAGTGGACAAAAATGCGTTACAACTAGTCATCGACTGGACATTAACCATGTATAAGGTATTTTTGTCCACTTGAGGTTGTAAAACAGACTAAACTATAAAGTGCAATGAAATGTACAAGAATACAGCAGGAACACTCCACAAACAAACCTAACCAACCAAATATCTCTCTAAGGCCCTCAAAAATATAAATTCATATTTTTGATGATTATTTTCCTTACCAGAATAACAAATTCTTCTCTATTAAATGTTAGACCTTGCCTTTTTATCAGCACCAATTTTTGCTGCTACAAGTTTTAAAAAAAAACTTTCACTTTTTACATACAAAGGACAAAAAAAAAAAGATATTTTCACACCCTTTTATCCACTTCAGCATGATATAGTCACACATTACCGCTAGATATTTCCCGAGGTGCTGCAAACTTCACATTAAGTGTAAAAATGTTTGTAGATAGAACAGATGACAAAAAAAAATTCAAATTATAACAAAGAAAGTGAAAAAATAACTGAAAATCAATGCACAATGCAGAAACTTTAAAAATACTTTAAAGAAAATTATCGAATCTTCCATTGAAACTCAATTTGTGATATAACTAAGACATTATTTTTTTTTTCGCTAGCTAAGAATGTGATTGAGAGATAGATAAATATGCACCCTCGGGATAGATATGCTCTTTAATTATGATATACGAATTAATAGAACAGAAATAAAAAAGGAATTTTTTCTTAATTGACATTCCAATTAATCTGATGCTAAAGAATGAATACAGATGTGAAAAGTGCTTATGTGATGTGTTTTTTAATAAAAATTTTATCCAGATGTTTGCACTCGATGATCGATAAAGTTCTATCTGTGTTGCTGATAAAGTTGGAAATTTTGTAGGCTTTAGGCACTGTTTTCTCGAGAATTATAAACAAAAAAGCATTTATTGTTGCAATTAAAACAGGACTTTGTGATGACGACTTGATGACGGTCAAATAAAAGATAAATGCTTGCTGAAAGCTAGTCTTTATGAATTTATCCTTTTAATAAGCTTAACAAGCAAACAGGCAGGCAAATCTCATAATGTCAAAAGCAATGACTTTGTAAACAGTTGATCTATTTCAGCACTTGGCTTAGTTGATAGTAGAGTTTTCCGAAGTCTCGGTTTCGACTTATTATCGAGAACTAGACCTAGACTTGAAAACAAAAGGAATTCTTTGAACTCTTGGTCTTGAAAACATTTAGTTAAAATGAATTTTCTTTTTTAAAAATAAATTAAAACGTCATGCTTTAGAAATGACGGGAGTAGCCGTAAATCATATAGTTTAACTCGAAATCTCATAAAACATACAATTTAACTCAGAATTTCATAAACTTTAAGATCTAATTTGAAATTTTGACCATTTTTGATTATTTGTAGAAAATCCTTGTTTACATTCTCACATGTAAAGTTTAAAGTGAATATTTAGCTTCAATAAGTATTATTACTTATCCAAATTGTTGATATTTCTTCATTTCTAGTGAGCAAACAGTAATTCAATATGATTTCTTAAAAATAAGTCTTATAAGAGCGTAAAATTTAATATTTTCTTTGATTAAAATGGCGGGAAATCTAATTTTTTAACATTTTCCTTATTAAGTTCCTGTTTATCATTTAAAAGATTGAATCTAACAAATAAAAGTGAACCAGCCCAATAAAAGCGTGCAACAAAGAACTGTTTTCGTAGAAAAAAAGCTCAAAGTTCTCAAATATGACAGGAATCTCTGTCAACAAAGTAATTGCCAATTAAAACGTTTTTCTCAAGCTTTTTCTAAATCTAACAAACTCTAAAAAGTCATTGCATTCCTGCTTTTTAATTTAAATTTTCCTCTAAACTGAACACAAGATATCATTTCAATTAAATTAAACTCTTGTTCAGTGCACAGTGCATAAACATCTAAAGTCCGCGAGCTTTCCAACTCTAAATTGTTGTTTCTGTAAATAATTGAATTTAAATGACTCTAATAACTTAACATAATAATATTATTAATAATAATAACTTAAAATGACATAAAATTGAATTAAATTTTCCTAAAAAAAATGAGGAACTTCGCATCGAGAAGTAAGAAAAAAATTGTGATAATATGAAATTTATAATACGAAGAGAAAAATATTTTATAATACATAAAAAAAAACTTATTTTTCGTCAATCTTAAACGTCAAGAATGGATAATAATAAAGAAAATATGAATAATTAATGAAAATAAAAAAGAAAATAATTGAAAAAAAAATGGAATGAAATATATTTTTGTAATAACAACATTATAATATTAACAGCATAAATCTGTGATAATAAAAGAAATATTGTAATAACCAAGAAGATGATAAATGATGATTAAAATACTCAATATAATCTACAATTCTGCTGAATTATGCTAGCTGAGAAAAGCTGCACTTAAAATTCATTTTCATGCTCAGTAAAAAATAGATTTATTTTGGTGATAAAAGATTGAATTCTTTAAATGTTTGCAACCTGTTGCTGACATTTACTATAGCATTGAGTTTCAATTTACATTAATGCACGTCATCAAATATAACTGGGTCAGTAATGATTTTAGTTTTTTGCTTATTGATATTTTAGATTAGGGGTCTATTGATGCATACCATGACCTCGCCTAGGAGACCTTGATTATTAATTAGATTTGAGTCGTAATGGTTAGGTTCCAAAATACTTACTTACTTCGTGGCCGTACCGATTAGTTGTGATCCATGAATTCCCTCAGATGTCGCATAATAACCAGATCTACGCTGGCTACCGTTTGTGAAATTCCATCTGATTTCAAATAATCCGATAGTGAAATGGTTGCTCGAATAACAAAAATCGGATAATCGATCACAAATCCAATCCCAGGTCAATGTCACTCTGACTTGGTAGAGGACTAGTTTGAATTCGGCACCATGTCAGAGTCACGAAAGCTTAGATTTTTGCAATTAGAGTTAAGTAATTTGGTGCCCAATTGCTGTAATATCAGCCTTATAATCTTATGGGTTCTAGGCTCTTCTTTAAAGACTAAATACAGTAATGTCATTAAAAGAGTGGCCTTAATCCAACCATAAACTAGGTCAATTGGGTGCAGTGGTATAGCGCAGTGTTGCAAAACAGTCACATGTCACAGACAAAAAAAAACCGTACAATTTCTTGATAATTTGTAAGGTTTTTAAAAAACAAACACATTGTTAAGAATTTATACGGTTTTAGACTGTTATAGGCGACTGTTTTGCTGATCTGGTATGACGTACCTTCAATCTTTTTAGTTCAATCTGTATATTTGGTTCCAATTCAAAATTGTAATTTCCATAGTCGTAATTTCTACAATTTTTTCATATAAAAGTTGTAAAAATCTTGATTTTTAAGAACATTGAATTGAAGAAAAAAAATTAAAAATCTGACTCTTGCCTTTCGTAATCAGCTTCTTCAATCAAAACATCTAAACTCAGCTAGCTATCTGTTAACCTTCAAATTAGTTTCATCATAGTGTTCATCTAATTTAAAAAGTTTATAAATATTGTAAAACCTTAAGTACTTACTAGAATATAATGAATAATAAATCGAGACTCGAGTGCAAACGATTTAAAATAATCTGGATTAAATTAATATGAAAATTTAATGCGAGTTTAATGTACTTGGATATATAAAATAAGAAATTTTTTGCTATGGGCTAGACATTTTCTGTTGTTTTTGAGCTTTTATGTTGAAAATTGAGATATTTAAATGAGATTCTTAAATGCAAATGGAGTGCATGAGATGCAGTCTGACTAAATTCACGTTCAAGATGCTCTATAAGACTGGGTTGATCTAGGAATTTGAATTTAGGAGAAGATATATAAGCTACCCAATGCATTTTAAAGAAATTCTAAATTTTGAGGTTAAAAACTTTATTAAAATTGATGCTTGAATGCAGTGGTGAGCAACCTGTGTTCCGCGGCACTCTAGTATATAATTTGAACCCCTCCAAAAATGTTTGGAAACGCCATGAACCGTATATCATATACGGTTTTGGTCGAGGCCAACCACCAAGGTGTGCTGGGAAAAATAAAAGGTTGCCCATCACTGCTTTAATGTCTTATTTCCTAAAAATCACAAGATATTGACATTGACAAACTTGATTCAGTTTTGATAATAATTTATGCACTAGATAAGAACAAATTTAGAATATTTAATGAACGTACATACAATATAAGTATGGATAAAACTGATATAAAATAAACTTTAAACTGAGCTTTTATGCTGCTTTATTAAAGACAAGATTTAAATTCATCATATCGGCGTAAATCGCGTCCAATTGAAGACATCAAAATTTACATGAGACAAAAAGAATGAATTTTAAAAATTATTAAAGGTCCAAAATTGATTTTGCATCAGTTTAATGGATAGACATTCTAGCGACTTATTGTGTATTAGAATATTGCTTATTATATGAGAATCTCATTGACTTCCTAACATTTTAAATGACAAAAAGTAAATAAATGCTATTTAATTTTATATTTAATTAACTAGGCAAGAAAATAGATAAATTAAAGTATATAATCGAAAGTGTGCTCTAAAATTAAGTAAGAATGGATACTTACAACAACAAAAATAAGGAATTTGATTCTTTAACAATCTCAATAAAATTAGTATTTTTGAGAATATCATGATATTTAGCACATAAGTGGCTTATGTTTTTGAAATTTCATTATCATAATGGACTCATCCTTTTTGAAATTCAAATTGAATTTTCCTTAAATTTTTCTAAAATTTACAAAACATTGAAAAAATTTAAATATGTCAAATACATTTGTATTTATTCAAATTAGAGAATTATTCATGTGCATCTGCAGTTTTGTGGCTGCGTCAGCTTGTTTTGATTGATAATTCATAAATATTTGGAATTTGAATGAAATTAAAATTTCACAGAACCATACAATTTCTGTTTACATAATTGCAATTTCTGTTCTCATAATTTAAATTTTAAATTTTCTTTGTTTAAACTCAATTGTGTCACTCGGGACAACCATCAATAAATATGCACAGAATAAAAGAAACAAAACGTTGATCTAAATAAAATTGAATTTATTATAAAAAGCTGATCCAGCCACAAATCTCTGCAGATTCACATGAAAAGGAAAAATAAGAGACTTTGATGAATTGACATATATTTGATTATTCAATGGATATTAGCATAAAACGAGATGTTTTCCTTTTTTTATCTAATATTGCTCAATATTTGATATTCTGAATAAATTTTTATCATCAAAAAGTCATCTTCATGCCTCAAAAGTTTCATATCCAATTTTTTGATCTGGTTACAATCTATGCATCTACATCATCTTTTAGCACACAATGAGAGTAAATAAAAAAAGCTTAATTTATAGCTCTAAAATCAATTTCAAGACAAATTTAAATGAGAATCAAATTGCTAATTGAGAGAAAATGAAAATAAATAAAAAAGCATCTAAAACGCATTCATTCGTGTCTTTTCATTCAATCGATTATATCGGTCACTATCGAGTGACAATTTAATTATTTAATTGCAGCTCTACAGCTTGTGAATTTTATTTTATTTTTACTACAAAATCATTCAATTAGTGTAATTAAATATGGAACATGAAGTTACAAATGGAAGCGGTCAGTATGGGTTTGGTGAGATTGCATCGATAAGATATTCTGATGAATGTGAGTATTCATTTCCTTATTACATTACTTAATTTTAAAATTTAACTCTTTAAATCTTGAAATCCTTCAAAAATTTGAATCAATTCTGATTTAACGTCCATTTGAGATTTGATTAATATTTATAACACATAGTTGCAACCCCCTTTTTGTAATCAATCCAATTTTTAAATTTACAGACACAAAAATCCTAAAATGTTTCAATAAAATAGTCACTGACGAAGATTATTCAGACAAAAGCTTGAACCTAACAACCCAAGCCATCCGCTACAATCAGTTTAATTACAATTTCTGGATTATTCGACGAAAAATACTTAATAACATCCAATATGATCCATTTAAAGAACTCTGCTGGTTAGAGGAAATGATTGTCGAAAATCCAAAAAATTTTCAATGTTGGGAACATCGTAGATCTGTTATTAATAAAAATTTAAATTGCTGTACATCAGCTATAGAGTTTAAAGTGACTGAACAAGTTTTGGTACAAGATCCGCGGAATTATTTTGCGTGGCATCATCGCCAATTTGTTATCAACACATTCAAGTACACAAATCTTGGTATTTTGACAGATGAGATGAAATTTACGGACAGAATGATAAAAGAGGACATTCGAAATAATTCAGCATGGAATCAGCGTTATTTCATCATAAATCAACGTGGAAAAGTTGATTTTCCACTTGTTAAAAATGAATTTCGCTATGCGTTTGAAAAGATTAAATTAGCGAATGAAAATGACTCGTCATGGAATTATATACGAGGATTGTTACTCAATTTTGGTGCGAAAAGGCTATGGCAGTTTCAGGAACTTGTTAAATACTGCGAAGATGAATTCTATGAAAAAGAAAATACAAATCGAAACATTGTTGCTTTTTTGATTGATTTAAAGATTGAAATGATACTGGATGACTCAAACGATGCCAACGAACTATTAATCTCTCAGAAAATCTATAATTTATGTACTCTTATGGGCCATAAATATGATAAAATACGGAAAAACTATTGGCAATTTGTGCACAAGCACTTTTGTTTTGAGAAAATCATTAAAAGAGATACAATGAATGACAGCTTTAATAATGAAGGAGGTGTTAAAAAGGACGACAGTTGGAAAGGACGATTCGCTAAAAAGGCAAATGCCACAGAATCACCAATAATTAATGAAATAAAAGTCGATAAGAAAAAGAAAACAAAGAAAAGTTTCCACAACAAAAAATAACGGAAAAAAAATTTGAAAATTTCATAAAAATTTTTGTGAGTGCGTTCAGTAAAATAAAAATCATTAATCATCAATTGTAATCATTCTGTTTTCATAGAAATAAAAATTTAATCATAATTTAGTTATTTAATCACATCCACAATGAGCGATAGTTCTGATGAAGAATTTACTGAAGGATATGTGATGTACAGGCATCGTCGCGAGTGGAGTGATGTACATCCCATCAAGCAAAATGATGGAAAAAATCCAATAGTTGCAATTGCTTACAGTGAACGATGTAAGATAATTTTCTGTGGTTTTAAACATATGTTTTTGATAATTAATGCCTTTATTCTACAGTTTTGGATGTCTATGATTATTTTCGTGCAATATTGGCAACACAGGAGAAGTCTGAACGAGCATTGGAACTAACAAACGATGCACTAAGACTCAATGCCGCAAATTACACTGTATGGCAATACAGAAGAGAGATTTTAAAAGCATTAAAAAAGGATTTATATGAGGAGCTCAACTATATATCGGATGTCATTGAAGATAATCCAAAAAATTATCAAGTCTGGCATCATCGTCGTGTTATTGTCGAGTGGCTTAATGATCCATCGGAAGAACTCTCATTGACTGAAAAAATACTGGATCTTGATGCTAAAAATTATCATGCATGGCAACATCGTCAATGGGCAATTGAGACTTTTAAGTAAGCATTAATTAATCATCATTAATTTTTTTAAATATTTACATTGTCTGAATCATTTTAGTCTATACGATAACGAATTGGCATACATAGACAAGCTGTTATCTACAGACGTAAGGAACAATTCAGCATGGAATCAGAGATTTTTCATTATGAAACATATGGGATTAAATCTTGAAGCTGTACAACGTGAAATTCATTATGCCATAAATCGTATTCGTTTAGTTAAGAACAATGAGAGTTCTTGGAACTATCTTAAAGGATTAATAGAATCAGGAAATTACCAAATCAGTCAATTTCCAGATGTAGAAGCATTTACAGAAGAACTTTATAATTCTGGCAATCGTGCACCATACTTATTGGCATTTCTTGTGGATATGTATATTGAAAAGACATTACACATCTATGAGACAAACAGCTATGACGATCCAGAGATTTTTGCCAGAAAAGTTTATGAGTTATGCGATATGTTAGCAAATCATTATGACACAATCAGATACAAGTATTGGAAGTATATAAGTCAAAAGTTTAGAACAGAAAAGGAACGAGCAAAAGAGGGACCAAATAATGACGAGACACCTGCGGGCGATGCTGGCATGAATGTTGAGGAACAAAAATTAAACGGCGAAGCTAATTAAATTTTACTTATTAATATCAGTAAAGCTTATTAATTTTGTAGTTTTGTTGTATCCAAAAAAAGAAAGAAGTTTTTATTAAATTGGAATTGAAATTTTTAATCAGTCAAAAGTGTAATTAAGGCAGTTCCTCGTAATATCCAAAAATTTGGTGGTTTTAAAGATTTCAGCAATATTGAAAGTATAAAGTTTGTCGAATGTCCTGTAGTCGATAATACACCAGCCCTTACTGGCGTTTTGTAAAGTGGAGCTTCATAGCGGTCAGCAACGACGATTTTCTGGCAAGGCTTAAGCCATAGAACTGGAAAGACAGTTTCTAATTCACCAATTTTCGGATCTGTCAATCCACCTCTTGAACTGTCCCATTTACCAGCTTCTAAGAATAATCCATGCACATAAATTCCATCGTCTGGTGCATGCAATTCTCCATAAACATTTCCTGTATCTCCGTCTAGTCTTGCCTCGTAAATTCGTTTCTGCATTAAGGTTGTGTCTAAGACTTCAAAGTCAAATTTCAGCATATCAATTGCTAAGTTATAACGTCTTGAATGGGTCTGTAGTACTGCAGTTAGAAAGCTCTGTGGGAAGAAGAAGCCTGAAAGCCATACTGATGTTGGAACGCCATGTTCTATCCAGTTCTGTAATGTGAGACAATGAAAATAAATATTAAAGTTTTAACGGATTTTTTGGATTTAAAATTTACATTTCATGTGTAAATTCTTTTGGATATAAAATTTAAATTTTTGAAAACCGTTAAATTGAATTCAAAATTTTGAAATTGTCAAATTTTTAAAATTCAAATATTAGAAAACGGTTGAATTGTCAAATTTTTTATTTGAAGTTCAAAATTTTGAAAACCGTTAAATTGTCAAAAACCAATAATTTTCCAAATTTTTACCTGAACATGCTCAATTCTCAATATCAAGTCTTCAGTCCAAGAGCTTAATGATTTTGTTGATAAAAATCCATGCGTTGCCCATAATTTAGGTACTTGATTCATCAAGAATGAATCAAAAATGGCTTCTAAATTCTCAGACATGACAACAAATCCATTAATTCCTTTTTCCAGTTCCTTTAAACTTCGATGAATAGTTTTCAATAATTTATTAAATCGTCCAGTTTCCTGCATTAAAACAGTCGTTAAAGGCATAACGCGGTCCTTAGAATCTGTGTCATTTAGTTCAGCCTTCATGTTGTCAGTTGTTATTGATTTAGCAATAGAACCTTTAAGTTTCTGTATCAGTTCCATAACCATAGAGTCATTTGAACTTGTAGACGCGCTGACAAGCTTTGATTGATTTTCTAAAATCGTTTTAAGGAAGAAACTTCCTTCCTTCGTCTCATACACAATGTCGGCATTCTCATGCATACCAAATATCTCCGGCTCTTCCTTAAATGGCAATCCATTAACATACTGCTTAAAATCATCAAGTTTCGTCAAACTAGGACAATAATACACGCCACTCTTACTATACACGTAATCCTCATCGACGATATTTTCACATGAAAATAATTTCAATATTGTTCGTGCACAACGTCGATCCCATTCATCTGTTATTCTACCGCCATATGTTATTTCACCATTAATATACTCGAGTGCCTGCCATGGTATTTCTTTACGATATTCACGATCAATGAATAAATTTAATGTATTTAAGGCACAATCACGATCACTATCATTAAATTCATAAAGTATATTAAATCCTAAACTTCCGAATTTCTTCCTTTCGATTATGACACCATGAAACATGCACAAACCAAATATCATTTTTCTCCATGTATTACCATGAATATGAATCTCAAACATTTCCTCGTTTAAATCCATTAATGATCTCATTAAATTTGATTTCAATCCCTTTGGTGTCTCGTTCGTGAGCTTAATAGAGTTCTGTAATATGCTGATGGGAAAATATCTTGATGGCATTGATGATAAGAATAAACGAAAATCTGGATGTACTTTAAAATTTCCCAATACCAAATCACGTACGATTGCTTCGAGGGATGGCATCCATGAGATTGAGAGATGACAATTTTGTAAGTAGATCCAGTTGCCGATGGTACGTGCTTTGGTTAAAAGTGCTTCAGCTGTTACGCCTGGAAGTTGAGAATTGAAGGAGGTTAGAATATGAAGTTTGATAAATTAAGGCAATTTTAAGGCTTAATCTACCCTTTTTTAACTATTTAACAAGTTCCCAGCTCTACCATGAAGCTTGTATATTAAACAGAGCTGGAAGTCAACTAGGATTTTGGATGGAAAAGTCAATATGAAGTCCTTAAGAATTCAGCTGATAGCTTGTTATCTGGCAGATCTGTTCTGGATAATTGACACTACAGTTATCCATTTAATACCCAAACCCCCTCTGTACGGCCAACAAATGGAGTACAACGAACCTAACCTCACTCTCGAACAGCACATCATGTTCGCTAGACTGGGGCATATTCTAGGTCGCCGCATTGTGCTGCTCAGGATACCCACTAATAAGGAATATTAAATGTCAACATACCTTGTCCTTGTCCCAACGATATTGACTGCAACTTCTCACTAAACTCCTGCTCATTAGCAAACTTTTGTAGTGACGTCATCGGATCACTTCCGCTCGACAATATAAATATTAATGGTGTTGATGGTGTCATGTCTTTATAGACAGATGCTATAGATGTCGTCTTTGATTCCACAAATTCTCTCCCGAGCGTCTCAAGTATGTAACTGTTAACAGCCAGCATAAACTGTTCAGGCTTCAATACCGATACGAGAATTAATTTTGAAAATGGAGTTAAAGTCTCATTCCAGTCAGTCGGTGAGTCTTCAAAGCCATCAGTAAGATTAAATTTTTGATCTTTAAATTTTACGACAATCTTCTTACTCAACTCGACTGTAAGATTGGCAAAATGTGTAAATTCAGTCTCTAAGAAGATGCAGCTATTCCATTGCTTTTCACTTATTTTCACTAAACTATCTGGTTTATTACGGACATTATCGTCGTTGAGATTTTTACTGCCACCAGTAATGCCACGCAAGAGAAAATCAAACTCATTATCAGTAATTTTATTATCATGCTTTTCAATTTCCGTTGCTAAAAGAAAGCTATAAATAGCTTTATGCTTCTCAAACAAACCGCGACTTATATTCAAATAAATTGATCGAATTTCCTGTTGAAATAGAAACTTGATACGCTCGTTGAATTCCATTTTTGGTATATCCTGTTCAAGAACGGCTGAAAATATTTGGGTAAAGTATCTCAAGCTTACTTGATACATTGGATCGATTTCGGATAGTGATGAGACAACGAAATATAAAACAGCACCTTTTGCTGCTAAGGGACGATACTTTTCACGCTCGAGTGTTATTGCTTCCTCTGTCTTTTCCGTGTCAATTAGACGTGATTCTATAACAATTGATATTTCTTTTGATTCATTTAATGTCTCAACCAGCTCATCGTCATCGAGGATGTTTCCTTCCGATGAGAATAAAAGTTTAAGGATTTTATCTTCGAGCATTTGAAGTTGCTGCTTGTCGGAATTAATGCTGACAATTAAGTCGTTTCTTTGTTTCTCCATTTCTGGGAGTTCTATTCGGACAATGTCGCTGTGGATGAAAATATGAGAAATTTAACGGTTATTTAAAATTTAAAAAAGAATGTTCGTTAAGTTTAACGAAAATGAAGCTAACATCAAGCCAGTGAATCAAAAAATGGCATTGAAATAATAATGAGAATTTTAACGGTTATTTAAAATTTGAAATAAATATTCGTTGAATTAATCGAAAATTGGAGCTAACCTCAAGACAGAAAAATGAGAAATTTAACGGTCATTTAAAATTTAAAAAGTAATAATCGTTAAGTTTAATGAAAATGAAGTCAACTTCAAGACAGAAAATCATAACTATGTCGATGAAAAATATAACAAATTTAACGGTAATTAAAATTTCAAATCAGATATTCGTTAAATTTAACGAAAAATGAAGCCAACTTCAAGTCAGTAAAATCAAAACAAAGCAATAGCTTGGCAATAATATTGAAATATTCCACTCACGCTAACAATTGATCCTCTAATCCACCCATTGATACCAAGAAATTGATCAATGTGACTTGAATACAAATTTCGGGTAAATAATGTGGATTTGAAAGCTTTGTTGTCATATAAAGCTTGAAATTTTCATCATATTCTATGTCATTTTCACCAAATCTCATCATAACTCGTCCACCTTGATTATAAAAGGATCTTGCAAGGACTGAATTTAGTGATGGATCTAATGTCTCTCCAACTTCTTCAATTAGTACCGGTATGCCACCTATGATGGCATTTTCAAGTAGCCTCACAAGATTCGGATTATCCATTTTAGTGATAATCAGGTTGTTGTCCTTTTCCATATTCCTAATCCATCGATTAGCCTGCTCTTGAGGATCAATACATAAAGTCCATCGACTAGATTGTGTCGTTATTATTCCATTTTCAATCGACACATCATCACGTGGTAGTCCACAAATATTCCATTCCCGGATCTGATAAGGATCTCCCAAGCAGTTGATAAAATCAAAATTATCACCGCTTGGAATTTGAAGTCTCTGACATTCAACAATCCACATTTTACACATATCCTTACGATAATGTATGGGAAATGCACCAAGATATGCAACATATGCAGCAGCAACAAGTATATCACCAGGAATTGTAAAGAGATTATTATCTAATCGTTCAACAGTTTCTCTCCATCTTGCTTCCTCTTCCGACAGTGCAGATGTTAATCTTCCGGCACTTGTCAATCGCTTATTATTCAAATCATATCGCATTTGAATTTCGTGCATTTCTTTCTGCTTCCTGTCTCGTTCATCAATCAATAACTGAACTTTTCCTTCAACTTCCGCTAGTTGATTTTGCTTTTGACGTAAGATGTAAATGACTTGCTTTAGTTCATTTTCAGCAGCATCACGTTTACGAATTTTTGGTTCAATGTCCTTAAATACTTCAGCATATCGATTCATGGCAATGACCCATGCACACATTGACCGGGCTGTTTTGGAGACTTTCTCGACAATTGCTGGTTGAAAGTCCTTATGGTCGATGTATGTCTTTAGCTTTTTAACCATTGGTTCCGATATGTTATTGGCATTGTACTCTTGAAGCTTTTTAAGGAAATTGACATCGGCCATGATTTGTTTTGCATTATTCCAGTCTGGTTTGGTGTTGAGGAGAACGCAAACAGCTTCCATGACAAATTGAACAAGCTTTGGTGGCTTTTGAAAGACACGAATTTCGTTGACGTCACTCTTGTTTAATGCTCTGAGGGCATCTTGGGCGGTTCTGGAATATTAAGGTTGGAAATGTAATTGACATGCGAAAAATCAGGTGTGGACAACCTGTTGCTTTCCGGTCCACCTAGACGATAAGCCTCGACCGAAACCGTACACGACATACGGTTTATGGAAGCACACAAGTGTGCCGCGGCACAAAGGTTGTCCACCACTGTGACACTTACCTCAATTGCGGCAAAACAAGCTCTAAATCCTTTGAAGCATCATCAGCCAACTCCTGTGTCTCAGCTGCTTTAATCTTAGCCTCGACTTCATCCTGCATTACAACTTTCTTTATAGCATCAACTTGTGCTGTATCCTTTTCCAACTTTGCGTACGTATCCTTAATTTCAAGTGACTTCTTCTCCATAATAGGAACAATGACTTTAAGTTCCTGTTCCATTATGGCCACAATGTCATTAGTTTCCAAAATTTTATTCAATCCATTAGCGATTTTGTTCCTTAATGCCGATATTGAGTGCGTACGCTGTTTAATTAAAGCATGATATTGCTTTAAAAGCTCTAAGTAGCTTGACGGTGTTGTGTAGTAGTGTCGCTTTGTTTCCAAAAAGAACTCCTCAGATGCCTTCTCAACACTAGCATGTATCATGACACAAACGGATGCAATATTCTCACATTGCTGATCGTCATCAGATATTGTCTTTAATGAGCCATATGCAACTGAGTAGAGTGCTTCTTGTGGCCACATCTCGAACCAATCGATTGTACAGCAATTGACCAATGACGGAAACATTCGACATCGTTTGCGGAATGAATCGCCAATTGGACTCATGCACAGGACAACATGCAAATTTTTACGGACACGTGATATGAAAAATTCATAAATTCCGTCACGACTTTGATCCTTGTAATTTGCTTCCATGCATGGCACACGAGTGCTTAAAATCAATTTCTCATATTCGTCGCCCTCAAATAAATTTGGAACGTCTCCAGAATTAAGGACATTATTGATGTCTTCCAAAAATTCTTCTTGCAATATTTGCGTGTCATTTAAAAGGAAGACAATCGGTGTATTATTAATGCCGGCAACAGAATAGCATTTTCTTAAATCCTCACGAAATGATGAGTAATCGTAGCCACGTTTAAGTTCAATTTGCATGCATTGATAGCTGTTGATGTTCGATGCAAGACGTGTTATTGATTGCTTACCCAAGCCAGAGAGGCCAACGAGTCTGGGAATTGAATGGAATTTGGTATAAAATATTATAAATTGGGTGGTAATGGGATGTAATGTATAATAGGAATGTAGGGAATATCTGCTGAATTTCCCGAATTGCAGAAGTCGATTAATCAATTAAAAATCTGGTTCCAAGCAGACGTGACTCTGACTTGTTGCAGGACTTGGTTTAAATCCGACATCATGACAGTCATGCCAGCCTGGTGTCTGTTTGGAATGACTCTGACATGGTGCAGGACTTAGTTTAAATCCGTCATCATGTCTGTCATGCCGTCCTAGTGCCGGTTTTGGGATTGATTAACCGGCTTGTGCTATTCAGGTAAACGATGTGAGTTCTAGGTGCATAATCAGGGGCAGGGGCAAAAAGGATTCAACAAATACTCACAATCCATTTCCCCTTTCAGCTCTCAGTAATCTCGATAGTCTCAAAATATGCTCAATTGCGTCTTGAAATAGAATCAGGTTCAAATCTTTACCCGTCATTGCATTGTAGTCTTGTATGTAATCCAGCAATATACTTTTTAATTTATCGATATTTTTAATTTCCTCATAAACTCGATTCTCACGCGCTTGACCAAACACCATAAAGTCACCAAACATTAAAACTTCATTGTTTTCAATAATGTTGCATTTAAATTGATCCACAGATATTTCATTGAGTAAATTCTTAAAATACTTTTTATCGTCATCTGACACAAGACGGTCATGAAATGTGCGAAGTGCTTCATGATAAAATAATCGTAAAATTTGACTTTGATTTGTGTATGATGAGCTGTCGGCTTGTAGGACGCCTTGTATACACTTTGACAAATCTCGTAAATTGAATAAGTAATGGGATTTTGTGGGTGTTGGAAGTAGCTCTTGTGCAATTCGCTCATATAATGTTACAGCTGCAACAACAAGAGGCTCCGCTAAGCTCCAAATTGTTTTCGTAAATTCAGCAAAGAAGCCAACAATAATGCCACCAAAAATTCCAATTAATGTATTACGATTTGGTGTTGGAAACGACAAGACTGAAAAATGCCGCAAAAATCTTGGTGATAATGGATTTCTTGCACCACCTGCTGGTGCACATGCTGCGGTTAAAATTAAATCTACAATATTTTTCCAGTATAGCTTCTCACGGTCATATAATCCTTTGAAATCTAAAAATTGTCGCAGCAGCTCTATTGGCGGTGACGCACCATAAACTTCAAGCTTGGGCATATTCACATCATCAATAAAAATCAAAATTTGCTTTC
This sequence comes from Chironomus tepperi, assembly GCF_022539635.2. Taxonomy (NCBI): domain Eukaryota; kingdom Metazoa; phylum Arthropoda; class Insecta; order Diptera; family Chironomidae; genus Chironomus; species Chironomus tepperi. The sequence goes on from NW_027226215.1 coordinate 542,338, forward strand.
CAAATGGAGCACCGAGAAGTGTCTTCTTCCTCTTTTCTAATCGATTTTCAATCATTTCTTGTGTCCTTGTGCTGTTTGTTTGAGCCGAAAAGTTCATAGACACTGGAACAATTTGTCCTTCAGCTGATAAACGTGACAAAAGCTCTTTTGCAATTATAGATTTTCCAACGCCAGCTTCACCAATGAATAGAACTGGGTGTGAAGCTTTAATTAATATTTCGCTGATGTAACCAAAACGGACGGTATCAGATGTCGGTACAATCATGTCAAAGAATTGGACATTTGGATTGAATTGAAATTTAGGAATTATTTTTTCCCACTTCTCCCATACCTTCTCTTCTGGATTAATACGATATTCCCACAAACTTGTCTCGGGCAGGTCAATGTTATCGTGTCCTTCCAATAACTTTCTCACATGAGCTTCTAAAATTATTCGCGATGCTTCAAAGAAATTTGACCCGATTGACCACAGAGTAGCAAACAGCCATAGCTTACATATGTATGCTTTTATGTCCGAATCTTCCATAAGATTCATATTTGGTATTTTCATTAGTAGAGATTTAAGAATTGTACACAGCATGTCAATTTTACTTGACTCAACTTGATTCTGTATGACTGCACATTTTCGTCTTGCGAATGTGAGGATGTCATCAAAATATTTATTAAACAGCTCCTCAATGTACGTCTTTAAGTCTGTGTCAAATTGATCTTCGTCAATTGTATTTAACCATGATTTGACCAATGCTTGCCATGTCAGATGCTGTGAATCGACATAAACCATACCGCATCGTGATACGGTAGCTGGTGATGCTTGCTCTAGATTTTCAACCTCAAATACCATATGAACCCATGGAGTAAGCTTGATTCTTTCGGAATTGGCAAGACACAACATTTTATTATCATCAAGCAGTGTATTAAGGTTCTCTATCCAAACAGCATCAACTGGACCATCACAAACAATCCATTGATGTTCCTCTTCGGTTACAGTGACAGCTGATCTTACTGCCATACCCAATAATCCATCATTCCATTCCATTGTCATTGAATTAACACATCCATAAAGTTCATCGCTTGTTATTGATTTAGGATTGATGGTTTGCATCTTTACATTACGATAATTTGGATTTTTAACTCCATCATTGTATAGCTTGATAAGGGAATCAGCCAGTGTATGTAATGTTGATGTCTTACCACTTGCAGCAAGTCCAACAAGCATAACACCCCAACGGACATTCATCGTCTCATACAATTGTACACATTTTGTTATTAATGTTGGCAATGGCTGAAGATTTCGTGCATTCATGCTATCTTCGATTGCCTTTTGTAAGTCACCATATTCCACAACAGGCAGGTCAATATTTGGGAACAGATCACTAATGATTCCATTGAATAAAGCAGCATCATCTTTAAGGAATTTTGGTAAATTTGAGTCTCTTAATGCGCAAATCAGAGTTATTTCCTCTCGTCGATTTGGCGATGCTCTTTTTAGGGCACCAGCCATGACTAAAACTGACTTTACAGCTCTCATTCCAAAATCATAATGAGATTGCTGACTTAATTGTTCACTGCATAGTTTGTAAGTTTGGACCATTTTTTGTGCCAATATCTGTGAGCCTTCAAATCCCTCAGAATACAGGATGACTTCAGCAATAAGCTTATAGTCGGGAATCATCATTGAAACAGGACGGAATAAAGCTATTAAAAGAGAATTAAGCACAAATTTCCACAGTTCATAAAATTTCACAAACCTTTTAAATTATCAGGCAATTCAGTTCGTCCAGCATAACCAGGATTCATTGTGATGAATGCTGCACATGATTGAACAAGTTTGATTTCACGTCCTTCAAAAATAAATCTCTTCAATTTCATCGCTTTAGCGTTTCTTATTGTTATTAATTGCTGTGCAATTACTGACAGTACTTCAATATCAATTCGATTGAACTCGTCGAAGCAGCACCAGCTTCCAGATTGAGCTAAACCGGAGAAGAAGCGTCCCATCTAGGAAATATTTGAGGGTGAGTTAGAATTAGAGTTGAATTTTTATAAATCCCGAGAAATACGCTACAGCTAATTTACACCCAAAAACAGCCATGCAGGTAACTAACTATGTTGCTATCAAAACGGACCCGTGACGAACAACACGTTGTGCGGGAGTCACATATTCAATACTCTAGCGACTCCATTGTACTGCTCGGAAATATTACTCACCATTTTATAGTCAAGTCCATCAGAACAATTGAATACTACACATTGAACTGCAATAGCTTTTGCTAAATCTTTAGTTGTTTCAGTTTTTCCAGTTCCTAAATTACATAAATGAAAACATTTCAATTTAATCACGAAATCAGTAATGCTATACAACATGACAGACTACAATCATGACAAACAAAAGGCAATAGATTTAGCAGACGTCGAAGTCGTCACGGATTTTGTATGGAAAAGTTGATTTGAGTTCAGAGTTGGTAGAATTGGATTAGACATAGTAGGATTCCATTGGACATGGCAGGCCTCTTTTGGACATGGTAGGACTCCATTGGATATGATAAGACTTTATTGGATATGGTAGGACTCCATTGGACATGGTAGTACTTCATTGGACATGGTAGGACCCAGAGGTCCGAGGAAGTTCTACTCTCTTAGTCCTGCCAACTCATCTTGAATTAACCCGACTCAATATAAAATTCGATTACAACTTCGAACTCTGACTATTACAAAAGAATAATACCTGCAGGCCCTGCTGGTGCACCTCCTAATTCCATTTGTATAGCACCCATCAGACAAAGATAACAGCGATCTGTTAGTGGAGTTATTACCAAGACACCACCTGAAATTTAACACAATTCATAATTTGTTCCTTAAATTTTCATATTTCTTAGAATGCCGAACTCATCAGTTCCACCATAAAAAATTTACCTGCACCCAAATATTCATACAAATATGGAACATTTGCAGACGCCATCCGAACTTGCATTAACTCTGAATCTGGTTTCCAATAATATCTCAACATTTTAAGCCAGTTAAAGTCATCACTGGAATGTTTAAAAATGTCAAAAAATTAGAAATAATGAAGGTTCTTCTTTACATCCATACGTAGAATGTCATGCACAATTGCCATTAAAATAAAAATCCTTTTTAAATTCCACATAACCAAATTTCATTAACCGAGTCAGGCTGAATAAAAATGTTCTTACCTTTTCGTGACATTATTCTGTATTAAACTGGATATTGAATCCTTTGCATGAACATCAACTGTAATGAGGGCACACAATATCTTACGGATTAAAGGTTGAAGTCTTGTTCGTGCAAGCGATGCCAAAACACCAAGATCATTTACTAACTCTGCCTCAAAATCAACAAGTCGTTTACTTTTATTATCCGTATCGTCATTTGAGTCTAAAATGTCATGAACATTTTGTGCCCACGCCTCTTGTGAGACGGTCAGTACAACTTGATTTGCATTTTCAAATATCCATTGGACTCTATCCATTACTTTATATCGAACATATGCTGACTTCATGCATCTTTTAACAGCCGAAAACATTGCTTCCTCCATTTTACTCAGCCAATCTTCAACAGATCCACGTGCCTTTAAACCTTTGGCAAACGTCACTCGTTCACCTTCTGGCGATATCATGCTTAATATGTCATTCGTTTGTACTTTTTCACCTTTCTTATCGCCCTCCTTCATGCCAAATTCTATACGTGAAATGGCATCAAAGCATTTCCTTAAATGAGGTTGAACAGCATGAGGATTTTTTGTTTGTGCCAAAATCTCAAGTAATTCATCATTTGATAAAAAGTAAAAACGTGGAAATGCTACACGTTTGACTTCCAAGTACGCCTCTAAGCAACGTGTAATTTGTTCAAGTAATATGCTGTTCTTTTGAAGTTCTTCATAATATCCGTTTTGTGTCATTGCTGGCATTGCAAGAGAATATTTTGCTACATTTCTCATAATTTCCTTCCATTTCTTGTCAACAATAACGAAAATTTTTGCTTCCTGTGGTAATTGTCGCTGTATGTCAGGTGCAGAGAAAATTGCTTCTAAATATATCCATGACTGTTGCACTTTCATCCATTCCTCGAATGTCTTACCGAAAAGATCCAGCTGTCTTATCCATTCATCTATGCGGGGCTTTAGTGTTCCTATGTGCTTTGAGGCAGCAATTGTCGCAATTGTAACATTTGAGTCATCAAGAACAGCTTGAAGCTCATCAGTTCCACCTAGAATATAAATATCTCTAGCATCACGGTAGGATATGATGGAAAGCTCTAAAGTTTTCCATACAGTGTCGACCTTTTTTAATGACTCTTCAAGCTTAGCTTCACCGATAGCTTGACCGGAGATTTCTTGGATAGCTGTTGAATTGTCACCGCCATCAAATGCATTTGCATCCTCAAAGGTATACATTGTGATATTTTCATTACCAAGTAGTTTCCTATCCAATGTCTGTTCAATTTTCAACCAATGTCGTGGCTTTAGATCTGACGAACGGAGACATTGTAAGATTGGAATTTTTTCCTTAAATTCCTCACAATTTCCCTTCAGTCGTGGCACAATCTCATTTTTTGGTAAATTCTTCTCAAGCATGCCACAATTTTTGAGTATTTTTGTATTAAGCTCAACCACTTGTTGAATATTCAATTTATGGAATGGAATTTCAATTAATTCATCATAACAGTCTTTCCATTGTTGGAGTGAATCCCACAGCATTTGACGTAGACGAACTTCTTGAAAAACAACATCAAGTGAATCAAATCGTGTAACATCAATCCGAAATTGCTTTTGCCATCCACGAATTTTTTGTGAATTTTCTTGGCATTCGTGTAGCTTCTCCATTAGTTCCGACAAATTTTCACGGACCTGAATGCTATTAGCATTTTCCTGTTGATGGAAAAATAAAGAATATTATGTTAATAAGGTGGACTAAGAAAAATTGTTGGAAGAGATTTATGGTTCATGCTGATTAGTTGCTCATGGAATAATTTTTTTAGGTTATGTCATCAAGTTTTAGGAAGGAAATGAAAAAGTATTTTTGGACGCGGATCAAATGGATTCTTTTTGAAAATGCACTTCCTGTATGGCATAAAAGTTTCAACGTAATGGAAATGATTATGGGAGAATTATATAAGACATGACTAAGATCTCTAATTGCTCGAGCAATGGGCCATCATGTGCCAATTATAACTTCATGTCAAGACCCAATGCCAAGACCAGACAAAAGCTTTCAACATATCAAATGACATGAAAATTTTCAAATGATTTTAAAATTAGTATAGGCAGCCCCCAGGAGCCACATTCGACTATACGTGACCGGAAGCCACTGTCGACTGACCGTTGCTGGTAGCCAGTGTCGACTGAAGGTTACTGGTAGCCACTGTCGATCAGCTGTTACCGGTAAGCACTGTACCCACTGTCGACTGACTGCTACCGGTACCCACTGTCGACTGGCCTCTACCGGTATCCACTGTCGACTGACCGTTGTTCGTAATCCACTGTCGATTGGCCATTGTCGATGGAAGCTGCTTTTTGAGGGCTGCTTCCTGTTACCGATGTCAGATAACATTCAGCAGACTATTGCCGATTACCGATGGCGCATTCTCAACTTTAAATTTAACTTACATCAATCAATTCCGGTTTCATAACTTCAATCCTGACAGACTCAATTTCATTGAAAATCTTAGCAATGTCCTTCTGCAAGCTTGCTGCCAACTGCTCAATAATAAATTCACGTGATTCAATTTTTGATTCCAATTCAACTTTTAATTGCTGCAAAAACTCTTCAACGTCTAAAAAGTTTTCCTTTTCGTCCTCATCGACCATAATCTCAAAGTTTTGCATGATTTGGAACGCTCGTAAGGCATAGCTGAGAACTTTTTCGATTTCAGCAATTTTACCTTCACATTTTTCCAAGAAGTCAAGATAATTGACGAAATTTTGTGCTTCTTGTGGTGTTGTTGTAAGTTTAGTCATTAAATTCTCAGCTTTCTCACGTACTTCCGTAACTGTATCTTTGGCAAGTGATGGAAGGTGTTCTTCAAGTATCGAAAGTAGTTCACGGCATGTTGGCAAAATTTTATCACGAAATGATCCTTGCTTTAACTTTAATAGACCTAAATTTATTTCTGGTAAAAGTCCATCGAGTGAATACATTTCAGTTGTAAAGCGTTCACAATATCCAATCAATAAATCCAAATCCTTTTCTTTTCGTAATTGCTCCCTGTCCATTTCTAAATCCTCTTTGTAAGCTATACGGATTGACTCAAATCTCTTTATGTAAATCTCAACCTTATCATATGCTAAATTTATTATCGTTATTATTGATTTTTTATTACGGTTCAAATGTGAATTTATGGTCAACATGAAGTCTATTGAGGCTGGATTCTTATAAAGGCATTCTTCTTGATGTCCAACGATACTTGGTTCGGTAAAAAGCTTAAATTTTTCATCACTTTGAAATGGCTTTACATTATGAATCGCTTCCCAAAACAAATCAATCATTTGTCCAACGACATAAAGTGTCACATCACGTGATGGATCGGTTTCAACTTTATCAGGCTTAAGGACAAGCTCGGATACAAGAAATGGATCTTGTGGTGCATAAATTGGCCTTGGCTCTTCCAATCTCATTTCAAATTCATTGCTGGCCTTCAACCTTTCAAAACTTGGACCGTATTTTGTATGAATTTGAAATATTTTTGTCAAGTCCTCAAATGAGTCACAGAGAATGGTGCTTAAAAGATTTATGGTAATTAAATCGGCCAAATATAAATAATTTGTTAAACGTGAACAAAAATTTTTCTTGCTGGCTCGTTCCGTAAAACTTATTTGATCCTTTAGCTTCTTAATGGACTTGCAATTCAAGATCTCATCTTCTGGCGTAAATCCTTTATGTATCATTGCCTGATAGCACGCATCAAATAGCTTCTTTTCCATTTGTTCACGAAACTTGTACAGTAAATTTCGTGTCAACTCAAATTGTGCCATTTGACTCTCAATGAAGTAGAAGAGATGCCAATTCTCAACTATATCGATGTGTGTAAACTTTTCTTTAATTAATTCACAATTTTCCTTTTGTAATTCAAGCAATGTTTGATGTAAAATTGGATTTGCAAAGAATAGATTCTCTTCGATAAAGTTACGGCAGTCATGAAACTTCTTCCATTTAATTGCTTTGTGCCAAACTGTAAAGCTTTTCCATAGACGAAACCTTTTGAATAGTTTGATCTGTAATTGAAAGGACAAGAAGATAAAAGTTAGAGATGAAATGTTGGAATCAACTTTAAAGGAGACATTTACGTCTGGGAATATTAATAATTTAAGTGATTTGAATTGAATTGAGATAGGTTTGTAGGAATATATTCGGATACTTGTTACATATGCTATTGATTAATATATAATGTACAGCTTAAGAGCAATGAAGTTGATTTTAACAAACAGATGCTAATTAATTGTTGATTGTAAACAAACTGAATGTTTTTTTGAAAGGGGTTGACAACTATAATAGGGGAAAATCAGCAAATTGAAGTTGACAGATACAATTTAAATATTAAATGACCGTTGAAATATTCTCAACATTTAAGCAGTAAAAATTCAACAAATAAGCAGTAAGAAGGGTAAAATTAAGATAATACTTGCTCTTTTCGAGTGACTTCAGCACATTTGTGTCTTAATTATTAGAAATTGATTATTAAATAACGGTTATTCAAAATTCAAATTTCTGAACAAAAATTTTCATTCGCAGCCAACTTCAGATATGTTTACAAATCTCAAAGATATCTAGTTGACGAGTTTTAAAAGACAACAGACGACCGAACGACTGTCTGTTTTCAAATACGCATTAAAATAAGGAAACCTTACCTTCGCAACATTACAATAATTTAAATAATCTCGATACCAATCGCCAATTCTCGTAAAATGATTCTCCGCTGAGCTCCATAACGTAAATCCTTCTTTAGATATTGTAAAAAAGTGAGCCTTATCAACTTTTGAGTATGGAACTTCAACAAAGCTATAAGGCGAGAACAGTTCACTTGACAATGGATAAGCATACATTAAGTACAAGAAGGCATTTTGTCTCAAATGTTTTACACGATGCTCAACAAGATTGACAATGTCTACAATTTCAATGTCTTTATTGCTTGTCGATGACTTCCTTAAGCTATCAGTTCTTGATGTCTTTCTTGAGATCGATGGCAGCGTAAATGCAATTGAATCTTTGTAATTCCTCTCAAGTGGCTTCGATTTCTTCAATATTGGTGGATATCCGTGCTATAATTAAAAGTAAATTAATCATTTCATCAATTATGTTAATTTGTAAATTATGCCTTACAATTATTCTGTCATAATCATTAACATCCAGATGCCGACAATTGCTTGTTGAAATGGAAATCTTTAATTGAATTTGTGGCGATAATTAGTAACCTTCATCATGTTGATAATTGGAAATGGAATATAAATTACCCGCTTATTATCATTTTTCACTGATGTACTCGGCAACATAATTATTTTAATTTTCTAAATTCTAGACAGCAAATTCAAGTTTTAGGAAAAAAAATTTCTCGATTGTTTGTGAAAAAAACATTGGTTACTATGACGGTTAAAAATTTGCAAAAGAATTAAGACCGTAACCAAAACAATATGCTGTTCGTGATGGAATTTTGTTATGCAGCGGCATTTTTGAATGTGCATGAAAATATGAAAATGGAAATTCCATTAAGTGTTGAGGCATTTCATATTGAGTTGTGGTTATGTGATGGAATTTCATTGTTTATATTTGTGTCAATTTTGAAAATTGGGGTGAAGGATTGTTTACAGTCTGTGATGTTGATTGTTATGATTTGTTATTACGGAATTTTGGTTGTCAATGAAATTGTTGATTGGGCTTTTTGGAATTTCCTATTGCATTTATCGTCTGTTGTTGAGAATGTTATGGTTTGTTATGGCGGGTTGTGACATTTTCCAGGTTAAACCGCATCAAATGTAGGGATCTATAGACTGTCTAGAAACCTTTTTAGCCTTGGGGACGAATTCTCCAATGGTGGTACGGTTCGGTATAGTATAGTGCAGGCGTCTACAATCGAACACTCGGTGTGGCAAAGTGGTATACCTGTCACGGTACAGTGTAGTGGTAGAATATTGATATATCAATGGAACGGTACAAATGCGCCAATTCCGATTTATTTTTCCATGCCACCAATGAATCAGGAATATACCAATGATCCACCAATACCGAACCATCGTTCCACTATTCCGTACCACCGATGTACTATTAGTACACCACTGCTTTGCCATTATACCCATGGTATACCACTTTACCAAATCTGGTATGTGCCATATTTTTGGAATATCGTACCAGAGGTGTAGCTATACCATACCGTACTATACCATCCTTACCACCATCTAAGAAATCAGATCTTGAATAATACTTTAAATCGACATTCTGCCAAGTACTTCAAATACCTATGATTGCTTAGTGGCAAGAGCTATTGATAGCAAATCGCAAGACGCGGGTTCGATCCCCGTTCGAAACAACAAGTTGGGCAAGTGATCTTTTTCTGCTATACAGTCAAGACTCAACTTACAAAGCCTCAAAATGAACTATCAAGACAAACTGAGAGCAGCAATAACCACATTTTCCTCAAATTAATTGCCAAAAACTATACAAATTGAGGAACAAAACATGAACACGCCATTAAAACCCTTAAGACAATCATCAACAAAAAAGAGCAAATTTGATCCTTATATCCATTGAAGGATAAACAATGAGAAACACCAATTATTTTAACTGTCTGTAAACCCTAATTAAATTATTCTTAAGGAATGCTCAAGGAAAGGAGGTTTAAGAAGATGAAAAAAAGCAAACTTTGCGGTATAAAAGGTAAAGGTACAGCAGCAATAAATCACAATAGAAAAAAATTTGTTCTTCTCTGAGAATTAAATTAAAATTCATTTCGTACAAGGAGCAGTAAGAAGGATGTAGAGTTAAGAGCTGAGAAGATTATTAAATTTTCTTTTGGGTTTTCCACCAAATATTTACCTTTCATCTTACCTAAGGAACTTGTTCCTTTACATTCTTGAAAAATTCTTCAAACATAATGCACGAACTGAACGTAGAACTGCTCAAATATTTGAATTTATGATAGCTGCAACTTACTCTTCTTATTGACTTTCACTTTTGAACCCTCAAAAAAGGCACTTCCATCCGTCAAGTTCCAATGGAAATTCATCATATCAAATTTAAAGCATGATTTTGTTTATATTGGAACTAAACACATGCTAATGCCACGTGTTTCCAAACATTGTTGGAATCCTTTAGTTCCAATAAAAGCTCACACGTCCTTCCACGACTCGAGAGCTTTTCATGAAAATTGTAAGGAAAATTTGAATTTTCCATCAGTCTTCATCGGAGTGTTTCAGTTGTTAGACGCAAAAAACCACAAAAATTCGGTTATCACAATATAAAAAAAACTTAGAAAAATATTTATGACAGATTTCAATAATTTATTAATTCGATACACAAGTGTAAAGCTTAATAGAAGTGAAAAAAAAAAAATAATTTAAAAAATAAAAATTTTTAAAAAAAAGTGAAAAAATTTTTTTTTGGATAAAATAAAAATAAAAAAAATTAAAAAATAGAGTTGGATATAGGAGAATCACATACATAAATTTTCATTGTTAGTGGTGTATTTTTCATTGTGTTTCTTTCTGTTCCTTCCTGCTTTCCGTCTTTCTGACTGTTGTGAAGTGTAATCTAAGCTCTATCGATTTTTATTTTTAAATGCTTTAACGTGCTCCACTACTCGGTTTTCGGTGTGGCATAAAGGAGAATCATGTGAATTGAATGAAATGTAAGACACAGTTCTTTTGATGACCATTGTTGTCTTTTTGTGGTGATGAAAATATTATTAAGAATGCTCACAGTGATATGCGATTGATTTCTCTAGTTTTTTTTGTTGATGTTCATTCTGTTAAAAAAAAAAGTCTCAGAAGAGCAATTTTCATTTCTTTTCAATTTTTTTTGGATGAATCGGAACTGGTTGAAATTTTTTTCTCTTGTGGAAATAAAGTTTTATTGAGTGTTTGATAATTCTTAAGAAATTAAAGTTTGGGAATTTTGAAAGAAAAAAAAAATGTTGAAAATTCTTAAAGTTAACTTATTAAATTTAGGGTTTAAAAAGTTTATGAATTGAAAAAAGAATTTTTGAAATTTTCAAAAAAAATCACTTATCAAATTTTTGATTTCAATAAATTAAGTTTTAACTTTAAAAAAATTGGTTTTGAAAATATAGAAAACTAGTTTTAAATTTCAAAAATTTAATATTGAAAATTTAAAAATTAGTTTTTTTTAAGATTTTTAATTCGTAAAATTTTTGAAAATTAGTTTTAAATTTTTTTTAAAAATTAAATTTTTAAAATTTAAAATTACAAATTTAAATGATTTTTTTTTAAAAAATTTGAAAACTAAATATTTAAAATTTAAAAATCAATTTTCTAAAATTTGAAACTATTTTTTTTAAAACTTGAAGATTTAAAAAAACTTTTTGAAAAATTTGTCAGAAATTTTAGAAATTAAAAATAAATTTTAAAATTTAAATCTAGAAATTATTGGAATACCTTACAAGTTTCAAAGTTCTATTTTCAATAATTAGCTACGGAAAAATTTTTATTTTTAAAAGAAAAACACCGTAAAAATTAATAAAATTTAAAAAATTGTGATTTTTTCAAGATTGTTAAACCAAAAACAGGATCAAAACCGTGAAAATTATAATTTTTATTTTTTGAAAAAATTCACTTTTTATGATTTTTTATTTGAAATTTTTCCCAAAGTGTTCGATTTTGGAAACTCAAAGTATTATTAAAATCTAGTTTGAAAAATTGAAGACTTCAATTCAATTTTTTTTTTTTTTTGATTTTCTTCAGATTTTAAAAATTTTAAATTCATTTACTATAACTATAAAACCTACATAATTTACTGACTCAAAAGTAATCAAAATTTTACAAAAATAAACAAATCGGAAGTGATTTTCAAAAATAGCTTCATGTCTGCCAATTTTCATGATAATGAACAAAAAACAATAATTTAATGAAGATCGAGCAAAAAATTGAATTTCCATGTGAAAATAATTGCCCCATTTTTTACTTTCCATCAAGTGAAATTTATTTTGTATGTTTTGCTATGGCACAGCTATCATAGTGAGCAAAATAAAAGAAGGAACAATGGAAGTGATGAACACGAAAGGAAGAAAAATTTAATTACATCAATTATTGATTGTAATAATGTTAAATTGTGTGAATCATGCTGTATAGAGTGAGAAGAAATGAAATTTATCACGTCAGATATAAGCCCGAGCAGCACAATGAAAATTGGTCGAAATTAGCCGTCATGTTCCTGTCAGAGCAACAAGATTCCGTCAGGGCAACATGGTTCCGTCAAGGCGTCATGGTCCCGTCAAGACAACATGGTTCCGTCAGGGTAACATGGTTCCGTCAGGGTAACATGGTTCCATCTGGGTAACATATTTCCATCTTAGTAACATGGTTCCGTTAGGGTAACATGGTTCCGTCAGGGTAACATGGTTCCGTCAAGGCAACATGGTTCCGTCAGGGTAACATGGTTCCGTCAAGGCAACATGGTCCCGTCAGGGCAACATGGTTCCGTCAGAGCAACATGGTTCCGTCAGCGCAACATGGTTTCGTCAGGGCAACATGGCGTCTTACCATTAATACGGCGACAAATTGTTGTCTTAACGAACACACCGTACTGCTCGGGCAAGGCAACTTGGAAGTGTCCATGATAAAAAGTGATTTGATTCATCCTTCAAATGACGATGAGAATGTTAATGAAGATTAAAATGGATTTTTGTTCAGAATAAAATGTAAATGAATGTCACCTTTAAGTCACCGTTAAAAAAGGGAGGAACTTTTGTCGTCCTCCTTTTTGTTCGCTTCCTTCTGTCATTTTCCAGTGATTGATTACAAAGCTTTTATATGCCTCATGCAAAAAAAACATTCTATTTTTGTGCTTTATTGTTATTTGAATGAATGAAGATTTGCTGTAAAAAAAAATTATGAGGATATTCTATCTCCGGAATCTTTTTTCATTATTCTTGCAGGAAAATTTCTTAAGTTACAGTCTTAATTTGAAATGTGAATTTATTGAAGGAAATTTGCTGTAAGCTTGTAATTTAAATGTATATTAGGAGTTTTTAAAGAATTTCATAAACCCGAGTGACACAAATGGAAGTAGGTTACGTTACAGAGCTCTTAGGAATGTTTTTAGGATCCAAATGGACGGCAAACGAAAGAGGCTACCATTTGGTGGTAATAAAGGAAATTTTGAGAAGCCTTAAAAGTCTCGTGGCGGAGACTTCTTCATTTTTATTGCTCGGGCTTGTTAGCAGCAAATGGAAGTAGTCTTCATAAGACATTCAAATGGGTGTCATTTGGACTCTGCACAAAGCCAGTTTCAACCAAGATTCAACCTTCAACGCGGTGACATACCCATACCCTAAAGACTTGATTGTGCTGCTCGGGACTATTTTCCAATTTTGTGCTCTCTTCCAAGTCGTGGCGCCTTACTTGCTTCATTGTATTTTAAAAATATCAATTACTATGACTTAAGAAGTGACTACTCAGGTTACATGACATTCAAAAGTTGTACACAGAACTTGAAGTCGATTCGGATTTTATATGGAAAAGTCGACCAAATTTCCGGCTCTAAACCAGTGGTAGACAAACTTTTTTGTGTTGCGGCACACCTAGGTGGTAAGCCTCGACAAAAACTGCAGACGGTCAGTTGTTCATAGCATTTCTAAAATATTTTGGAGACTCATTAGTGAGCCGCGACACACAGGTTGCCTACCACTGCTTTAAACAGTTAATTAATTTTTTTTAAAACCTAATTTTTTTGCTAATTTTCCCCAACTTCCATTCTTCTCAAAATCTCTAAAAAAAATCAAGAATTAAGAAAATTCAATTAAATATAGCCCCAAACAGCATCAATTAGCATATATGACAATATTTAATCAATAAATTATCAAACACTCGAATAAACATTTTCTCATTTCCCCTCAATTTACTTTTAATTATTGATAAACAAATATTTATTGACAAAATTTATTGAATATCAATTGAGTCAGGCGTGTATAAGTTTAATAGTGACGTACATGAATCAATAAACTAATTAATTATTCATAAAATGGACGATTCTTAAAATGAATTTTGGTTGAATAAACTCAGGAATAAACCTTGAAGCAATATTCTTGTGACATTTACTGTCAATTTGCTTCCTTTTTTGAGGTTGAGCATTTTTAAAGGTTAAAGTTGTCACAATTTTTTTTAACATGAAACTTTTTTGAACTTTAATCATTTCCAAGAACTTGCTTTAACGTTCCCGAGCTACTCAACGTATGGAACCGCATTTGCTGCCATAATAATGGGGTCAAATCCGCCGACACGGTCCCGTTAGGATAACTGCCCGACTTCCGTTCATACGGCGCAGTGGTTCCATAACTAAAACTCAATGATGTGCTGCTCGGGTTCAGATTTCCTTTCCATCGCAACCCAGAAATAAAATCCAATTGTTCTCATATGAGTCTGAATCACAAAAATATGAAGCACAATCTGTAAAATTAAGCCACAAAGGGAATTTATGCATCCTCGCTAAATGAGATTAAGTCTTCTAAATTTCAATGGATTCTATAAATAAACACAACATTCATGCGAAATATGAATATGGCATGGAATATGGTTATGGGATTGCATAATAAAAGTTAAGTCATGAAAATGACATTTTTACTGAGTGAGAGTTGAGCTTATGCAGAAAACGAAGACTTTTGATGGTGGAGATTGTGAGATGTGTTTTGGGAAAATTGAAATACATAGACAAGATGATGAAAATCGATAGTCTTGGACTTTAATCAGTGCTTATTGCTGCACTCAATCTTAATTTCATGACCAATATTATGATGGAAATCGATTTAAGCAGCTTATATATTAGAGAAGCAATTTTATCACATGCTAAAGTATTGACTCATTTAATGGAATTGCAATTCCGATTCTGTAGCATTCAGAATAACAGTCTGAAATCTAAAATTTTCATAATATTTTCGAATATCTCAAATCGACTTCAGTGATTTGCAACTCTTTATTTTTTGCGGCATATCTTGGTGGTAAGCCACAAGCTCTAATGCATTCGGAATACGTTTCGTTGCATTTCTTAAAAATGTATGTCGCGGCGAACAGGTTGTCCAACATTGTGTCAATTGATCAAAAATCCTGCTACAGATTGGTGTGACTCTGATTCAAGGGCAAAGCCAATGGAGTCTTTTAAAGGGATAAACTCCATCCTCTTTCCAGGGGCGTATTTAGGAGAGAGGTTGAGAGCACCGAATTTTGGATCAATTAACCGACTTGTGCTTTTTGGAAATTAATCATTTTAATTGACAGACCAAAAAAGAGAGCACAGTCAACATAGAAATTTTTCTCATAAAATTTTCAAAATTTCCCAAAGTTTTCCTTCAAAAACTTCAAAATATTTACTCTATTCCAAGTACTACAACCCAATCTGTTTGAATAAACAACTACGTCAGCAATGTGGAAAGTCATAAAAAGTGTTCATTCAACAAAAAATTCATCTAAAGAATCACCAAACAAAAAATATTGATTTAAACGATTTATGAATGTTGAAAGCAAGCTCAATTCATTCATAGTAAGGAGCAAGTTCAAGCAATAAAAAATCATTCATAAGTAAGAAAGTTATAGCCAACAAAATGTAAGGAACCTTCCACAATAAATTTCATGTAAAAACCTTTACCGATTCATGAGAAAAAAAAAGGCAAAATAAATCAATAGAAATGAATGAACAAAAAAAAAGTAGAGAAATTGCATAAATTATGGAAGCATACATAGTGACATGACGTATATATGAGTGCTTTATTGTGTGTGTATCACTAGAATTATTTCAGTTCTACACGGAGAGAATAAAAATCACAAAAATTGCTTGTAAATGTGTGAATTATATGAAAAATTAATAGGAAATATAGGAAGGAATGTGTAATAGTTATGTGCTATAATTAACTACAGTTAAATATACATCAAGTTCAAAGACAATGAAGTGGGTTTTCATACTATTATTCTTTATTGGATTTATTGGCCATAAAGCACGCGGCAATTATGATGATCCGGCACCAGGTCGATCGCCAGGTCCGCCATTACAACAAACATCATCATCATTACAATTAGCAAATGACTTTTACTCAATTGAGGCGAGTCATGAAGCATATCGGCCTCACGAAACTTCAAGTAAATTACAACAACAGCAACAACAACATAATAATAATAATAATCCAGAAGTAGAAACGATAATGAACAATGAAAATCGATTTAGTGACATTTTTTCAAGTATGAGTCGTGAGAATATTGAATATCATGACAATCCTAATGAGAATCATGATTTTATTGCCACGACTGATGATGATGATGATGATGATGATATGGTTAACATTCATAGACATAACTTGATAATCAATAAATCAATTGAAATGATTGGAAGTCTCCAACAAAATGATAGCGACGATGAAACGGAATTAAATGCTCTAAAAAATTCATCATTGTCCTCACAATCGACACAACATGTCTCGAGTTCAAGTAGACCTAATTTAGATACAATCATGATGAATAGCATTAATCCGATTAGTGAAAATGAAACAATAAAAATGATGAAATTGGTTGAATCGGTTGGAAGTGATCAAAATAATGAAAATGGATGTGGACCGAGTGCTAAAATGTTAAAATATTTAAGTCTTGGTGATAAAGTTGTTAAAATTAATTTAAGTGATACAGATATGGAACAAAGAACATCCAGTGGAATGGAAAGATTACAAATTTACGTCACTCATGACGTCTTTAGTACTGAAACGAGTTTACTTGCTGGAATTATTTATAAAGGTAAGGTTTCCACCTTAACATTATTATTATTACAATCATATCGCCATAATTCTGTTCAATATTAACATTGCTCGAACAGTGTCTTGATTGAAATAAGCGAATAAAAAAAACTACACGACGGAGGTAACACGGGGGCTATGGTTTCGGGTCTATTAATCATTCATAAACAGAGAAGAAAATTATGAAAAAAAGAAAAGAATTTCTTTATTTTTGTTCATTCACCACATGGAGCTCAGAAAAGGGCTGTGAAAATATTACGTAACGCTAAAAATCGACTTAATGACCAGTGCGGGGGGAAGGGGTAAGCTGACTCGTTATTGGGATCGGAACCGGTAAGTTCCGTGAAAAGTCCCGCCCCGGTTACGGAAGATTTTTGGGAATTCGGGAAAGCATAGGAAAAGGTCCCGTCTCGAGCCCTCTTCTTCTCCCTAAGACCGTTACGTAATAAATGAACAACCCCAAACGACAACATCATGAATTTTATACTTGAAAGCTGTTAGAACGCATTTTTTATGTCTTCAAAAAATTAAGAACTCAATTTTTGTTCATTTAAATTTTTTAAAAATTTTCTTAGAATTTTTACACAAAGGAAAAAAAAAGTTTTTCTGAAGGAAATGAGGAAAATAAGGAAATTTTATGTTCAATGGGAAAAATAATTCCAAACTTAAAATTACTTTCTTAACTAAGAAAGAAAGAAAGAAAGAAAGAAAGAAAAGAACATTTTTAATGATTTTTTCCTGGAAACTCGACATTGAAAATTACTTTTCGTACTTTTAATAATGGTAGATTTAAAGTACTTAATTGGTTTCGAGTTGTGATTTGTGAAACTCTTATTGAGCAGTGATTTTATTTTAAATGATGTATCAAAATTGAGTATCGTGGCTCAAAGGTTGAGTTTCTTGTCTTATCTTCCTTGCTTATTTACTGCAGCCATCTTGATTTTGTGTTCCTGTGGAGTGGGAGATTGAATCAGTCGAAGTCTTACTCCAAAGCTGACAAAAAGTCAAATGCATGCCTTCTTGTGGTATTCTAATAAATACATTGGTGATGAATGTGCAATGTATCGGCTTTAGAGGCGTTTTCAAGGGAAGTGCCTCTTGTGTAGGAGTATTGAGGTTCAATACCTGCTTTGTATTGAATGCAAAAAATTTAGGGGGTTTGGGATTTTGCCTCTAAAACCCCTATCCAAATTGATTAGTTCACCCAAGGCTAACCTCCAGGATACTCCTCAAACCCAAAACATATCCAAATTACCTTTTATGTAGGGTTATTGGATTTACAACTGATAATTTATGAATTTGACAAGATCAAAGAAAGCAGCATAAGGTTACCTTATCGTTGGCTGTAAGGCACCAATTAATTCCAAAATTTTTGAAATAATTTCAAGACAAACAAAAAATTCCAAAACAGCACGATTAGTTTTTGTAGTTCTGACAACAAATCAGCTGCTATACCCAAAATACTATTGTACAACCACGCCATAAAACAAAATTCAAAAGAAATTCTTATATTTGACTGTGAGACGGAAACACGAGAAAGAATTTAAGACATACATTTATTTCCTTCCCATATGCACGATATACATACTCTCTTCATCCATAATGTATGGCAAGCAAGTCATAAATCATAATGTATGACGTCCTTTTTTTTCACTGATGACTCATTCTATGTGTATATACACATATTGACTATCTGCATACGTTGCTGAGAGGAATGAGAAAATATTGTTCAGAGTTGATGATTGAAATCGATTGAGTGTGCCTACATGAAATATTCAAGAACTACTCTAACTGATAGCTATGTGCTAAAAATGAACAGAACTGCCAAATGAATGTAATGGAAATAATTTTGTTTAGGCTCAATTAACCCCAATGAATATTTCATATCCATGTGACAACTTACTTCATACACAAAATTGACATCTTTGAGAGACAATAATAAGAAGCTCGTGCTTGTTTAAAATAAAACAGCCAAAATGTCCTTCAACCGCAAAAACGTCAATTCATATCACAAAAGTTCGTTGAACGAGTTGACATACGAACACTTTTTTTACATTCGACCATAACTATAACCGACAATGAAGGAAAAATGTTACGATAATGCCGGAACTTAATGAAATGTAAACGCTTGTAAAAGCTCACATTTGTAGGAAATAGAAAAGCGTGACAGAAACCATGACCTTGAAGTTTTTTTCACATCTCTTTTCCTCACTTCCATTTGTGTAAATTGAAATTGCTTGAAGAAAAAGAAGGCAAGACTAGTCTTGTAGACTTTAGATCAGTGGTGGGCAACTGTTCATTTTTCGAGGCACACCTTGGTCGTAAACCTTCAACAACCGCACGCGACTCATGACATTTCCAACATTTTTTGGCTACACACTTATGTGTCGCGACATCCATGTTGCCCATCACTGCTTTAGATCAATCCTTATACTCATTTGTTTCGTTCTTAAATGACATGGAAGTTGATTAAATTTAATTTTCATTCCAGAGAATTTTTACTCTTGTATATTTAAATTTCAAGTTTAAGTACTCTAGGAGAAGTAGTTTGAAAAGAACGAGAGAATATTTCAAGACGAATGGAAATTCTTTTCGCTTAGAGTATGGAATTTGTTGCTAAGGGCATTGCGGAAATGGGAAAAATATTTGCTTCGGGGCAAGGCTCAGACACTCAACAAAAAATTGTAGAAATTGTACAATTTTTAGAATTCGTATGGAAAAAATTGTGAAAATTGTAAAAATTGTACAATTTTCACAATTTCGCAATTTTTGTATGAAAAAATTGTAAAAAATTGTACAATTTTTACAATTTTCACAATTTTTTGATGTAAATTTCAAGAAACTAATAAATTTTATAATCCAATTAATAGATGAAAATCATTGTTTTGACAGCAGGAAAATTACTTTGTGAAAACTTGGAAAAGGTGAAAAATTTCTATTTTGACTAGATTTCTTGAAAACTCACGTTTTGATGCATAATTCATTGGCGAAATGCGAAATTTTTATTGTTTTACTTACAAAATGGGAAAAATATCTTGTAAATTGCTATTTTTCGCAATAATTTTATTAAACTAAGATAAAAACTTCAACGAAATAACAGAATTTTACCTCGGTTTTCTTAATTCAGATGAAAAACCTCTCGGAAAAGCCGAATTTTGCCTTGGTTTTCATATTTGGGGTGAATTACCCCTCAGAAAAGCCAAATTTTATCCCGGTTTCCATACTTGGGGTAAATTACCCCTCGAAAAACCCGAATTTTGCCTCGGTTTCCATATTTGGGGTAAATTACCGCTCAAAATAGCCGAATTTTGCCTCGGTTTCCATATTTGGGGTAAATTATCGCTCAAAATAGCCGAATTTTGCCTCGGTTTCCATATTTGGGGTAAATTACCGCTCAAAATAGCCGAATTTTGCCTCGGTTTCCATATTTGGGGTAAATTATCGCTCAAAATAGCCGAATTTTGCCTCGGTTTCCATATTTGGGGTAAATTATCGCTCAAAATAGCCGAATTTTGCCTCGGTTTCCATATTTGGGGTAAATTACCGCTCAAAATAGCCGAATTTTGCCTCGGTTTCCATATTTGGGGTAAATTACCGCTCAAAATAGCCGAATTTTGCCTCGGTTTCCATATTTGGGGTAAATTATCGCTCAAAATAGCCGAATTTTGCCTCGGTTTCCATATTTGGGGTAAATTACCGCTCAAAATAGCCGAATTTTGCCTCGGTTTCCAAATTTAGGGTGAATTACACCTCAAAATAGCCGAATTTTCTATATTTGGGGTGAATTACCTCTCAGAATAGTTTCGGTTTCCATATTTGGGGTAAATTTCCCCTCAAAATAGCCGAATTTTGCCTCGGTTTCTATATTTGGGGTAAATTACCCCTCAAAATTACCGAATTTTGCTTCATTTTCTATATTTGGGGTAAATTACCCTTTAAAATTTCCGAATTTTGCCTCGGTTTCTATATTTGGGGTAAATTACCCCTCAAAATTACCGAATTTTGCTTCCGTTTCTATATTTGGGGTAAATTCCCAATCAGAAAAGCTTAATTTAGCCTCGGTTTTCATATTTGGTGTGAATTATCCCTCAGAAAAGCCTAATTTTCCCTCAGTTTCCTTATTTTGGGTGAAAAATCCCTTTAAAAAAATAAATTACGCTTTAATTTTCATATTAAGGATGAAAACCTCTCGAAAAATTCAAATTTCGTCTCTATTTTCTTATTTGGAGTGAAAAATTCCTCATGTAAACCAAATTTTGCCTTATTTTTCTTAAATTAAAATGAAAAATCCTCGGAAAAGGCAAACTTCATATCAATTTTTCATATAAAAAGATAAAAATCCTATGAAAAATCAATTTTTCACGTACATTTTCCAAATATGAAAATAATTCAAACCAGTTTATGTTAATTAGAAAATTGTACAATTTTGTCAGTTTTGTATGAAAAAATTGCGAAAATTGTACAATTTCTACAATTTTCACAATTTTTATATGAAAAGATTGTAAAAATTAGAAAAATTGTACAATTTTTACAATTTTCACAATTTTTGTATGAAAAAATTGTAAAAATTGTAAAAAATTACAATTTTGGTTGAGTGTCTGAGCCTTGCTTCGGGGGGAATTTTAGCGCATTTAAAATGGAGTTGAATTTGAATTTTTGAGATTTAAACTAAAGGGGGATTGATTGGTGGATTTGTCAACTGATCTACTGATGATCCTTAAGAAATAATTTTAAACCAGTGCTACTCAAATTATGTTCCTTGACACTCTACTGTGTTGTGATACGTTGACATGATTTAAAATGTATCACGACAAGATGATTCGATCTCAAAAATGTCTTGCCACTGTGATTTGATCTTAAGTGTGCCGTGATAATGTAATACGTTCCAAGTGTGTCTTAAATGTGTCATGACACGATCTCAAGTATGTCGTGACACAGCGATTCGATCTCAAATGTAACGTGACACGATCTCAAGCGTGTTGTGACACTGTGGTACGATCTCAAGTGTGTTATGATACGGTGATACGATCTCAATTGCATTGCGACACACTGACACTGTTTTAAATGAGTTGCAAAAAGCTACAGAGACACAATAAACATGAACATTTTTGGACTTTTACCAAAAAAGTAAAGACTATCATTACTAAGCTAAGTATTTTAATGTCCTACATGCTGAAATTTTTGTAGACCATTGTTTTACAGCAACAAAACATAAAAGCTCATTCATTCTAAAAGTTCCTCATTACTTGAAATTCTCAGTAATTAAGCAAACAGTCATCAGAAGTCACGCTTAACAAAATAGACCAAACATGTTTCTCTTTACTTCCATAAATCGTACAAAACAGTTTTACTCTCATAACATATATATCACGTGACAAATAAAAATAGTTTATTTCTGTCTCTTAAACTTCTTGGTCACATTCTATCGATTTCTTTAGTTTTTTTTATTGCTGCTATCGTGAATGGCATGCTACATTCTGAAAGAATTTTCTTATTCGCTTCTGCCTTACATTTTCATGTAATAGAAGCGGAAAAAAAGTGAACTGAAAAACGTACGGACTTCAATAATAATGCTCATGCCCTTGTCTTACTTTCTTCCTTCATATTACATTGGATTTATAAGTTCACTGCTTGAGATTTAATTGCCAACACGATAATGATAGAGTTAATATATATTTGTTGACTTCAAGAATAACGTCCACTTCGCTAACAATAATATAGCAGTTACAATATTTTTTTTCATGGACACAGTTGACGAATGGATGTAAAATAAAAGCCTGTGTGGAATAACAAAAATCGATTTCGAGCCAATTCTTTGCGTCACAAAAACATGGAAAAAGAAGGAAAACACAAGAAGAGATGAAAAATTTTCGATAATTTTCATGTCATACACAGAAAAAGGAACTTCCCTTCAGATGTCCGAAATTAAAACAAAAAATGTTCAGGTGCTCAACTATAGTAAATTTTAGCAGTTTCTATGTGGGGATTATTAATCAAGATATCGTCAGCTGATATGCCATGAAGTGCTTTTATACGCCCACTTAATATACAACATTTTATATACAAATAGTGGAATTCATCGATTTTTTAACGATATTTGGACTAAGGTGGGACTTTGTGGTGTTGCTATTGAGAATTTTTCAACTTGAATTGGACTTTCTTAATAACTTACAACAACTGTTGAACTGGACGTAAAAAAATTACATGGCTTTGAGGGAGGAATGGAGTTCAGACAAGTTAGTAGATAGATCTGAGCAGCATAGATAAGAAAAGTTCGGTCATGACTCCTTGAAGGACGATAAGGAGTCTATTTGGCGTTGAAAGATGTGATTGGGTTTCTTACTTACTTACTTCGCTGGCTATTCAGAATTGTAATACATGGCTTCCCATAAATGTCGTTTAAAACTAGCTCTATCGCTGGCTTCCGCTTGCCAATTCCCGATTTCAAGTTCAATACTATCTCGATTGGCAGCTTCCTTACCTAAGGATGGTTTCTTAAAAAGCAAAATCGTATGTGTCTTTTTAAAAGTATGCCTTATCTTCCGAAATTATGTACTCCGAACTGCATGCGACTTTCAAATGGTTGCCAAAAGGAGCTTTGTATCATCTGGGATGACTTTTAGAACCAGAAATGACACAAAATATGTTTTCAATTAAAAATTGTATTGAACAAATTTATCAAGTTACAAAATTTAGCCCGATCTGCACTCATTGATATCTTGCAACCACGTTACCGAGACTATAGTTTTCTAAGCACTAAGTGGTGGACAATGGATGAATTTGTTCCTTTTTCTAAATTTGCCACCACTTGACTCTAAGTACTACATTCTCGATAGCACTTCAATGTGTTCCAATCGGGCAGGTGCCTTTTAAAATATCATTGCATTCCTACTTTATAATCGTCGTAAATATAAAGGATTCCACTTGAAATGTATCTGATTTATATTGTCCAAGCTTTCTTATATAATTTCCTTCTTTTTATCAAGTTTTCACAAAAAAGCAAGCATTCTAAAAAGAATTGTCCTTGCCAATTCATCGTACCCGTTGCATACTTCCGCTCTCATTCTTTCTTTTATAAAATAGTACGACAATTCAAAATTCAACAAACTTTAGTCTGACCACCCCTTTACTCAGCTAGTAGACAGCCTACGTTATTATAAAAATTACATAAATATCTAAGCAAATAGACGCGACAAACAAATGAAAATATTTTCATGAATGGAAGCGAAACGTTAGTCAGCACAAAAGTGTTGACCACTAATTATGAAAATAATTACATTTATGAGAATTTTTGAAAAGGTTATATAATTGCTTTTGTGAGCTACACACTCGAAATGTCCAAATACAAATTCTGATGAAGTAATTTTGGTATTATGCGTACACACATCCACATACACACCCACTCAGTTGAGTCATAAAAACGTGAT
This sequence comes from Chironomus tepperi, assembly GCF_022539635.2. NCBI lineage: Eukaryota > Metazoa > Arthropoda > Insecta > Diptera > Chironomidae > Chironomus > Chironomus tepperi. The sequence continues at coordinate 566,715 of NW_027226215.1, forward strand.
ATGCTCAACGAAAATCAATAAATTGGTGGTTAATCCTTAAAAAGCTCAAATAAAGTAAAATCAGCTATAAAAATGACATTAAGGCAAGAAGAGTGGTAAATCGATATTGAAATTTAAGGAATTTTTCTGCTTTTCCTTCCATTTTCATGTTTTTCTTTCTTCCTCACGATTTGTGTACATTGATTTAAGTTTTGCTTTTGTGGAGATATTTAGTTATGATGTTCAATAGTTTAGAGGTTGATGTGGTATGGTTGTATGTTTTGAGATCGTGGAGATTGAGACAAAAATATGTTTGGCGATGATAACAACCTTAAAATACATTTGATTTCCGAATTTTCTTCGTAATTGAGTGTTTACTTACTGTTCTCCTGTTTGCTTAGATACTTTATGTCTTAATCTTCATTCCTAAGTCTTTTTCAGAGCCTAAATTAGTTAAATATCACCAAATATCACTAAAATGTCCTAAAATGCTTTATTCATCTCAATTTACGAATTAAATACGTCTGATCAACATGAAGTTGACTCCCCGTTTCGATAAACATAACGAAATAAATTTCGAATTTCCAATAACCGTTAAATTGATTAACACTCTAAATTCATTGAATTTTATATAAAACTATCATTATTTGAAGCAATGAAGCTGTGTAACCTATATGTACCAGATGTCACTTACGAATGACACCATAACATCCGAAAAAAATGTCTGTGACTTGCATGAAAACCTTGACGAGTCATATCAGCTTACACACATGAAGCCACTTTTTTCCAACCATTATTCACATACCTTTTTTGTCATGCTTTCCTTTCAATAACTTTTTTTTTGTGTCTGATGTAATCGTTTAAATTTGTTCACGCTCTTACTCGCACTTCTTTTTCCATCGGTTTAATTCAATTTCTACGCTTTTGAATTGAACAGAGCAAAAAAATATTATTATTGTCATCGATGATGACGAACGGAAGGGAGGGGAGAGAAGAAAATGAAATTTGAAATGATGAAAGTTTTTATGCTCTTTGAGAATATTTAGAGATATATCTCCCCATACAATGATATTTCCATATCTATCTTATCATTTTTCTCTGTTAAACTTTCATTTGTTTTCTTTTCGATTGATTTCAGGCTGGGTTTATATTCCTAATTGATGTATTGCTTACATTTATTTATTTATTTTGTCCCTTAATGTTGTTTTTCTTGGAAATTTTTAATGACTTGGGGAAAAATTTAAATGTGATTGACCTACTTTGAAATAAATTGATTTATTATTGAGGAAATTTTGGGGGAATGAAGTTGTCGATTAAATATAGAATCAAGATTTTAAGAAATTTATTACGGTAGGGGTAAGAGCGTAACCAGAATATAACGTAACAATTTAGTGGTAGTTTGGGAATTTAATCTCGAAAAACCTTAGAAAATTGAGAAATTTTGTCTAAATAGAGCACTGATGTCATTTTTTTTGTGTCACGATACATGTCGTATGGTTGTAAGTCACGACCAAAATTGCACACTTTATACCGCGGCACAGAATTTGGAAAAAACTGTAATAGAGGAAGGTTCTGGCCTCAAGCAACTTTCCGCTTCGATAAACATCAGTAATGCAGTGGTCAAGCAACACTACGTAGTCGATAGAGCAACGCTTGTCACTGTGTTAATGACAACATGTGACTGTCACGGCACCGTCACAATTGATAAAGGCTCATTTTTATGATTTAAAGTATAACTTGCCGCTTCACGCATTTAAAGATAGGAAGGTGGGGATGGGTAAGTTGAGAGATTTTCGGCGATTTCTACACCACGTGATTTCCAAGAATTTGCCCAACAATTTCCTAAAAATCCAATTTTCAAAAGCCAAATTACCCAGCAGTTGTTGTCATTCAAATTTCTTCTAACTTAATTCCAAAATAAAACAAGCCTAAATTAAGTTCTTCAAACTTTTGTGTCTGTCAAAGAAAGTTTTTTTCTGAAAATATAATTAAGTTATGGTTCTGTTAAAATATTTTATTCACAGAATTTCATTTCTCTTGACACAGCCAAAATGAGAAAAATTATAAATGCAAACATAAATTAAGCTCGTCACACGTGTGTGACACAATCGAAATAAAAAATTTGATGTTGAACTTTTCTAAAAATAATTTACCATAATGGAATTAGCATGTCAAAACAGTGAAATGGATATTAATATAATTTAGGTCAATTGTCTTTATGTCGTTCTGTCGCTCTGTTGTTTTGTTGCTCTGTCATACTATCATTTTGACACACTGTTGTCTTGTCACACTATCGTTCTGTCACACGGTTGTCTTACAACACTGTTGTTCTATTCTTCTGCCACTGTCACACTGTCGTACTGCCTTTCTGTCAGTCTGCCGTTCTGTCCTTCTGTCACTCTGTCGCTTTGTCATTCTTTCACACTGTCGTTCTGAAACTCAATCGTTCTGTTGTTCTGTCACTATGTCGTACTGAAGTTCTGTCATATTATCGTTCTGTGGTCCAGTCAAGCCACACCACCATTTCATAACTTTTCTTCGAGCACTTCCCACGATGTTTGACGGGGTTTCATTCTAGTAAGACAATAAAAAAATTTCAACTGTATTATATGTCGTGTGAGTTTTATTACTCAAAGTTTAATATAAAGTCACAAAAAAAAAACTGCCTGAAAAAGAGATGAACACCTTTAGTCGAAATCAATAAATACCGTAAAAAAAATTCAGCATAAAAAAACTTTCAAAACTTTTTCAATTTTATATTTATTTCAAGTCATACTGCCGAAGTAATAAATTCCAATGTGATATCATGACAAAATGTTTGTCAAGCAAATAAGCAACAACAAACAAAACAAAAAAAAAATCATAAGCTTGTGAGGAAAATACATCAACAAATGGAAAATGAATAAAATATAGGCAAAATAAAGGAAAAAAACAATAAAATTCATAAAAAACGGAAATTTTTTTTCATACGGGAAGCATTTTTCCTCATTTCATTCCTTTCACCATGAATTATAAATGGTAATGAAAATGTAAATGGATGTGAAAAATTTTTTTTTTATTTCATATTTCATTAAGAGTTTTAATTAGATTTTAATGAAGTTTCTAGAACAAAAGAACTTATTGTGAGTTAATTAGGATTTTATACATGTTAATTGCATTTTTGCGCTTATCAACCCGCAGTTTTATTGCTTTTAAGATTCGAGGAAATTCTGCATGAATAAGCTGCATTTTTTTATTGCTTAATTTAAGGGAGAATTGTTGGAATGAAGAGCTAGTTGCATGCTTTTTTGAAGCGTGAATTTGAATTTTTATTTCCTACAGCTCCGTGGTTTATGTTTTAACAGTCGTATGGATATTCCACACTGTAAAAATAGAATAAATTAATAAATTTCAATTCTTTTTAATGAAGTATTCAGAAAGTTTTAAAGAAACTTATAAAAGTTGAGTTCTTAACGTAAATTCAAGTTTTAAAAAGTTAACGAATGTTAAAAATTTAAAAAAAGTTAGGTTCAAAAATAAAGTTCAATAATTCATTGTTTGTAAACAATTGAAAATAGGACAAATCCGCCAAGTTCAAAAAGTGCAAAAATTTTGTTTTTTACAAATTTTTCTTTAACTCAGCACTTAGAGTAATATTGTGGTACCAAATGAAGTGTAATAACAACAAATAAACAATTTAAGGTGATATTCTGATGCTATAAGTCACTTATTACAGAGAAAATTTGATTTTTCGAGCGTCAATCGATCCTGCACACAAAAAATTATTTTCTAAAAATTCAAATAAATGTTTAATTAGCTATCTAGACGGTATAAGCTCGTTTAATTTACCTTTCAAATGTGCAATTGTATCGAAAATTTTCATCAAGTATTAAGTAATCTAACTTAATAAGACAAAATTAACAAAAAATAGCGTCAATCGATCCTGCAAAATCGATTATTGCAAAACAAATTCACGAAAATTTGGAATGTTTACAAAATTAATTTTACTTAATTTATGATTTAAGCATCATTTTATCGTGCCTAATAATAGAATTATGTTATTTGTTGATGTTAAAATTATGTTTTGAATGAGAACTTCGTCTAAAAACGTCTCAAATTAGTTTTTGGTGCCAACTTTAACGAACTTTTCGGAATTTGAAAAAAATAACAAATTTTGTCAGTTTGTGTTTTCTGCGGATTTGCTCAATATGATAAATTCACATTTTTTGCTTTATCTATACAGATGTAATGTTGGGTAACATAGATTGTAGTTCATAGGGCAAGATTTTGACCAAATTTTACTGAATTCAGCAGATTCTCAAGAATTTTCTCTCTAATTCTACGAATTTACTATCTACGACTTTCGAGTTACCACACCAAAATTGACCCAAATGCCTTCTTGATTACTCCACAGAGGCATTTACTTGAATTTTATAGATCCACTCAATAGTTCAAAGTTCAACTACTATAAACTCCGTACCCGCACTTGAAAAATCCTCATTTATATCCACATTTCCCTCTAAGATCAATATCACAAAGTTATTGCAAACTTTTTTCTACTTTTTTACTTCTAAGCCTTCATAAAATAACTTGAAAATAACAAGATATAGAAGAAAATAATCCAAGTTAATCCCTCCTCAAAATCAAACCAATAAAGTGCTTCTTACTGTTCAATAAAAAAAACTTTATTTTTTTTTTTTCTTTCCTTGAAAAGTTTTCAATCTCAAAGCAATCATAGTACGGAAATGAAATGGATCAATAAATTGCGAGAAATACGCTATTTACAGTTGATACTTCACGGTGAAATTGAATTTCCTGAATTTATTTACGGTAATTTGTAGAGTAAGAATTGTAAATTGTGAATTTTGTGGTTAATTGTGGATTTAAATTGATTGCTTTGTTTCAACTATTGATGTTACGGTACTTTACTGACAGTACAATCTGGTAATAGTTTAAATGTAGTTTAATTAAAACGACTTTCTTACGGATTTATAATTATTCGCAATAATGTTTATTCTTCGAAGTTCAAAAACAGACTAAATTTTTGTTTATAAAAGGGCTTTCAACTATGTATAATAAATATTATTCAAATCTCAAATGACCGTTACAATCGTCCGTTGAACTTTAAATTCAGATTAAATCGAAGCAAATCAATATTTGCTGCGCTGATTGCAATTAAAAATCAAAACAAAATGACTTGTGCATTAACAAAACTCAACACAAACTACAACTTTCATGATTTTTCTCACATCCACAATAAAGTGTGCATTCAATTAAGAAAATCGATTGATTAAAACTTTTTTTTACAGATCTACCTACATCCCTTATTTGCAATCAATTTTCCTCTGCCTTCATTTTCTTCGATTTCCTTTTTTTTTTCATGACCTCAAACTCATTTATCAATATAACGATGCTTACTCAACAGATTAATACACCCTTATTCCTTATCAATTTCATCGTATTGTAATCTCAATAAAATATTATTACGGAGATATCGAAATGATACAGTAATTCTCACTATTTGTCGACGAATGAGTCTGTAAACGTAGATTAATAGAGTCAATAGTCAAGAAGGATATAATGTATAAGATGCGATGGATGTGAATGAGGAAAGTGAAGTGGAATTATTTTGTGTGCAACTGAAAAGACTGTAATAAATTCTCAAATGGTACTCTTGCGACACTTTATTGCTTTCAATTTCAATGAACACTTTCATTAATTTATTTATAACGATGAAAAAGATAGAAGTACTTCAAGTCTTATGGTTTTTAAGGATGAGTTGTTGAACTGACTTTAATGAGGCGCATTTTCAATAGATTTGTAAAGTTTAAAGCAAAGCACGAATACGACATCAATTTTTATGAAGTCGAGACGACATTATGTTCTAGAAATACAAATCTATAAGCTAGCTTTTCTTTTCTGTGTTTGAAATTCGAGATAATATTAAAACCAATAAACCGTTAAATTGAATTTTAAAAATTCAGTTCAATTTTTGAACTTTAAATTATGCAAACAATAAAACGTGTAAAAATTAAATTAAATAGTTTAAATAAGTAATTAACAGTGAATAATAGTGATTATTAAGTTTAAATGATAGATAACTGAACTTAATCATATGTCTGACAGTGAAAAATCTCAAAAAGCAGCTAAAAATAGAAAAAAATTCAAAAAGTTTTTTTTTGAAAAAATTTAATACATTTTGATAGAAATTGGATACAATAAGCATGCTTTTGTATAGTCTGCAGACATTTTTGCCTATAGCTAATCATATATTGGTATGGATTACATCTAGTTAAAGTAAATATGACAAGATATGACAATATACACGATTTATCCAAGATGAGTCGACAATTTTTTATACAAAATATCCACAAGAATAGAAAAAGTGCCAACAATACTATTTCCGTACTTTACAAATCCAGTTCCTTCGAACATCAACGCTATAGAATGTGAAACACCGAAAAGATCATGAAAAATGAACGTAGACGAATGGTTAAAATGTCGAGTCCATGAAAAATGACTTTCGGCAGTGACTATTGACGTGAAAAAAGGTAAAATTGATCCTTCAAATGGGCACATACACAAGATTTCTCATACACAATTGATGGAATTTTATTCACAAAATTCTTAATTCCATTTATTTTGACTCGAAAGAAGTCAATGTTAAGACAAATGAACCGATTGCTGAAATATGACTTTGAATATTTATGACTTAAACTGCTCGTTCTTTTTTTTGTTGCGAAAATAAATTACACGATTGAATGGATTGGATTTGAAACGGAAAAAGAAAAGCCATTAAGTTTGGATGAAAAATCATAAAAAAATATATATTGAATAAGTTTCCTTTTCCTTCAATTCTCAGTAAACATTGGAGGAAGGGGACGGAAATAAGGAAACAAAGTGAACGAGTTAACTTCAAATGGCACATTTTTTGAAAGATTCTTGTTTTGGCTTTTCATGTTAAATATACAAACGTAAAACACATTTAACATAAAAGGCATTCGCACAATCAAAATATTTGAGCATAAAAATTGAAACACTTGTTTTGAAATATGAAAAACTTTTTGGTTTATAACATAAAGTTATGGTTTTGTAGGAGGTTATTTAATTTGACTGGGTGGCTGAAACAGATGTACAAATGATGTACATGCATGTTGTGGTTTAGCAAAAAATACATAACCACATGCATGTATTTTAATTCTTGTATAATCCAATGTGCATCAATCATAGTGTGTAATTTTATGGCATGAAGCTCTTAATCACTTACCGGATATAGTTGTACAAAAATTATGGTAGTTTTAGTTATGCTGTACAGCAGAATTAACATATAAAAGTTTTAAAATGTGGACATGAACAATAATTAATTAGAATCAGAGAAGTTGACTTGATGACGAAGAAGTCTGGAGATTTTGAAATTGAATGTGATGTCTTTAAGGTTAAGGTTAGTTATTGATGTGAAAGAACTCATACTAATTTACTTATACTCAACTCAGCTTGACTTGATTCGACTCAACTCGGCTTGGTTCGACTCGATTCGGCTTGGCTCGGCTCGATTCGATTTGGCTCAGGTCGGCTTGGCTCGACTCGACTCGATTCGGCTCAGCTCGGCTTGAGTCGACTCGACTCGTCACTGTTTCGTTTATCGCCAGGCTGCGCCTCTGGAAATATCATATCTACGCAAATTATACTATACGCTGTTGAGCTTTACAATTCCACAATTCTGAGAAATACGTCAAAGAGCTTCCTTTGAATTTAAGCATGCATGAAAATCTCAAAAATTACAGAGTTAAATTCTACACAAGCATTCAGTCACACTCATAATAAATTACTCAGCAATCAAGATTGCAGAAATTATGAATCTTACAGAGTTAAGCTTCGTGATATGATTACCCACATAACTCCTTAACATCAGAAAATTATAAAAAAAAAATCCACAAAGCATAAATTCCTTCGAGAAATTCACATCAAGTTTCGTAAATCTTACAACTTCTATGCTTTTACTTCATTCACATGTTTATGCCGCATAAAATTTTCTTCTTTTGCTTTTCTCCATTAGAATAATTCTTATCTTGATATGAGATAAGCTTCTCTCATAAGCAAAACAACATAAAAAATTTGAAAACAGCAAAAAACTTCCATTCTTCTTTAATTTTCACAATCTGTTGTAATAAATTAGCGCTATTAATGTTTTTTTTGTGTAATGGTAAGCAGCAAAAAATTAAGAATTGTCGCTGAAAGTGCTGTTCATGCAAATCACAAAACATCTCAATAAATAGAGTTTATTTTTTTGTTATAATGCTGATGGGAGCCGTAATAAGGGGAACCCTTGTAAAACAGACTTGGCTCGACCCAACTCGACTCGGCTTTGTTCGACTTGACTCGGTCTCACTCGACTCCATTCGGCTTAGCTCGACTCGACTCGGCTCAGCTCGATTCCATTCGGCTTAGCTCGACTCGACTCGGCTCAGCTCGACTCCATTCGACTTAGCTCGACTCGACTCGGCTTAGCTAGACTCGACTCGGCTTAGCTAGACTCGACTCGGCTTAGCTCGACTCGACTCGGCTTAGCTCGACTCGACTCGGCTTAGCTTGACTCGACCCGGCTTAGCTCGACTCGACTCGGCTTTGCTCTACTATATTCGAAAGACTAGATTTGGAACTGAAAAGCCCCCAAATTCACATAAGCTCCCTTTTTTCAAATTTGTTTGCTTCGCTACTGATTCTTTAGGAAGAAAAAATTAATAAAAAAAAGTCTTTTGACTCTCTTTGTATCGCTGAAATTAAGCTTCATCGGGCTAGACATTATGGAGTCGACAATAAATTGCGCGGCAAAACTAGAGAGAAAATTTTTCTTATCATGCAATCTCAATTCTTTCATATTTTCATATTCATATATTATACATTTTAGTGCTAATACTATTTCATGTTAAGAATTTCCCTCCTACTTCTACATATTAGTCGATATGTTGTTATGTAAACTGAATATTTTTTTTGTATGCGAAATAAGCGGAAAACATACATGTATATTATGGAGTCAGGGTGTGCCAATGGACGATAATTTTTGGCTACTGAATGGACACAAAAATAAAGAAAATTTGACCTAAAAACATTTATTCCGGTGCGATAGTATTCTCATTTGTCATATTTTTTTGAGGCGTAACTGGCGATTTTGATTCTTTAAGAAGAAATTTTTATGTTGCGGTGAGAATTCTTATTAATATATACCAAAAGTCTATTGGAAGAAGTAGACTTGGAGTAGACAAATAACTTTGAGTAAGGGGCCATTTGTTTATTACGTTTAGGAAGGGGAGAAATGGATAGGGGATGGGGTTAATTTGAACTTCTAAGTAAACGTAATAAGTAACGATCCCTAATGTCCTTAGGTTTGTGCGAATCCTTATCATACCCAAACTACTTTATGCAAATATTGAAAAATCGGCTTCCGGTAGGAATCAAACTCACGACTTTACAATTTACTTGGTTCATATATGAATCTGGATTAGTGCTTTACCACTCGGTCACAGAGACGTTACTCTTGTAATGATAGAATTGCCTATATCTTCCTTAAAAACTATTTTGTGACAGTCCCGAACGTGATTTCAATTAATGTATCTGTATTATGGACTTCCGATTTTGATATTGCCTAGTAGAGTTAGGGTCAGATTGTCTCTTAGTTAAGGTTGGATTACCTTATTTAGGGAAGCTTAGGAACTCTAATTTAATCCGATTTCAATCATTTTGATAAATTATATATCTTTAATTGCCTATATTCATCATACTTTCCCTTCACTTTTATCAAGCACTAAGTCATCTAGCCTATTGGCACACCCTTGCCCTCCTAGGTTCAAATTATCATAACTTTTATTCAGTGTTTCATAAAAATAACAGAAAAAAGAAGAATTGAGGGGAAATTACATAGCTTTGACGGCATTTAAAGGCATCTCCGCTCATTTCTTCACAACAATGATCATGACGGCGATAAAGTAGATAGGAAGAAAGCAAAGGGAAAAAAGAGAAAAAATTTTTACGATCAAATTGTAAAGATTTTTTTCTTCGTATTGAAGGCAAAATATGTCTCAATATTTTGTCGTGTGGTGGATGTTGAATGAAGCGATGAGCTTCATGCTCCATTTGGAAAAACACATGATAACAGATGATAACAACCGCTACATACGTAGGGATGAAGATGTTTTTGGTGGATAAATGGTAATCGATATTTATTGTTAGGATTTTTTCGGGTATTTAGATAAACTTTTTGAGGATTTAAGGAATTGAGACGAGGGAATAAGAAATTCAAAATTGTTGTCAGTATGAAGCAAGGTTCGAAAATTGCATGAAAATATGCGAATACAGTTTGTAAGTCTTGCATGCAATTGTCGAACCCTAGTATGAAGCCTTTGACAGTCTCACACGAGAATTCCATTAAAAACTTTTCATATACAAACTAATTCGAATTTTCCAATCATAACATGAACAAACAACATTGACATCTCCAAAGAACAGCATAAAAGTTAGTCTAATATCCTGTCTACAACTATGACACGCATTGTTTACTTCTATGCTTGCTCAAAAGCCAAACGATTAAGATTTATTCAAACACAAAATCGATTTCTTTATCAGCTAAGATCAGTGGTGGGCAACCTGTGTGTTGTGGCACTCCGAAAATGTTTGGAAATATCGTGAACCGTATATAATGTAAGGTTTCGGTCGAGGCTCACTACCAAGGTGCCCCAAAAATTGAAAGGTTGTCCACCCCTGCATCATACTCAAGCATCTAAACTATATGATAAAATACTATGAACGGGATAGATAGGAAGACTTAACATATTGAATTTATCTTTCTCATTTTCACTCATCGTCTGAGTCTGAATTGTGTGGATTTATGAAAATAGGGATTTACGTGCATTTTAAATCAACAAGAACGAACTAAGCCTGAAATGAAATGCGGAAAAGTCCTCATAATAAGCACATATTGACTTTTCTGTATTTGTGGCACTTCCAAGCAATTGATTTTTAAGCTACATAATGTAATTTAAAGAAGATGGGATAAAGTGATACATGCTGGGCTTCGCCTCGTTCTTCCTCACTTTATTTCGCTTGAAAAACTTTAACTGCTTTTAAATAAAATGTTCACGTGACGTGGCTTCATGGATATATAACGTGACTTCATGAATTTTTAAAATATTTCTTGCATTTTTTATTGTAACTTCTGCAAGTTCTGTGGATTTTTTTCTTCTATGGCTTATTTTCTCATTCGTGAAATTGGAAGTTGATTCTGAAAAATGCAAATATGGAATGTATGGAACTATTGAAGAGGCATGCAATTGAAAGCATCTGTGGCTTGATTCGAATCGAAATATATTTCAATATCGAGAATATTTGTTGTATAAAATATGTGTCGTATTGTAGAAAGTAGGATAAAAAGTTTGAATATTTGTGTCAGGGGTGTGCATTTGATTAACATACTATTCCATACTATTCAACTCCACATTTCCAATACAGCAGCTTTATGAATAGCAAACCAAGAGTCATGTAGAAATAATTTTGCAAAAGCGACGTACAATGTGCTTGAATCAGCTAAAATGCAGTACAAAGTCTCAAAATTGAGAGTCTAAAAATAGTATAACGATCATTTGAAATTCACATTTTATTGCTTCAATTTAAACATAACTTGAAGTCAACTTCAAGTTAATCGAACAAAGTTAATCCGTACATTGCGAAAAAGAAAGCATTTTAGGGCATTTTAGTGAATTTTATTTAATTCGAACGAATTTAAACAAATTTAAAGTCTGATGATTATTAACATAGGAAGACTAAGACACGAATGATGTGAATAAAGAGAAAAAATAGTAAACATAAGCCAATAATAGTCGCGAAAACTCAAATCTAAAATATAGAACAAAACAAAATGTCAATGATCTTTCACCCTAAAAATTCCTTTAAACAATCACATTTTAGTTTTGAATAAAATGCTGCCAGTATTATGTTGGCAGGACTCCCAATAGAACATAACAATAGTAACATAGTTTTAACTGAAGTATTTACTTTGTTATCCTGATCAGTAAACTTTACAACATTTGACACTTTTTGGTATGTTTCATGGCGTCGAGACGACAGTTTACATACTTAGAGCTGATTTGCCAATTTGATGGTTTGTTCCCTGATCAGACCCTAATAGACAGAGCTTTCTCTGCCTAAATATGCTACATAGTTGAGCATGCTCTGAGCTTATTCAGTTCTTAACTGCAAGTCCTTTGTCTAGATCCAAATTCTAAATCCTAGATTCTAAAACAATAGTCTGTTTGACCATCATCCAGACATAATTTCAATTTTTGCCATTCATATATGCTCTGCATGAAAATGATCTAAATAAAGAAAACATATAATAAGCTTCTATTACCATCATGTCTGCCTGTAAAGTCTTTAAACTCCATGCTGTCAAAATACTATCAAAATTACTTCTAACCACAAAAATCTCTTAACATCTATTCATAAACTAATTCAGTCTCTTGCTTAAAATTTTCATTTTTCTACTCATAAAATCTCAAAGCATCTGCTATAAAGGTATAAAAGATAATGAAAATTCCCGAATTTTCCTTCACTCAATGTTAATATAAACTTTCACAATGTGGTTCTTTAATTACAAACTCTTAACATGCAATAGAAAATTTATAATTTTTTTGGAAGAAAACATTCGTTGAAGGAAAAAAAAACAAAATATTTATAGCATTTTCTCACGAAGATTATTAGTAACGGAACATCGAGAGGAGATTCAATGAAGAAAGTTATCCAATAAAAAGTTTCGTTTCATTTCGTTTGTTAGCACATATCATTTTTAATGAAGCAAGTGTTGAGGATCCTTGTTGAAATTTCGAGGGTAATTTGAGATTTGTAACGGTTTTCAAAGATTTGAATTTTCGAAATTGTGCAAACTAAAATGAAATTTTGATTTTTTAACATTTTGGATTTTAAAAGAAAAAGAATTTCAGATTTTTAACGTTTTTTTAAAATTTGAATCTTTTTACTAAACAAAAATTCAAAAATTCGATTTCCGCTCAAATCTAACAAATTTATCAACTGACATTCAGCACAAATTTTAAATTTTTGCATTTTTAAAGTTTAGAAAAAATTTGAAATTTTAATTTTCTGCTGTCATTTTAATTTTAAAAGAAAGTTTGAAATTTGTAACGGTTTTTTAAAATTTAAATTTTCCTAACTTTACACAAATTAAAAAATTAAAATTTCCATTTAGGAAATTTCAATAAAATTCTGCTAAAATCTCCACAACAGCAGCATATTATAGCTTTAAAGAGTAATAGTGAACATAATGAAGAAATATAGACATGTCTTTATATCTGTTCATTTGTTGTTATTGCTCATCCAGCACAAAACTTTTCCACAACTTTGTGACAATAACATTTCTTGGAAAGGGAAATAAGCTGGAAAGTTTCGTAGTAATTTTGTTTTATTTTGGTTAATTCGAATTGATAAAAGTTTTTTTTGTTCCTCAATTCAGCATTTTTGTTGTTCTTTGTTCTAATTTAATTTTACCACTGCCGGTTATTAGACATAATTTTGAAATTATTCAATGATACCAATACTGAGTGCATTCAACTTTGTGGATTGCTGTTGTATCCTTGAAGTTTATTCTGAATTTAAAATGGAAGTAAAGTTTTAGAATTTCTAATTTTCTAATTTTACAAAACTCAAAATTTTCACTCATAAATTCATTTAGTTTTTAATGGATGTTTGAAAATTTTATTATAAATTATTTTGTTTAGTTTTTCATCTGTAATTAGAATTTAAATACTAAAAAAAAGAGTATAAAGTTTTTATTGCGCATTGTTCCATAGACTAGCTTTTAATGAGTTTAAATGTGCGAACAGTATGAATTAAGTTGAAATTGCTGCTATAAAAGGAAAAAAGAAGTGGGAAGAAACTTTACCTTTTTATTGAAGGTGTTCATACGGCAGCTGAGCAGACAAAGCTATGATTATTGCTTAAGAATGCAGCAAATTGAAGAAAGTTTTTTTTAAAGGATGTTGCTTTAATCCACAGTTATACCAGTGAAATGTCATCAGTGGTACAGCATTGGCTTTGCATGCCAACAGTCTTGGGTTCAATTCCTAGATCATGTAGAGTAGACGGCCTGCTATTCATTTCAAAGATCAGTCTTACATACTTAACAAAAACAGATCGTCAGAGACGTAATTGGCTGTATTGATTGACAGCATGACATTTGATCCCCTTCGGAGTCAGTCGTTGCCTTGTTCAATCATAATTTCTTCACATTCTATCAATCTTAGTTGCTCTGAGTATGATCTTTAAAGGTCATCACTCTGAAGACTACATCACTCCTACTTGCATAAACTATCGTCATATACCATAGAAATTCAAAAATAAATAATATCAAGGATCAAATCCAAGCAGAATACAATAAAAGTCACATAAACACCCACTCAATTATGAATCCATAAAACAAATTAGTTTCTTGTATGCCATCAACAGAAGATCCTCTCGACAGCAAATACATAGCTATCAAGAAATAATTACCATACTCTTAAGGCATACTCATCCATCTATATTTTCCTAGAATAAACAATTTTTTATTTGTTTTAACGCCTACAGCTTAATTCCTTACAGCCTATGATTGGCTAAAAACCATAAATGACACAACTTTTTTTTGCTGTTGTAAAGGATTCAATAAACATGAAATAATTTGTGGTTACTGAACAGAGTTTGGATCATTAAAAGTTGAATGGGGGAAGGAAACCACAATTCATTATCAATTTTCAATGTCTTACTCACGCCATTAATGACGCACGGAAAGTGATATAACGTAATAAGGTTAAGAACAATAGAATTATTTTATGAAACCGCAGATTCGTTTGTAGACATGACGGGTTGATTAGTGGAGGGTATGGAAGTTTGAATTCAGGATTTCATAGGATGTTGAAGGAGATGCTTGGATAGTCGGAAATTCAAATTTAATTTAAAGACTTAAGAAGAAATTTCTAAATTTTGTAACGGTTTTTCGAAATTCAAAAATTAACGGACATTTAATTTTTGAATATAAAAATCATGGATAACTCAGATATCTTCCTTTCTCAATCATCCTTATTGTAATCTACCACAATTCTATGTATAAAGCCACACAGTCAGTTCATCAGTTCATTGTCCTATCCCTCCGAGTAAATGAAGTTTAATCTCCCACATTCTTACTTATTCTATTCATATCTGATAAGACAAAAGTGTGTGACGTTCTAGATTTATGAAAGGCACACAAAAAAGCTCATGAAACTTTAATGTTACAAGCAACAATCAGAAACGTGAATTGAACGAGTTTTTTTTTTGTGCTTCTCTTCCTTCATTCACAAGACAATTGTAATCAAAAGCTCTTTTCAAGAATTTTATAAATGGAATGTCACTGTACGTCCTTTTATGGGAAGAAGCCTTTTCACGAGGAATGATGGTGTTACTGTCGTCATTATGTTTGATTGTCTTGTTGCACGTGGTGTTGTGTGTTATTTATATGAAAATGAGGTTTCACGTCGTATTCTTAAATGTTGTAAAACTTGATATTTAAGGTAGCAACATCTTGATTTATGGAGGGGTAGTTAAACTGCTGTTTGACTGGGTGGATGTGCTCTAGTTTAGCACTAATTTTTGCAGTAATGTGCTAATCTTTGTCTTTTGGACAACACTCTATCTCCGAAAGGTACGGTCCAACTCTGGCATTGAGATCGAGCTTTTGATGGGATTCGAACCCTTACATAAGAAAGAACGATAGAAATCCAGTCTGTTGCCTAACAACTCGGTCAAAGAAGCCTTAGATGGTAGATTAACCTTTATATGGCTCGATACCCAAGATTCCACTATGTTCAGCCACCACATGATGTTTCGTGCAAAACTGCAGCCCTGCGTGTCTAATATGCAGGAATTACAAATCTGTGGTTCTTGGTCGAACATCAAAAATTTCTAGATTTTACTCAATTTACGAAAACTTTTCGGAAATTCGTTCAATATTTCATCTGACCATAATCCTTTACAAACCAGTTGAATGCTCATTGATACTTGCTTTTCATATTTATAACATGAACCTGTTCCGCCTACATTGAATGAAAAGGGATCCTTTCGGTTTACGTAAATCTTGAACAATACAAAAATACGAATGAAAACCATATGGCAATTGCATGACTATGTTGTAACTTTTTTGTTTGGAGGTTTTATGCCTTGGTTTTGTTGCATGCTGTTTTTGTTATTTTTAGACTTTTTTGCTCTTTGAATGCTACGTGGCTAATTTGAGATTGTTGCTGCAGATGTGAAGCGATTTGAATTCTTATTACTTATTTTGATGGTGGTGCCGATCAATTGTGATCCATGGCCTCCCTCAGATGCTGTCTGAAACTGGCTTTCTCTTGCAAATTTCCAATAATTCCAAGAATTCTTCTCTAACAGGCAACGAGACCACTTTTAGGTATCGCAGTGGTCTTTCTGTTGCTAACATGATCTTTGCTTGTTAGTGCTTATTAAAGACTATAATTTAAAGTCCTTATTAAGTTACATCCATCATTTAGTTAAACTCATTACAATTATTGCCACAAAATTAGACATAAATCAACTAGTTTCTGGAAAGAATTTTCATCAATTTGCTATACAGTGCCATAAGTCATAAAGGCAAACAATTTAATCGACTATAAAATTTCTATTTGCCATGAAAAGGAACCATTATGACGAAAAATTGATTATTTATGTCATATTTTTTTGAATAAATTATGCCGACATCATATCAAATTTAATGTATATACATCTTTGGGGCTATTTCGATATAAATTTTCATTCTGGGACAAATTATGCAAATCTCTAAAAATATCAAGTTGAAAAAAAAAGCTGCGAGAACATAGAATTGGAAATGAGACAGATTCAAATTGTCATTTTCATTTATGAGACTTGAATATCGAGCCAAATGTGTACCTAGAAAATTATATTTTGAGTATAAATGATTTCTAATGGAATTTAAGCTCAATTCTTTTTTACTGGTTTTGTGGGATGATGAATAATTGAAATTTTGTGGTATGATCGAAATGTGACTTTAAATTGAAATTGAAATTGAGATATTTTTGGAAGATTCTTAAGGCAAATCTAGTGTTTGAAATTGGAGAAGAAGATATAGCTCAGTTGACATGATACATTCCTAAAGAATCTTGCAAAATTCAGGATCAAACGTAATTTTTTTAAATTTAAATCTCACAATCTTAAAGGTACAGGGCATGAAAAAGACGGAAAATAAGGAAAGATTTTGCTGAATTAAACTTGAAGCCGGAGTCACGTCGGTCTTTGGACATTATTTCTAGGCTTTTTCACATCGTGTGACTTTCCGGAGTCAGTCAAGGAGTTTTTCACATTTTGGGAAATTCCACAGAATAGATGTCTAATTCGGAATCTAATAAGATGAATTCGAATTGCACAAATTGGTTAATTGTTCAAAAATCCGTCTCAAGTCTCATTTGACTCTGACTTAATCCCAAATTCAATTAAAATTCGATACACAAGAAGATTCATGTCGGTCTGGTGCTGAATTTTGGATTAATTAACCGACTTGAGTTATTCGAGTAAGCCTTGCACTTTCCATAATCCTTGACTTCAACTGACTAGTAAATTTGAACGATAACTGATATAAATATTGCAATAAAATGAATAATTTGAAAGTATAGATTGTTCTCGATATCCTTGAAATAATTAATCCCGGAAGCTCAAAAGAGTTCATAAAATAGCAATAAAAATCCACCTACTCATAACTAGCCACACTTAACAACAGCAGCTTATCCAACTTGACGACATAATACACAACAAATTATATAATGAATCAGGTTAAGCCTTTTTTGTATCTACTTATTTATAGATATCGACTATAAAGTTTTAAAACGGAACACGAGCATGCAGCAATTAAAGCAAATGTCAATTCAGTACATCCAATTTTCAGTTCAAAATTACCTCCCAAAATCCCGTGAAGTTTTAATTGCAATTCGATAAATATAGGCACAAATAAACAAAGTTCATGATGAGGTTCAATAATAAATAGCATATCGATGTATATTTCAACAGCATGCGAATGCATTCATGTCATAAAAAATAGTCCGCGAATAAGGGTAATTTACTAACTGATGATTGCTTCAAGTGCTCATTTTCACACGTGATTCTATTCCTAACAGTATGTTTGCACGTTATTATAACTATTTCTCATACTTTGTGTACATTTGCATATATTTTAATGACTTCCAAACACAAACAGTACACACCAGCTATCTATATTAAAATGGAACAAGTTCTAAGTACAATTTTGATGCAAGCAACTCGTTGAATGCTCACGAAATATTAATATATACATTCCCAAGTGTATACATCTTCCTATCCTTTTCGTAACAACTATCTGTAGTACCACTCAATCTTAAGTGTTAGTTGTTCATTGTTTTGTAGTGCAACCGAGATTTTGTTGCATTTTCTTGAGTTTGGAAAGGTTTTTGTGCTAATTTTTACTGAGAATTTTTGGAATGAAATTTTGGAATGATGAAGTTTTTGGTGGAAGTTTATGTTTGTGTGAGATTATGGATCATCTTGAAAACAGCTAATCAGTTAATTGAATAAAAACTCGGATTATGGTCCTATTCGGTTTGAATTCGGCTCTTTGCCAGAATCAAGTTGACCTGGTGTCGGATTTAGGATCGGTTAAGTGACTTGTGTTATTCGGAACCGGCCTAGAGATGAAACTGAGTGCTTTATTATGGATTGAGGCTTATGTTAACGAGTCTGGAAGTGCAAAAGCAAAATCTCGTTAGCTGAATCGTTCCTTTCTAAATGGTTTCTTATCGAATAACGAAGTCGTGACACAGTCTTCACATTTCTATAATACGGCTTCTTATGACATAACTTAGTCGCGACAAAGCCTTTTTCATTTATGTTGCTTGAACCAGAATTCCCCCTGTCAAATGCAATTCCTCCAAAAGCTCCGCAATATATTTCTGTCTCCAAAATAATACATTTTAAGTCAGCATCAACATCCAACTTTATTCATTGATTAAAAATTAATTCTGCTGCTTTTAGAAAAGCACGAAATCACTGCAGACACAAAATATTCATCATTTTGAATATTCAAGAGCAGACAAAAGAAAGAAGATTCCTCAAAAACTTATTCATGCAGTCTCAGCACTTTCTTTAAAGCCAAAAGTAATTTTAATATTTAAGAGATAAAAATATATTCAATGACGATTCATGACTGGCACGTGAATTGAATATCGGTGGGAAAATAAAACAAATATTTGTGGGTGATGGCAAGATGCTTCCATTCAGCATGATGGGAATATCAAAAGTAGAACATATTTGTTATTTGAAGTGAACCTTGAGAGAAGGTTAAGGTCTCTAGTTTATTGTATTAAATTAAATTGGATTGAGAATTGATAGCAAATATGCAGGAAGTATTGAGGAAATATGTTCTTCCTATATATTATACATTATAGTTTCATAAGTAAACACTGAAGTACGATTTACAAAGCAATGGATTAAGATGATGAAAAGAAAACTGAAGAATTTATTGGAAGGAATGCTGAGGCTTTAATCTTGGAATGTAATGTATGTTTGCCATGAATGTTGGTTTATAGTTGAGAATGTTTGTTGATTTTATATGCTTTTTAAGTACGGATGGAAGAAGCAGAAATGTCATGAAATGTCACTTAACGAGGTACAGTCAATAAATTTAGGGTTCGAATCCTAGCATCCTAGTCTGAGTACCAAACAGTACAATGTGGGCATTTCAGACACTAGTAAGACAGTGCTGTAAAGCATAAGGCAGTCAAGGCATAAGCAGATTCAAGCTAAAGACGTAGAAATGACCAAAAATCCAGTACCAGACCAGCATGACTCTTGTCCCAGACCAGATTATATGAAATTAGATTTCAATCCATAGTCTAGTCTGCCATGCGCTGGATTTTTGCTCATTTCTACGCCATGTGCTTTCTGGGATGTTTAAGTGATTTATAATTGAGCTATCATTTACAAGTAACACACATGTGCATGTCATTGATGAATGTTCCCATTAGAGACATAACCTCAATTCACAAAAACCTCCAATTTCCATCTTATCAATCCAATTTTATTTCCACACAATCAAATTTCATCGATTTCAATTGTTGATACAACAATATCAACCAAAAAAATGTCACGAAATTTTGCGTGATTGACGTAAACAAATTTTTAGTCGTGCAGTTCACGAATCAATCTAAATTGTCGCAAACCGCGCCATTTGCTTGTGCTTTTTACAGCCATTCACAATGATGAATGAAGCATTTTTTTTTTTCATCTCAACAACATCTCAATTTCCATTATCGTCTATTCATCTTTATCTTGTTTCTTATGTTTGATATTATCATGAATGAATGAATGGATGCAGCTTGTAAGGATAGGGGTTGTGGTGATGTCTTTGACAAAAAACTATGAATGGTTTTTGAGGTTATTTTTCTGTGAGGAACTTGCTTGATATATTTGAATTTGGTCTGGATTCAGACGTAATCTACTCCCAAATAGATTTAGAGTCTGAATAAAGGACTTCTATTAATAGTAATTGAATGTCGAGCTTTAAAATCCCCTAAGTCAATGAAATATATTCTATATGTTTATCAGACTGTGGAAATGTCGAAGTTGGTCGTTATTTTTATTTTCAAAAAAATAAATGATTTTTGAATTTAGAAAGACCGTTATAAAACCTCCGAAATTTTCAATATTTAGAAAACCAAAAAATTATTACGAAATTAATTATTTCTTAATCTTTGAATCATATTTAGGTTGTGTAGCAACAAACCAAGCTTCATGTGACGGCTTAAGTTGAAAATTTTCAGATTTTTGCATCAATTTTTATAACGGTCAAAATTAATTTGAAATTTCGAATTTCAGTGTCGAAGGAATTCGACAATCAGATTTCCACAGACTGATGTTTATAATAAAAAGAAGCCTGAAAGCATCACTTTCTATAATTCCATCACTTTGCATGTATATGTTTATATATTTTCTTTGCAAATAGTCAGAACAATGGAGATGTTTGATTATGCATAAGAAACAGCTCTTTGAATCCTATTTCTGTACATTCATTTTTCTTCTCTTGATATATTCTTTCCATTTTCCTTCCTTCCTTCCTTCTACTCTTTTATATTATGTATATAATAGCAATGTCAATACACTCTCATTGTTGACGTCAATCGTCATTCCTTTATACTGACAATGAGTAATTTAAAAATGGTATTTATGGAGGTAATTTAATTTACCTCAATTGCCATGCTGATTTATACTTGAATTTCCTTTCATCCTATTTCATTTCATCTGTGACTTTGGCTTCTTTAACCGACAGTTTTATTGATATACTTTTTATTGTGATGTTGTTATGAGTAATGGGATATACTAAAGCAATCTTTTGGTTGAACAATCTGATGATTTTGGTTGTAAGGAATGACATACTTTTTTCTGTGTATTGTCTGTTAAAATTAGGTTAGATCTGGATCTGGAACTGCTTTTTGTATGAATTTTGCTGTTTCTAATAGCTGTACACCAGTTACTTAGTTAGACTCCTTCTGTAATTACTTATTTACTTACTTTGCTGGCCGGACAGATCAAGTATGATCCATGGCCTCCCTCAGTCGGAGCAATTTTATAATTAGAGCAGCAATTCTTCGTCACAACATTGTAAAAGCTCTCTTACGGATAGCTTCACTAATGCCAAGCAGAATCCGCTTCCATATTCCATATGAAAACTGCTTTAAAGTCATCCGTGACAGAGTCTATTTGCTGTTATTTATGACAGCAAGAAGTCGGGGTCACGTGCACGACTGATGAAATATGCAAAGGCTTCGTCAAGACTCTATCAAGCCTCCGTCGAGGTGGCTTTCTCATTTTGATCGTTCGAATAACAAGTCCTGATAGCACAAGTCGGTTAATCGGCTTTGAGTCAGATTCTTGATCAATTAACCGTTTTGTGATATTCGGGCTATGAATTTGTAAAAGCAACTCTTGCCTCAGCTTCAAAATCTAGCTTAGTTTCCTACGATGATACATGATACGATGATTCCTGTAAGTTGATACATGACGATGTTAAGTCATGTTCAATTGAAGACTGCTTTCTCCTTTATAATATAAGCATATATTAAGAAGCTTTTGAAATACCTCAAAAATCATAAAACCCAATTTTGATTATTTTAGCTACGTCATCATGCTAAAAAAAAAGCTTCCTTAAGAAAGACTTAATTAAAACTTTTCAATTTATTTTCTGGATTAAACAAGCGTCATTAAAAGATTTCCTTTATATTCATCATCTCATTCTACTTAATGCTTTTTCAATGATATAAAAATGAGGTTTTAAGATGACATAGATCTTTCATGTATAAATTGTTTTGAATATTTCCTTATTGTCACCGCAAGACTTCCATTTCCTAAATGAAATGAGATAAGATATAAATAAATTCATCCTTTTGAGGATTTTTAAGAACTAATCTCCTGTTCTGATTTTGTCTGCCAGTCTTTGGGCAGTTGGAATGACTTCAATGATCTCCTGATCGGTAATAAGTTACTTGAGTGTCATGTGACAGTCACTTGAGAGTCATGTGAGAGTCACTTGGGTGTCATGTGACAGTCACTTGAGTACCATGTGACAGTCACTTGAGTGTCCTGTGACAGTTACTTGAGTGTCTTATGGAAATCACTTGAGTGTCCTATGACAGTCACTTGAGTGTCATGTGACAGTCATTTGAGTCCCATGTGACAGTCATTTGAGTCCCATGTGACAGTCGCTTGAGTGTCGTGTGGAAGTCACTTGAGTGCCATGTGACAGTCACTTGGCTGCCATGAACAATTTGTTTCAATCAGATCTGTTTTTTATCAATTTTAAATGCTTTCAATACTCTCCAACACTCCATACATTTCTTTAACTTTATAAATCATATATGAATCTTCCTTAATTTAATGGGGAAACCCTTTTTTCATGATGAACAATTGATGGAAATTTTCCTCAAGTTTTTCTCGTCTCAAGAAATTTAATAGAATTTTTATTTAATTCAATCATACTTTATTTCGTTGTGGTCAAAAGGGACTTGATGTCGACTCAATTATTTGGGTTTCTTTCTCTTAATAAGAAAGCTTTGATCAGAAAGACAGACAGAAAAAGGATTTGAGAGCAATTTTAAAACTTAATTTTTATTTTGGGGTTTTTGGAATGAATTGTTAATGTGACTCGTGCTGAAAAGTTTAATTGGAATTTGATGAAAGTTTTAGAAGTTTGTGGATTTGGGAAGAAAACAAATTGATGAATTAATTGAAGTGTTAATGATTGATATGGTTATTTTATGTCTATATTTTGGGGAAAAATAGAATTTGAGTTAATTTGGTGTTAGCAAAGCATTCAATGATGGAACCTTTTTCATTTCAAGCTGCCAATTTGATTGAAATCAATTAAAAATCCTAAAAATGCTTTATTTTGCAAACTGTACGGATTAAAATTTAAGATCAATATGAAGTTGACTTCAAGTTTCGATAAATTTAATGAATTTGAATTTCCTATGACTATTATGATTCATTTCGATTGTTAATTGAATGAAGCAATGAAAAAGTGGATGTTTTACAATTTTAACATGTCGTATACCTTACAAAACATATCATAAATTGACTTTATTCAAGACATTCTTCCTTAAATTCGATAAATTGATAATCTGTCACAGACTTGCGTCATTTCATTTCGAAAAAATTCGAAATTAGTTCGAAAATATTCGAAATTGATTGCGAAAATTCAAAAAATATTTTACCGTTGATATAAATGTAAACAACGAAAAATATTTATTAAAAATTATCAGTTCTTTTGATGAAATTCCATGAAGTTAAGACTCAAATGATCATTAATATCATTGCTCATTTGAAAGAAAACAGTTACATGCATCAAAATTTGAATAAATATTGATTTTTTGTTTGTAACGTATTTTTTGAATTTAAAAATTTTCAACGGTCATTTATTTTTTAAAAATATAGTTTTCATCCCCGTTTTTTCATTCAAATAATAACGATCAATATTTGAAATGACGCTAGTCTGATCTGTCATAAGTTTCATGATGTTTTCCCATATTCTCACATCAGTCATTTCAATTTGCACAAAACATTAACTCCATAAGCAAAACGACATGACAATCCAATCGATTGAGCTATTCCGATAATATCTAAGAAGCTTTATTCTACAAAATAAATTTTAATGTTTGTCATATGACGATAATCAGTTTAATAACGTAAGAAAAATATTTTACATTCCATAAAATAAGAGCATAAAAGAACTTCCACATATTTGTATTTTTCATATTTCAATCAGCATTCTTGTACGACAAAAGGAATACTTCCAATATATATATGAAGGCATATGACAAAAATAATCTGCGAAAAATGTTTTATGGAAAAATCAATATGACGGAAAAAAGGGAGATTGTAGGTCGTGAGACAGACAAATTGAATTTTTCTCTTTTTCGGATGTGCCGTAATAGAATTACAATTTTCAATGCACATTTTTAAGTACAGACCTTAGCGACACAAGTGATAGGGATCCATATTAAGGTTTCGTGAAGTCTATATCTTGATAAATTCTCGAGACAGAAATTATCCGGGAAGTATCGGTCTCGGAATCAAGAAACCTTAATCCATATGGTTTCCAAGGTTAGGCTGCTTCCGTTTTGTACTGATAAAAAAAGGTTTATTGGAGTTTTGTCGAGTTTTATTTCCGAGTCGAGGTGGCTCAGTGGCGGGATGGTTTTGTACTTTGGTATCTAATTATTGTGATATACCGACCAAGCGGTCATGGGTTCGAGACTCGGCAGGAATAACATTTTAACCTGTCCTTTTTCGAATTGTATGCCGTGGAAATAGGTCACAGCCCTTTGTAGTCTAAAGACATTAAAATTGATGATGATATCGTCATCAAATGAATATTTCTGATCCCACTGAGGATCTATTGAGTACACAGTGGTCTGGCGTACACCTTCATTCGATAAACAATCATTAAACGTGAACCCTTCAAGGCAGTGCCTTATTCTCATTTATATCG
Organism: Chironomus tepperi; assembly: GCF_022539635.2. Classification (NCBI taxonomy): domain Eukaryota; kingdom Metazoa; phylum Arthropoda; class Insecta; order Diptera; family Chironomidae; genus Chironomus; species Chironomus tepperi. Next base: position 591,784 of record NW_027226215.1, read on the forward strand.
CTCGGCATACAAGAACATATATACCTAAAGAGCAAAGGTTAAACCTTCATTCCTCATAAAAAAGTAAGCAGCAACAGAATTTATAAAATTTTTATAACTCCTCATTGGATACGTCTACGTAATTGACATACATTTGATCTGACACGGTGTATAATATCATTAATTATTCATTTGTTTTTTTTTTCTGTTCCTTAATATTTTTCTTTTCAGTTGAAATTCCACAACCTCAGCCACGCGATGTCATTGATTTCATACTTGAGACGACGACGCCGAATGGAAATGTAATGGGAATTTTTCCAGAGACACCTGTAGTTTATCATCGTAATGGTTATGCCAATGAAGTTGTACGAAATGGTGTTCAACAAATCGTAACATCGGATAGTGATAAAAAATTAGATGCAAATCGTAATAGCAATAACAAAAAGCAAAACGTTATTGAACATAATGACTGTGAACGTAACGTAGTTTATCATAAATTTAGCATAAGTGACGAAAAAGTGACATTCAATTGGACAACTGGCGACGTTAAGCTGTCGAATGAAAGCAATTTAGTAAATTTTCGGTAAGTTTCACTCTTTTTTATCCTTTTTGACAATAAAATGTTTTTGGGTTTTAATGGCTAGCGCATGTTTTTGAGATATGTAATTGAGGGTATATGACATGGTTTGTGAATAGATTATTAGTGACATATTCTTTGTGGATTTTATATGATTTGAAAGGTGATTGAACTCATACATAAATTGTCGTTAGCCCAATTGAATTGATCAGGGTTATTACTCTGCCTCAATTTCGGTTTGATTCTGAATACCTCTAGAATACACAATTACACAATACAGAAAGCTCTGCTATCCATCTTCTACAATAAAGTCAAAAAATATCTTAATGTGCGCAGTTAATAGGTTATGTCTGACAATGCCTACCAACTAGGAATCATCTTTATCTAAGATGACTAAAATAGATTCTAGCCCAGTATGCTAGATGTACCTAAGACAAGCTAGAGCCTACCAAAGCCAATGGCTAGCTGGCTGTAGGTTTACCCTTGTAAAGGCTAATTTTAATGCCTTCCCAAAGACATGTTGTTGAATCACATGACTAAAAAAGTATAATTCCGAATAGCGGATCCCGAATAGGACTCGAACCCTCGTCCTACGATTCTCAGTCTCAAGCTCTTACCACTGAGCTATTCTGGGTTACTCAGCTTTTTTTTGCAAAGCACCGTATATAAATTATGCATTTTCTGTATCCTCTTACTACAGAATTCTAAATGACACATTCCAACATATGCAGATCATAATTCAAATGTTACACGGATGATGTTTCTAATAGCTCCCTAAGCTACCTGGATAAAACGCTGTTCTGTAACACATCATCCACCCTAAAGTCCTCTCAATACTCTATTTTCTCATGGATTTTAGAATGATATGAGAAGAGTTCTTGTTTTGCAAACGAATGTTGACATTTTACATTCCATTTTTCATCATGTAGTCCAGTGTTGCGCAAACTGTTTGTCGCGGCACACTAATTTCAAAAATGTTTGATAATGTCATGAATCGCATGACATATATGGTTTAGGTCGTGGCTTCATACAAATATGTGCCGCAGCTCACAGTTTGTACAACACTGACACAGATGAATAGATAGATGGAAATGTATTTCAGTCCTCACTCAACTGAATTTAACTGCTTATGAACGAATAAATAATTCATACAGAAAATTGTTTTTTTCTTTTCTTCATAGTTTCAATCTCCATTTTATGCCTTTTAAAGCTTATTTATACAAAATCCTGCCCACTTTTGTGTGAGAACAAGAGCATGAGCGACATAAGACTAATGGACGACAAAACAAAAAAATTTACATTATACAGAAAACATGCTCGACAATTAAATGAGGCAATTTGCATGATATTTTTATTTCCTTTCTCTTTTGTTACATCATATTTCCGTTTATATTCATATCCTACCTGTTCCATTACATACACAACAGTCTTGTTGCTTCAAGCTACTTTTCATATCAATCTGGAAAAGTCGGAGCCTCTTTTCTGCTTCTTATTTTAAAACTCGAGTTTATTTTTATATTAAACATTTTTCTCTCATTTTTTTAATGTTCACATGATGATAAGGGTTTGATAGAGTGGAGCTTTAAGTTTATACATTCATGTGAATGTATTTATCTAAAATTGAAGCATTCTACTATCCTAAATTTTTCATGAAATATCAAGAATTCTCATCTTTTTTTGTTAAGCATATTGTAATTTTTGCAAGAATATGCCCTGACGGTAACTCTTTACAATATAGTTGAAGTCAAATGTAGAAAAGGTCAAGAAGCTTAATATTTTGGTAAAATGTAATGAGGGTAAATCACAAATTATGTACTCTAATATCGATCATTTTTCAAATAACAACATCAAAATACCGTCGTGATGATGGTTTTTGTCCAATGGACATTTTGATTTCTTTAAACTCTACACAGTTGCCCAGGGTATACCAATGCAATGTACCTTGCAACAATTTGTGTGTCGCGAATCGCACGGTAGTCCGACGCTCTAACCACTTGACCATTGCCGCTTTTTCGCTGCCCCAACATAATACCATCTTCTGGATATTTTGCGTTTATCCATCTAACAACATCATATTGGTCAAAGTCTTGGAACATGAGTGTGGAGGGTGAACGTTCTATTGGCGTTTTCGAGAAGGATTCTCAGAGTCATTTTTGGTCTAAAGTAGGATTATCAAAAATTCTAATAAGTCAGTAATGTGGAAACATTACTTATATTGATGCTGATATTGGAAAAAACGAATTAAATTGCCTTCGATGAGCTGGATGTTATTATAGACCTGTGGAAGCTCCATGAAGTAATGATGTTTAAGTCTGACTATGAACTGCTACACTTAAGAATCCAAAGTAATTAAAATTTTTGAAAAATCATTAAACGAATGGTGGGATTCGACCCCGGGAGTTCAAATTCCAGACCATTTTCCATGAGCTGTACCTTGCTAAGAAAGCTATCAAGGCACTTTTGCTTCTTAAATAATACGATCGTTATATTGATCTTTAGTCCAAAATTTTGTTCTTCGACCAACACAAGCAAGTTGAAAGTAGATAAGCAGTTAAGTCGCACATTGATGTAATTATTAAGGTGCAACCTTAAATATATTTAACTCGAATTCGGTGTTTTCAAATTCTGTTAAGCCACAAATTTGAGCTTTTTTGTAATAGTTTAGATGCTTTAACATCGACCTAAATTTAAAGAATTCGACTCTTCTGCGATCCTAAGAATCACTTGATTCCTATTATGTAATACCGAATTTATCGATAAACAATCAAAAAATCCATCAATCTTCCATAAAAATTCAGAAAAAATCTCCTGCCAGGATTAAAATTAGAATAACATATCCTCTCATTATGGAGAATGTAAAATTCAAGGGCTTTCTCAAGAGCATCACTGCTTACATTTCAGATTCATTTTTATTGTGATGAAACGCTTTTTTTTTGAAAATTTCATGAGAACTTTGCGAGGTTTAAGATAGAAATACAGAGTATGCTTGTATGTAATGTTGAGGAAATTGGAAAACTTCAGATGATGAAAGAAAAAGTTTATCGGTGCTGTCTATATCTCAAACTGTACAACGTCTGCATATCGTTTGACGTCAGTTAAAGTTCTCATAATTGAATTATCTTTTGATCATTTCAAACTCTGAATTGCTAATAGATTTTAATTATAGCAATCTGTGATTGAAACTTTTGATAAATGCAATAATTTAATTATCAGATTGTGCATTTGTGACTCAAGAGATGTTTTAATTAATTTTATGCTTCTTTCAGTAATTAAATGTGGATGCAAAAAAGGAAGCCTTTTGAAATTTCTATGGCAAAGCATGAGGAATATTATGGTGATTAAAATGTCTTTTAAGCTAAATTTGAGGATTAGGATGAATAATGTTAATTAAAGCTTTTTTCTTGAGTATTTTAATTTGCCCTTTTCTGGAATATAAGGCAGATTAAACTGTTTTTGGCTCAAATGTTCCTTTTCTGATGGGATTTTGAAGATGAAGATGGTCTATTATACTTATTAGACATCATGTAGATATCAGGATGTGGCTTTATTTGATCTATTGTTGATTAAATACTTCAAAAAGTTGAAATTCTAGTCAAACTAAAATTAACGGCTATGTCGGATTCAAAAAAGTAACAGAAGTTCAAAATTTAATGAAAAGTTTAAATCTAAGTTCAAAGTTTGAACTTCAGTATTTTTATGGCGCGAACTCATAGAGAAATTCATTCTGAGTTGAACAATTAAGAAGAAAACATCTAAAGGATGATAACACTAAGGAATAATTGAAGGCTTAATGCATAGAGAAAAAGGCTAAAGCCCAAAAAGTGCTTTTCACTACTTACTAAATTAAGTAATTCAAAACAAAATTAAGGATAATAATGTGAGACAAGTAAGTATCGAACGCAAATGAAGTCGAAAATTCAAAAATAAAGCATATAACTGACGAATTTTCAATACTATTGTAAGTTTATGATTCAAATTGCACTAAAGAAGCTTTGAATTCATTAAAGCCTTAAATATCTTCGAAAAATCAATAGCAACAATCCAAACATAACCTTAGACATTATCAAAAATTAAGTCACTGAATTTATCAAAGCTCAAAAGCTCAAATTCCCACAATTCAATAATCAAGCTTATAAGCTCACATCCTAATGTCATTCATCAAACATCAACTACCTAATGAATCTTTTCAGATAATTCCGAATAGAGTACATTAAGCAAATTGACGTTCCATAAGCCGCATTTTGAAAATCAATAAAATTTAAGATACAAAATAATATTAACCTATCATAATGGTAATAAAATGGCATTATAGAAGAGTCAAAACCACCACATCATCGTCGTCATCATCATCATCATAACAGTAATGACAATAATTTATATTCATACTTCCTCCAAAAGTTTACTTTTTTTTTCGTAAAGTGAATAAATGTAATGAAATCAACTTTATGTTTGTCGATGACAGACAGAATTGTGTGCATATACATGGAAATGTCTCATACGTCTATGTATCTCTATATTAAATATAATTCGGTAAAAAGCTCTTTTGGGTACATTTCGACTGTAGACAGTATCGAGCTATTTCATGTTTGAAGATAAGGCAAAAAAAGGAGAAGAAGACGAAGAAAATCCATTTAAGTAAATAAAAAATTTACGTACGGAAGACAAAATAAGCCGCGACGAAATTCGATGGGAGAGTTTGAGAAGCTTTTTGGGGTTTAGTTTGGATTGGAGCGAACTTTTTTGATGATTTTAGCTTATTTGAGATTTGTGACTGTTGCAACTTTCATTTGAGATTTGAATAATATTTATTGTACATAGTTGAACACCCCTTTTCATACAAATGCTCAGTTCATTTTTTGAACTTCGAAGAATAAACAATCAAATCTCACAATCCATTCTAAATTGCTTCATTTGCATAAGACAAACAGGACAATTAAAACTTTATCCTACAAACAGACAGTCAAACACCAAAAGCGCACATCCTTCATTACAAATACTTCAATAAGCTTCAATGAACAATTTTTTTTGGAAGCACTTAGCGTAAATTTTATTTCACTCAATGGAAATTGTGTGTAGAAAAATTCTGCTTTCCTTTACGTTTTATACGACTTGAAACATTGCCAACTTTTCTTCCCTTACCATCATCGTGTCGTACTCATGTACATATTTGTTCCTGAGCAGCATGTGGTATTAAAAAGTCAAATAAAATAAAAAAAGATCAAATCTTGTTAGCCACATAGAAATTGAATAACATTATGAATCACAATGAATTTTTGAAAAAGCTGTTGATTTTTTTAGTAGAATTTATGATTTTTCGTGTACATTTTTGTTGTTATAATGAATTTTTGATGTGCACAGAAAAGCTTTTTTCGGAAATGTTCTGAATAAAATGAACAAAAATCAACAATTCTCGGAAGGATTGTCGACTTAAAGTGAACTTTTTTGTTTAATTTTACGAGTGTCTGCATGAAAAAAATCTACAAATAAGGAAGGTTTGGAATTAGAAATGCCTGTCAATGATAACAATAGAGGATGAAGGTTTACGCACCATTGACGAAATGATGTTTCTCAAAAAAATGTCTATTGCAATGCAAATGAACTCGAGGACTGTTCCCGAGTGACACAAATGAAGAAGGCTTCACATGGAGCTTTTATGCTCTTCTATTAACTCCAAGCCTAAATGACAAGCATTTGAATGCCAAATGTCGCTCGGGTTTGATACATGAATTTGTCGTATCTTGTTGCTAGGATGAGTATTCGTTGTGTACATGATTTTTTACATGCTTTTTATGGAAATGTTTCGGCTCATGTTGAACTGAACCTTCATTGAAATTTTATATGTACATCATATTTTGCCTTTTTGTGCGTTATATCATGTAACATTTTTTTGGGGACAAATTTGTTTGTTGATTTTTTAAGCTGCTTAAATAATATTGGTTAGGTTACGCTTTGAGTAAAATAACTTAAAATGATACTTTAATTGATGAAAAGATTAACCCAATTAATTATTGTATTTTGAAGGATTGATTATTTATCAAGGTCTTAGTCATATCTACGATCGATTAATTACATTCTCCATGGGATGTTTCGAAAAATAGGTCATTAGACGACTGTCGGCTTAGACATTAACTTAACATTATGTCAAGTAGTCTACCCGGACAAGAATTAAATTTAAATCAGTGGTTGAACGTCGGCTAGCATATGTCGATATTCTTGCTTTGGCTTAATCGAATAAGCAAGACAGGAACCCCATTGTTGACTTTTCTTACTTACTTACTTCGCTGGCCGTACAGCTCAAGTGTTGTTCATGCCTCCATCAGTCGGCGCCTGAAGCTCTATGTTTATCGACAGCTTCTTTTCACGAGTTTTTTTCTGGAAAAGTCAACTGGACTCCATAAAAAATCTGAGTCGACACTGTGCACTGGTTTTGACGATAACATTTGGGTATATACCAGCAATATCGCCTAGACACCAGACTAAGCAATATGCTCGTTCTAGACAAAAAATCTCCTGTAAACCTAATCAGTCTGTAAATTCTTTAAAATTGAAGCCTCTTTCCTCCGATTTGAATTCTACCCATATCAAATTTTCAAAAAATATTTCTATTATATTCAATATTAATCAAGTATCCGTCCCCAATTGATGATTTATAAATAAAATATCAAGCTACAACTCGTGACATTGACCTTACAATGTACTCTCAAAAAGTAAAAGTCAAATCATTGATTTTTCTCATGCTAACGAGAAAAGACGATGCTAAAGATGCGAGAAAAAAGTCACTATAGAAATTGATTATTCAAGTGAATATTATTCTTTTACGCGACCCTTCGAGCATCAATAAGTTTCACAAGAGTCTATTTTGATTTCATATTCAAAAGGTTTTTCTTTATTTCATTTCCATTTCTCATTCATTTACCTTTTTTGCTACCTCTATTAAAATCTTGTCAAGTGAATAAAAAAAAAATCTATAAAGAGTTTTTCATACTTTTCAACACTGTATTTATTTCCTCTTTTACTAATGAATATGAAATATGAAAGCTACAAGTTGAATAAATCACATAAAGGAAAATTTTTTGAAACTGAAATGTTAATGCATATTTAATGAGATTATGATAGGGAAAGATACATACTTAGTTCAATGACTTGAATTTGTTTTAAATGTGAGATATTGAGCAAAGTTTATACATTGTATGTATTTTAATACTTTACCATTGAGCTACCCCAGGGAACACAAGGCTTCACTTGGAAGTCAAATCGAGCTCGCAGTCTTTTATTGCTTCATGTAGATATTGTATAAGGATTTCATTGTGACGCTTAGGTATTAGAACTATTTAAAATTTCGCCAAAAGGTCCAGGCCTGCATTGTTTGCACTTTAGGTGCGCAGGGCAACAGTCTCCGGTTGTATTTTATAATCCAGTAGTCTTTATGTACGCAGCGAGATAAACACCTTGGAACGGGCTTCGCGGTTGTTTAAGATATACCAAAACAACGCTTTTTGGACATTGTAGGCATCGTAGTGCCTACACGTTTGGACGAACTCTTAATTAACGAATCGTCCGACAAAGGTTTTCAAACATTAGCTTAAGACAAGATTATGATGTTTAAGCCTAGCTATTCAGAGCACAATCTTCGGTAGTAATTTAGTATGTCCAGCAGACATTTGAAGTTGTTTCAATATCAGCTCTCGTTTCAATTATTCAGTCAGTTACAACATATTAAAGTTCGTTGCAGTAAAAGCCCTAACATGGTGAATTTGCCGTTCTCATTTCTTTCTCGTCTATTACCCGCAAGACACATAACGTAGACACGGTCAAAAGTCCATCACCAAACTAGAGTGACTATGGTTCCCAGATTTCATAAAATTCGGACTCAGAACAGAGTCTTATAAGCCTGGGACTGGATATTTGGATATTTCTTCGTCGAGTGTATGCTTTCTTGCTATCGGGATCGGGATCAGGTTTTCCAGATCCCGATTCCGAAAATGTATCGGGACCGGAATTTCGAGAAAGCATAGTCATGTGCTTTTCGGGAATATTTATGACCCGTTCCAACGTCTTAAATATTTAACTATCGTAGAAACTATTTCTTTAGTATTGATAATTACTGGCTACACCACCAAACAATCCTTAATTGGTAACCTAAAATTTAATTACTTTAAAGCACTCTTAAAATTCAAATGCTTATTGTTCAAGTATCATAAAAACTTCTTTATTTCAATTTTACAACATTACGTTTGTTTTATTACACATCAGGGTTACATGAATTACTGTTGAAATGCTAGCTAGAAAAAGTTAATTAAAATTCAAACTGTTATTTCATGTGCAGATAAACTTTTTTGTGAAACGTAAAAGAACCGACAGTTGAACATTAAATATTATTGTATTATAATCCATTAATATGAATTATAAATGTTTATGCAATGTTGCAAGAAATTCGATTGTCATGATACCCAGAAGCACTATCCATTATTCAATAAAAATGACAAAAATGAGCTTAAAAGCAGAGACTAAAATGTATGAAAAAAAATCTTTGATGAAAAAAATCATTTTTTTCGATGATTAAAAAAATCACGATTTTTTTCATCATACGTTAATCACACGTAAAATTTAATCACGTAAGCTTAATCACTACGTAAAATTTAATCACGCAGGGCAAAAACACATGGTTTAAAATTTTTCGCAAAAGGTTTGTGTAAATCACGATGAAAAGTTTGAAATTTTTTTAGCTCTATTATTGTATTAAACTACAATATTTTAAACCATTACTTGTTATTTAGCTATTTTAAGTAAATTAAAATATTTTTCTGGTGCTTAATTTAGCTAGATTAACCAATTTCAACTTCATATTTGTGTAGTTTTTTAATGGATTTATTTTTGTTTCGCCGTGAAAAAAATACCAAACTTCATTGTTCTTTTGCATAAATCTAACTTATTTAAGCACCAGAAAACTACTTTAATTTACTTAAAATAGCTAAATAACAAGTAATGGTTTAAAATATTGTAGTCTAATACAATAATAGAGCTAAAAAAATTTCAAACTTTTCATCGTGATTGACACAAACCTTTTGAGAAAAATTTTAAACCATGTGTTTTTGCCCTGCGTGATTAAATTTTACGTAGTGATTAAGCTTACGTGATTAAATTTTACGTGTGATTAACGTATGATGAAAAAAATCGTGATTTTTTTAATCATCGAAAAAAATGATTTTTTTCATCAAAGATTTTTTTTCATACATTTTAGTCTCTGCTTAAAAGTTCATAAAAAGAACTCAAAGTCACATTTATTTGGAACAGAGTAGCAAAACAAGCAATCTTGGACACGCAAAAACCCTACAAATGTTTCTTACAAAACCATACAAATTATCAAGAATTTAAAATTCAAATTTTTTTTGACCGTTACTTTCACTTTTCTTCGTAACGTAAATTTTTATTTTAAAATAAGTTGAGTTCGAATTTTTCGATAATCTAATGTCGAAAAATTTGAATTCGTGACGGCCACACTCTGGAAATTCCATTTTAGTCATAAAGATGTGATAAATTTTCAAGTCTCAACCACACACAAAAAAAAGGTTTTGTCAATGAAAAGCAAAACTTTCATAAAAGATGACATAAAATGATGCTTTCAAGGCTTTATCTAAATCCATGAGCTTTGAAACGTGACAGCCTTTTATTCTTACACAAAAAAGGTTTAAGTCTAAATGTAAAAATATTGATTCTCACAAGTATTATTTCATTATTTAGCATGTTTTACAATATGCAATGAATCCTTTTGTGTTCCTACATATGACTGTTTGCCTTTCTTTCTTGAATGGAATGAAAGTTGTTCTTTATCTAGCTTGTTCTCACGTCCTTGACATTTTAAATGAATCCTAAAGTCACCCTCATTTTTTTAGTAATGAATAAAATTTACATTAAGTCTGAGTTATGTCAGATATGATGCAACAGATGAGTTTTATTGTAATATGTTATGAGCGACACTTTAATGTGACTTTAATAGTTTACTATTGTGAGATTTTAATGTGAATGTTTAATGACTGGTTGATAAGGAGGAGGCATTTGAGTTAAGAGAATTTTATGTGTTGATTTTTCGAGTAGTTTTAGGCACTGCTAATTGCATGCTTTTGCTTTGAATTTTTTGAAATATTTGTCCTTAAAATGTCTTTGAAATTAACAAAACCTGCTAGTAAAAGACAATCTCTTCACTTACCGTCACTATTGTGGCTTCCGTCTGTAATTTCAAATACCAATTGCAATACCCGATCGGTTTACAATGAAATATTGTCATATAGACCGGTGCTGAGACTACAGTATACTTAGATTTAAGTATTAGCCAATATCAACCAGATAAAGAAGTTTGAAGAAGCTCTGCTAAGTAAGGTACATAAATCTAATTTTGTAGCCAGCGTTAGGTGCCATTTAAGAGAGGTTAATCGATCGAATATTCCGGCACCAGAATAACATGGCTTGATGTCGGATTCAGCTTGAATCTAGTAACGCAGTAGAGTCAAGCCAGCCTAATGCTGGATTTTAAATCGATTAATTAACTTGTGTTATTCTGGTTTAATAAGATATAATAGAATTTACACACCCACAATTTATAATCTATCCACAAACTTGAAATCCCTTGCATCTTACAAGCCTTGCAAAAATACTCTTAAATTATACTATGAATTAATAATCACTATAAAATCGATATTTTGACGAAACCCAAAACCATTTACCTAATTTAACATTAAATTCTCATCCTTGAAAATGATCAAAATAATCACTTCAACCATGAAAAGTAATTATGTTCTGTTTTTTCTTCTTTAATTTCAGTCTTCTCTACCGTTATCGAAATAAACGGGAAATTTTCGAAATTAATTTTTCATTAAGTTTAATTCAAGGTAAGTCATAGAGTTGCGAAATTTCTACTATTTCATTGAAAATTGAGTAGTACTCGAGACTATAATTTCATTAATTTGAAATTAAGGATTATGAATGAGTAAAGTTCAATGCTGCATATTAATAAACTATAATAATTGCTATAATAATCAAAATTGATGGTAATTTACTTGATACTTGTGAAGGCGTTCTTCATAAATTTGTTGAGGGTTCTTAATTAATTGGGAACTTTTGTTGTTTTGTATTAGTGCTTGTTAAAGATCCCGAAACGTTTTACTGAATTGATCAGGTGTGTATTGAAATTTTTTTAGAAGAACTAGAATCAGAAAATTGTTTAATTTATCCTTACCAAGAGAAATCGGACTGTTACTTTTCTCTAAACTTGCTATTCATGTTCAGTAAGTTGTAATGCAGACTTACAGTAGATTCCTGTTCATTATCTCACTTTATTTAATTAATTAATTCAAACATTCGGTCATTTCGGTCCTTTTTTGTTTACTTTTTATACTTAAGTTCAAAATTTGAACCTTAAAATTTTGTAACAATTCAAATTTTTAGTTACCGTTTAATCATTTGCATTCATATTTTAGCCTCATTTACTTTGTATTGCTATTAGTTACCATCAAATATAGTAATAGGCATACAAACAAACATGAACCCATTCCTAAATGTTGATTATTTCGTCTGAAAACAAGCTTTAATCAACAATTCAACCAAACTAGCTCGTCTTCAAAATAGCACAGCCGAAATTTGATCTGATTAACCCCAAATCTTCTTCCACGAAATCATGCCTGCATACTAAGAAGAACTTACTCTTCCAAGCTATTCAATTTTCCTTCTTTAATTAATTACTGTGTAACATAATCATCTAAAAATACAATTTTCTAATCAAATTTCCATTTCCATTCCAACAGATTGTTCATTAACATTAAAGGATTTTACAGGATGGTTAGACTCAACATTACTTCCTTATCGTTATAAAAATTGCACATTTCATTTTCCAAAATTAATACAAAATCAATATAAAAGTCAACCACCTGGGATGCTTGTTCGATTGATGCGATTAAATGTGCCATGCACGAGTGGCGGTTTTATAAGATTTAACAAAACAATCACATTATGTGGAAAGCTTGAGGAATTATCGGAATCTCAACGCACACTTTACCTCCGTTCATTCGACAACACATCATTTAGTATATTTAATTATCCGAAATTTTATTTCGTCTATAAGCTCGTCGACTATTGTTACAATGTAACACTTATGGATCAAAATAGTTCATTTATAATACAGCCAATGGGTCATTTGGCACTTAAATGTCATTTTAAAATACATTTACCATATGGACATGATATTGCATTAAAATTGAGCCTTAATGGAAGTGATAATGTGTCGAGTGTTGTACGTGACATTCATATGACACAATCGACAACACGCAATGATGACCATTCAATGCATTTAGACTATAATAAGATCGATGATGAATTTATAGAATTAGAGAATTATGCTCCAAATACTGACTCGTTTACATTCGAAAGTCATACAAAGATTGACTGCGAATGGATTTTAATCGAAATTATCAATCGAATGAATGAGAAATGGAGTGAATGTTTAAAATTGTCAGATAGTAAAGCAAATATTGAATATAAACTTGCATCGCCCGACAATGTATTGCTTATACGAATAACAAAGAGACAACAAATGGCAATGCAACAAATTTTGAGCACAAATGTTCTTGACAGTACAACGATCATGAGTGAATATAACGTAAAGAATGAAATTTCATTTTTAAAACTTGAATATACAGCTGTTCCAATAGAAAATATAGTGTCACAATGTGCCTTCGGATGGATACTTGTTGGTGAATTTTGTGTTGCATCTTTCAATGAACTTATGAAATGGGATGGTGCTGAGAGTAAATGTAATGAGCTTGGCGGTCATTTAGCTACAATAAGTAATGAGAATGAGCAACAGTTGGTGGATAGGATGTTGATTAATAGGTGAGATTCTGGATTATAGACTTTTTAAAGGGTGTGAAATTGATAAATTGTTTTTTTTATTCATTTTGACTAGTTTCACACCCTTGATTTTTTCAGGAGTTTAATACCCAATCTACTAGATTCAAATGTTGTCAACAGTAAAGGTCAAAGCGGAATTGAATTCGCCACAGTTTGTTAAAAACGGATTGAAATTTGTATGAAATGTTATACTTCACAAGAGTCTGCAGAAAAAAAATCCTTTCAACTTTGAATCTGTTTCAAGCAAACCGGATTGAAGTCAATTCGACCTTTTGTCGACACGCAAGCTTAACTTAGAGGATATTTTGAATTTGACGGCAAATATTTCAAAATTACTAGATGATTTTTTCAAAAAATCGTTAATTTTCAAATTTCAAAAGTTCGTTATAAAATTCACAATTTTTTTTTCTGAAAACGTTGAAATGAAGAATTTAGCAAAATGGTTTAAATAACCCACAAAATTAGAAGTATGCTGATCGGGTTCGACACATTAAACTTCCATAAATTCATTGCAATTTGATAGTTTTTCATAAATCTTCTCATAACTCAATATTTGTTCCATTTTCTTAAACTTAGTTTCCTTTTCAAATAAAAACTTTGTTTATCCTTCCCGATTGAAACATTTCCAAGTACAAGAATCCCACTTACCCGCCTACATACTCCCAAACACTCTTATGTTTTCATTTCGACACGAATTCTTTGGAAAATGTTTTTTCCCATTTCATTTTTCTCACATAAATCCCAAAGTCAACATTGATTTTCATTTTTTTCTTGCTATCTATCGTTAAACAGTGCACATTACAACGAGCACGTGTCTTACTGGATTGGAGCAACGGATAAGTACTTAGAGGGTGACTTCCGGTGGACGGATGGTCAGCAATTTTCGTTCACAAGTAAGAAGTAACTTCCTTTCTTGATTTATCTTAAAAACTTTGTTTTTGTTTGTGATTTCTAAAATTAGAATGGTTCCCCGGATGGCTAGAGCATGGAAATTATAATCGACAACCAAACGATGATGGATTGAGTGAGCAGGATTGTGTAGAAATAAGAAGATTTTATCATCGACCATCCACAAGTGGAATATCCTCAACAACAACCTCACTCACCGATTCATTCATGTGGAATGATCGTGATTGTGCAACGAGAAACTTTTTTTTATGTGAACGGCCTCTTATTGATGGTAAGGAATTATAAGAATACAAATAATGTTGTCATTTCTATTATGCTGTGCATAACAAAGCCATTTTTTTATTTTGCCTGTGATTCACAATGGAATTTGAAAAATGAACTTTGTGATAAAAAAAGGGTTTTTTTTTCGAAAAATAAATATCGGAAGTGAAATGGGATGGATGGAAAATAAATAAATAAGTCAGAAATTATTATATTTTTAGGATGATATATATCTCAAGGGCAGCATGAGAATGAACTACGAAGCAGACTTTTGAAGTTTTTTTTCTCCTTACTTTATCTTGTTGAAGATAGCTGAAAAGTTCTGTCTTATGCTTCGTGAGAAATCAATGCTTTGGGTACTGACATGTACAAGTGAAATGTCTGTAGAGATTTCAAGATGAATCTACTGACCGTTGGGAAGTGCTTAGTTGAAAATGTTAAAGTTTCAGAGAAAATGCTGAAAAGTTCGGATTGTGTGTTCAGGGATTGAAGCTTTAATACAGAGTTGCAAAACAGGCAATAATCGTACAATCTCTTGACAATTTGTATGATTTTGTAACAAAACCTATACACATTATTCAGTAATTGTACGGTTTTTGCCTGTCAAAGATGTCCGTTTTGCAACTAACTGGTTTAAAATAAATCTTCAATAATTTTAAGAAAGGTTCATTCTTCCAGCCAAATTTTAAGAGCGGAAATTGAAGACAAAACAATTTTACCGAAAATTCAAAATTTAAAAAGTAACGGAAGTTCAAAATTTAAATGAAAGTTCAAACTTTGATCTTTATGAGTTTTCTGGCGCGTAATCTTAGTATAGAAGGAAGAATTCTTCTGGAAAAAGTGAATTCTGGTTTAAATTATCGAAGAAAAAGTTAAAAGGAATACTCCAGAGTACTAATTCAAGGGCCAAATTAAGGATAATTACCAATAATTATATTATTAAAGAAATACTTTTGCAAATAGAGTCGCGTTCTTATTTAGATACACTCCTCACTGGTCGTAAAGATCAATTGCGATTCATGACCTCCCTTAGACGTCTCCTAAAGCTAACTATGTCTGGCTCTCGTCTGTCAATTACCGATACCAAATGCCTCTTTGATACTAAATCTCTATAGACAGCTTCATAATATTTATAAGAAAGTATCCAACTCAAATGGTAAATCGTCAATTACGAACTTTTAAACTGTATTGACAGTGATACCATCAAGGGATTTTGGTCCCATAACACATTTAGGCTGTGTTAAAACACTAACTTTCCAATAGTCCACTAAAATAAGTTTTTGTTTTGATTTCTGTCAAAATATTTTTTCCATAGCAGCAATAATCATGAGCTTTTCAAATCTTTTTATCCCTTTTTTATTCAATTCTATCGAGTCCCATAGCTACACACAGCAAAAAATAAGTAAAAATAGAATAAACATTTAAATCCATTTTTCATGTTTAAGCTTTGATTTTTTCACATCCATCAATGACAGAAAATATATCTTTCTTCTTTCCATTCTTGCTGATCTTCTTGCTTTATTTATTGTGTAAGAAACTTCCAAAATATCACGAAAATATGACTAAAAGTTAATGTCTTTATGTGTTCTTTTCACTCAATTTCCCAGTTAACTACAGATGCTACAGATTTTTAAACTTTTTTTTTTACAAAATATTTTGTTATTTTTTTGGGGAGGAAAAAAAGTTTTCAGAACTTCCATAAGTCATTTTGGTGGAGGGGACAGAGAAGTGTATTTTTTGTTGATAAAGCACATCTCTTTTAGTGAAATATAGCTGCTTATAAAAAAAAAGCTCAAATGTTAAATTTACCGTGTGTGGGAAAATATACTGAGCATCATGAGGAATGTCGATGCTGAATAGTGATGTAACTTGAGAGAACTGTGGGAGAATTCCATTTAGTAGTGTATTGAATTACTTAATAAAGAGTTGAATTGACTTGAATCGAGATATTTATACACAATTTGAGTTGATTTCAAGCTTTAATTTCCTATCCGAGCAACACAAATGAGGAAGGCTTCACCATGGTTCCGCTCAAGCTCTTCTATTAACATCAAACGAAAGGCGCGGCGCCTCTAGGTAGCATACAAATGAATGCCATATGGCATCCACGTGGAAGAGGCTTCCATTTGGTGTTAATAAAAGATATTAGTGGCGGAGCTATCTTCATTTGTGTCGCTCGGGTGACTCTTAAAAGTTCTAATTCCGATCAGAGAATTGGCTTTTATGGCTTTTGTCTCGAAAAATTAAAGAAAATTGAAGACTTTTGTCCAAAGAGCATTGGGAAGAGGTTAAGTTGACTCCGAACGTTTCTTGCCTCTCTGTATTTCCTTAAATTCTTGATATTAATTATAATTAGCTGGACTGTTCTGAATTTGACGTCTTAGTCTTTAACAAAAATTGCCCGAATAGCGCAAATCCGGTCAAAAAACCAACACCATGCCGACATGCCTCTGACATGGTGCAAGACAAAGTCATGCTGACCTTGTGTCGGATTTTTGATCAGTTAACCAATTTGTACTATTAAAAGCTATATCCAGAAGTTAATCAAATGTTCATTCAATGCTTCCAATCTCCAAACAATACGATATAAGTGGATATGCGCAAGAAGAAAACTAAATTCTTAAATCCATTTAAATGTCATTTTTATACACAAACCTTTTTTCCTCATTATCATTCATTCCATTAATCTCAATTTCATTGTCTCCTTTCTGATCCATTTTATCTTTGTTCATTCTCATCCATATATAGAGCCAGTGGGCACTCTAGAGACAGAGGATTGCAATAAAACAATCCATTTGACACGTGACAATATGAAGATGAGCATCACAAGTCCAGGATATCCAAGATATTATATGGACAATATCAATTGTTTTACATTTATCACAGCAATCCCTGGATTTAGAATATTTATAGAATTTGAAGAGCTGGTGCTTGAAAATGAACCACAATGTTCATATGATTTTGTCGAGATGTTTGAGCCATTTTTAAATAGCACAATGAGGCCAACAAGACATAAACGAAGTATGGAGGAGATGAAGATTAATGACTTTTCAAGTATACAACAGCAACAGTTCTTTGAGTTTCAGCAATTGTTGCGTGATTACGAGAATCAAAAAGCTGAATACCGTAACATATTTCAGCCGTCGAACAGCACATATAATACATTTATACCACCGCCTAGTACATTAAGTGACCGGATGCCACGAAAAATGTGCGGCGATTGGAGCTCAAAACTAAAATTATTACGATACAGGTCAAGGAGTAATTTTCTCGGTATTCGTTTCTCTTCCGATTATTCGCACCATTTTAGTGGATTTAAAGCAAAAATATCCTTGGAGAAAGGTAAGCATGTCCATGAGCTTTATGAGTGTAAAACCAATGAAAATATATTATGTATTATTTTATGACTTTTTTTTATTATTATATCCCTCGAAGCACCTGCTGCTACCTCAAACTTCACCTTTTTTTCTTCTCTCTTCTTCACAATTCTTAAAATTTCTTCTTTTTATTTTGTTTACAATTGTTCCTTTTTTTGTCTCTATATCCTATGGAATTAAATCTATTTCTGTTTTTACTATCTCTCTATCTATCTACTATTGATATGCAGCGCACTGTCTTTCCTTGCTGATTATTTGTCTATCAATCTCTCTCTCTCTTTTTTTTTCATTTTCTTTGTGTCAATAAAGTTAGATTTCTTATAGAATAGGGAGGAATGACTTTGAATAATGGTGTAAAAATTTAATATTGAGATCTTTTTTTGAGGTTATGTTTGTGACTTTATCTCCAGGCTATGTCCTTGTAAGATTCAATCCAAGGAGCTCAGTAGTTCAAAAAAGTTCAAAATTTCAAATCTTTGTTTACTTTTTGAATTTTTATTTTTTTAAGCCTTCCTGGACTAAACTGCTTGTCATATTATCGATCTTTTGTTAGTATACAACTCAAAGTTATTTATTTGGCTTGATATGAAGTTGTAAAATGTCCAGAAACTAGGGTAAACAACCTAATTTTTTGTACAACCTATTTTTTTGTACAATACTGAAACTGATTTTAAAGCACTTTCCAGCAAAACTAATGAAAGAATTATCATTTAACTGATGTTTTAACAATCCTGACAAGTTTTCAGGATGATTAGAGCAGCCAGTTCCTTAAAAACTCAAAAAGAATTTTTCACGAAAAATTTAGATGCTTGCACAAAATTTGTAAATTTTTTACATCTCACTTTTATGGAAAACCCGATACTTTTATCAGTATGTTGTCAAGGAAAAAAGTAAGCATAATTACACAAGATTTCATTCTTCGTTTCACTAAATTACTAGCAGTTGTCTAACAATAGATATTTTGATATTTGTAAAGCCAAATTTCAAACCTATTTTTTTGTACACAAAAACCTAAATATTTGTACGTTCAAAAATAAAATAACCGTCAAAATTTGTGTTGCTCGAATTGACTCAAAATATTAATTAAGTTTTTTCGGTGGATTTCTTGCATTTATCAATCATTAACTTAATTCTTATGATTTGTATACTTTTAAAGTGTAGTTTAAAAGTCAAATTAAAAGTTGATTCACACAAATTATTTACTTTGTAACGGTAATTTTTAATTTGAACGTCCAAAAAATTAGGTTTGACGTGTACAAAAAATAGGATTTGTGTACAAATATTTAGGTTGAGACATAAAACTGCAAATTTTCAATCTTGTGCTGCATAACAACAAAAAGTATTGGTTTATACTAAAAGTACAATCAAAGAAGTATGGTTTAAAGCAAGTTATGATAGAAAAAGTTTGCTTTAAAGATGAAAATTTTTCACTTGAAGTTTAGTAAGTTGAGTTTGTACAAAAAAATAGGTTGTTTACCCTACTTAAAATTCCAATTTTGTAGAATATTGAATGACCTGAACTAAGATTACACTAATTTCAAAATTCAAAAACAAGAAAGCCGTTACAGAATTCTCAGATAAAATTGAAATTTAATTTCAAATTTTTAAAATATTTTTACACTATTATTAAAGTCTATTCCCAACCTAAATTCTATTTTTCTTGCTGTCTATTGTTAGAAATAAGAGAAAGAAACAGAAAGATTAATGCTTTGAATTTAATTAATTTTCATTCATTTTTTACCACCTTTGGATAATCTTAACATTGCCGTCAAGATGCTCTTAAAGAAATTAAACTTTGTTCAAGCTTTAATTTATTTAATTTATCGAGATTGCTCTTATATGTGTGTTGTTAAGAGGAAAAAATCTTATAACATTTTTTTATCCTCAACAATTTAATAATAATGGATAGAATATATTATATAATGCGAGCACTAGTTTACAGTTCTGATAGTCACTTTGTGCATTTCGGGCTTTTAGAGACTGAATTTTTACTTTACAGACTCCCCAAAGGTTGATTTGACGTAAAAATATCTGACATAAAATGTTTTTATGTTTGATTATGCTTGAAGGGAGAATGCAAGTAAATTTATGTTGAAGTGCTTAGTTTGATGCATAAAGTTAGGCTATGTTCTGAAGTGATACTAAAAAACTATGCAAATTAAAAGGAATTTATTAGAATTCTGGAACTAAAGTTGATTCAAAAATGTTATAATCCCTGAAATGGCATATGAAGCTATTGCAACTAGTTCAAATCCTTATATTTCTTAGCGAGACCACTGCAAGTGTCATTTAGAAGCCACACGGAGCTCTGAATTCGTATTGAATCAGTATAAACTTCAGAAGGAATCCTTTTCCTACTTTGTGTTGCTCGGGGTGCTAGCATACCTAGAGTGTATCCCTCAAAATTTTAAATCCAATCCCAGTAACCAAATTTAATAAAAGTTAGCTAAAATCTAGTCTAAACCCGAGTGGAACAGACTGCGACCTCAGAGCCCGAAGTCGACTTGATTCTTCTATGGAAAAATCGACTCAAGTAGACTCGAATACAAACCGGAATGGTACCGGAATGATACATATTGAAATGTTATCGAATTTGCACATTGGTGCTGCTAGTCGTGTTGTTGACTACACTTCAATATGTATCAATAGGATAACTATACATAAAATCGACTACTCGCAACTAGTTCCATTTCGGAGATAGCAACTGCAGCTAGTTTTCAGCAAATAAATAGACAGTCATGGTTACTAGGACAATTTACCCTTATTAAATGCGTCACCAAACCTTCCTTACCCAAACTACAAAAATCCCCAAACTTATTTTTTTTTTATATTTTCATCATGAAAAGCTTTAAACAATGTTTTCTTTTCGTTGTATACTCATTCACATTGTTATGTTCACCTTCATACCTTCCGGCATCTTATTCCGTATAAAATCGTCCAATGAACATTCTCTCTGTTTCTTCTTTTGGAAATATGTTTTATTAAAAAAATAAAATAAAAATAAATTAACAAGATGTACAAGAAATGCGCGGTAAGTTTCATTAAATACTTGAAATAAATTATATAATATAATGTTGAGGATTTCTTTGAATGCTAATTATCCTTAAAATAAATTTCTTTAGAGCTTATTGCTAGCAGATTTAAAAAAAGAAGGAAAAAAAAAACACATTTTTATGAAGGAAAAATTGCGATTATTTGTTCACTTCGACTGGATGGGGAAACAACACAACAATATTGAAAATGTAGATACTTGTTGCATTTTTAAGAACATCGTGACTTTATCTCAATAAATAATGTCCATCGTGTCGACATTGTAACTATAATATACCTGAGATCATTTCAGAATCTGGAGAGGAATCAAAAATTTGTGTAAATGAGGGAGGAGGGATAGGTTCGAAATTATTGGTATTGATCTCAAAAATTTAGGAGATTCAAATTTTAAGGATCTATCCTCGTGTACTAAAGGAACTGTAAGTTAAGATCTGATTTCCATCCATATCCTACCTCCAGGACTACATTCTTCAGACTATTATATACCATCAGTTTAAAGGTGAGATCCAGTAAGTCATAAACCTGATGAACCTTGCAATCTACCTAATTCCTAGGTAATTGGTTCCACTACGAAACTCGAAAGCGAATCAAAACTTATACCAAGTAGAGTAAACTTGATCTAGTATAAAGTTTGAGTTCAGTTCTGGGATATACTAAGCAATGGAGACAAATTGTCTGCCAAAGACCTCAATACTACACCCAACACACGAATCGAGTTTCGTAACTAGAATGAAAGTTTTCAAAATTAGACTTGACCTGGGATTGAACCCATGACCTTTGGCACAAGAGACCAACGCTTTACCATTTAGGTCACTGATACCATTTCATCGTTTTGAGAGGCTATGATTAAAATTCTATCTTAAATGTATCATTCCAAATACTGATCGGTTACAATGCATCCCAATAACGCGCTCCAATTAATAAAATTACTCACTCATTATCTTTTAAAATTGCGAAGCTTTAGAAACTTTTCTTTTTCTTTAAAAAGTAAAATATAGTAAAATGAGCTTTTTAGTGAATGAAGTTAAGTTGATTTACAAAAATATTTTTATGATGTTTATTTGAATCTGTTGTTGATTTTAATCAACATTCTTACATAACATGCTTCCTTACCCATTTTCATGTCATTCACGTTGATAGCAACAGTTTGTAAGCACAATAATAATTTAATGCTTTATGAATTTAAACTAGTTGCTAAAAAAAGGAACAAAATTTTAATTCATGTTCTCAATGTTGATGTAGCAAAAAAAAAGGCGTCAATTTTGTGAGATGTTGACTTTTGCAGAGGTGGGCAACCTTTTGTTTATCGTGGCACACTCTGTTGGTAAGATACGACAAAACTGCGCATGACGTACGATTCATGGCATTCCCAAATGCCATTAGTCACTAGGGCCGGAACACACAGGTTGCCCACCACTGCAGTATATACATATTTACTCTAAAAATAACAAATAATAAATTTCATCTTTTTACTTACGTTCGGGGTGGGGAACAAAAAGAACAAAATTTGTACGTCATTTGAGTAAAAATTTATTAAAATTCCGCTTATCGCGCACAAGAAATTTTCATCTTTTTTTACCGAATGGAAAATTCAAATATAAATATTTTCATTATTACATTTTGGATAAATGCTGAGATGCTATTTCGGGGCTGAAATGAAATTTTTATGAATTAAAGTATAGTCACGAGAATTTCTCGGAATTTCTTTATTTTTAACTAAAATATTTCAAAAATAACTGGAAATTCACAGGAAGGAATTTCTTATTCCTCACTTTTTGACGCGTGCTGCACGGTCAGTTTCTTTTCTATTTTCATTATTTCAAGGTGCTCGGCGAGAATTTTCTGGGAAATTGAAAGAAGATTAAAGTGAAATATTTAAGTTATATCCGATCTGATTCTTATTTTCAAAAAGTCAGAGATTGTCTTGGCTTGAGATGAATCAGATGAGATTATCTTCGGAATCGCCTTAAATGGAAATCTTAGATTCTTTCTTCATTAAAGTAAGTCTGGGTGATACTCAAGTGACACAAGACTAAATTTGATATTAATTTAGAGTTCTGAAACTCAACTGGAACCATTATACCTTTGAATGGATTCAATTTCTATCATTTTCCTTAAGTTTTGCTGCTCAAAATGTCCATTAGGATTCTTGGTGCTGTCCGACAAGCCTGGAAACCACAAGGAAAAGAAGTGACTTAAAATCAGATCCCAGGCCAGTATGACTCTTTCTTCAGGCCAGATTTTATGAAATCCAACCTCAGACAAGGGTTAAGTCCCCTCTGGTATGGGATTGTTGGTCATTTTAACGTCTTGTGTCTTCCGGCAAGATAATCATACTTCTTTACTATTCCATAGATTCTACAAAATCATAAAAATTCAAATTTAGTTCCTATATCTTCATCCACAACTATTCTCCATATTTTCTAGGTCAAACAAATTTACTTTTGTCTTCAAAATTTACATTTTATTCCAGTCAGCATTATCAAGGTCGTCTGTGTTTACATGTTCGAATTTCATTCAGCTTGACCTCAATTCATGTTTTAAAAATAGAATATAAACAAAAACTAAAAAATGTTTAAAAATCACAGTTTAAGCTTTAAAGAACTAAGTTCTAATTTAGCAATTCTAATCTATAATTCAATAGCTGCATAAATAAATATGATAATCAAGGAATGTTAAATTAGGAAGAAAGTAATTTGGTTTTTCGATTTACGCAGTCAATTCGAGAGTTCACTAGCTCAGAAAATTGTTTGAATAGCTTTCAATGAATTAAATTATGCTTAAAGACCAATGTTGGCAAACAAGAGGTTATGTCGTTAAACTCGAAAATTTTTAAATGTTTCGAGTTCGATTTTTTTGTATGCTAATGTAAACAATAAAATTTGTAAAATTTTGCAAAATTTCAATCAAAAATTTTCAAACAAATACAAAAAGATACATTGAATTTAGGCTTTAGTTAGCTAGACTAGCATATAATAAAGCATTTACAATGCTTCTGTACTAGAAAAATTCGTCTAAAAGTAGAAAATTTTGCAAATCAAATTTTTACACATTTTAGCATTTTTCTGTCGTGGTGTTAGTGTTTACAAAAAATTCAAATTTTTGACGGTTAAAAACTTGCTGGTAACTTAAATAAACTGTGTCCAGTATCTACACGACTACTACAATTAATAAAACAACACTGTTTAATCATTTTTAATGATTTATGTGAAAAATTACAGTTGTAAAATAAGAAAATGAACAAAGATTTTGTAACGGTTTTAAAATATTCAAATATATTCGAATAATTGGTACTCCTAATTTAGGAGTCCGAAAAATTGGTACTCCTAATTTAGGAGTTCGAAAAATTGGTACTCCTAAAATTTCTGTTTGCCAGCATTGGCTTAAAGATTTAGTCAATCAATACTTACTTGTTTATTCTATGAATTAATGCTGGAAATTTATACAAAAAAGGAGGGGAGAAATAAAGAAATTGAGAAAGTTTTGTTATGTGTGTATATCCATTAATAGCTCGTATAACTTGATTAAGGGATGAATTTTGGCAAATGCTGCGCTTTATTCAGCTTTGATTTGATATTGAATTGTATGAAGATATTGTAGATCAGTATTTGATACAAACTAGTTCAAAAGAGGAACTCGATGTATCACAGGATATCTAAATGTCCTAGCTGAATCCCAGACCCTAGAGTCATTAGAATGATTTTTAATTATGGAACATGATAGGCTTTATCTTGATTTATTTAAGAACAGCTTAATGACAGTGGGATTCGAACCACTCCCCACGACAATATTGCTTGTAGTCTACTAAGGGAGGCTGTGAGCCAAGTTTTCAGTTCTTATAATTACCCTTACCTCGGATTCATGAATCGTTGGGCAATAAATACTTTCCCGAACAGCACAAGGTATTCATTAAGGTACTGCTATACCATCGAATTAACGATAAGACACGTAGTTGCCTAAACAGAACCGTGACAGCGAGCCATTTTAAGCCATTAATTATTTATTTACTTCGCTGGTCGTACAGATCAGTAGTGATCCATGACCTTAAACAGGAGTCGCTTGAAGATGACTCTATCGTTTGCTTGCTCGGGTTTAAAGACAGATTTATATGCCACCTTTAATAAAGCAGTACAGCAAAAAAAATTGATGAATTTCAATGAGAAGCTCTTTTTTTCCAATGCATTGAGCTTTTGAATTTAAATGAATTTCCCTTTTTTTAACTCTCTTCTCGTCATATTTCTCTTTTGATATAATAATAAAGTTACTCATAAACTCAAAATCCTCGCTTATACTGCACAAAACTTTTTTCCTTCTATACTTCTTCTACACAGCTTCTGCTTTTATGCATGCATTTCATTTATTATTTATTAGTTTCCTATTGTACATATTATACATCCCACAGGGATACACTTGTACGCTACGAATTAGATTGTAAATTTATACATTCTATGAAGAAAATTTAATAAAATCTTTTTACTTTATGAATTTCCATGATATTGACTGTAAAATGTGTTAAGTCAAATAAACATGGATACGCTTTGGGACTATTAAATGCTGAATAATAATTTTAAAGTCAACATGAATATTTTGCAGTTTTACTTTTATTTATTCATGCATCGCTATCGAACAGCACTGTTTAAATTTTCATATCAAGCAAATCTTAAGTTTTCCATGCAGTTTCGTGCTTATTTCTTGTGGATTGTCAAGAGACAGCTTGAAACTTTAATCGGTTTGGTTTTGAATTGTTTATGAGCAGCTTAAAAATGCCTTATTTTGTTGTTTCGATAAAATATAGTTTCATTTTGAATATAGGCTAGTATTGAATTTGTTGCAATCTATTAGATGCTGTACAGCAATTCTACAGCCATTGTACAGCTTAAAAAGCAATGAAGTTGATTTTAACAAACAAATGTTTATTGATTGACAATTGAAAACAAACTAAAGATTTCTATGAAAAGGGTCTACAACTAAACATAGGAGTTCAAAAATTGAACTTTCGAACAAAATTCAAATATCAATCGACCGTTAACAGCTAAATTTGATCAAATCATCTTTTAAACAAATTTAATTAGATTAAAACTTTAATTGGATGATTGAAATCCCAGTTTAATTCCTTCCAATCTATACATAGTCATCTCTAATGACAAAGTTCATGAAACAAAGAACAATCATTAAAAAACCATCGATTGTCTACAGAAATGAACTTTTTTCTATCCAATTAAAGTTTAATAAATAATAAATTTACTGAGTTTGATTGACTTGCTCATTAGATTATCTAGGGAAATGTAAAGTTCCCGAGGATATTTCATTCCATTGTATGATACAATAGAGAATATTTTCTATAAAAATTAATATCAATTATTTCCTCTTTTTCTTTCTATCGCTTGAGCTTTACTTTGAGCTTTTATGTGTGTATAAGCATTATTTTTCAATTAGACAATATCCTTTAATTAAATATGATACATAATTAATTTATTTCTACAGCTATTGTATTATTTTTAAAAATTAAGTTCAGTAATGAAATTCTGAAATGAATTTTACTTCCAATTCCTTTAAATAATTAATAATATTCATTTCAATTCCCCCCCTTAGCTGCATCGGAGTGTGTCGATGAACGTTTAAAATTATTCAACGAATCATGCTATCTGGTTGTATCATTTCCCGAAGTTGAGTGGGTTGTTGCACAAAAAATATGCCACAGTTTGGGCGCACAATTATCATCGGTCTCATCCTCCGATGAGCACAGGTAATTTATATGAAAATTATACTTATATTTACTGATTTCAGGGTTGGGGATTATTAAGGCTAGGAACAGAATCATGAGTTAATGTTCTGAAAATGATTTAGAGAAGAATTAAGTACAATTCAATCTCATGCCTTACGCAGGTTGACCAAGACACAGTAATTCAAGCTTTCGTTTGTAGCTAGCTTTAGGAAAAGCTCTAAGCTAAAGCTTTCTTGACCAAAGTAAAGCCAACAAGGGTAAAACTAAGTTGATGTATCATTAAAATCGGATATGATCCTTAAGAGAGCAGAAGTATCTTGATAGCTCACTTAACAAGGTCAGGTTCTCGAAAAAGGATATTTCATTTGGATTCCCGATTTCAAATACTATCACCAGTCTAGTAACTGTTAGTACTTCGCCTTCTTAAGTATAACAGTCGAATTACTGGAACCAAAAGTTAGACAACGCCAGATTTAGTTTATTGCTAGACGTAGGGTCGACTAATCATAACCCGTTCAACTGGAAGAATAGCAAATTAGGGCTTTAGACGGTTTTAGTTGACTACAATCTACCACCCCAACCCTGTTCCAATTACATTCAATATTAATTTCCTCTCAATTATCTCTCATCATCATCCTAGATTCATTGTCACAGCAATAAGAAACAATCCAGAATATAATCATCGACGTTTCTATTGGCTCGGCGGTGAATATTCACGAGACGGCGAATTTGAATGGACAGATGGCTCAAAAATATCATTTACGGGTGGATGGACGCAAGGTCAAGAAAAGTTAATGTCAAAAGCACAAAATGATCCAGTCTGTTTGGGTGTTCAATGGAAATCGACTGGCAATTTAAGACTTCCATCAAATTTATTTTGGTCATCACAAAAGTGCTCACAATTAGGCGGTTACGTGTGTAAGCAAAATAAGAAAAGCAATACATTAATACAAAATATGACAATCACGGAAATTGAGGGACGATTAACATCACCTGATTATCCGAATCAATATTCATCAAACATTAATTATTGGGTTAAAATAATAGCACCGAAACGTAGTCGAATCGTAATGCAATTTCAAAAGATTGACATTGAATATCAGCAAGAATGTTTATATGACTATGTTAGCGTACAAGATTCCGAATTTCATTATGTACAAACAAATCAAAATGACTTAAATGCGCCATCAACGAAAAATGGCATTGTAAATAATGATGAGACATCGACACGTCACGTCCTCGATCGTAGAAGAAAACGATCAACAAATAAAATTGAAATTAAAACTGTTGGTTTAAATGACTCATCGCCATCATTTCAATCGTATGTACGATGGTGTGGAAGTCATGACGGTGATATGTCACAATTTGATTTTGTCTCGCGCTCAAATGAGATACTTCTGAACTTTTTTTCCGACAATGCAATATCGGGTGAAGGATTCTCGGCAATATGGAGATCAATTGATATATCAGCATGTCCTGGTCAAACGTTGACATCACGCGAGGGAAATTTAAGTAGTCCAAATTTTCCACATTTTTTATTACATAATCTCAACTGTAGCTACACAATTCAATCACCAATTGGACGTAAAATTTTGATCGAATTTCTAACATTTAAAATTGAGCATGATGCGTCCGTGCACATAGACCTTGGTGACGGTGTTTTATTACAGCCATACCAAGAATCAAATATTGTCAGCGATGGCGTTTATGCGAGTCTTGGTGAACGTGTTAAAATCTATTTAAAAACAGGAGGCAGTCCACGAGGGAAGGGCTTTAATGTGGCTTTTCGTACAAGTAAGTAGATTCTGTCTGTAATTAACATGAATAACTTGAATACGCACTGTACATGTACATTTTAATAATAGACGATTCTCATTTTTTGGGAAATTATGTTTTCATATTTTTTTACGTCGTTTGCCGTCATTAGTACATCAATCACTTTAATGGAGTTTGAAGGCAACGTTGAAACTTTTTTTAAGGTTTCTTCTTTTCGTCGACCTTTTTCCTGCCTACGTTTTGCTTCTTGATAATTTTATTTGTAATATAAATTTGGATTTGTAAAAATATTTTTGAGGAAATTTCACGAGAATTTTATTTTATGGATCTGCTCTTGTTGTAAAAGTTTCATTCTGTATAACAAGTAGCTATCATGTAGAGTAGGTAAAAAGTTTTTTTGCTCTGAGGAATTTGGTTTAATCTAAAAATTGTTCGATGCTTCTTCACTGTCTAATCATCTAACTTGGTTTGTGTAAATTTCGCAAGTACACATAAGTTCATTGTTTTTAACAAGGCAGTGTTTCTCAAGCTGTGTTCTGCGATACACACTAATGCAGAGGTGGAAAACTTGTGTGTTGTGACACTTGGGTGTGACATGAAGACTAGTGTGCTAAGACACGTTAAAAAGGGGAACTCTAATTTGAAACACAAAGATGATCAACAATAAAGGTTGCCCATTACTGCATTATTGAGTCGCTAAATGCTTTAAGTGTGTCGCAAAAAGAATTGCGATTCTTTACTTTATACTAAACAAATGGTTAAGTGTAGTCTCTTTCCCTGATTTAAAATGAATTCCTTAACCCCTGATTGACTGTGTTGGATTCTAAAAAGTTGAGAAACACTAGAATAGGCATTAAACTTCAATTTTAGTCCATGTCTTTAACAGTTCAAATACTGTCATATTTCTAACAGAAACTGTGTTGTTGTTTCGACTTCATATGGACTCCATTATAAATCCTTCATCTTCTTGATGTTTCTCGACTAGCCCGAAGAGCAGACGGCATAGAAATGACCAAAAATTCGACCTCAATCTGACATCACGCATATAAACGCCTAGTTATGGATCTTAAGGTCTGATCAGCAAATGTCTATCTGTATAAGTTGACTTGACGCTGGTCTGAGGACGAGTTTCATTGAATCTAGCCTGAAACCACAGTCACGTTTGCTTGAAGTCTGATTTTTAGCCATTTATATGCTGTGAGCCTTCCGATTAATTAATTCATCCAAACCAAAAGAGCTTCGTAATCTTAAACGACCTGCTCAAGAGTATAATAAATCCAAGGATGCCCATAAAAACGACAATAATGCAGATCAATCTTCTAAAATGCTTCCTTGACACCAAACGACTTTCGTCACATTTTTTTCATTCACAAAAACAATAAATTTTGATTATTTTTTTTCTTCGTGACCAAATAATTAACCCAATTTCTCATGTTCATTTCATTCTGTCCATCAACTAACACGTTAGTGCCACAAATTGTTGAACATCGAATTGTGAACTTATCAAATTTGACATTTGGACGTGTTTACCATCTCAATTATCCACATCCTAAGGGCATGCCGGAAAGTATTGATTACACTCAACATCTCATAGCACCGTCGGGCGATGTCATATCGATCGAATTACGTGGTGTACAATTTACTGAGAATGGATGTAACGATAGTGCTGTAATTGAGGTTTGTTTCTTATTCCTTTTCCTTTATAGTCTATTTTATGGTTACTATTCTTCGTTTTATGAATGAACAATGTCTGTGCTGCATGTTATTTAATAATTATATACAATTTTTGTATATAACCATTACAGATTTACGATAAATATGCCGATAGAAATGGAACATTTTGGCAACTATGTACAATAAATCCAAAAATAGAATCGAATAGCATTAAACAGACTTCCGCGCCAGCTATATTCATAACTTCATATCTTAACACGATTCATATACGACAGTATTCAAACAATAATCAACTTGGTATTCTAAATGCCACCGTACGTGTTCAGTCAGGTAAGTTGCTTTTATTTGCATAATGAAATGGATTGAATGAGATACTCCAAGTACTCGAGATAAAAGCATTGAGAGATGCTGATGATATTGAACGGTCGGTTAGATTCGAGAAAGATTATTCTACGACAGTCGTGCAATGATCTGTAAAGAGTGACTGGAATGATGATTTAGTAAGCTAAGAAGGTGTCTGAAGTAGACGAGATATGATCTTGAGATGGTGACAATGACATTGAGGATGAGATGGAAAATGAGGATTATTATATGCGATATTGATTGAGACTGTTTGATGGAATCAGCTGACATTATGTTCACGTTAATTAGTTATTATTATTGAAACTGTCATGATTATTGAAACTTATGAGAATAAGAATGTAAATTTTAATTTTGATTGAAAAAATAACGGAAGTTCAAAATTTGAAAATTTAGATTAAAAAAAGATAATGTTTGCAAAAATCTGAATAACAATGAAGCATCTTGTGGTGTCTGAGCATAGCGGAATTTGGTGTATCGAGCCATATATGGGTGAATCTGTCAGCCCCAGAGTAAGGCCGCTGTGCAGCCCCTGTGGGCAAATGGTTAAGAAATCAGACAGGATATCTGTCGTTCTCTCTTTATAAGTGCGTGGGTTCAATTCTACAACTACACGGGTTGTGGTGCATATTATTCATCACAGTCAATTGAATGCCATATGGAGTTCATTTGACTGCCATATGGCCGGCCATTTGATTGCCACGTGGCCAGCTATTTGGCTGTTATGTGACCTGCCATTTGGCTAGCCATTTGACTACGATGCGCCCAATCATTTGATTGCGATGTAGCCAACCATTTAACTGCCATGTAAAGTTGTGTCAATCGGGAATGCTTCAAACAGAGCAAAGCCATCAAAGCTCATTCACCCATCAAATGGCTATTTATATCCAAAAAATCTCCAAACTGACCAATAAGAGGCATGTCGTCATTATGTCATATTTCTCATGACATATATAAGCTATACCTTACTCTATATCTAAAAATACATCTTAAGCACCTTCTCAGAAACACACAAATATCCTTAAAAAACATGACGTCAATTACGATTGATTGAGATCGACGACAAGCATATCCAAAAATAATTTCGTCTAGAGTGTGCCTTTTTTTTTTCAATGAAAATAGTGTTTCATGACAGAACAAACAAGTTGTAAAATGTTTATTTATTGCTTCATTTCAAACAAAATGTTTATATTATAAGGAACGTGACATACATATTGGAATACTCAATACAGAATTGAAGTCAGCTCATGTACATACGTGAAATATAATTTATAATATCAAGCCATTCGAGAGTATGCATGAATGAACATTATTTATCGATTTTTACGCTTCTATCCCACTTTATTGTATGTCTATCAACAGATATAAACTACAAAATGAAACTGATAACGAGTACTGAAGATTGGGTTGAGAGCTGTAATCCAAATCCATGTCAACATGGCGGAAAGTGCATTTTATCAGGTAAAAAGCAAATATGTCAATGCATTGGACATTATACGGGTCGCTTTTGTGGATTAACAATGTGTGAACTTGAACCATGTGTGTTTGGACAATGTGAATTAACTGGAAATGGCTTTAAGGTAGACAATTTATTTTAATTAATTATAAGGATATTAATTAACAATTTTTAATATCATACAGTGTCATTGCCAATCGGGTTACTTGGGCATGACGTGCGATCAAAGACAGAAACCGTGCAATGATAATCCATGCGAGAATCGCGGTCAATGTGTTGAAAAAAATGGTGGTTATGAGTGCAGGTATGGAATGCCTTTGGGCTCAATTTTTAATTAAAATGAAAATAAAATTCTCTTTTTTAATTTATTTATGAATATGTAGATGCTTTGCATGGTTCGAGGGGCCAAAATGTGAAAGACGAATGAAAATTCCATATCGTCCACTTTCCGAACGTATGCTACAAGAGCCATTTTGGTTAGGCTTAATAACTGTTTTTGTAGTGTTGTCCGTAATTGGTATGGTATGGTGTGCCAAGAGACATTTTCCGGAAAAAATTGAAAAATTATTGCAAGAGGAAGCTGATCGAAATCGTCGTAAGTATTTTCTGGCATTAATCCATTGAGCATTAGATTTTTTTAACAGGAAGAGAATACTTTTCAGCGCATTTTTGCTGAAAACGTTCTGAAATGAAAGTTCATTTTGGTCATTTAAGGATTTGAAATGAACTATTGGTTGATTTAATTGGAAATCTATGACTTTGGCTATGTGAATCTCAAATTAAGCTCCGCGTTATACTAATATGTCATGCTGTGGTGACATCCTGAATTATTTAGCGTGTCACGCGTTGAAAAATTTGATAAAAAATGCCTTAAAATATATAAAAAGCAGTTTTAAGCAGTAATAATTATGATTCCAAAACAACACATAGTTATCATCCCGAGCGACACAATTAAAAAAGACAGTCATTCAAAAAATTCGTGAATTTAAAAATTAATTGATGAAATTTGATGATGTTATAACTAAATTACGCACTTTAGCTCCATCCATACATTGCTAGCACAATAATTAAAAAACATGACTCCTAAATCCTTATTTTTCATTATAAGTAGTTGTTTAGAACCAAAAAAGCTCAAATGAAATCACAAAAATTCAAAGACAAGTGCTTCTATGTACTCAGACATGTATTTTATATGATGCATAAAATGTGAAGATATGTGATAAAAGCATACAGTTCATTGCCTAAATCCTACAATTTATAGTGGGATTCAAAGCGTTCCCTTTTACGACATTACCGACATTACGGTCTGTGACCTTAAAATAGCATTTTATCATGAGTGCCATTTTCATTGCTTATGATTTCGTGTTGAGTCTCGAACTCATGATTGCTTGGTTGGGAGAGAGCAATTAATTCCAAAAGAACGAAAGAACTAAGCTATGGATCCATTTCGATTCACTGCAGATACAATGTCTTATTAGAATAGTCTTAAGAAGTGTGCTGGAATATGGCTGCAGAGTTGGCTGGACTTCGGGAGTCCGGACTCCAAAATTCCTCCACTGTGGAGTCGCCTTCCAAAACTAAAGTGGAGTCGCCTTCCAAAACTAAAGTGGAGTCGCCTCCAATGGAATCCGGACTCAAATAATTGCGCCAATTTTTTCGGTCACTGCCGTTTTTATATTAACATTGTGGTCCAGTCAAATCCAAAATTAGTCCTGTTAACTTTGTTCGACTGTCTTTGACTAATTTGTGTTGCTCGGGTAAGATAAAGTCAATATACCAGGTAATAAAAATTTAAAATCAAAATCTAAGCAATTCTTATTTTTGGGTCAATAATTTTTTGTATCTTTTATTTGACTTTTTATGATTAATATTGGACTTAGTTGGTTAATTATTTACCCAATTTATTGACCAAAGAAGTATGAATAATATATATCTTTAGTTTATTTATGAAATGGGTACATAATTAGGCTAATTGACTTTTTATTTGACTGATATTTATGATTTTGATGTTAGAATTTCATGTCAACATGTAGATATGTACATACAATGATTTTAGAACTTAAAATTCTTTGAAAAAATTGTAAATAATTTTCAAAAAACGTTTTATTTGAAATTTTGAATAATTCTAACCTCAAATTATTTTTTATTCTAACTCTATCAGCAAAAATGCGCTCATGTGACTCGTCACAGTGACATTCTGTCCAAAAAAAACCTTTTTTTCTCGTTTTTATTTTAAACTTGCTTCCTTTCACAGCATCACATTTACGGCACCATCATCACATATCATTGAGAGAACAATTGCAAGTAGCTGGCGCCGCAAACAATCCAATTATGCAAGGAACAACTGGACAGGCAAATGTCACAACACCCGGAAGTGACTCACGGAAGTCAATCTTTAATCGTTTGGGTATAAGAAAACCATCTATTTTAAGCCTCAGCAGTCCTCAAATTCCATCCGGTTCCACTGCGCGTACATTCTCGCTAGATGATCTTTTGAGGCCACCTCCGCGTCGTAAGCTTTCAAAAACTCTTATTAATGCTAAACAATCAATTGCCTTCTTTCCCTGTTGTTCTCTTTATCACAATTTTGCACACTTTTTTGACTGTCTTCATACACTTTCTGTCTATATCTACTTCCTATATCTACATATTCCTACTCTTTAAAACCGTCCTCCTTATCATCACGCTCCATAACTACTCATTTTTTAATGAAAAACTTCCTATTTTTTATTTTATTTCATATCCAAATCACGTACCACACCTATAAAAATGTGTATGTGTGAAAATGATACTGTTGGGAGATATTCATTGCCATTATCGTTCTAATTGTAATTCCTTTCTCCTTCCTTTTTCCATTTTCCGTTTTTTTTTTTTGGCTACATCTGAATGAAAGTATTTTGTGAGTTGATGAACAAATGGCACTAAACCCATCAAAAATTCACAAAATTTTTATTAAAAACGGATGAGAATTAATTTTTTTTTGTGTCTGTTGCTTATTTCGAGATGAAAATGAGAAAAAAACATAAATGTTTGTTGCTCTTACCTTTCTGTCTTCATTCTTCCTTCTCTTTCTCTGAAATTCTGAAAATAACTTTTTTTGTGTTGTGCTTGAATGTAAATATTATTTAAGGAATTATCTTATGCATACAAGAATGTTTGTTTCTATCTGTATCAGTTTTTTTTGTTAATCTAAATTTAATGGAAGTTCAGGGGTGTAGTTAGGATTTTAGAAATTAAATGTGAGGGAATTGGGATGAAAGAGGAGAGTTCCGTAAGCGAAAGTAATGCTAGAATGTCATTTTGACGGGAATACAGAAATTTTCTACAAGATTTGTAATATAGCTAGCAATAGTCTGAGGGAAAACCTTTTATAGTAATTAGACTCCATTTCAGAGCATGGTTCCAGTAAGGAGGGGATTTAATTCGGGGGTTTAATTATTTATGTCTGAAACACTAGAAACTCTCGGAAAAACCTTTGAAAAATGAAGAATTTGTGTGACTTGACCTTTCGGAACATGTTTTTCAGAGGTTTTAAGCAAGTTTTGAGACAACTTTAAGATTATTTCCAAAAACATGTTTGAATTTTAAGTTTTACCATGTTAACATACTAAAGTAAAATGTCTAAAGAAATGTTTTCTATCTGAAATTAAATTAAGGATTTTTATCTATATAATTCAAAAGCTTATAGGTTAAAGTTGTTTTGTAGGATTATGAAATAAAAGATATTTGGAAAGTTTATGATGGTAATAATTTGAATCTATCTGGAAGCAGGTTTAAGTCATTAACTAGTTTTAAGCATTTAGCAAAAAAAGGGCATGGATCTACGGACCAACAGAAATTCGAAAATTAGTTAAAAATTGTCTGAATTTTAGATAGATTTTGGATCTGTTCTAATTTTAATTTGGAGGCATGTTTCGAAAGATCAAGTCACACTTCCATCATCAATCCAATTTCGATTGGAATTCGACCAATTTTGTAAGGTTTTTCCCGAAATTCATTTGAAATTGAACCGAAATCCATTCTAAATCTGGTCGAAATTTGATCAAAAGAATCAAAGATTTCGAAAGATCAAGTCACACTTCCATCATCAATCCAATTTCGATTGGAATTCGACCAATTTTGTAAGGTTTTTCCCGAAATTCATTTGAAATTGAACCGAAATCCATTCTAAATCTGGTCGAAATTTGATCAAAAGAATCAAAGATTTCGAAAGATCAAGTCACACTTCCATCATCAATCCAATTTCGATTGGAATTCGACCAATTTTGTAAGGTTTTTCCCGAAATTCATTTGAAATTGAACCGAAATCCATTCTAAATCTGGTCGAAATTTGATCAAAATGCATACAAATTTCGATCGATCAGAATCAATCTTATGGACCAAAAAACTTGTAAAAGTCAAAAATGACAAAAATTGGTATTTGAGGAAACAAAATAATTTAAAATATTTCCACTCCTTCTTTAATTGAAATTAAATTTCTATCAACTTTACAGCAATCAATTCCCTAAACTAAAATTTACATGTGACTCACCTAAACTATTCCGAAAAGGTTCCATTTCCCAATTCAGACATTCAAACAAAAAAGTTTCCTCATCTCCAACCACCAAAGTGCCCATAAAACCCACAAAGCACTTTTTTTAATCAATATGATAGAAGCAACAGCAACATCAGAGCATTTGGGAATAAATAAGTTTTTTTATTGTTTTTATTTCGTCACTCCCTTTTCTAGTACAATAAAATTATTATGTTTGAATGAACCTTTTCCTCCTGTTGCACATCATAATCTCCCCATTTCTGTTGATGTTGTTCAAATGTTTTATATTAAAATAACTCCAGCAAGCAAACCTTGTTATACATATAGATTTTGATGTTTTTTATGGCATTGATGCACTTAAGTACTTCATATGTACGTGAAATTAAAAGAAAATATGTACAGTAGGAAATGGAAAATGCTATTTTATATGTGTGTGGTATACGATTAAATATATTCTTTAGAAGTCGAATAGACGAGTATGTAGGCGAGTGTTAATATAATCATCTAAAAATTGGCAAAAGCATATAAAAGGATTATGAAGTTTTTTGGCTGTGATGTTTGATGATCAAATTTGCTAGAAAAATATGCTAGATATCTATAATGTTACCGTAATCATTCAAAATTTGGCTAAGAAAGAACTACATATACATCACTGTAGACTATTTGATGAGATACTTAGATTTTAAGCTACATTTCTTAGATTCTTCCAAAATTGCTGGCATTTAGATAAAAATGCTTTGATAAAACCGAAAAATTTCAGGTCTACGCAGAAAATAGCAATGGTTCTTAACCAAATCCTCCTTTTATTAGAATTTAAGAAAAAAATCTAATTGTGCCTTACTCGAACGATACAAGGCTCCATTTTGAGGCCATTTTAAAAACTTCAGGGAGTTTGAAATGAATTGAATTGGAGAGTTTCATAGAATCTAAAAAGATTTTGGAATTAGTCATACTAGTCCATGAAATTTGTAGCTTTATAACCTTAATTAATGATTTCTGATCCGATTTGTAATTCAGGGACTTCTAGAACCAATTTCTTTGATTCTGGGATGGTACGTGACAGATGGCAGCAATTAAAAACAAATTTTACCGACAATGACGGAATTTCGATGAGTTTCAATAAACAATCTGACCATTGTCGTGCAATTAAGAACAATTTCTGGTCTATTTTGCTTTCAAATTTATTCTAAATTGTTGCGAAAGACTATGTGAACTATCTACAATACTGCTCTAATGGTGTAGTTATACCGTACCATATCATACCAGTATCAGTCCCAGAATAATCATTTCCTGATTGAAAACTTTTCTAAAAACTAACAAACTTTGACTCATCAAATTCACAACTAAAAGCTTCAATCCCCTTAATCCATTGGCAAACTGTCAAGTTTACAGTCTAAATGACTAGATCATAACACACCCATTTTCATATTTTTCACAAGTGTCAAGACAGTAATGAGAAAACTTTTGACACATCCGAAAGAAATTGGAAAGAAATTTACAAAAAATTTAATTTGTTATAAAAAAGTACAATTTGGCAAGCAAACCTTCTTTCCATTTTTTGTTCCATTCATTCATCAACATCCATATTCGTCCATTTAATTGTGATTTAAATATTTAAATAACTCGATGTGAACAAAAGCTGTTAATGCACAATTCGACATAAAAATGCAAATTGTGAGTATGAAAATATACGAGCAAGAAAATCTCGATGTTGAGGCTGCTGATGCACATAAAATAAATTATACAAAAAAAAAGTATGACAAAAAAAAAGTTTTTTTTAGTTCCGCAAAAATTAATCTTTTATTTTAAAATTTATTCGATTATAATTTGTAGCCGATGTAGCACATTGCATAAATATAAAGCATGCAGGATTCTATCTGGCAATTTTCTTTTTTTTTTCTTTTCTGTCTATCCACCTTCTATTTTTTTATTGTATATAATTGCAGTAGATGTATCTTTATGATGAACTTATATCTGAAGCTATGTATATGTTGTTTCTCTCTATTTTCTGTGTATATCTGGTCCAAAAAATACCAAAATTATATTACTTAATCATCAAATTCATCCATGAATATATCTACAAATTTAACAAAATATTATCGAACGACTACCGATTGTTGTCTATCTAAAAATATATAAATGTGTTGCCATGCATCCCCAAAAAATATTAACATGATTATCAAATATGTGTCTATTACTCAATCCTCAAATGCAAATCGATATAAATTATCCAAAAAATATTATCAATCATCTGACAAAATTAAAGATAATCATCACACTTCGCATGTAGGTACGCCGTCACCAAGAAAGAAGCGTAACAACTCGACGCCAACGCGCAAAAATAATGCTGAGAAAAAGCAAATTTTGCAGCAGCTAATATCGCCAAATACGAATAAGGTGAGTTGAATGATAAATTTATGAATGAATTCAACCTTCATATCCGATCCTTTGATATGTCCTTTGAGATATGAGTGGGATTTTTTAAAATATATAATGCTGAACTTAATCTAAAGGGTCATTTTACGTGCTAAGCAACTAAATGTTGGCTCCTACCCCCACCCCCTTCCCCTCCAAGCCTTACGTAATAAGTAACTTACTTAATTCATATGTATGTCGTACAGATCAATTGTGATCCATGAACTCCAACGTTATAAGTGTACGGCCCAACAGAGGTGTTAATGCAAGTACGAACCCACAGGGTATAAGGGTTGATGTCAATCATTCTCCCCTTTGTTTTGACAAAATTATAAAATTCTTGATTTTCGACAAGAAACTTAGTTATTGGAATGGGCCGATTCTGCAATATCCCATTTTGGCATTGATTCTGATTATAAGTACTGTTAGGCGTCAGTCAAGGTTTATTCTGAAATTTTCCTATAATCTCTCCAAGCAGAAGGAGTCAAAACCAGGAAAGTACCCACGGAAGCTTTTGAGAATAAAAACTTTCCTCTTTTGAATTCAGACCCTCCCTCGTCTTCTTGTTTTAGTACAAAATTCTTCAATTTTCTTGGATTTTTGGATTGAAGAATGCTAAAACATAAGTTTTTAAGTTTGTTCCTTCCCTCCTCACATCCTCCCTCTTCTCATATTTGACGACACTCCTTTTCATTAATATCTCAATATACTATACTGCCAGACAATGCCTGGACTCGTCTATATGTCATTGCTATATCACAAACTGTTAATTCGTCACTAATTTTCCCTAATTCTCCCAATCTAGGTAACACTCGGAGAACTGATTCAATTGTCAGAAAATTCAAATTCAATAGTACATGCAAACAGTACGTCACACGACTCTGATGATATCAGAGAGACAGCATTCAATGATAGTTCAACATCAACACTTGTAGGCACAGGTTTACTTACAAGACAATTATCGTCAGATCCAAAACTCGAGAAAAAGGTAACATTTGCACGTCTACTAAGTAAAATGTCAGCTGAAATAACGAGTGGAACTGATATTGATGTAAGTAAAATATTGTCTCAAATTTCAAAGATATTTTTAACTTTTTTAATGAAATTTCATTCGGCCAGGGCAACAATCATTCGAGTGCATTAAGTCTCCCAACCGAAGTACAATTTCGTGCAAATTCCGTTCCACAATCGCCATGTACAAATGATATTCGATCACCACACAGTACGTCCTCAAATCAAGGTAGTGGCTCGTTGTCAAGTAGCGAGCTTGCCTTACATGACTTTTCATTACGACAAAATAACAATCGAAAGCAAAGACCAAAAGTGTCAAGTGCTGACTCAATATTAGCAATGTTTAGAAACTTTGCATCATCAAATGCTGGCATCAATTTACCAGCATCCCTTATCATTTCACCATCATCAACGCCTACCGCATCATCACCACAAGATGATATTGTTGGCGATGATGAGTCATCAACATCCTCAATACCCACGCCAGTCAGTTTCACAAGTAATGCTCCAGATTCACCAGTATTTTATCGCCAAAGTACAATTGAAGTTCCAGTACTTGATGCAATTAGTGCTCATAAATCACAACCAATGCAAAATCATTTACATCCGCCAACAATACTCCTTGAGATACCCGGCAATATCAATAAATGTTTATCGCCAATACGTGAACTACCGACACCGATGCCATCACCTGCATTAACACCGGTAATGCCACGACCACATCGTATTGTCAAATCACAGCAGGTTCATGATGAAACTATATCAGTCACATTTAGCGATGAAGACGATAAAAATGTAATCACAGTCATAAGCCATATGATAATTTTTAACATAAACTTTATCCTTTTTTAACCTTTTTTTTAACGTGAAATTCGAGACATTAGCTAAGTTTAAGGCAGTGAACAGGAAATTCATTTTTAACCTTATCCATACTCTCTTATCTTCTTTTTTTATTTTACTGCTATTTTGCCACAATTGTAAATTTTTATCACGTAGTGATTGTAGTCGCTGATCGTCTATATAGCCCGTAGATACAGTATAGTAGAGAATATTAAAAAAAAATCTGTGACGAACTTTACTTTAATTTCTTGTTTTTCTTTATCGTTAAATTGCTTTTCGCCATTATCTAGTTAGACCCAAAAAGAAAACTTTTTTCTCTCTTTTTCATTTTAATAAGTTTTATATTCATTTTGTGATAATCGGTTGGTGTGAAGTTAGGTTGATATTTTTGGTTTTGTGGTTTGTGAACGATATGATGATTTGGTTTTGAATATCATGCCGTTCTGAGAGATGTAATCGAAGAAGATTGCATTAAGGCTTAGTCATAAATACATTTACCTATACCAAGCAATTTGGCTTCCCGATGAAGGCATCCGTCATTTGAGGTTAATGTCTTTAGAAAGCAAATACAAATGACTCCGTCATGGATACATTTATTAAGATCAAATGGAAGCCACCTTATTGGAGAAGATAAACGGTTACCAAATAGCATGCATCTGTGACGGAGCCATTATTTGTGTCACTCGGGATAAACATGCTCTTGACAGAGCCTATTTAACAGTAAATTAAAACTTTAGGGCCGGTAAACAAAATGTCATGATAGAACCACAGTGAAATATTGACATTCGGAGGCTAAACCATGTCTTGGATGGGATCAGTTGTTTTTTTGTCAAGAATAACCTTCGTAGATTACAGAATGTCATAAAGTAACTACAAATGTCTCTTAATCATATTAATTTTATGATTTGACTAATTTTTAGAATGCTAGAGCTAGAAGTCATCTAGGATTTTGTATGGAAAGGTCGACCCGATTCCATATAGAATTCGAGTCAACTTCGAGCTCTGCTCATCTTCCATTAGCTTCCATATCTTCTGTATCATCACTTCATGAACTATAATTTTGTCAGAATTTGTCATATTTACCATCCAATCATATCAGAGAGATTCAAATACTTTCATCCTTACCAAAGCGACACAAGAATCCATTTGGAAGCCACACAGAGCTCTTTGTCTATTAGAACTCCATATGACTTCCATTAAGAATCCTTTGTGTCTCTCTTTAAACAATCCCAAATACCAAAATAACATAGACAACTTCACACCAATATTCAATTCTACATATTACATAATACATCTGTAAATGAATACATTAAATAGAAAAAATGAAGAAGGAAATGATAAAAATGGAAAACATTTATTAAGCTTTCTCCATTTATGATGAAATTGTGTGGATAAAAAAAAATATTTCGACATATGAGATTTTCATAATAAGAAGCCTTGATGAATACTGTTTTGTATTTTTTTAGTAATGAGCTTCATAAAGAAGAAATAAACTTTGTGATGATTTTCATTTAGAGTTTGATTTTTAGGGCGTATTATGCTTGGAATTGGTTTGATTTAGGGGTTTTCAAGGAATGGAAAGGGAAAGGGGGGTAGTTAGTTGAAAGACAAACCCTTCTGTTTATGGACAAAATCCCAAAATTGGTCCAAAATCTTCCATATCTCTTATTTTAATGAATTTTGATCATTTGAGACCCATTAGGGTACATTGGGCAATTTTTGAATGCTTACAGTTTTCCAGCCAATTTCTCCGGTGGTGGTACGGTACGGTAAAGGTAAACCACTGGTACGGTACATTGATACAATACTGGTACGTTCAATTCCGTCCAACCTGCATCATCACAGGATAAACCGTTCCCAGATATCCTAATAAGGTTCAAGAATATTCAATAGGTCACCTAACATGACTCAAATCAAACCAAGAAACTTCTACAAAATCAATATCCATAAAAAATTTGATTATGTAATTATCCTCTTTTATTATGGTCGGGGGAGAAAAAAAAGAAACTCTTTCAACGTCGAAAGTAAATTGATCTTAAATCAATTTTTCATACACAATTTCATCAAAAATGAAAGCCGTAAAAAAACCATCAAAAATTCTTTCTTTTTTGTTTTTCACAAAAAGACTCAAAACTTTTTGTTTTTCAACTCTACAGCAGCCACAGCACAAGTCACAGCACATTCTGGTCGACCTATCCACCGAATTGAGTCGGAAAGACGATTCTGAAAATGAAGATTCAATAACAACGCCAACGAATACAATATCATCAAGTGACAATTCACGCTGCTCAGTACGTCAGTCAAAATTAGTATCAATGCCAGCGATTGACATTTGTCCGCCTACACCTGTTGATGTAGAACGTAAAATATTTCCCTTGTCGCAACGACCAAAGGATCTCATAATACCTGATCTTATTATACAAACGCCAAGTCCAACAAAGGAACGACTACCGTTGCTTATATTTCCGGGATCACCGCCACCACAGCGTGCAAGCATCGGAGAAACAAGTGGATTATTTCCAAAT
This sequence comes from Chironomus tepperi, assembly GCF_022539635.2. Lineage (NCBI taxonomy): Eukaryota > Metazoa > Arthropoda > Insecta > Diptera > Chironomidae > Chironomus > Chironomus tepperi. The sequence continues at coordinate 635,154 of NW_027226215.1, forward strand.
AGACAGCAACAGAAACGACTAATGATGCAATATGAGAAGCCTGGATCACTGGATTTTCAATTTGCCCCGCCGATGATAACAATAATTCCTGCTAATATGAGTGAAGCTGAATCTGACGCAGAATTCATATCGCCAGCAACATCGAAAGCCTCATTAATGCCACACAGTAAACATTTATTAAATCCATCAGGCATGACACATTTGAGTCCATTTTCGATGTGTACACGTGGCGATAGAGCGCCATCGGAGGGCAATTTAAGTTCGTCAGGATATTCAAGTATGGCAAGTCCTGGACCAAGTCGTTGTAATTCAAATAATCCATTATGTCCAAATGAAATTGATTGTAACTTATCACAATGTGGCGATATAACAATTGTCGTACCAACAATAATGCGACGACATCAATCAATCTTAAAGAAGACCGATGACAGCAAGAAGGGAAATGAAAATAATTCAAATGATTGTGAGCAGCAATTTCGAAAACGATCCGATTCCGAGACATTATCAGATGAGACACTGTTAGAGTCAAATGATGAAGGTATCGGAACAGATCACTTAGATGAGAAAATTGAAGATGGAGATATAAGAAGTGCAAAGGAACTTGAAATATTTATCGGTAAAGAATTCCTAGAGAACGGAAAGACGTTAATGGGAACTGAGGAAGTTCTTCCAATGTCACAACTTCAATTGCCATCAATAGTAATTCAATCAGAGTCCGGATATGATAAATTATCACCCGTCTCGTCACGTTCAGAAAGTCCACTGAGTGATCGAACAAATAATGGAATGGGAAGATTTTCACCACAATTTTATAATAAACGTGAACAGCAATTGCCATTTACCGACTCAGACGGTCTTTATGATTTTCCATCGTCTGATGGTAAGAGCGGTGGACATCATCGTAAAACTCTTGGAAAGAGACGAGACAAGAGAAATTTTAAATCAAGTAAGTTTGTTTGTTTTTGTGGATGATTGTGTGGATTTATTGGGTATGGGAAGGTGAATGTAGAATTTGTGTAATGATCATTAGATTTGCATAGATACTTGGATTGGGTTTGTCATAGTTTGGTAAGGTTTGAAGTTGTGTTCCTTAGATAGTCACCAAAATCCTTAGATTGATCCGACGTATTGAGCTAATTTTGAACAATTGTAAGCTTTACTTCACGTCACATCAGAACAAACCGAGCAGACAATAAGCTTGCTCTTATGGTATACTTGCATGACCATGATAAGGAGCTCATTGTCTGTCAGGGTTGAGGTTCAAATTTAAGTCTTAACACAAATTTTCTGACTCTGAACTCTCTAAAATTCACTCCCAAATCATCATCAATTCCCCAATTAAATTCCTCTTTCTCTCTCATTCCAGATCAACCGCAATCACCATCAAAGTCATCAATACTTCTGGAAATTCCTCAAAAAGCAATCACATTAAATTGTACACAATCGAATGCGTCATCAAAATACAACAGTGTCAATGTGAATAGGAAGAGTCCAAAACGAAGATCACATGCTCGATACACACCAAGCAGTTCCTCGTCTACAGAATCACTCACGACCACAAAAGAGACGTCCATGCCATCAATAAAATGTAATAACTTTAAAACGTGATCAAAAATATTGTTGTTTATGAGCTTTTTAATAATTGTGTTGGGGATATAATTGAATGTGGAAGGAGGAGTGGACATGATGATGGGATTTGTTGGGGGATGGACACTTTTGGGTAGTTTAGATAAAAAGTTGCATTTTTCTTGATTTTTCTAGAGCTTTAGAATGTACATGGTAAATCTGGAACTTTACTAAGATTCCTGAGATAAAGGTACTTTCCCAATAATAATACCACGAGTAGGATTCGAACCCACGCTCTCTTGATTACATGTTAAGTCGGGATTAAGTGCTCTTAATTACTGAGCTACCGAAGGTTGTTAAGGAGCTTGGCAAAATACTCAATTAAATCTTATTCTCTATACCAGTGATGGGTAATCTTTTATTTTTGGGGCACGCATTGATGGTAAGCCTAGACCGAAACCGTCCACGGCATTAGGTTCATTCTAATGTGCTGCAGTACACAAGTTGTCCATCACTGTTCTTTGCAGTTTTAATTTCACAGTATTTATCTAACGTAGTCCTTTCTGTTGGATAGTAAAATCACTGGAAATACCAATATTTTCAAGGTGTCCACTCCTTGGATCAAAACCTTTCTTTTTGTTTCATATTAAAAAAAACTAATTCATTTCATTTCTGATTTTAATTTATTTACAGTGCGTGACTGTTTAATAGAGAATATTGAGTCAAGGCAATATGTGAACGTGCTTGATGATGCAGATAAAGTAAGTCTGACAAAATTTTTCTTTTAGTCTATCTCATTTTTGTTCTGTTTGTTCTGCACAAATTTTTCTCTCATTTATTTAACCATATTCAGTGTCATATGCTTATCATGCACCAAAACTAGATACACTGCTCATTTTCACGTTCCTTTACATCCAAAAAAGCTTTCCTTTTATTCATCATATCAATTTCAATGTCAAACATTTTTTCATCATTTTTTAACATCACTTCCTTCATCTTATCAGACATAAATGTTTGCATCTACATCCATACCTTTTTCATTTCATCTATTCGCCCTCCTTTTATTTTCTTTTCAAATACCCTTCTTTTATGAGTGATTGCATGAATAATAATAATAACAAGTAGAAGAAAACTAGATATGACGTTGCATGCGAAAATAAAGAAGAAAAGTGTTTGTACAATAATAATAATAATGTTTGATGATTTTTTTGCGTTTAATGAACATAAATTTAATTTGTATAAATAGGTATATGAGGGATGGGGAGGGACATGGCAAGAAAAATGAGGAACTCGGGCATTTTTGTCCGTACTTTTATTAATATTCACGGCAGATGAATCATTAGGTTACAAATTACGGGTTGTTCACTGGTGTAGGTTTTGGTCACTTATTACGTAATGTTTTTAAGGGTAAGGATTGAAACCTTGTAATAGATGAGAAGTTGTGAGAAGGATGGAGGGTAGGTTCTGATTTAGTGACACAAATATTGATCAGCTATGGATAACACATATTCTGTTCAAATATTTGTAAAGAGCAGTTTGTAAAGACAGCCAAATCAAAAATTATTGGTGATTTATGTACACTTAATAAATGTGAGTCGAAGTGACTCGGTGGCGGAATGGTTTAGTACCTCGGTACATATTTATTGCAACATCGATCCAGCGATCATGGGTTCGAGACTCGGCATGGGAAATTTTTCACGTGTCTGTTTTTGAGTCACATGTAGTGGAAACTCGGCTCAAAGCCTCAACAAGTGTACGGCCCAAAGTAAACAGCCCGAATTTCTTGGTCTATAGAGTTAATGTGTATCAATTATTATGTTCAGGGAATTTGAGATTACTTCCTTAGAGCTAGAAATAAAACAAGAAAAATTCTAAGAATTTCATTGTTCTTATTTAAAAGAAGTTCATTATTGCGTAATGCAGTGTTGCACAACCTGTGTGCCACGATACAATAGTGTGCCGCTAAAATTTTAAGAACTGACAAGATCCACTTGTTTTATACAGTATCAGTCTTGGCCTAAAACCAAGTGGTCGTTCACTTTTTAGTCCAACAATTCCATTTTTTGAAAAACGTAATAAGTGAATAGACCCCAATTTGTGTGTGCAACGTATAATAAAATGTAGCCAACCACTTGCGTGACGAAATAAGTTAACGTGCTCTAAAGGTGTGTTGAACTTAAGTCAATATTTTCTCTAAAATTCTCATTTTTAAATATTTCAAACAACCCTAAATAATTAAAGTTTGACAACTTTTCTTTTTCTTTCCAACAATTCGAAGTACTTTAAAATTTCATCACTTGTGTTCACATAAGAACCAACCTCATTAAAATTGCAAATGATAATAACAAGTACTGTGGTAAAAAATAATCGATAAAAAAAAATCATAATTATCACATCTTGAAAATTTAAGCATGAATGAATTTTCTATGCTGTTGAAATTTTCTTTGTAGAAGTTATAATGAATGGAAAACTAAAATAAGAAGTTTTTCGTGAACTTGAGAACTTTTGAATAGAAAAATAATCAATAAAAATTAGATTGTCATATGCAAATGCAAGGATATTTTCTAGAGCATATTTGTCGAGTTTTATTGAAAAGTTTTTTTTCTATTCTTATAAAAAGATGTGTTATTCAAAGTTTCGAATTATGAAGAATTCCGAACAACATGATGCTGAAATCAGCCATTACGTAGCCAACAGAGCATGACGGCAAGCTCAACTCTAGCTCAGCTTTAGCTCAGCTTTAGCTCAGCTCTAGCTCAGCTCTAGCTCAACTCTAGCTCAACTCTAGCTCAGCTCTAGCTCAGCTCTAGTCTTGCTGTCATTGCAACGACGTAGCAATGCTCTAACGACTACCGAATAGCACAAATCGGCTAATCTATCAAAAATTTAATCCTAAGCTGGTGTGACTCTGAGTTGTTGTCGGTTGCGGTCTAAGTCCTGGCACCTAGCACCAAGCCAGAGTCACGCCGACCTCTTGCCGAATTGTGGATCGATTAATCGACTTGTGATATTCGGATGTTTTGCTCGGGATTGACCGACGTGTCCTATTCAAATATATTGCTCGGGTTTAATAACTCAATCTACAAACACATTATTTCACTTCTCAAATTGAATTTCAACACAAAAAAGGTATTAAATTCAATAAATATTTTTAAAACTCATGCAGAAATTTCTTAACACTCAACTTGAAGTTGTACATTTAGAAATTTGAGATTTTCAAAAAAGGTAATTCATGTAAATGAATATTTTACTAATCGACAGAATGAATTGCAGCAAGATGCTTGAATTATGAAATTGCAATGACAAAGCTTAAAATATTTTTACACTAATGTAAGCATGAAATCTTGATAGAAGTGAAGAAATATGAAGAATTTTTTAAATCAAAGTTGGAATTGCTTACCTTGGTACTATCCTTGGCTTGAGTATTAATTATGTTGAATAAGTATTGTGGTCCAATACAATGATAAGAGCTGAACACCCTTAGAAGACAAAGAGACAGCTTTTAGATACCGAAGTGTTATTTCTCTAATCGGTAGATCGGGAGTCGGCGGGAACATGCAACCAGAAGATGTAAATTATTGATTCGATTCCCACTCGGGTTATATTGCGAATAAGTGAACATTTTCCTCTAGAACCTAACAAAATGAATAAGCAAATTCCGTATAAACTCAATATGAAAACCCTGATTTCAACAATCAGCAGATTCAACAACATCTGTCATAAAATATTGATTCCTAACCTCTGTAAAATAGAATCTCCAAAAATTGTAAATCGATTTTGCATGTTATTTTGTGTGTGAATCATTCAACCAATCACATTACGTCAGCACAATTAAACTTTTTTTTTCTCTCTAAATTTCTTGTCTAAAATTGAAAAGTTTTTGAAATCTTTTTGTCACAATTTAGTTTACGTTTCCCCTCAGCACACAATTCTTCTAAGTTGAACAGGCTGTAATTAGTCGAACTTATGGTACTTGACATTTGTGGAACTTTCCATGATATGACAAGATGAATGGTTGACTAATCGCAGTCTGTTCCGCACAACCCTTTTAACTTCCTTTTTCTTTTCTAAATTCTAAATTTAATGGATAGAATAAATCAGAAAAGTCTCATTTAAATTAATACATTTGCAATATTCATTCTCTTCCTGTTTCTTCTTTCTTTTCTATTTTCTTCATTTTGAAATTTATGATTTTAAATTAAAAAACATAAAATAATTACAAAAATATATATTTAAAGTCATCAACATCTCTCTCATCGTCTGAGTAGTCCACGCTGTTCATCATCATTCTATTCATTTATGTTTGAAAAATTTGCGTTCGTGTTTTTTTGTTCCTTTTATTTCCTTTTTTGAATTTTTGATGTATTTGTGTACTTATAATTATCTAAAATGCAAAGTATGGGCCAGGATCGTCAAGTTTTGTTCCCAAAAAGGCAGAGACGATGGTCGCAAAGAAAGTCGAACAACAACAACAACCTCCGAAGAAATTGAGTCGACTGAAGGCAATTGGGAATCAGATACGGTAAATGGGATAATGTTGGAGTAGAGTAGCTGTGTCATGGGAAAATAAATTGATGGAAATTTTATGGAACCCAGTATAGAAAATAAATTAATTTAGAGAAAATTTAAAGATTTGATGTCCCTGTCAAGAGTGTGGAACTGATCAATCGTAGTTTTATTAATTTTAATAACTTATCCCGAGTGGAACAGACTGCGATTGACTTTACGCTTTGTTATAAACTTGATATCACGTCAGTGATTAAATTTGGTCAGTTCCAGACTCTTGATTCCAGTAGAACCAACGATATCAACTGCACTTACATAGATGCATTAGAACTTATCTGTTAATAATTATTGATGAGCTTTACAAAAATTAGCATAAAGTTGTAGTCCAAATAGACTGGAAGAATTGCAAAATTGTAAATTTTAGAAACTCATCTGTAAATCTGTTAATTGTTAGATTCATAGAACCATTTCAGATTTATTTTCTTAGTTAATGTTTAATTTCAAAATTTTCAGTTAGTTTTATACCTCGAAGTTTCTTAAGTATATTTATGGTTTTGGGTATTGACTGCGTACACAATCTAGCATACAACCAAAAGTTAAGTGCAAGACGTTGAAACTTCCTAATATCACAAAGTAATTTCAGTACTTCCTGAAATGTTTTAGGAAATCCCTTTAAGATTCAAAAATCATGTCAAGCAGTGCTGAGGATATTTTTGGGATTTTTAATAATTTCTAAGATTTGGTTAAATAATGTTAGCTTAGTTAAAAGCTCACTCAAAATTGGTTATTCTGAACTACACCTTGACTAAAGATATCACCAAGAGGCTTCAAGTTTTCGAACTCAAAATATGACTAACTGTTGTCATTAATATAACAAATAACTAATTAATTATAAGGTATAGTCTACAGTTTTGAGTTGTATCTTATAGAAGGCCTTTAGGCTTAGACGAACCCTAATTAATTATAAACAGTCTTAAAATCTTCCAAATTTCCATCAAAATAATTTTCCCTTTTTTCATAAAATACCTAATTACAAATAATTTTAAAATTCTTCTTGTAATCCAAACAAACTAGATTCCTGAGACGATTAGAACAAGCGTTAAGAGAACGAGACAAGAATATGTCGGATAGCTGCAATGACAATGAAAGTGACGTAATGGATTCGCCAAAAGTAACATCACCGTTATTAGCATCCAGCAAAAATAATGCAAAACAAAAATCATCAACATTCAAATTTTCACGACAGAAGCGTGTCGTGAATGTATATACATTTGAACCGGATCGTGAAAATTCATTACTTGATAAGGATTTCTTGAGTGATTAAGTGTGAAAATCTTTTTTTTCTCATATTATCTTGATTTTTTGTTTCTCCTTTTTCCGTCCCTTAATTATTCATGATTTTAATTAGAGATAATGAAGGAAGCTTCCGTGCTTGTCTGTATGGATAATGAAAAGCTTTTGAAAAATAATTTTGAACTTTTTTGTGTGATAAAAATTTTTTAAAAAGAAACTTAAAAATGTTTGCGAAATGTATAAAGAAATTGTGTGATATGTACTTTATAAAAATCAATTTAATAAGTTTCTCAATTTGGTCAAAAAAGTTAAATAAATATAAAGTTAAAAGTTAGGATATAAGAAAAAAGTTTGTGCTTATGAATAAAGTCAATTGAGCTCAAATAGCTGAAAAGTTTGAGATATTAACGTTGAAGTTGAGAAAATTGACAGATATCGTCAACATAAGGAAAGTTTTGAGCTATGGATGGATGAAAAGTTTTGCAAAACATGATGTTTTGTTGTTTTTCTTGATTAAGTTTAGTCAATGTCTTTAAACTGGAAATTTTAAGATCAATTTCTGAATTTGAGGAAGTTTTATATTGGTTTATTCTGTTTACTGTGTTCTAAAGTTGCTGTTCTGAGTGGCTAAGTTATATGAAGGAATTATATACGAATTTGTACAGAATATAATCGTAACCATAATCTATTAGAAGCACGGAAAAATACATTGTCTGATCAGCTTCCCAAATGGATGCTAACCCGGAAGGTAACGGTGTAAAATGGCCAAAAATCCAGCACCAAATCAGAATGATTCTGGTTCCAGGCCCAATTCAATGAGTTACAGATTGCTTACGTCTTACACAGTGCTTTAAAGCCAAAAATCCCATAAAATTCTTACAACATTTGCGTTTCTTACCAAATTATGTCTGGCTTCGCTCCTGAGTGTTGCCAAATTTTAACAGAGTGTTTATTGTGTCTCAAGACAAATAATGGGAAATTTATTAACTTGCAGAGTATAAAGTCTAGCTGATAAAGTATTTATTTAATAGATATAGCTAATTTTCTGCACTGTTACCGATTCCTAATGTCTGGTGTCTTTCAATTAATCTAAAGATACTTGAAATTTGTCTAAATTTAATACTAATTTGTACAAAGAAACAAAATTCTTCGAAAATAGAATTAACATAAAAGGATCATTAGTTCTGATCCATTAAACAGAAATGGGTTCATTAAACATTAACTTTCTGGTGCTAATCTATAAATTGAGTGTTGATCCTCATGACTAATCACATTTTCTCCCGAAGAAAATTAACAAGAGAACTTTTCGTCCTCAAAAACTTCTTATTCAACCGAAAGCCTTGAAAACTTTTCGACTATAAGGAGCTTTTTTTCACTTAAAAAAAGTTAGCGTGACATAAAGTTTTGTGTAAATTCTACCAGAATTAAATTTCCTCTATAAGCAATATCATTGAAGCAAAGATACTCTCATGAGACTTTTTTCCTTAATGACGTCATTGAACCTTAACGACTATTAAATCTCGTAGACAATCTCCCTTTCCATCTTGTCTCTCTTTTCCGCCCCGACCTGTCTTTACAATTGTTTTGCAACAATGACATTTTTTATGACACAAATCTTTATTCTGAATTTTATGATTTTTGTTCCTTTCTTTTGAAGAGATAAGAAAATATACCAAATGACATTTTAATCTACTATGAATCTCAATTTGACGCTGAATTTTTCTACGATAAAATGGCTATACGACAAATAAAAATTGTTCATTATTTAATTGATAAACTTGAACTAAATTAGTGTAAATTAAAAATATGACAAAAGAATCTGTGAATTATATGTCGGTCATGGATGATTGAAGTGTATTTTTGGAGATTTCCTCACATGTTCAGAAAATGTTGATTACCAATTTTTTTGATGGATCGGCTTAACGTTGATATTGTCTAAAATAGAAATTTTCATGATTATGTAATGTTATTCTAGCAGCAAACAGTTGATTCTTACCAAAATATCGACTTCCAGTGGTAAAATTTTGCAAAATTTCCTTTTTTTATTCGGTCAAAGTTTGATTCAGATTCCTGCATTAAATATGATGATTTTAATTAAATCTTCATCTCTAAATTGTTTTTTGTATTCTATTGATTTAAATTAGTTCACTTATTTGAGCTTTAAATTAATATTAAGTTCTTAAATTAACAATTTTTCAATTTCACGTGTTTTCAAAATTTTGACCAAAATACAACTGATATGACAAAAAGATAATTCAAATTTTTAAAGTCCGTTACAATTTCACCCTCTCGGAAATCTACTTTCTTTCCAATATTTTAATGCATAACCTCATTTTACTCTCCAAAAATTCACAACAAAAAAAAACTAATTTAAATAATTGATGACAAAATCACACAGAGAAACACAAAAACGATGCTGTTTTGAAAAGATGCTGTTCCCATTGCTACAGAAAACATTGTAAATTTATCAAAATGGATGGGCAACAGCTGTTAATTGAGAAAAAAAAAGTTTATAGAAAATTCATAATGTTATACAAAATTCATTGCAAATATTAAAAACAAATATCGAATTTTAAATGCTCGGTAAGCAAATAGGTGATTGTTGTTGTACCTGATGTATTAGAAAAGCTGCAAAAATGAAGCTTATATTCGAATTTTGAGGTATGAAATTCGATTTATTTAATTGATGACTTTTACAAAATTGAGGATGACCATGAAGATATTGGGTTTTTAGTCCGGATATGGCAAGTCATTGACTTGTAATAACAGAATAAGATCCAAGTCGACAGTCAGGTGATTTCTCTGGTTTCTCGATGACCAAGTCTGTAACTTGATATGGAGCTTGTTAACCATCCGGAACAAGAATTATACTCAATTTCCATCTTTGCTTTGATCAACAACAAATTCAGTCATCTCGGTAAGTTCAGCTACAACAACAACAATCAATTTGCTTTCTTCGAATAAATACGCTAAACAAAGCTGAGGCCGAAGAATTTAAATTAATAATTTAAAAATAAAATTAGAGTTAATCTTTTAATGGCAAAAGAGCAATTCGGTATGGCCTGATAAGAGACTGATTTTTCATGACAAAAAATTGTACTAATAAGAAAAAAATTTAAATGAAAAATTATTGGCCGTTGAAACTTTATTTACATGTTGAAAATCACAGAGTTAAAAATTTCATTTTTAGAAAGTCATAGGAATGCAATTTTTAAGTTGAGGATGATATAGTAATAATCAAGTTTGACATGCACATGCGTTATTAATGTAGTTTGATGGATATTTGTAATGGAATCGTGTGGAAAATATTTATGAAGTTGGAAAGTAAAAATAAAAAGTTAAGCTTTTCAAGACCATAGACTAGTAAAGTTCTAATAGCTCTGTAAATGTAACGGTTTATTTAGTACAAATTTGAAAAAATCCTTATTTTTGAACATTAATTTGCTAGAAAAATTGCAAATTTAGGTAATTTCTTGTCATTTTACAAGTAGAGATGTCAATTATTTGGGTTTTTACTATTTGTACAAATACCCAAATACCCAAATATTAAACCCCAAATATTTGTACAAATATTTTCAAAAAAATTTTGGTCTAAAAAGTAGACTTACGGACGATTTTAAGAACAGTTCGTTAAAAAATTGTCTCAAATAACAGCTGAGCTTTTTTTACATCATGGCAAAAGCCATTCATCGCTTAGTTTAATTAAAATAATGAGTTGAAAGTCAATCTAGTCAATATTTTAATTCTTGTACCCACTGAAGATGTACCCACTTTGGACCAAAGTTGCACTTACAAGAGCTGAGACAATAACAGCAGATTCTTGAATGACTTTTTTTCTTTATAAATATTAATTCACCAGGAACATTTTTGTCTAGTGAAAATCGAAAAAACTACATTTTCGCAGATTTACGCAGGAATATAATTTTCTCTCTGTAGGTCGCATATTGTGTCTTCGATTTTTTTTACAAATTTGCAGTAGATCTGATATAATCAGTATGATTGTTCGTTAGGATTTTGGTAATGATATTGCTGAATTTATGCAAGTTTACTATACTTTCTTCAGACCTTAGAATTATGTAAACAAAATATAACTTAAATTCAACATAAATGTCTTAAATGATCTTTATGATTGACTAATTTTAGAAATTTAAGCTTTTTAGGCTTTATATTATATTATAAATTTAAAATGGCAAAAAATTGACACTATAAATTTCAATAAAAATTAGAAATTTTATGAAAAATTTCCTAAAAAGTGATGATTTTAAGCAGACCCAAATGTATTTGGGTTTACACCCAAATATTTGGGGTACCCCAAATAGTTCGAAAAACCCAAATATTTGGGTATTTGGGTATTTGTATTGACATCTCTATTTACAAGCTTATAACATGTTAAATACATATTTTGAGTTGTATACTAACAAAAGATCAATAATATGACAAGCAATTGTGTATAAGAAGACTAAATTTTGAAAAACAAACTAGTTTTCAGATTGTAAACAAATATTTGAGTTTTTTAATTTGCCAATTGATGATTGGCACTTGAAAAGGTTGAGTCAGTTGACCGTATACAGATGTAGATTAAGAATTCGCATTGTTCAGCAACTTACATGACTTAACAATAGAATTTCTCCAAAAAAAATACATAGTATAACTTCCTACATGTAAATTAACTAAAAAAGAAGTAAATATAGAAACTGCATGGATCAAATAGATGTAACACAAAACCAATAGAACCAATAGATGTTAAATAGACAGTTACAAATTATTGGAATCAGTCCTTAATCAACCTTAAATATTGCACTTGAAAAAAAATCCATTTCTGTTGCCTAACTATTAATTATTCTAACTCTACGGGTACACAATGAATCTTGAAATTAAAGCAAATATTGATGTAGTTGACTATTGACTAGCTGGTCCTGGATATTGATGATTTCTTATGCGTGTTTATGTCGAATTTTGTTTTTAATTTGGAAAATTTTTATTCGAAAAATTCAAAATTTTCCGACAATTTTCACAAAAATTTAAATTTTCCAAAGAAAACTTGTTGAAAAAAAAAGTAAAAAAAAAAACTTCTGTGATAAATTTCCATTAAAATATTATAAGAATTGGATAAAAAAAAATTTACTATTGATTGTTAATGAATAAAGCACTAAGCTGTATCTTGGATCCTCCTATTTAGAAAAACTGCGCTTAACAAAAAAATCTCAAGCAATATTTTGCTTAACTTGCTATTTTTTGCAAATGTTCTACACATTTTTTAATTATTCATAATGTTGCTCAAACAGCAGATAATTAGACATGCAAAATGTTTGTATCCTTTCTCCTTTATTTTTATGCCCTATTAAAGTGTCTTTAAAGCTATTTACAGTACATTTAATCTACGTAAGGTAAATTTTATGGAAATTTAAAAGTTTTGGGAAGATTAAAATTGAGAGATTTTATTGTTGTTTAAAGATTTTGAGGTTATGTTCCGCAAGTTAGACCTCCGAGCAACACAAACTGCTCCGGCACGTAGTTATTTTAGGCTACACAAAATCTCTTTTATTAAAAGCGTCCACGTGGCTGCCAAAAATAAGCAACCTAAATTTGGGGGTAATAAAATAAGTTTAGCGGAGCTTTAAAAGCTCATTTGTATCGGTCGGGACTCTATCATAATATTAACGTTTTAAAAATTGCAAAAACTGATAAAAAAGATAAAAGATAATATTCCTAATTACTGCTCATAAATTGTCAATATATTATCATTTAGACCACCGAGTTGACAACAATTAAACAAATTTTCATCAGATTCATAGTGAGCCGAAGTGGCTCGATGGCGGAATGGTTTCGTTCTTTGGGACTTAATCATTGCAACATCGGTTATGAGTTCGAGACTCGGCATAGGAAAATTGTTCACATGTATTTTTTCGAATCATATGTACTGGATGGAAACACGACTTACAGCCTCCCTGTGTAGGTTACAGGCAGTAATGTCGTCAAAGGAGTGTTTCTGAATCCACTTTAAGCTTTAGGTCTGGGTTTGAGTGCATTTCATTAGGTATGGGTTTAACATTCACTCGCTAAACTGTCGTTAGCTCTAAGACGCATATAACATGTAGTTCTGGATGTTTCAGATCTAATTAGCTCAGATTCACACCCTAAAACAGACTCATCCCTAAAATATCATTAAAAAAGATTCTCTAAACTTTTAAAATTCCATAAAATTTTTATTGTTGTTGAAAATTACCACACATCAATTTATTTATTTTTGTGAAGAAGATAAAGCTATTAGAAGCCATATTCTTGGAAATTACATTACACAATATATATAAATTGTCATTATTAAGCATGAACAGAAGATGAAAATTAGATTTTAAGGCTTTTAAGGTGAATACTAGAAGATAAACTTATGAAAATTTAATAAATGCACACAAGTAAATTTTTATCCAAAAAATGAAGAAAATCAGATTTTTTTATGCTTACTTAGGGAACGTTTGGAGGTTACGTAATGCTGGAAATGGGGTTTTTAGACCCCCTCAACCAACCTTAACGCTTTTTAGTAAAATCATGAACCTAAATTTGTACAACATGATCAGATTGAAGCTCTACCCTATCCTCTTTTCTCTTAGTCAGTGGTGGACAACCTTATATTTTTTGTGGAACATCTTGGCAGTAAGTCCAGACCAAAACCTCACACGGCATCCGGTTCATGCAATTTGCAACGAATTTTGACGTTACACTACTGTGCCGCGGCACATAGGTTGCCCACCGCTGCTCTAAGTGTTACGTAATTTCCGAACATTCCCTTAAAATCTGTTCACTTATTACGTATTACTCACAAGAAGCAGGAGATGCTGGTTGAGACTTGATATCCATTTGTTACACCTCAAACAATCATTCATCACATCAGGCAGAGAGGAACGACTCTTAAATTCGATTTTTCACATTACGTAATAACCAAACACCACCCTTAGTCATAACTTCCATTTTATTACCTTTCAGAGCCTGCTCATGTTCAAACGATAATGCCTATGCGATTTATAAATTATTCAAATCAAAACGCATGTATAAAGCCGAGAGTCTGACCTTCGCCTTCAATGTTTTATTTTTAGTGTATACAAAACATCAAAAAAACTTAGTCAGAGTCAGAACAACATCCTTATATGTTTTTTCATGAAAATTTTATGATAAAATATGCTTTGAAGCTGATAAGTACATTCACATTCATATGTTCCCATAAAAAAGCATCAAAAGGGAGATGAAAATGCGCAATAATTGCGGAAATTTGTAGCATAAAACATACAGCTAATGCTAACGATTCATATTCGAGGGGGAAAAAAGTTTTTCATACCAAACAACAATAAAAAGAGAATTGCTTAAACAGAATTTATTTTTGCGTGAAATTCGCGCTTTTTGTGTGATTTTTATGCTGTTGAACTTTTTGGTCCTAATTTTTTGTGGAGTTTTATTTATTGGAGTTACAATTAGAGCTTGAATTTGAATAATCATTTTTAGTTCTGATTATTTCCATTTATTAAATCCGATTTTCAAGCGTAGCGTCTCGATCTGCTCACTATTATGCTGTTTGAAATTAGGCAGCAAAAATGCAGCAGCGACGTAGTGGTCAGAGTGTTATTCTACCGCCTCTAACGACCCGGGTTCAATCCCATGGAAAATCTTGGGAAAATCTAGTTAAATTTGTGTGCTTTTTCGTTGTTTCTAACATTTTCTAGTCATACTTTTACTCGGTTTGTGTATTCTCGTCCACACAAATTGTGGCTAGGTTCATTGCAACTGTGCAGAGCTGGGAGAAAGCAAAGATTTCATGAAATTGATACTTTACACAAACTCAAACTCAATACTCAAAACTGTGGCTTACTGGAAAGTTGGTCGAATATCAATCTCTCAGTTGTTAGATCCTTCACAAGTGGGGGGTACGCAATTTCAAGTTCGTGGCCAAATTTACTGTAAGGTATAGTAACTGTTTCCAGGATAATGGACCAAAAGCCAAGGCATCGACACTCTTCATCCGCTTTCATCCGGCCCATGCAGTCTTTCATTCCCATACAGTCTTCACAGTCTTTCCGGAAGAAATTTTTGTGTGTCAATGCCATGCCAAAAGCAACTGTTAGGATATGGTCAGGGAGCCTCCTGGTTTTGTCATCAAAGTTATAAACCGAACATCCTGAACAGGTAAGAATCATGCTTATGAGTATCCTCACAATACTGAGTGTTGAGCGTGCTATCAACATTGAGAATTGAGCATCTGCAATTATATTGATTGAGCTTACTCATGAACACGCTAATTTGGGTAAGTATTTGTTACGGCGATTGATAGTCAAGACATGAGCTAACCGACAACAAGACAAAATTGTAGCATAAGACAACATAAAGCTGTAAGTTCAAATAACTTGCAAAAAACAAACAACAATAACTATAACGAGAACAAACGCATATACACTACAAACTTATGTATCCTCCCAGCACAAAGAGCATTTAGTTTGCAGGCTAGAAACATCTAATTTATTACAAACAATAAAGTTATCCTTATTTCGATGATATATACATGATTTCATTATAATGATAAGAATGCGTATGCCTTCCTTTTGTTATTTTGATGAGCTATTTTAGTTCCTCCTCATAATTTGCTTCTATTTATCATTGTTTGTGCATTTTTTATGAACTAAATGCTCCATATGTGGAAATTCTTATCATGCATCAACAAAAAATGAAGCTTCAACAACTTTTACATGTGCTTTTTTTTCAGCCACAAAGCAGATTAAATATTAATGTGATTATGATGAGACGAGTCAGAAAAATATGAAATTTTGAGCATCAAAAAATTACCACTGACTGTACATATATCTGTGAAATGTGTGAAAAGTGCACTTCGGTATGATGTAAGAGCAGTGGTGGGCAACCTGTGTGCTGCGACACACTAGTGTGCCGTCAAAATGCCATGAATCGTATATTCCGTACGATTTCAATTGAAACTTACCACCAAGGTGTGTCGCGGCACTCAGGTTGCCCAACACTGGCTTAGATCATGATGTTGAGTTTAAGAGGATGATATTAAATTTGAAAGGATGAAAAAGGGGATGTAATATGATGAACATTTTGAACAATGAACATGAAATTTGATTTTAAGTAGACATTTGACTCAGTTATGCTGAATAATTGGATTTTAAATTACTAGAGGTTAGACCTTGTTGTTCGAATTGTTATTTGGAGATGTTCCAAATTCTACGAATGTATACTTGAGTCAGACTAAATACGAAGCTAACAACTGCATCCGCAAATCTTGATAATAGCACTGACTGATGCCCAATTTGTCTTAAATTTCAGTCTTGAGGAACAGAATAGTCAGTTATTACATTCATTAGCTTCCCAATTTATTATCTTTATTAGATCTCAAGATTTTATCAAGTTAGACCAGTAGTGGACAACCTTTTTTTATGTAACGGTACGCTTTGGTGGTAAGTAAGCCTCGGCTGGAACTGCACATGAATTATGGTTCATGACATTTCCCGGATATTAGGCGACACACAGGTTGTCCACCACTGTCCAAACTTTTGTGTGCCACGGCACACTTTGCTGGTCAGCCATGGTCAAAACCTTGCATGGCATGCAATTCATGGCATTTGCCCGTTCCGCGGCACACAGCTTACCCACCACTGACTCAGACCAAACATTAGATTCATCCATCTATTCATTCATGGCTAGAGCTTATGCGTCACTCAATTCTTCTTCAATTTTTTTTTTTCAGCACTTTTTTATGGTTTTTCATGAATTTCCGTTCCTCGATTAAAAGAATAATGCTAATGCTGGATAAAAATCATCCTCTTTTTTATGTTTATATACATTTATTTTAGAGCTGTCATGATGAAAAATGCTACTCATCCTGAATACTAAGATAACTAATGACTAACTCGTAAATCTCTCTCGGTTCTCATGTCTGCTGTTGAGTTCTTTCTCAGTAAATAATAATAAAGGAATTTTTTTTATTTTTATCATGCAAAGTTTTCGTTGGTTTTATTTCGGTAATGGAGTTATTTTTGATGGAATATTTGAATTGGATAGGTGCATGTGCAGGGATGTAACTAGAAACTTTTTGAAGGGGATTTTTGAATTTTTTTTCCTGCAAATTGAGCAATTACTTCCAAAAGTAAGGGGAGGGGGTGTGACCTCCAAGTCTTCTCTGAATACGGCTCTGGTATAAAGGTATATCCAGCAAGAGGTTAACCTTCCATTTGCACTTTTTTGGATGACAATTGATCCGAGTTTCTGACCAAAAATGTCCTGGATTGGTTGTAATGATAAGGACGCTAAAGTTCTCAATATCCCAAATTGGAAGAAGTTAGAGAGAAGTTAAAGCTATCTTCAGACGTTCTTTAAATTAGCAATAGGCCCGCGTGCGCCACATCCAAAGAAGTAAAGAAGTAAGGAAGTTCTGAATAATCTTCTTTTGGTAGCTAACGGCAGTCCGATAATTAAGGGGAATTCTTGGAGAAGCTTTCAAAGAGAGGAGTAGGGTAGAAGGTTAAAACGTGGTCAAGAATATTGATTTTTAGGAAGGAACGATCCCTTAGCTTGGAAGTTTGCCAAAAAATAAAAAAATGCTCTGTCATGCTTGCATTCATCAACACCAAATTGGCAGCCTCCACCATTTGATTGCCATATACTCGTTACCCTAAGCCACAATCATGACGAGCCCTTGACGTCCTTGAAGGAGTCATGAAGTAGATCCTGAATGCTCTTGCTCATTTGTGTTGCTCGGGATGAATCAAACTATTCCCTGCATATTCTACAAATTATGACCCAATACTCTAAAGCACACATTGTAGACAAAATATCGAGATACTAATCCGGCCATAAACTTTATAACGAACGTCTGTTATTCCCATAAAACAAATATCCATCCAACAGTATCTGAAAAAATGCAACTCTTTCCCAATGACTTATTTTTTTATGAATTTTTTTTTATATTTATTCCACCGAGTTAAAGATAAAAGACATTTAAAAATGAGAGAATTTCCTTTTTTTCAGTGCCATCCCGGAAGCAAATCGAAAACTTGTGCAAGCAATTGCTGTAAATTCTCCTTATGTAATTGTCATTTCAATTTTAAATGCTATTTACATTATCTTTTTATGGCATTTCTTATTACAATTTGTCGTTATAAATTGCTTTAATGTATTAAGTTCTGTAAAAATTGTTATATCCAAAATTATGCCATTAAAAGAGTTTTATTTGCGGTTTTTCAGCATCTTTTATTGAGCAGGTAACTGTCGATGCACAAAATATTGTAAAACTATTTTTAGCAATATTTGCAACAAAAATCGATAATTAATATTAATTTTTTGGAGCTGCAGCATATACAACCTTTCCGTTCTATAGAGTATTCCCATAGCTGAATTATCATAGGCTGAATAATAGCTCTCTCGTGACTTGCAATGCTCAGATGTTTTGAATTTTGAGAAGCTTAACATGTTCATTAAATTTATTGCTGAGGGTTTGCCGATAGGATGTTGATTTTATGACTGTTTTTAATGCAATTCAGTTTTATTGAGTTGAGCTTCGGTGAGGTAAAGTGACTTTGTTGTAGAGTGGTTTTCACGTTTTTGACACCGTATGCCTTCTAGATCACGACCTATCCAGAATCTTTTTGTCTCGAAATACTTAAATAATTGTAGAATTTAGCGAAAAATGATGAACGTTTGACGACCCAAAAGTCCACCTGGATGCACTTCTTGACATAGTGCAACAAGAATGCTACAACCCATCGCAATTGCTGTTCATTTTGATGGACCCTAAACTGTATTCTATTCTAATTTGAAAATTGAAACCTTCCACGTTTATTGGCTCACCCCATCATATCCTGATCCGAAATATCCCTTGGCTCACCCCATCCATATCCTCTTTACGTAAAGCCTCTCAATGAATAACAATTTTGCCATGGGAAATTTTATACAAAAAAAGATAAAAAATTGAATTATCAATGTTGATTGAGTATATTATCGGTGATTGAGCTGAAAATTGCTTTAGGTAATCTGATTAAACTACACATTTTAGTCATCAATTATTGTTATTGATTATGCAGATGAGTTTTCTTTGTTGATTAGCAATATTATGTAGGGGGTGTATAATTTAAACTGTTTAGTATATTTATTTATTTAAATTAATTGGTTTGGGGGCTGTTCAGTTGTTGCGTAACGCTTTTAAGTCTCATTGAGCCATAACGTTCCCTTAGGGGCACTTGATCTGGATTTTAGGTCGGGAAAGTGATGTGTCTCCTTCCCTAAAGTAACAAAATCTTCATCTCAACTCACTTAATTGCTTTACGTAATTGATGAACTCCTCCTTAGCCATAATTGTTCCTTAATTGAGAAATTTTCAATTATTTTGTATACCTATCGACAATAACCACATAAAATTTAACAATAGTTCTATGGAAATTCAATTTTATACACAATAAGCTCTCAAATCATGTCCTGCAAATGAATCTCATGCATGCATCGAGTACCAAATACTAAAAGTTAATTTTCCGAGCTTTTATTTCCATTTTAATTAAGTTTTTCATCATTCTCAATTGCATCTTAAATTCTTAAAAATAGAAGCTCTAACATGCTTTTTGACTGCTTTTCCACAAAAGCCATTAAAGCACTTAAACAGAATAAAAATTTTATATTTTTAACGACTTCTATGGACTCTTTAGTTACTGATAAAATTTAGTAATTAGTCAATTAATTAAGAAGTTTTTAAGTGCTTCTCCATTAGTTTTACATTCTTAAGCAATGAGAAGCTCTCTTGTGTTTTTAAATGCTTTTTTTGAACTTTGAGGGTGTAGATAAATTTTATTTGATCTGTCTGAGAAACTGTCGGACATACTTCAAGTTTCTGGGTCGTTTCACAATTCAACCTTGCTTGGAGCTCCAATTTTCTTCTTGATCTTGGATGTTGGGCAGTTTCGACTTATGAAAAAAAAGAACGAATTTGGAAATTGTAGGATTCGAGCCGACGACTTTCAAGTTACACACCAGATTTACCCCAATTGCCATGCCAATCACTTCAAAAAGTAACTTATCTGCTCATACCTGATCTAGTATCAAGAATCTTACTCAAAATTGATTCCTATCTACAAACTTTATCACTATTCTACATAAAAAAGTACTAATTAAATTAAAACCAATGTAGAACTGCAAGCAAGTATCACATTAAGTGGCAAAAATTTTGCCTGCAAATTGTAAAACTTTCACGCTATAAATTCAATTACAAGTTGAAACTTGTTCATATTGAATTGCAATTTAATGGTCGTAAAATTCTACGACAATCGGTTATAGCAGCCCTCAAGGATTGTAAATTGTATGCACGATATTGAATTTTAAAATTAATTTTTTCTCTGTTCTCGTTCAGTGAGACCGAGTGACACATAATGTAGGGTTTGCTTATAGCAACGTCAATGCGATCGATGATCTGTTGTACCATCCCATATTCTCTACAAAATATCTTTGTCCTTAAGTTCCTACCTCCCTAAGCGACACAAGTGAAGAAGGGTTCGCACGATGCTATTAAGATTCAGTCATAGCTGTTTTATTGACATCAAATTGAGCCATGATATTCATATGGCTGTCAAATAGAGACGGCTTCCATTTGAAGTTTGTAAAAGAGCTTTGGTGAAGCCTTAAAAGCTTCATAAACTTCCTCATTTGCGTGGTTCAGAAAAACATGCCAAAAATCTGAATTTGTCCACAATCAGACTTCACAAAATGCTACTGTTATCCTTAGTTCTACATTGCTTCCATTATTTCAGTTGGTTTCAGTTGTTATCTGTTAATTGGAGACATAAATCGTTCATAGAATTCATATGGATATGACCAATAAGAATGATTATTGTAGAAATTATGATGAAATAGAAAATTCGGAAATCGATGCAATAAAACTGAATGATAGCTAGTCAATCGAGTAGAATAAATAGAATATTCTTGGAATGCTTCAATAGAAATATTTACAGATTATTTATTTTTAGTATTTCCATTTATTAAAATGAATTATGAAAAGAGCTTCATTAACAGATTTTGTATTTGAATAAAACTTTGACAGTGTTTATAAGTTCTACTTGACTTACTTTCAAGGCTTGCTGTTTTGTAATCGTTGTTGGATTTAAATATAATTAAGAAGATTCAAATATTCAGAACAGTGTTTATTGTTTATTCTTCGAAGTTCAAAAAAAGACTGAACTTTTGTATGAAAAGGTTTTTTCAACTATGTACAATAAATATTATTCAAATCTCAAATGAACGTTATAACAATTTTTAATGTCAAATGTTCTTAAATCAAATTTTTCAATTACTCTGCCAAGATACACCAGATGGTCACTTTCCTTCTACAGCTTTTTCTATAGAATCTATTGAAATGCAAGAATATCGCCAACTTCACACAGCGTGAATACTCTTTCACCTCCGTCAAGTGCACTTTTCTCACACTTTCTTATTCCGTGACTTAAAATATTTCCTTCTACCGTTTCCTGACTTTTTTCTCTCTCTTTTTCATTCCCATCCATTCCATCATGCAACATTTTCTTTCATCAAAGTCAAAATGAACTTTGTTCTGTTTATCATTAGCAACAGTATAAATAATGTTTTATGAGTTCAAGGTTGTATGACAGTGGAGATTTATTATATGAGTAGCAAATAGCATTCCATTAAATGAAATTGAAGGAAAGTTCAGGAAGTTCATCATGTAATGCATTTGTGTAATCAACATAAATGATTTTCAACATAAATGTGAAAATTTTTTAAATCATTCTGATGCATTGGAGTTGAAGAATTGATGGATTTAAGTTTGAAAAATATGATTTGCACCTGTATTGCTGATTTCATTAATAATAGGAATTTATCCGATTTGTACATTTTGAAATTATGAGAATTAGTTGACGTGATGGCAGTTTAGTTTGAATCAAGTGACAGTTACACGGCAAACACAATTAAAATAATCCGTCGTGCTGGCAACATTTCATCCAAGTGACACAAATGAATAAAAGAAGGCTTCGCCATCGAGCATTTAAAGTTACATCAAAGCTTTTTGGTTTATTACAAATGAAAGCCTCCTCAATGGTTAAGTAACATGTTCCCGAATGACATAAAATGAGCAGAGGCATCCGAACGAAACCCATGAAGAGTCCTAGAAAATTTTAAATGCAATTGTCTTTCAAATGAACCTTTGTGTGGCTCGGAATCACAAATTTCAAATAAATTTTCAACTTTTACCTCACAGTTGAGCATAAATAAGTAATAACGAATGTCGAGACCACGATAAATTTTCTCTATTCAACTTCAACATTAAAAGATTCATCATTAAAGTTGAATTTATTTATATTTAATCATTATGAAAAATTTTCACTCATTTAAATCGCTTTGATAGAATTTTCTATACTTAAATAAAGTCTTTGTAGGAAAATATCAACATGAAAGGTTGCAATTATTAAAGTATATATGCGTCATAGTAGTATCTTTCGAGTTAATTAAACTAGCGCTTTTTCTATTTTAGAATACCCTGAACAGACAGGGGTATTCTAATATTTCTATTTTGTGAGAAATAATTGCATTTGACCTTCTTAATATTTCAACATTTGTGTATCAAAAATATAGAGCTAGAGTTATGATTGTTATTCATCCCATTGTACGGGATAATTTTTTAGTACCAATTTTTCATACCCAAATATTTATTCAATTCTACGGGATAATTTTTTAGTACTCCTATAACTCGTTGTAAGCTTTCAAGACAATTCATTTCAATTAACCTGACAAAATATCATATTATTCAGTCATTCTGTTTCCAAATCTGGTTGAAAAAGAATTACAAAAAAAAGCTCAAGGCACACAATTTTTTGTTTGTTGTCAGCACAAAAATAATTTGTCTGTCGTAAAAGCAGCTTTTGGCCAACATGTATGTAGCTTCAGTGGATACCATTATTTCAGAAAATTAAATTTAAAAATAAAAGGTTTGGACCTTTTTGTTTGTTCCATTTTCATAATTATTTCCTTCATTTCCTTTACCATAAGCCAGTCCATAAGCTCATACGTATGATCATATATTGTGTTATTTATATTAATATATCCTAGAAGTTTACTAATTAAGTTTGCTTAATCCACTCCTACTATGATGAAGATTTACGTACATAATCCAATAGAAAATCCAATTTACCATATGGGAATTTCATTACAAGCTTTTATGTATGAAACACAGATAAACTTTATCATCACTATATCATACACATTGCACTTTTGCATAGATGCATACTATTAATTAATGTCAACAGTTGTCATAGAAAAAGGAACAAAAAAGAAAACCTTTCCTATCTCACTAATGTTGAACAAACATAAAAAGCAATATTTCTTTGTTGAATGTGAAAATAAAAGATAATCATAATAGCAATGACAGCTGATTCCTTATTTCAATGATATGTTTAAAAGGGGTAAAGAAAAATGATGATGAATGCATTATTGCGTATTTCTTTGTGCTTTTTCAGGCTTTTTTTGTGTTATACTCAGTGATTTTGATCCTTTAAATTTGCAAGAAATGGGAGCGAAAAGTCTGAACAATCAGTTTGTCTATTGACAGAAATTTGAACAATTTTGTCGCATGGGCACATTCTACACAAGGATCTATGCTTTTCCGAAATCCCGGTCAGGTTAAGGAATATTTTGACAACTCGGTACGGGATCGTAACTGAACTTTTCCGAAATTTGTACAGGTTCTGGATCCTGACATCGACGAAGCATGCAAGGCTTCATTTGACTATCTTTAGGAAGTCACACTGAGTTTGTTGTTCATTTAAACTCCCTATGGACTTCTTCTTTCTCTTTGTGTGACTCTGCAAGGATGATTTTTAAATGACAATGTCCAGTTTAACTTTCGATCTGACAGAAAAAGTACAATTTTAAACAATATTTAGATCTCAAATGAGACTCGAACCCACGTTCGAAGATTCCCATCTTCCGTCTGGTGATTTTTCAGAAATTCTTATAATTGAATATTTCTACTTCTTAAGTAGCAGCTTAAGTTACCGTTGAAAGACCATTATCAACGTATTCCATCAATAACGTATTTTTTCAATTAAAATTTTTCGATTTTAACGAACGTTGTTCTATTCGCGAACATTAAAGTTCAGTAAACCTACAATCGTCAAACTGTCTGTACGCTTTTAAGCTAGTCTATTTAGTCATGAACTGTGATATTACACAAGAATAGCATAAATCTCCTTTATTTTAAACTATAGTTTGACTAAAGCTTCTATCAGATGTTTAGACAAGAACAAGTCAATGAAAAAATATTCAATACAATCCAATTTCAGAGAATTCAAGTTGAATCCATTCGAATGCACTTAACGTCTCGATTTCAATGAAATTTTCAAGCTAATATTATACTCACTGGAATCTATTTTTGCGCTGTTCTTTCACATTTTCCACTCATCTGATGAACTTTTTTTTCCTTTGTTTTGATATGCTTTACGTACAGCATACATATACGTATAAAATTTTGAATTATTGCTTGATATGAAAAGTTCTTTGTTTGATAAACTTTTCATATTTTTATTATTATTGAAGGAGCTTATGTGTGAATATTTATGAATTTTTAAGGAAAATATTTGGATAACTTCAACTTTATTCATGATCAAGCTCATTCGAATGATTAAGTTACAAAATGAACCATGATTGTAAGTTCAACAAGCTTTTTCAGTCCATTGTATTGATTGAACTTTATGAATAAAATTTCAGAACTGATTGAATTTTCACTCTGCATTAAGTGCTGATTCGATAGACTAATACAAACCAAATTTATCGCCTTAAGTGACATGAGTAATCTGCTTATCGTCGTTTGTATATTTTTTGCATAAAATATTAAACGAATTTCCATGTATTCAATATTTAAAGAAAATAAATTGTATTGAAACCCACGTGAAATTATCTTTACGAAAATGTCAAGGAAGAAGATACGCTTCTTGGTAGAATGTTTGTCGGATGATAAAGTTTTGTGTTTACTTGATGGGAAATCTAAGTTGAAGATTGAATATAACAGGATGTATGATAAGGTAAATGAGAAATTTAGATCGATTACACATGAATTTCTTTATTCTTGGGAAATATCAAATTTTGAGTTAGACTTATTTTCATATTTTCCATTTTCTTGATAAATTCTCGGGATCGGGATCGGGATTGAAATTTTCGGGATCACGAGATTTTTCGGGATCGGGATATCCCGGAAAATCCCGATCCCGATAGCGAGAAGTCATATGAAAATGCGAATAAATCCAGTTTGATCTAGGTCTTAACCTAAAAAGTAAGATCCAGTATGGTTCAAGCCACTTATTCGGCCTAAAGACAAGATCCAGAAACTTCAATTACTTCTTCGACCTAAAAAACAAGATCCAGTTAGTTCCAAGTCCTTTAATTTACCCAAAATCAGGATCCAGTAGGCTTCAAGTCACTTGCTTAACCTAAAAAACAAAATCCAGTAAAATTCGTATCACTTCTTTACCCAATAACATGATTGACATTAAGCTTAACATTCTGAGCAAAATGATTTTGCCAGATAAAAAAATCCCTGCAAAATGACTTTGCCCCATATAAAATTTGTGGCAAAATGGTTTTGTGCCATATAAACTGTTAATTACATCATTTTAGTTTATTTCATTAATCATGGATACAAAGTTTCTAGGTTTCATAACTTTATAAACTTTAAATAGAATCAAACTTATTACAATTGCAACAAATGTGCTCAATATTGTAAATGTAAATAAAAAAGATGGAAATGAGGACGACGCTGATTCTCTTTTAATGTCAATAAGTTCTCCTGCATCTTCGAGTTGATCAATTGATTTTTTTAAGTCATCTAGACATTCTTCTTCGACTCTAGATTTCAATGTTGAACCATGTCCCTCACAAACTATATAAATTATAATAAAAGGATATGGATTTGCCAAAGTTTTCTTAAAAACACCATCATAGCAGTAATTCTTTTCCAAAGATACTTCTTCTAGATTGATCAAACCACTGAAAGCACCAGAGTCAATCTGCTTAATGTGACATGCGTAGAATGAAATAATCCTAATTGACGAATGTCCTTTGAAGAAATCTCTGCCAACATGATCAATTGGATTGTATGAAACGTCAAATTTTGATAAGTTTTTCAATCCATCAAGATCACCAGTCATTAAGTGCTGAAGATTTGAATCTTTGATGTATAAAACATCAATGTTTCCAAAAAATCCAGAAATATTTCTCGGGATGTATTGACAATTCTCTTTGTACATAAACAACATTTTAATATCTTTGTCTGCTTTGTCAGCATCATGTAAGCCCATCACGTTAGTTAAGGTTCGGTCTTTGAATGTTGTTTCAAAATTGACAGCTTTGCATGTGTATCGTGCTGCAATGTACCAGTCCATTGGGGAAAATGTTGAAAATTCACAATGCATTTGTGCAGCATTTAATTGATTTATGGTTATTGCAGTTAATATGAGTTGAATGATGACTAATTTGAAGTGGCTGCTAAAATAGAAAACAGTAAGGCAGTTAAGTAATGCAATAATATTGTATAGACCCAATACGTTGATCTCTATAATGCACAGCTATTGACGAAGCATTTCATGAATTTCAGTCAGTGGTGGGCAACCTGTTTGCCGCGGAACTAGTGTGAAGCCAGAAATATTTGGAATCTGATCAAGGATCACCACCAAGCTGTGCCGTGAAAAAAAAAAGGTTGCCAACCACTGTTTTAATTAATTAAAAACCCGAACTCAGGTCGGAGTGACTCTGATTTGCTATCAGATTAAGTTTAAATTCGACACTATGTCATAGTCACGTCAGCATGGTGCCAGATTTTAGATTGATTAACCGGCTTGTGCTATTCTAAACAAAATTTATACTTACTTCATACTTGCTTCCTAAATTCAAACTAATCAGGCTCAAAACTTTATTGCGACTGAATATAATGATTTTCACACTTCTCGACTTTAATTGAATAATCAGCGCAACTTTATTGATTATTTTGATGTCGTGTGTCATGATTAAAATTATTCAGAATAAAAATTTAATTAGAAGAAGTAAACACTTCTATATTCTAAACTTTCTGGAGTCATCTCTGAATATTTTGATTGAAAAATATGTTTGTTCATGTTGAGAACGTCCAAAAAATTGACCGTCCCTATTTAGCAAAATCACAAACCAACCTCCCTACCCTCAAACGTCTGTTCGTGAAAATATACGATGTAGCAATGCCTAATATTGCCTAAGTCAACTTGACTCAGACCTGAGGCTGGATGTCATTAAATCTGGCATGTAACCAAGTCAGACTGTCCTAAAATCGTATTTTCTCTCATTTCACCTGTTTCACATCATTTCACCTGGGACAATCCGGGAAATAAATCCCGACCAACGTAAGTCTTTCATTGACAGCTACGTTAAGGTCATATTGAGGAAAGAGATCCTCAATTGGATTTCTAACAAACTTCCCGAATGTACAACATGACTAGCCAACATTAAATAATGTCAAGATAGACTAAGTAATGACATTAAGTGAATTTGTCTAGTTAATACCCGAGTCGCCAAAAATATGTTAGAATTAGGCATCAACTGGACATTAATTTACCATCAATTAGTCATAACGCATTTTTATACACTCTGGATAGCTAGACTTATTAATGACATTATGTTAAGTTGTCCATTCGGGATACTTTAGGGGCCGTTCTTTTATTACGTTACGCAAAAACACTAAAAGTATCAATATTTAATTAAAATACTTTATTTCCAGAAAATTATAAAATCTGACATTTTAAAAGCCATTACCATTCAAATTTGATGAGACTGTAGTGAAATTGACTTCATTCCAGTCTGATTTATAGCTATTTTTATAAAAATTATAATTGATGTAGGCTATGAATATACTTATGATGCTCAAAAAGCAAATCATTCCGATTCCAAATTTGAAGAATATTCCATAACTTACTGGTGCGATTGGAACTTCCTCAACTATGCATTCTCTAATTATCTCTTGTTCCTTAAGTAATCTACCAGTTCCTGTACATTTATCATAAACATCAATATTAAACTCACGAAGAGATTGAATTCGATAACTATAATAGTATGCACTTGCTGGATATTTTCCAGAAATGCAGTCATTGTAATTTAAATCCATTGTTTCAATTGAAACTTGCTCGTCAAAAGCTCCTTTTTCAACTTTTTTCAAATGACAGTCATGGAATGAAATTTTCTTCAATTTTTTGTGATTTTTAAAGAAATCTTTTTCGATTAATTCAATTGGATTGTGTGAGACATCAAAGTTGACCAAATTATCAAGTCCGTCAAGGTCACCAATAATCAAATGCTGAATATTTGACCTCATAGCGTACAAAGTGGTAAGATATGGAAAAAATTCCCCAACATTAGTCGGCAGGTACGGAATATTTTGGTACTTAATAAACAAAGTCATGACGTCATCATTGCTTTTTCCAGCTTTATGAGCTCCGTCCACTGCCAATATTTTTCGTTCTTTAAATGATGTTGTTAAGTTTTTCACTTCACATCCATAATTTGTTCCTATATATGTAATCATGGTCTTAAATTCACAATGCAATGTCAACTGGATGCTCAAATTTACATTTAAAAGAATCAGAATTAAAATGAGGAAATTCCTAAATTGAATAAAATTGAAAATTAGAAACTTAATGACTTAATTTAAATTTATTTACTCACATTTTATATTTTTTATAGCTTAACTGAGCTGATAAGGTGCTATTAAATCGACACTACTCTCTATCACATGAAATGAACAAATGATTGAAAAATATTCAATGTTGGATGTGATAATGAATATTTTTGAGAGAATCCTGCTTATTAAATCGTGAGAACACTGCTTCAAGTCTGAGGAATTTCGCAATAATAGAGTTATGTATAATATAATGTCTTATGATGTTGTTTTGAAGTAAATAGTAATATATTTTTAATAAATAATTAATGCCTCACAGATTTTGTTTAGTCTCCGCCTGACCCGTTGATTAAATCATGGTTTGAACTTACTAATTACATTTTTTATTCAAATAAAATTTGCTGATAATGATTATTTTGCTTTATTTCAATTAAACTTGAATTTAAGTTTTATTATTTTATACTGTTTATAAGAAAAACATAAGCATTTTCTGTAATACTTTTATTATTCATAATTCTGCAATTACAGCTTTTTGAGGTTTTAAGGAATTGTGAATTTTCTATCTGAATAAATGTTTCACAAACTATTCCGAGCAACGATAGCTGGATTTTTCGCCGTAAATGTGGGTCCAAATCAGCTGTCATGGTGCTGTTATAGAATGATGGTATCAGACGATGTATTGGTGCCCTAGAAAACACGCTGTGCTATTTGGGATCCCGGAAAGCACAACTTACTTTTTTACTACACTGGTCGTACAGATCAATTGAAACCCATGACCTCACACAAGAGTCGTTTGAAGCTGCTGGCAAGCTCTATAGATGGCTTTCATTTGTCAAATTTCAATACCAAGCGCAATACTATCTCTATCGACAGTTTCCTTCCAAGAAAATTGTCAGATCTAAAGCCCGAGACCAGGAAGACATTTGAATCGAATTCGACACCAATGAAGAGTGTCGTCGATCGGCTACACAAATGGAGAAGGTTCCACTACAGAGCTTTTAAGGATTTTAAATAGACTTCTTTGTTGTCTTCTTCATTTGCATTACTCGGGTGTGTATGCATATTCTAGCAGACAATGGGTATACTTTTCTGAATGTGCGGGCTACGGGCTCATGATTATACTCGGAAAGCATGACTTTTGACTCTCATGACTCTTGACTCTGACATGAGGCCAGATTTCATCAAATCAAGCATGAAACCAGAGTCATGCTGACCTTGTGTCGTATTTTCGGACATTTCAACGCCGTGTGGAATCCAGGATACTCAATAAATGTATTTGATTATGCTCAATTTTGTGAGCTCTTTGTCTGTTGGAGATGATTCATTCCGCAATTTGAAAACAATCAAATTCAAGCCGAATAAACTCGGGATTTTCCGAAACAATTTACTTTTCGGATGTGATTTTATTAAAAATTATCAATTTTATTTTTAAAAACCAACCACAATTTTATTGATCAACTTCACTATAATGATACTTTATGTCAATAGTTACTTAATTTTAAATTTTATGCAAATTTCTTATTTATTACTCAATTTTCTGAATTCTGTCTCTGCAACTCTCTCCATGTACCTGATGAAACTTTTCTTTGCATGTAAATTAACATCGCTGACAAAAATGCTGTAACTGTTGATAGGAAAATAACGCCAGAAACAACAAGAACATTATGTGATGGTCCACTCGATTTCAATTCTATTGGAAAATCATCGCATGTCTCCTGATAAGAGCTCTTCAATACATGAGTTGTGTTTGAGCAATTTTCAATGAGTTTTTTTTTAAATTCCCAAATTGTCACTAGTTCTCCATAATATGAATAAAGGACAGTTTTGGAGTTAATGCATTCATTGTTTTCAAATGACGCAGCTTTTAAGTTGCTTAGTGAATTAAATGCAGTTGGACTAATTTTTTTAAGATGACAATTGTCAAAATTGATTGTTTCCAGTGAACTTAAGTCTTTAAAGAAGTCATCACCAATTTGTTCAATTGGATTATTTGACAGATCCAATGTCTTTAAATTATAAAGTCCTGAAAGGTCTCCAGTCATCAAATGCTGGACATTTGATTTAAAAATCTTTAAATAATTGATTTTAGGGAAATTTTCACTTATATTAAGCGGCAGGTAAGGCATATCACTATAAGTTATTATTAATTGATGAATTTCAGCATCGCCATCATATCCATAAATTCCAGTGATATTTCGATCATCAAAAGTTGTAACAACATCTTTTGCATTACATTTATTGACATAATATCCAAATTCCATTTTGCATAATAATTTCAACTGACTGGATGACTTCATCATCACAAACATGATTAAAAAGGCAATCAATCTATGAGAAAAAATTATAAAAATAAGAAAAAAGACTTTAAAATAAACAAGATTAAGTTTACCTCATTTTTGACGTTCTGTACTCACTGCTGCAAATCTGAAAAATAATTGAAATTTATTTTAATAATCAGTAAGTTAATAGATTTCTCTGTAAAATAAAAGAGCTAAATATTGAGTAAGGAGAGAAATAATAATGAACTATGACTTTATTTATTTTGTATTTCCTTTATTCAATTAGGTATGTGTACTTATAAATAATAATATTACTTTTGAAAAAACATTATTGATTTTAATTAATATTTTTATTGAATTTTATATTGTAAAATGAAATCTAAAGCATTTCCCATGGCGACACATATGGAGAAGAGTCCGTCTCGATTCCAAACCGACCATTCAAGGGATGGCTGAAGCTCTTTTGTCAACGCTATATGGAAGCCAAATCGTAGTTATTTAGATTTCACATGGTAATGGCTTCCATTTGGCGTTAACAGAAGAGCTCAGAGCTCTAATTTTTTTCTAAGAAAGGAGGTTTTGACTGCCAAAATTCGGAAAACAAACTTGGCGGAAACTGGATCATTCATGGCGGAGCCTTCTCATTTGTGCCGTTTGGATATGTACCGCCTGCTCATAGTTAAACTCAAAATTTACTAATATTAATCAATTTTTAAATAAAATTGAAGTTTGGACTTCCATCAAATAGAGAATCCGTTATTGGACTACAATGAAAGCACCAAACCTTCCCAAATGGACAAAAATACGGTGTAACCAGTCGATGGCAAGTCCATGCCCAGTTGATGACTAGTTCTAAAGTATTTTTGTCCATTCAGATCCAATTATACTTCAATATTTAGTTTAAGAAATGGTTTGGTCATTTGCATTAAATCTCATAATCCAATTACTCATTGGATTTCGCCTATACATGGCCATGATAATAAAAATTAAGAACACATCAATCGACAATAAAAAACAAATGACTGCAATTCCAAGTTTACAGAAAAATCCAAAATTTTCAGTCAATTCAGCCATTTCAGTTTCTTCTTTTTGACTACACATATTGGTTGTTTTATGAACTTTTAGGATTCGTCCATTGCCTGCACATTTCTCATAAGCATTTGTTAAAAATTGTGCAAGTAAAAGTGGCCGACTTCTTAAATTATAGACAAATGATCCATAAACTTTTGAAATACAATCATTATCGTCTAGATTTAGGTAAGCCAGAGAATGAAGTCCATCGAAAGCTCCAAGCTCAATTTTTTTCAAATGACAATTTGAGAATGATATTAAAGTCATGTCTGTATGATTGGCAAAAAAGTCTTTCTCAATTAATTCAATTGGATTGTGGACAACAGAAAATTGTATTAAATTATCAAGTCCATTCAGGTCACCAGGGATCAAATGCTGAACATTTGATCTCATTACGAAATAACTTTCTAGATTAGGGAAAAATTCCCCAAGATTACTCGGTAGATAAGGTATATTTTGATGATAAGCATAGAGCATCTTTACATCACTATAGTTGTATCCAATTTCATGATTTCCAGTGATTTCCTCAATTTTACGATCCTTAAAGGATGTTGTGAAATTATTTACATGACAAGCGTACTTTGTAACCATGTAAAGTGATTCCATTTTAAAGTTACAATGCATCGTCAATTGATGACTCAGATGTGCATTGAAAACAAACAAAATCAAGACAATATTGTTCCTAATAAATAGAGAAATATTAAACACTTGCCACTCAAGTTTAAGTAAATTACTCACATTATACTTTGTTAATGCTCAATTCAAACTGATAAGTCTTGCCGCTGCTCTTATTATGCGCAAATAAATATGTAAATGATTAAGACTACTTGGTTGACAATTTTCAGTGTTAGAGATGAGAGGACGATTCTCAATTTGACAACAATTTAGGAGAGCATTTCAGATGAGAGCTTAAAAGTTACTAGTTGACTACTCTATGTAGCTACAAGTGTGTCTGTTAAGCCCGAGCGACACATCTATAAGTACATAAATTGACTAAATTTAGGTTTAGAATACTCGTGGTAGACCAAATAACTCCTGGAAGGAAACAGGATTGTATTTGGTATTATCAATTGGCAGGCAGAAGCCGGCGATAGAACCAGCTTTATGCGACATGTTAGGGATGCCATGGATCACAGTTGATCTGCACGACCATAGAAGTAGGTAAGTAAGTAAGCTTTCGAATAGGTTGATGATATAGAATGACAATGAAGTCCTTTGGGAGTCTTTGAGCCTTGACTGGATTATTCCTTATTTAGCTTAGGTCAAGTTTAGGTACTATATACGATTTTTCTTCTTTTATCTATACGATTTTTAATTAGACAGAACAAATTGAAAAAGCAAAATATCCCACTTTATTTAGATGACAAGCTTATATACACAAGTTTACATCATTTTATTTACATACATTGGCATTAATCCATAAAGCACGAGATAAGGAAATTGTTTAATTGAAAAGCAAGTGAGTATTTCATCACTTCAAGTGTTTATGTTTGATGTGTATTTCTATAAATTAAAGATGCCGCGACGCTCCTATATTTGATAAGGATCATGCAAAATATTGTGATTTTATAGAAACTTTATGTTAGCCATAATACTGTAGGACTCTTGCGAACCTGGAACTAAGACGTCAGCAATACAAATAAAAAAGAATTAAATTTCCATCAAATTTATTTAATTAAAGCCTGATGAAAGCTACATGAAATTTTTAAGGGCTCGTCCAAAATTGCAGGTCTGCAGACCCGTAGCCTTTAACAAACTATAAGATTCAGCTCAAAACTGCAAGCCTGCTCATTTAAAATGCAGGAAATGAAGACCTGCGATTCTTGGACGAACCCTACACATTTAAAAGTAATTGCTTAACATTTTAAGCCTCAAAATCAGCATAATCGCTGTTCACAACCTCATTGAAGTCTTTCTCACTTCTCCTACCATTAACCCTAACAATAACCAGTGCTAATAAAATACTCAATAACATACTGAGCATTCCTAGTGGAAATAAGAAGTAAATTAAATATGAATATTCTATATTTTGTATTATTATTGTTGATTGGTGCTGATTGGAGCGACATTCCTTAAAATTGATTGTTTTTATTCTATTTCCTCTCCCATGACAGCGTGAATAAGCTTGTGGGAAGAAACTTTCAGCTAGATTTCTCTTATCAAACGTTTTAATTGTGTCGATGCATTCATTGTACTGAAAATCGATTTGTGATAAGTTTTTCAAGTCTTTAAAGGCACCAAAATCTATTTTCTTGATATGGCAAGCATTAAAAGAAATTGACCTTAATGAGTTACGTCCACTAAAAAAGTCTTCTCCAATATGATCGATCGGATTGTCGGCCACATCAAACATCTTCAATTTATTGAGTCCATCAAGATCACCAGTCATTAAAAATTGAAGATTTGACTTCCTTATTGTAAGATCTTCAAGATTAGGAAAGAATTGACGTATATTTCTCGGTATAAAATGGCAATTCTGATGCAAAATTGATAGGAATTTAACATCCTTATTTCCCATTCCAGATTCATGAGTTCCAGATATTTCTGTGATGTGTCGATCATTCCATGAAGTTGTTACATTTGGTACATTACATATGTAAGTTGCCAAAGATGACATTTTGAAAAAATCACATTGAAGCTTAAGTTGATAAGATGAATTAAGGAACGTGCACAATAAGGTCAAAGTGATGAACCTGCTTTATTTGGGGAAAGGAAAAATTAATTTTCAGATAAGGATGGGTTTTTTTTTGAATATGTCTTGTTATATGTCGTTGGGGGAATAGAAAATTTGAAACAATCTTAAGCGACAAATGTAAAAAGCTTCGAAATGCCAAGATTTATCAAAACTAAATGATCCAGATTTGGTAGATGGCATTGTTATTTGGCATAGGGCAGTTAGCGATAGAGCCTTTTTAGACCCCAACTGAGTGAGACCATAGATCACCGAAAATACCAGAGCTACACATATGAAGAAGAACGGATTCATTAAACCATGGTGCATCCATAATCGTGATGTTCATGATATTCGATTGAATTTATTGCTGATACAAAATGAAACCCAACCCGAACGGCCAAAGTGGACAAGATGTGCTGTTCGGACAAAAAGCCAAACATTTACACACTTACTTCGCTGGCTGTACTAATTATCTGTGATCCATGGTCTCTCTCAGTTGGCGTCTGAACCTAGCTTAATTGCTGGCTTTTCCTTCGCCAATTACGAATCCTAAATGCTTCACTAACAGTCAAATAATTGCCATAAAATAACGGCTTGACAGCTCTGACAGTGCCTTAATAAAGCCTTATCGAACCCTTGACCTAGCCTATTTCATCTGCGTCGCTCGGGCTTTAAAGAAGCATAAATATCCCATTTTAGGTGACGATTCAATGAAATTGAGTTTAAATTAGATAAGATAATTGAATTCTTAAGAATTAAATTCAAATTTAGTTCACATAAAGTGCGATCGACATACTGTCAACAATAACAAGCATATTTAATAATTTTTAATCTACTTACTTCATTTCCACTGTATTATTAATTTCTATCTTAATGGTGTCAAATGTCAATCACAAATATAGCTATAAATCATTAATTTTCTTTATCACTTGCTTAATTTAATTAAAAAAATATGAGATTCCAGTTCCTTACGCGATGAGACACTCAACATCAATGCGAATAATTAACGATAATGCTGATAATTTTAACAAAAAATTTTTATTCAATATGGTGTAATTTATGAGCGGAACTGATAAATTTTGCATACAATTTATACTAAAACATTCTTCATCTCATGCCAGTTGCCATTAAAATTGTTCTTGACGATTCTTATTAAAACAATTGAGAAGATTACGTTAAGCAGCATCGTGAAAACCAACAAAACAGTCATTACTGTAGACCAGGAGCTTGATGTTTCCTGAACATTATCATTGTCGGATGTCAATTTATCACTTGTCAAATTGTCACTGGCATTTTGAATTTCATGACACAATTCAGTCTGATTTGACCTTAAGGTATGATCCAAGCCATGACATTTGTCATAAATATCTTCTGTAACTTCTTCCATCATTCCATCTCGCATACCTCCATAACTACTGTCAAAATCATATCTTATGTCAATGCATGGATTTTGATCGAAAAATATAGAATTAAGGCTTGTCAAGTCATCAAATGCACCTCTGTTGACTTTCTTTAAGTGACAGTCATAAAATGAGATTTTCTCCAATGTCTTTTGTCCTTTAAAGAAGTCCTCGCCTATCTGCTCAACTGGATTGTGTGAGACATCAAATATTTTCAATTTATTAATTCCATCAAGATCACCGGCCATCAAGTGCTGTACATTTGACTTCATAACGTATAAAGTTTCGAGATTAACGAAAAATTTCCCAAGATTTAGCGGAAGATAAGGAACATTTTGATGTTTTATGAAGACCTGCTTGACATGATCGTTTGATTTGCTGTATTTATGAGTTCCAATAACCTCAGTCACTGTGCGATCTTTTAAAGTTGTGTGAAGATTGAGAACAATACATGAATATACAGTTTGGTACACAGAATCATGATTATCGAAGTTGCAGTTAAGCTCTATGCATGTTGATAAATTTATGATGCAGCAAATGAAGATGAAAAGTCTACCAAAATAAGAACGATAAGCACCAAATTAAACAATTATTTAGTTTTAAAAACTCACCTCATTATCAATTATTTTCAACTTTGTACTTTCTGCTTCGACGATTTTAAAAGGAATGAAATCGTCATCACGCTTTTTTTGATTTGTTATTGGCATTATCTCAATCATTTACTCTCAGGTTTCTCTTCTATTTTGATGTTATTCTCAATTAAATGATCATATATGAACTTTGAATTGAATTATGTTAGATTTTATTGTGTTTCTTAGGTATAAAGTGCAAATAATTCTAAATGTGATCCCCCAATTGTCAGTAGACAACCAACGGTAGAGACAGCTTCAGGCGGCAATGAGAGAGGCTATTTGATCTTTTTCCAACTACTTCTGAAAACTTTAAGAAAACCGTCAATTACAGGATGGGAAATGGTTTTTTTCAACATTCGATTTGCCCTCGCTGATCTCTGATTGGGTGTAGGACATTTGCCCACTGACACTTGCCCACTGACATATTATCGTAATTAACAAAATGAATCTTAGTAAACCAAATATTCAAAATATTGCAGCTTTTTGGATTATTCATCATTGATTTACACAAATGGTGGGCAACCTGTGTGCTGCGGCACAATAGAGTTCAACTAAAAATATTTTAAAATGCCATGAATTGAATGCCGTGGATGGTTGCGGTCAATGCTCACCATTTAGTTGTGCCGCATGACACAGGTTGCCCACCATTGATTTACACTTTTACTAACCTTTCTTATTTAAATTGCGTATGCTTTTAAATCATTACTAGAGATTTAAATTCCGGGATCTTGGTATTCGGGATTAAAATTTTGGTACGGTATTGAAATCCCTAATCATTACTAAATTATTCAACTCATAAATACAAATTCCCTTAACAATTAAATCTACTGTGTCTTTTTATCAGCATATGAAGTAGAATTGCGTTAAAAAATCTCAAAAATATTGACAGGTCAAATAAATATGATTAAATGTACGGCAAATTAATTTTACTTGATAATCACGCAAAATGCGAAAATAAAAGGCAATTTGAGAAGTTAATGACACTTTAATTTGATTAATTAAACAGGATGGAGTGAAATATTCATGCTAATTTACAGGGTCAAGACATATTAACTTTAATGATAGACAATTTTTTGTTGATTTATTTTGTGAGGATAAAAACTGAGGGAAATTATTGGAATGTCAGAGGATGAGCTTGAAGGAAAAAATGTTGATTAAGTGATTTTGTTACTTTGCCGTAAATTAAGAGTCATTATTGCTTAATTAGTTTTAATCGGTTCTTTTAAGCGATAAACATTAATTTTGAGGATTGACGTCTTGGTGTATATAGTTGGTGTTGTGATTGGATCCTTGAACAGTTGGAGCAGATACTTACCTTACGCATTTTGCTTGTCGTACCGATCAATTGTGATTCAGGGTCTTTGTTAGTTGATGTCTGAAACGGGCACTGTTGGTGGCCAGCATTTGTTAAATTCCAAGGGCATTACTGTCTCTATCAGTTTTCAATCACTACGTCACCGCGTTGACAGCAAGACATGAAGTTGCCCTGACAACTACGCAAAGACTGACTTCGACACATTGCTACATACATGATTTACATCCAAAAAGAACTCTATATTCGCTAGAGCCCTTTTAAGAGAGATTAACGACGGCACTGTGGCAGCCCAATTGAACCTATTTTTACGACGAACACTATGATTCATCGCATTTTATTACTGGGGTCAGAAAACTTTTATTTGCAAAGTCGTACTGTACTTAAAGTCATAAAATCAAACATTAAAGTCAGCATACTATTAGCTTTTCAAAACGACTATAAATTTTCAATATTTCCTCTCAGCAACCTCAGCAACAGGAAAGAAATTAAGGATACAAATCTGAAAATCGCCACAAATTAATGTGCCATTAACCTTGAAGAAAAAAAGGCAATTAGCCTAAAGCTTTTCTTTAGAAAATTAACAACAAAAAGTTGAGATAAAAAAAGTCATGAAAGAAATCAATTTAGGATTATATGTAGAGCATGTAGAAAGAACCAAACGCACGTGGTTGACAATTTTCCATTTTCTAGCTGGAAAATAAATGGAAATCCATTTCCAACAGAAAGCTTTCATTCATTTCCATAAATAACAGACAACATTTCATTCTTCATGTCTAGATCGTATCGATTTTTTTAAATTAATTTGAATCCAATTGTGCCTGAAATTAACCTTGATGCCAATGAAATGGAAATTAAATTAAAATTTTTGCTTTAGAAAATGAGAATTTGAGGATTTTAGTATTGGGGGGACATTCATTAATCACGTCACGGGATGGATAGACTTTTTGACCATCTCCCTTTGTCTAACTCAGTAAAGGACAACCTGTGTGCAACCAAGAATTCTTGGAAATGCCATGAACCGTTTGAAGTGTATGATGCTTACCACCAAGGTGTTCCGAGAAAAATAACAGGTTTTCCATCACTGATTTGACTGTTTAAGCCTTAACAAGGTCCCAAAACCACTTCCTCCATTCTTCCTATTGGCATATTATGTGATTCTTTCAGGTCCGATCTATCAGTACTCCAATTATTAGTTTATCTATTAATTGATTCGAAATGGTCGGATTCGAACCGGCGACCTTCGTTTTACCGTACCAAATTTGAACCAAGCTCCTTACCAATTCGACCAGCACTTAGCTGCTTGCACTTGTGAACGATCCCTTAATAAGATTAGGTCTAACTTTCAAGTGGATATGTATGCTATGTACATTTCTAAAAAGTACATATCCTTCAATATGTCAATAACTTCTCAACCCAAATAAGAGAGAAAAGAATTTTTTTTAAAGAACATTTGTAGTTCACCAGACAGCATGCAACGAACTCTTGCATACCAAATCAAATATTCATAAATTTCAGTTTTCAAAGCACAACGAATCGAACGTCAAAGGTGTGCCCATACTAAACAAAAAATAGGAACGTGCTGAATATGCTCAATTTAGACCGTTACATGCTAAACTTAATGGCTAAAAATATATTTTCATGATAATTTGCGTGAAAAAATATTAAAATGAGCTGCTTCATTAGAATATTAATTGGGTGCCACTCAAATTATCAACTGTGATCGTTAAATTTTAAATTAGATTATTTTTAGAAAGTCTATCAAAAGGAAGTTGTCAATTTTTGCAGTTATGGGCTTTTATTCGAATTTATTTGGGTCAATTAGACACGAGAAATTAATTTCACTCTCATTAATGATGATGGTTCTAGGAATGTAAATTGTTGAATAATTTAAATCCTTAAATGGACAGCATGTAAATGAGACATTTCTGAATTTAGGAGCTATTAGATTTAACTCAGTTTAGTACATTTTGTAGGAAAATTCTAAATCTTTCATATTAGTGTAGGAAGAAAGGTATAACATCAAGCACTACTCATAAGAAATTTGTTTAAAAAAACAACTCAAACTCAATCGACATCCCAAATGACACATTTATGTCATTGACGATCTATATACGTTCATCATGATGTTTTGACGACGTCAATTGAATGTCATATGACCAAGAAACTTCAAAACTTCATAATGAATGCAATAACAATGTCAGAATGATGATGTACGGCTCAGACACAAATTGAAATGTTGTCACCACTGTGACAGAACCAAATGAAAACAAATTGCCAAAATCCACTACAATTGTCGATTGGTTGGCAATTGGTTCATAGTTTAATACCTTACTTACTTACTTCGCTGGCCGTACAGATCAACTGTGATCCATGGCCTCCCTCAGATGTCGCCTATAACTAGTTCTATGCAATGCTGTCGCTTTCGACAGCTTCCTTCCAGGAGTTATTCGGTCTACCACGAGTTCTCTTACCATCCACAAAATCTGATTTATAGGCCTTATTTAGTAAAGCTTCTACAGCATATAAGAAGCCATATTG
The DNA here is from genome assembly GCF_022539635.2 of Chironomus tepperi. NCBI lineage: Eukaryota > Metazoa > Arthropoda > Insecta > Diptera > Chironomidae > Chironomus > Chironomus tepperi. The sequence goes on from NW_027226215.1 coordinate 676,110, forward strand.
CAATATTGTCGAGTAACCCCCGACAGCTCAGTGGCAGGATCATGCGATCGGAAATCGTAGAACGCAAGTTCAAGTCCCATTCGGGATCTTATATTTGCAAAGTATAATTCTATTACATCAACAATGCCAAAACTCTCTATATACAGCATACATACTAAAACTCTTTCTACGTCACTACCAATTCCTCATAAATCACATTCCTAAATATGGACAAATATTCAATTAAAGATCAGTATTCTTGGTAAATTGAAATTGAATACCTAAACGTCAATTAATAGTCAGTCGGAATTTGATATGAGTAAATATTCATGACCTCGTATATCTATAGATAGATAAAATATGACACATATTTCAAATCTATTTCCATTTCCTTAATAATAATCAATTTAATGAACGAAATTTCACATAAATTAAGTATTCAAGCATTTAATCAACTTCAGTGAATCGCAATAAATTATAAATTTAATTCCAGTTAAATTTGTCCTTTTCAAATCATTGTAAGTAAATTCCTTTTGATCCTCAAAACACCTTAAAGCCTTTTACACAAAATTTTAATTCCACGACAAAAAAATTTGTAAATTTTTCATAACTTGAAGCTATTTGAAGCCATGAATAAGCATGAAAACTTAAAGTTGTTCATGTTTCAACATCATTAACCGTGACCTTCCACTTTTTCTCTTTTCCATTCTCTCTTATCATAACCAGCTGCTTTTTATAACAAGTTCAAGATATTTCTAAGAAAATATAAAATATTCTGATATTCAACAAATGTCTTAGATGCTGTAAAAAGAAAGTTTTGCATCCTTTTACGTAATAAAGTAATACATTTTGCTGCTGCAATGTGGCATCAACGTTGGATTACGCGATACTTTATGGATAGTTTTATTAATTTAATCTAAATAAACTTTTATCATGTATTAAAGTGATGAAAATTATGATTAAAAATGTTATAATAAGGAAACCTGGAGATAACAACATTGGTCGACTATGAGGATAGTACTAAGTCCCGAGTGGAGCATGCTGCGATTTTTCTACTTAATGTCTAGTAATAAATTTGATATTTGGGGAAGTTGCCATAGAATGCCAGGTTTATGACTGCACTTACAGTCAACTTTACCTAGTTTGTTTCAATTGGGCATGCATTTTGTAAGAGTTGCAGTTTAAACATATGAAGAGCTTAGGTGCATTTGTTATACCACAATAAATTAATAGTTCACTGAACCACATCAAATGATTATAGATTCAGCTTTGTATTATAGCTTTAATAATATTCATATCGTCTAAATGACTAAATTTCTAGATAATTTATATTATCTAATCTGACTTAGAATAGAATATAATTTTGGGTTTGCTTATAGCAACGGCTCTGCGGTCGATGATCTGTTGTACCATTTCAAATTCTCTACAAAATGCTTATGCCCTTGATAAAGCTAACAATGGTATGTCCTCAACAACCACAAAGTCCGTATCAAAGTGTTCAACTCGCTGCATCTACAAAGAATGTTTCTGAAGAATCTGACTTAATAGATATAAAGAAAATACGCGGGTAATATAAGAATTGATAGAAATAAGTTTGTAACTGGCAAATGTGAGCAAGCGATTGAGGTTTGTTAAAGCGAATTCTAAAGGCAAAAGACGTAGAAAAATCAAAAATTCTGATTATAGGCTGGTATAGTTCTGGTCTAAGAGTTCACAATATCTTGACCGAGAACTCAGTCTCAAGACTTCAAAACATCGAAGAATTACCGATGCCCAGTAATAAAGTCCCGGGAACAGTGTCGGTTTCGAAAATTCACTGATTTCGTCAGACTTCGGGATATTCTAATTTCTAAGTCATATGCTTTCTGAGTATGCTGTATATTCAATTTAATACTTTACCACAATACAACAGATACCTTTCTATTATACCTACAAAATCATCAAAAAGTGCCTTTCCTTCTCAGATTTTACTTTCCTTCCACAATCCTTATTCCTTACAACCCCAGACATTATCTAAAATAAATAGCTTCACAACATAAATTTTTATCCAGTTAAAGGTAAAAGTTCATTGTTTTACACTCAAAAAGACCCTGAAAAAATTTCTTCATTAGCAACAAAAAAATGAACAAACTCATGCTTGCTTTGTTGTGGTAAAACATTTATCAAGATACCAGTCAGCTGATATGTCAAGAAGAGAATTTATACACCCACTCAAATATGTATCCTATATACACAAGAAAAGAAGTGGCTACTTAAGAGCCAACTCGAATGAGTGAAAATTACTCAGCACAAAAAGCTAACCACGTCTAATTAATCTATGATTACAAATGGGATATTTAACTCACCTTTTTGTGGGCCTTTATATTATTTACGTTTGGTCATCATCCACATGTCTAATTTAATTTTTCGATAAAATTATATTTCATGCTAACAAATCTAGCATGTCTCAATCAAATACAGGTATAGAGTCATAAGAATGCTCAGTAAAATCAATAGTGAGGTTATTGCCATAAAGAAGAAAATTAATCGTTCTTATTTGTGAAATATGTCAAGCATGTAATTCTGATGACAGAAAATCAATAAGAGAATTCTTTTTTTTGCTCATGAAAATATTCGTTTTTGTTATGATGTGGGAAGTGTGCTGTATATTTTTTTTGCAATAATGGCAATAATGGAGAAAAGAATATGTGCAATTTATGAATAATAGAGGTAGTTTGTGAATTTCTAGCATGCAGAATAAGATGGAATAAATCTTGAATTATAGGAATAATGATTATGGTTCTTCCGAAATTGTAGGTCTGCTGACAAAAAACACTGCCATGCAGCCTTGGATGAACCATAGAGTACTGTCGTAAATTTCAGGCTAATATGCAGGAAATGCAGGCCTAAAGATCTCAGTCGAACCATAATAGAAATTTTAAGGGATTAGAAACTGTGATTAATAATCAGCAGGTCTTAAAATGAGTCAGAAGCCCAAACAAAACACATGAAATTATGTCGCGATACTGTCGCACTGTGTCGCAGCAACATAGTTGGCGTAACATTGATTTAAAGCGATAAGATAAATTTGATCTTAATGTACAAAACTTTAATTAACTTTTCAGGATTCAACATCAGCATCCAAGTTGTGGCCAATGTTATGAAGAGCATAAAGAAGCGGTTAACACCTGTAGATAAAAAATTATAAAGATTTTTCAAAGAGTAGTTTAGATACTTTAAACTTGTTTTCTAGTTCAAGGTTGTTTGGATGTTTCAATGTAACTTGAAATTTTAAGAGCTTTCAACTTTTTAAACAATTTCAGAATTTAGAATCTAATATACTCGAAAGGTATATAGTGAACAAAAGCGTATCCCGAAATTTACAGCGTGTTCGCTAGGCAATCGGTCGGTAGCCTTATCACGGTAAAATGCGAAGTGCCCTGTCGGCCTCATGGCGGCTGATCCCATTCCTACGGTAAAAAAGGTTCCCTGCATAGTGCTGTTCAGGTATTTTTGCTAGCATGTCACAAACTTGAGTCCAATTTTACCAAATCCATCCTTTTTGACGACAGATGACGTTCTGGATACTTAACTTGACTTTTAAATGCAAAACTGAACCAATACAAATCATGCAGTTGAGATAGATATTCTTCCAGCTCAGACCATCATTAAACATCATTTCCAAATAATTCACAGCATGCTACAACAACCAATTCCTTTATTTATAAAACTAATATCCTTCATATTCAATTTCCGGCATAACATCACAAATATAAAAAATTGTCGTAGAAATCCAACCAAAATGTCAACTGTCATGTGAATATAAACAAAGCATGAATGAAGCTTAAGCACACAAAATTGTGTTCATAGATTTATTATTAAAAAAAAATCTGTACCTTTTTGTTCTATGTTATATTTTTTTACAAACTCAAAATCCATTGTTCATGACGATGTCATTACAAACACCTGTAGACATCTCATAAAATATTGAGGCAAGTAATCCATTTTAATAATTTATATGATGATTTTAGAAAAATGTCAAAGGTTAACTGTGGAAAGGGAGATGTTTTGAGGTTATGTAATGCGTAAGGTACAGGCGACTTAAGACATTATCTCCGTGCGGCAATGGGCTTACGCGTGTTCCAGACAAGGAATTGGACATGGTGAGGGTAAGTGAATGGCCCCTCATGTATGCTATCTCGATCCCGTTCCGATCCCGGAAAAATTTCGGGACCGGGATTTTGGGAAAGCATACCCTCATGGTGAGGGCAAGTGAACGGCCTGTCACGGTATGGGCAAGTGAATGACTCCTTACAGTGAGGACACATAGGGGAAGGGATTCTAAATACACAACGTTCAGCACTACGTAATTTCCAAACGTCCCCAAATAAAAGAAAGATTTTGAAGATTTTTTTAAAAAATTTATGAGCATTTCCTTTATTTTATACAGCAAAACTTTTTCAGACAGTTTTGATTCTGATCTAATTTAATTTCTCTTCTTGCTATTCTTCACTTGAACTTTGGACTTCTTACCACAAAATAAATTATAAATGAATTTCGCAATCTTAAATAAGACATAAAGAATAATCAATTCAGTGAACAAAATAAATGTATAGAGATCCAGTGAATGTCGTTGGAATAAATTCAAATCAGCAGCTGCTCCTTCAAGGTCAATGTTGGGATTTCTAAGAAGCCACTCTGTCCAATATGTTGCTTCTTCTAGAGCTGACATTGGACGATCGTGTAAAGCCTTTGAAATTTGCTTTGCATTTTTGATGTATTTTGGATCTTCTAAGAGCTTCTTAATGGTTGTGTACAGTTCATCCTCAGTAAAATCAAGAATTCCTAAAATTTCACCAACTCCGAGATCCTTTAATTTTACAGCATTTTGAGGCTGATCTGCAAATACAGGAAATCCAAGGACAGGAACTCCATACCACAATGATTCTTGTGTACTTAACAATCCACAATGAGAAATGAACAATTTTGTATTTTTATGAGCAAGAACATCATTTTGTGGCATCCATGCCTGAATTTTGACATTTTTTGGAAGATCAATTGGAAGCATTTCGGTTGTCTCGAACTTCCATAGGAATTTATACTTATTAAGTCTTCCTAATGCCTTCAATATTTTTATCAACCTTTCCTCCCCCAAAGAGTCACTTCTGACATTCGTTCCTAATGAGAACAAGACCAATCCATTTGTTGCATCGTCAGCAAATGCCTTAAGGTCAGCTGGAAGTTCTTTTGGTTGCTTAACTTGTAAGCCGCCAACATTTTTCTGATTTGGGAATGAAGGCTGCTTATGATCTGTAATTTGTTCATTATTAATGAGATACATTTTGTAGTTCTTTTTATATGTTGCTATATTTGGTATGGCTGGATAATATTCATGCACTATCTTATCTACAGCTGGATCAATGATATATTCACGAAAAACATATTCAATTAAATGTGCAAATGCTGAATTTAGTCGTTGGAAAAAGTCCATTTTTGCTGAGTAAGCCAAATCATGTGCGGGAAGGAATGCAGGATATAAAAGGCTAGCTCCGAATACTCCTGGTGCATTAAAAGCAGACACTCCAATCATTGGGATATTTCCAACTTTTGAGAATATTAAAAGGAGGCATGGATCCATTGTGATATCATGAAGAACTAAGTCAAATTTAAAGTCATTTGGATATTCCATGAATTGCTTAAATCCCTTAGATTCAATGCTGCCTTTACATGATTTTTTTGACACATCTGTGTAGACTTGGAACAGCTCAATTGCTCCAATTTTATTGAATTCTAAGAAATTCATTTCCTCACTTCCATTGTAAATTTCTGAATAAACTTTGTCAAGATGTAAATATGTCAAATTTGGCTTCGATTCCTCTACATCGGGACTTAATACTGTCAAGTTATGTCCACGTTCATGAAGTGAATGCAGAATAGCTTTACACCTGTGAAATGAATGAATTGATTAGTATTCTTATCATTAATGGATTTTTGGAAGCACTGTGATAAGATAAAGTTTCGTTTCTGTTGGATTTTTGGAAGTTTCTAAAGTATTTAAGGTATGAATACATTTACTAACACAGATTATCTTTGAGAGACCAAATTGTCAATCCCGAGCAATACAATGTAAAAGACGGAGTTCGTTTTTTGCCCATTTAGATTTCAAATGGACTCCGTGTGGCTTCTTAATGGGTAACAAATGGAACTTGTATCACACAGGCATTAAATTCCATTCCCGTGCGACACAAATGATGATGACTCCATCAAGGAGCTTTTGAGATTTCACTATAATAATTAATTATGTCTTGACAGACAATGAGCATACTCACTTATATAAATAAGCGTGCTCAAATTTGTGAGCATGCTCCACGTCTTTTTTGGATATCACATGAAAACCGCTCAAATTTGGTAGACATATGGATATCATAGATATGCCATACGCAGATATGATGTCATTTATGAATTTTGTCCTTCATGACTTTATCTATACATATGACCTTGATAAAAATTTTTATGAATATCAAGAAATTAAATCATTTGGAAAGCACATGACGTGGAAATGGCAACAAATCCAGTATTAAGCTTGACGTGACTTTAGTCTTGAGTCAGGTTCAATGACCTCCAGTTTAAAGTCATTCTTAGGTCGGTTTGAAGCCAGATTATATGCAGTGTCCCTTCCAGTATCTATGAACCTATGTCTACTCACCAGATAAAATGACTTGGCGATGGCACATTTGAAATGTACAAAATATTTGCGGCATTTGCAATTGCCAAAAAACTGATTAATAGAAAAATTGACTTCATATCTAACCCCGACTGTTCTGTCTGCAAGTTAATGAAATAATAAATTTGTTTTGATTTTTTACTTATGGATATACTTGTATTCTGTTTATTTATACAGAACATACTTTTATTTGTATTTAAGCACGTGAGTTCCAAATGTGTATTAAATTAACTTAGATTTAGCTGTTGATGAAAATGTGTTTTTTATTTTGTGTGTCTTTATACTCACTGAAATGATGAATGTGTTCAGTCTGACTTATCTTTACGTTCTTAAATTGCTTTATAACTAACACACAAGCAGGTGCTTAAGTACACATCTTCATGAGATCTTTTGTGAATACTTAAAATTATTTGAAGATCTAGTAGCAAGTATTTCTGAATGAGTTGATGGTATTAAGAAGTAGGAATGAAGAATTTCGTAACTTACGACCAGCATTGCAGGATAATTGATGATTATCCCGAGCGATACAAAATTGCGAGCTGCGTAAAAGTGGATCAAATTAACCGGCACTTTGCTGCCTGGGCAATTTTGCATCTTACCGTCAATAAGATAGCCTAGCCATGGATCCATCTCCAAGGAATTCCATGGATCATAGTTGGTCTGCACGGCCTGCGAAGTATGTAAATAAAATGACCTAGCGAGTCCTAAAGAACACACTTTGCTGTTCGGGTATGACGTACTCAATTCCTAAACCGGCTTACTTGAATTCTTACAGAACATTTACTCATTTCATGCGTAATATTAAATAACATTATGAAATTAATTCCATTGAGCTTTACTCTTTAAAAAAAATTAAAATTAAATTTGCTTTTGATACAGTTAGTGGATTAAACTTCTAATTCTTTTCATAATACGTCATATAAGAGTCACTAAATATATGTGCTTAGAAGCTTTAAAGAAAAAAAATATATAGCGACGCTTTGGCTGCAAACAATTTCAATTAAGCTTAGAAATATTTCATAAAACTGTGATATTTTAGGCGTAGATAAAAATGCTCAGGAATTTTTGTTGTTGTTTTTCGGATAAGTATATCATGATTTCTTGAAATTGATGAAGTAAATTAGGAATCGGTCACTTATTGGGTATGATTTTGAGTAGGATGCAATTTTATAACATAAGTGAGAGGGGGGTGCGGATCAAAGCTAGCTATATAGGTATGTAGCTTTTGTCAAGGGGCGGAGAATTTTGATGACGTGTTTGTCACATTTTTGACTCTTTTCGAAGTAATTCACTCTCCGCTTTCGCCTTTGCCATGGAATCACTCACATTAATCTATGTATCAATTTACCTAGTCTACCATTGCCTAGCTTGACACCATTTTCATATAGACATACCATGCGATAGCTTCTGTAGACATACTAATCCTATTTAAATAATTCAAGAATTTTCTGTGTTTTTTGATTAATTTTTGAAGAGTTTGTATGTTGTGTCTAGGTAAAGACAATGTCTAAGGCAAGCCTTAGGTCAAAGACTAGGTTCTACTGCTTAAAAGCAAAATCTTCTACATCAAAAATGATATTGTTTGTCTTTGCTAGAAAATCAATAGATGGTGACTGTTCATAAGATAGATATTTGACTGTCATGATGTACACAAGATGAACATGATGTTAGAGCCACACTTGAATAACTCGTATATAAAACTGTCTCAAAGCGGAGACATACCTAATAAAAAAATTCTAAATTTATCCCAACATGATGAGCTTAGACGACATTATTCACTGCGATGTCGTTAGGAACACCTGGATTAATTTTATGATGAAAAAAATAAGGAAGCGTGATTTATTTTGCGTCGCGAATTTGGAATGGGAAAAAAGTTACTTTTCTTTATTAATTTCTTTTAAATTATGGCTTTCATTATGCTCGAGTGTATTAAAGGTTCCAACATAAAATATATACGACATATTTTTTGATATGCAGGAGTAAGATGAAGACAAATTTGTGGGTTTTACATAAAAATGAAGTATGTTGTTACCGTAAAATGATTATGCAACAAGTTGTGACATTTTTCGACACCATAAACACAAATTCCTTTTTACATTCTTCATCCTTAAAGTAAAAATTTCATTATTTCAAATTAAATTTGATGAAAAAATGCTTCATTATAAAATTCTGCAGTCTTGCTAGACGTTAAGGCACCAGCAATAAATTTTCAATTATTCATTATTTTTTTTATTCATAAAATTTCGTCGACATTTTTTTAAGCATAATGGATATAATAAATAGAACAGTTTCATATTTTTTTTTTTTTTGATGATATAGCTACAGACGTATGTGCAATAAACATTAAACCAAGACGTCAGATTGACAAATTAGTGAGGATGGTCGATAAATTATTAATATCGAAATCGTAAGTGCGCTTATTTTATATTATCGATTATTGTCAAGTTGGAAGTGATATATGATCAATTTATCTTGATGCATGATGTGGTTTTTTTGGAGCCTTTTTTTTTTGGTATTTTCAGCTGAATTATATGTTTTGATGCATTCGCTAAGAGGCTGTGAGGGGCGTTATAGTGCAAGTAGTCAATTATTTCAGCGACAATGAGGTTTGTAGGACAGTATATCAACTGTGTTTCGATCGGATCATTTTTCAAATTAATTCGACAATTCAGCCAAAATCTGGATGAACTTCGATCGGTCCTAAGAAACACCCAACCCAACGTTTACTTCTATATTGCAGTACAGTGGCATAATCAGAGTTACATTGAAGGAGTTTGACGATAAGCCGAAAAACCCAAAAGAAATAAAGAATAATGGAAGTTTTGAATTTAAATCCCCTAGATACACAACAGATGCAGTGAACTTGACTTATCAGTTTATTTATCCAAATACATCACTGCTTGATATTCCAAACAAACATATTGTCGTGGTTGAGGTATCTTTCCTTTATCATAGACCAGTGTTTCTCAAACTATTTTGTGCCACGACGCACCTTGGCGGTAAGCTCCAACCGAAGCCGTACACGGCATGTTGCTCATGGCTTTCTACGAAAAACTCGACGACTCACATTTTGGACAGCACTCACACAGCCATTGCTGCTCTAAGCAACCCAAAATTACATCAAAAATATCCAAAAAAGAGCTTCTTTGCAATTCTTCATTTCATTCCAAAAGATCCAAACTTCTCCTAATGACGTCCACCAAAAAAATAAAATGTTTATACTTCTTGTTCTTCCTTTAATTTAATTTCATAGAATTGACTTTCTACCCTCCAAAAAAAAAATATGCTTACGAAAGAGAGACAAATTGACGGCCATAACATCCTCCATCAAAGTTTCATTTCGTCGCATAAAAAAAAGTCTTAAAAATATCGAGCATAGGCAATAAAAAAGGCTAGGTCATAAACCTTGACGTAAACATAATTTTATACTGTGCATAAGGAATGGAGGAATGTTGGATGGATGAAAAATAAGAAGTTAAAGTAAATATGAGAATTAATAGTGAAAATTCATAACATCCTGCACATCCTACACACTGCAGTTCCTATCTATGGTAAAGATAATGTGAGCTTTAATAGCTTGATATGATTCTAGGTAAAAAAGTATGAAAATTGAAGTTGATTTACAATGATTGAGCATGATTACAAGCATTACTCATGTATGAACAAAAAGAAACTAGACATGATAATATTTTATGATGGATATGTCAAGATACCATGTAATGCGAATAAAATTCCGAAAATCTCACTGTCGTCAATTTGGCAAGAAAAAGAATTTTTTTACTGAATGCCAACTATTCTTTGAGACGTAAAAAAATGTAAAAGGAAGAGATATGAAGTAAAATTTATGATATTGACTTGATGAGAGGATTTATACGTCATATGGAGCTATAAAAAACGCAACTTGCCAATCGAGAAGCTGTTTTTGTGGACTTTAAGCAAAAAAGTAAATCGTTATGTCATTTTGATGAAGGAATCAAGATTCTCACATGCTTTTGTGTTATGGAATGTAGATTTTTAGGAGAATACACTTCTATGAATCATGAAAGTTGGCAAAATCGACCAGCAACCAAAGGCTCTAAGTCCAAATGGACCAAACTTGTTAGAACTGCATGTCAAATAGACATTGACATCATCAAATGTATTTTTGTCTACTCTGGTCAGGACTCTGGGTTTAATTCAAGCTTTTGATGGTTTTTAATCGTTTGGCCGCCATCAAAAAAGTCATTCTGTGCCATTTTAAAATTTCTGCCATAGGTTCATCACTTTACTGTATGCTGATCGGTACAGCACTCATCTTCCATTCTTAAAACCACTCGAGGAACCACTCAAATCTCAAAAATCAATATGCTTTAAAATTATCAATACAAATTCTATTCATGCAAAATTTGAAGCTATGCCTTTTCAGCCATAAAAACACATTCTGAATCAATTCTAAATCGAACGGAATCTTATTATATTTGATCGTAATTTGCTTCATGCTATCGTGATGAGAAACGTGAATGGCATAAAGGATATTATTTGATTTTGAAAAATATTCGATGCCAACAATTTTAATTTTATTGTACAATTTGGGAGACTTATGGAGATAAAGTGATTTATTTTGAATGATGACTTGAGGGGGAAAAGTGAGGTAAGTGGACCTTAAAATTGAGCCTTAAAGACACACGTTGTAGAAATGGTGAAATTCATTTTCCACAGGTTGGTATGACTCTGGTTTAGATTTGAATTTGGTAGATTCTGGCAACACGGCATAGTCACACCGAACTGAGGACTAAGGAACTAGCAGAGTCTATAAGGGTTTCCCGAAGTCTTGGTTTTGACGAATTATCGAGTCGAAAGCAAAACTACAAATCTTGAGACCGAAACGGGAAAGTCTTGATCTCAATACCGAGATTCCTTAAAGTGGACATCATACGACGCCATTACTATGTTGTGTAATGGTTCCGTTCGACATTCTTTAATACATAAATTTGCAAATCCGAATCACAAAACTGCTCAGTATCTAGGGGTTTCAATCCCGGGACAAAATCTCAATCCCGGGATTACGGGATTTGAAATCTCAATCCCGGGATCCCGGGATTAATCCCGGGATTGGATGATGGAAAAAATATCAAGTTTTTTGTCGAATTCAAGTGCAAATGTAATACTAATAGTTTTATTAGAAATTTTGAGGATAAAAAAAATCATTTCCAGTACACAAAAATGTGTTCTAAATAGTTAACAAAACAAATTAATGACAAAAAATTGCCAAGATTTGTGATTTCAAAGCCGAAATCAAGACGTCAATATCATGCTTTCTCAAAATCCCAATTTCGATAGATTTTTGGGATCGGGAATAGAAATTTCGGGATCTCGGGATTTTTCGGGATTCCCCGGGAAATCCCGATATCAAGAAAGCATAACTAACACAGAATTTACCTAAATTTTTGAAATCTTTGGTACGCCTTAACAGAATTTTAAGAAATTACAAACAAATAAATTTAATTTCTGGCCTTTCAAAATATTAAAAATTTAATATGAATTTTTAAATAGTTTCAATCAATTTTTGTTATTTGATACTGTAAAGCCTCATTTTTAACTTTAACTTCAAAAATTGTGGATGAAATTACTATATTATATTATTAGACATGATTTTCAAACGTGCGGTTCTTAATTTTTTCAAAATTTTAGACTTTAAACTTGAAGTTTTTGTATCAACATCAAATGAATTCTCAATCCCGTAATCCCGGGATTGAAGCTTCTCCAATCCCGGGATTTCGGGACCGGAAAAACGTCCGGGATCCCGGGATCCCGGGATGCGGGATCCCGGGATTGAAACCCCTATCAGTATCTCTTTGTCTTCAAAATCACTCCAAGCACATCAAAAGCATTCTGCATCGCTTCAAGACTTCATTTACTGTCAAGTACTCTTACATCCGATTACCACTCATACGTCTAGAGTTCACATAGTTTCCAGTTAATACTAACATATATGTTTTAATGAGCATACAATTACCATACTACATATCCACAAATCAGAGCTAACAAGCTTCCTTTTTCAAATTACTTTCACAAAAGCTTTCAGCACATAAAAGCTATTAGCATCGCCACACTTATTGTAATTTCGACATAAATTTTTTATCGCTCATCACTTAGTCTATGTAAAGATTTTTTTTATTCTCTTTGATTTTTATCTACATGCTTTATGCTTGCTCATCTCCCCGCTACTTACATTGAATTGGCAAATGCTCAAAATTGTAAGCCATCAGATTTTGTAATGAGAAAATTTGTGTTAAAGTACGTAACTGAAACGAAATGCAATGGAATGTTGCCAACTCTAGTGTAATAGTGGAATCAAAATTTTATTATTTTAGGGGAGCAATAGAAAACACATTTTAAGCAAATTGGATTTTTTTGTGATGCTGTTGAAGCAATTTTTCAAGTTATGATTGAGTACGAAACTGAAGATTTTGGATGGATAAGTTTTAATATTACTTTTCGAGTAGATCTACTTAGTGCTAATTTTCTATATGACACAAAATTGTAATTTAAAGTTAGTTCTTATAAGATTTAGTTCAAGACTTCAACTATGCTGCTCAGAATTATTGCTGTCGGAATTAAAAAGCATTGTTAAATCTTAAAATAGTTTAATGTTGTAAGCATTGTACGAATCCTTGTCATATTGACAGAACTCTATGTAATTATTGAAAGATCGTTCTATGGTAGGAATCGAACCTATCTACATGCTCATAAAAATGTAATTAAGATTTCCGATCTGTTGACCAACCACTGGATCAAAGAACGTTATTCTACAATTGGCAGATACGCCTATAAATGAATCGATGCCCCAAATTCCAGTCTGCTCAGGCAACACAAATATCTGCCAAATAGTTGCGATTGACTAGCCACAAGACATACTGTACAGATGACAAATGTGTTGTTGACACTTGAAGATTTACATAGATTCATAACAACAATCTTATCAATCTTTTGTTTGTCAACAGCGAATTAGCCTTAAATGCTCGATGAAAAGGAATAACACTAAACCCTCATTTAATTTCATATATACCCGAGCAACACAAATGAAGAAGGGTTTGAAACGGAGCTTTTAAGCGGATCGTTACTTAACTTTTTACTGTCTTCAAATAGTCTACCAACTCCATAAGGATGTCATGATGTCATATGGCAGTCATCAAGAGAATCCGCGACGGAGTCTTCTACATTATTGTCGCCCAGCAAACCATTTTCAACTTGCACTTTAGTAAGGATGTGAATTTTAACAGAGAAAGATTCAAATTGTAAAAAATACATAAAGTAAGATATTTTAAGTCCCGTCATGACTCATGACTAACTAACCGATTAATTCAAGTGTAATGTTAGAAGGAAAGCTTTTGCAATTTTACGATTCAGCGAAGCTCTTCACCAAAAAAATGACTTGCAAGAAAAATAATTTTAACAAAAAGCTTCAAAACCATAAATCAACAATAGGTCGACAGAAATGTATTAATTATATATCCAAGGGGTGAGTAATTAAAGAGTTGTTTGATCGCTAGGGCCATGACCGAGCTGACTGAGAGAGGCCATGGATCAAAGCTGATCTCTAAGTATACAAGTCACTAACCCGATCAACACATGTTTTTCATGGTAGCCAGATGGTGGCATTCATTTGGCAATATAAATGTCAGTTAACATGAAATTTGCCACTTGGATGCCATGTATGGGCCACTTGCGTGCAATGAGTAATTTGTGCCGATCGGGTAATTCACCCTATACCACAACATAGCCCTGACTAATGGAACGTGACAACCGCAGACTAGCAAGCTATTGCTGTCTTTGAGAACAATCAATATTATGTCCATCCCTTGCTATAATCTTTTGCATGAATTGAAATTCTTGACAACAACTGCAAATAAAATTTTCATAAAATTTTTTGCGTACTAATCTGCAAGAATGAATGGAAATACACTTGAAATTTTATCCAAAACATACACAAAAAGCACAACGTCATGCGAGTGGAAAATTAGTTTTTTTTTCTTGTTCTACATGCCCTTTCTCTCGCAGTCTCAACGTTACGCAATTTAATTTTCTCATTCTTTGGGATTTTTTTTCACGCTTTGGCGCCGGAAAATCTGATAATTACTGCAATCTTATTGTTTGGATGGAGAAGAAGCCGCAGATATATACTTTTTTTCGGGAAGAATTCGTGATGAGAATTGTAAAAAAAATATTTCAAGTTGAGTCAGAAAAGTATTTTTTGCGGTAAAGTAAATATGAGAATGTGAGAAATTCTTTTGGATATTTTTAAAAGAGGAACGAAATTCGCGATAAATGTTTTTGTGGGTGAAATGGGTTAGTGGAGTTTTATATCATATTTGAAAATTGGATGCGGAAGTAAAGTTTGAATGAATTTAATTGAGTTTAGTTTTGATACAGGAAGGTCCTTTGAATGCTATAGACAAAATGTCATCCAAACGAGTGTTCAAATCCCACAAAAAATTGTAAGTCTTCTGAGTGCAGTGGTCTGGCGCATCCAAAATTACTAAACATTTTTTAATCTCGAAATGTTGTGAATCTTTAGCTTTTAATTGTGAATTAGGATCACGTATCTAAGAGATAAGATAAGATGCATAAATTCTCGAAAAGGAACAGAATTGGGATGAAAAAACTTGTTAGAACGTCCGTAAACTAGGTAACTATTAAAAATAGCACACTTCGATGGCCATACAGGTCAACTGTGATCCATGGCCTCAAATGTCGTTAAAAGCTGTTTCTATCACCGGCTTCCACCTGAAAATTATCAATACCAAATACAATGCTGTCCCTATCGATCGCTTCCTTCTAGAGATTAATGTTTGAACAACGAAGCAAAGGTGCTGGGAATTATAATCTAGCAAAAGGCATCTAAAGACAGAATCAGCTTTCGACGATCTCTAAATGTGGCAATTGGCCCTCGTGCGCCTTCGCCAAGGAAGTAAGTAAGTAAGTATATGCCGAGTGCGGTTTCAGACAAGACTTACCATTGCAATGGTGTGCCACGAAAAGTAAAAGTTTGTGCATCACTGTCCTAATCCATCGTAATTTAATGAATTCTTAATGCAAATGTTTGGAATTGTTTTGTTTCATTCATGATATACATTGCTAAATGTAATTATTATGTATGTGATTTTCTACATCCACCCACAATAATTCAAACCATTTTTCACACTAATAGGATTAATCAATATTCCACAATTGTCAATAACAAAATATGTATCAACATTTGTTTAAAAAATAATAGGAAAAATATGCGTTTGAATCTTCAACCACACAAATACCGCAGCAAATTTTTTCCCATTTAAATGCTACACGACATGTCATAAAATCCCACGAGCTTAATATCATATATTTTTAAAGTATTTACATACAAATTTGTGCTGCGATACATTTTTTTGTAATCAAATAGGTCCCGCTAGCATTTTATTCTCATGTTTGAGATGAGTACGAATAAAAAATGAAAAATTCATAGCAACGAAATGTGTCAATGATGGCTATGTCTCGCATAAAAACATGTCAAACATGTTTATAATCGTCAATTCTTTCTGTGTAACAAAAAAATCGACAATTTTTCGTACAATTTACGTTGTTTTTATTCTGCAACGAGCAGTTTCACTACCGAGCATGGCCATTGGCAGTAGATAGCTGCATACAATTTTTTCGTTCAACTTCCATATTTTGATTTGTAAGGTACTATTATAGTATGAGAAATGGACATGAATAATCATTATTATTCTGATTGAAATCGTTCTGTGTGGTGTCGAATATGAAATAGATAGCCATTGTCTATGACCTTATGTGATATTATGATGCATTAACTTTGGCTATAATTATCCGATATTTGATGTAATTTCATATTTGGAGCTCAACAAACAATCTTCCACAATGTAATTACACGCAAAATGTAATTATATTTCATATTTTGTGAATATTGATCAGGTATGAAGAATATACCATGATGATTTGACCAAATATTCTGGTTATGAAATGTGTGTTACATTAATTAATCGCAGAAATGAATGCTTCAGGATATACATTTGAATTTGCAAATTATGCATTGTTTATTTTTGACATAAATTATAATTTTGATGGAGTAATTAGGTAGAATTTTCTATAGTCCTTACCATTGGATGTTGATGATGCATTTGTTTATTGATTTTATATTTTTAATGCATTAATCCGAACAATACAAATACAGTATTTTTCTACAGGCTTAAAAACTACTGAATTGTAAATAAAAGTTCCAATTTTTAATTAGTTTTTAATAATTTTATTTAAATTTTAGCAAAAAATTCAATGTAAATAAACCAAGTTCAATTTTTGAACTTTAAATTCAAAAAGTAAATTCAAATTTAAAATGACGGTTATTCTTCCAATACCAAAGTTTTAATTTCTTCTTCCAATTTTCTTATTGCTTCTTCCTTTTTCTTCAGGCTGTCAATGATTTTCTTTAACTTTTCAGCTTGCATCAATATTTCGTCATTTAAAGGCATTTGTGCATACTTTTTCTTAAGTATTTCAAAAGATTTTTGCTTTAAATCATCATGTCCATATTTTACACTCAATTCTAAAATATCAAGCACATTATGAGCGTTAATTCTAGGAGAAATTTTCATTGCAGCATAATCTTGTAGAGCTTTTATTTGTAATCGACCGGCTGCAGCAAAAAGATCCAGGAAATTGACTTGATTCTCGGCTGGAAGCTCATCAGTGTAAATATATTTTAAGATTATCTTAAAAGTGCCAGGTGAAATTTCAACAAGTCGTAAATTTTCAGCATCAGGCGCTTCAAGAAACATTTTAGCTAGAACTGGACTGCGTGCAGCTAAGAGGAACTTATGAACGCGAAATTCCTCACCGATGATGTTAATTGTGAAATCTTTGTGCTCATTTTTCTGCAACATTTTCTTCAGGTCGTCAAATAGTTCACTTTTAAGTTGAATTCCTTGAACTTTTATCACATCCTCCTTCAACTTCTCATTCTCTTCCCTTAATTGATTCACCAAATCTTCCAGTTTTTGTACGTCTTTGAGCTTTTGGGGATATTTTCTCACAAGTTCATTCTTAATTTCTTCCAAGCTGGCATTTGAACTTAGTCGTGGATACATAGAGAAACGCTTAGCATGATGATCTCTTGAGAATTCTACATACTTTAGCTTAGTTAGTCCATCTAAAATATTAGGCTCAATGATTTGCAAATTATTTCCCCAAAATTCAATCCATTCCAAGTTTCCAAAACCTTCAAATAAGTCGCCAGGTAGATAAGTTATTGGATTCTCAATACAACAAAACTTTTCTAGGCTTCTGTACTCAACCAAATCATTTTTTTCGATTTTGTCTAATTTTGAGTTCCGGATCTCAAAAACTTTCATATTTGGGAATATCTTTGTTATTCCTTTAGGTATCTTTGTAATTGTGCAGTTACTAATCCAAACATTATGAACATGATCATCCGTAAATTGATATGAATGATTTCCTCTTATTTGTATATCACCATCGGAACTGATGTTTTGGTTATGGATATAGCAGGAATAATAATTTTCTCCATTTGAAAATGAGCACATTTGGAATGTTCCTATTAAGTTGTTCATGTCGCGGGGAAAAGCTGCACTCTTTTTTCTTAAAGGTGTTATGGCCTTCATGTTCAGTATCACTAATTTTTTACCAAGAATTTCAAATAACTTGACTGAATTTTTGCGATTTTAATTTTAAATTATTAATTTACTTAAAAATTTTCACTGGCGTTCTACACGTAAAAGAAGATAAGGAATGAGTCATTCAATAAATGCTTCTTGTTTATATTTACAAATATCTAGTGACAAAGTTAGAAACTTTTTAAAAGTTTCTAATTTCAGTCGGTTAATTCTACTAAACTAAATAAACCTCGATTTTGTATAATTTTCTTCAGTTTTATAAGGATATTTAAAAACTTTGAGACTTTATTGATGCCATCAGTATTGATTTCATTGGATATTTGTATTGGTTACTTAAATTTATCACTTATAATCACTTTATTCACTCAATTCACTTTTTTTATCAATTTTGTAAACATTCTGAGATGACATATTTTATTTTGTAGAGTTTTTAATTGCAGGTAATGCAATTTTGTAGATTTTTTTAAATTTTAAAAATACGTTAAATTTGTAAAATATTTTTAATACAACTGACAATGGAAAGAGACTTGTTCAAAGTATTTTACAGTGTTTTAATGTATAGAAACTGTATTAAACATCAATTTTGTGTAGATTCAACAGAGCACAATGCTTCATTAAACAGTTTTAGCACTGAAATTTAGAAAAAAATACTAGAATTCATATCCAAATGTTTGTACCATTCACACAATTCAGACCCGCATCTCATATGATAACAGACAAGGAAATAAATTTGCAGCAGATGCAGCTCATCAAAAAACAATCACCACATATTGTTTCATAAATTTTTTTTTATGTTTATTTTTTCATATTCCTAAATATTTAATTTATAATACAATGACAAATGCACAAGAAATGAGGCAGGCAGTAGCTGAGTTGTGAATAATAATCTCTTGTTATGCTGTTCTTCTTCTTTCTTTCCTTCTTTTCTGTTTTTCTTGCATTTTTCATTTATTTTTTGAAGAGACTTGATATATCAACATAAAGTTAGAGCATATGATGACTTGTGATATTTAAATGAATTTTTCTTTAGAAATTGTTGCGAGACGGTGAAGAATAAGAAGGCTTGTAAAAGTAGAGTCAAGGTCTACAGCAGTCAAAAATTGGTATTTTTTGGTGGTTCTCATTAAGACAAGAAGATGGCAGTTAGGGATTGATTACAAGTAGCATTCAATGTTCTTGCCACTAAATTCTAACAAACTAAATTCCAGAGTTCCAAGTCGATGTCGACTCGAATTTTATATAGTCATCGACTTTATTTAACTTTTTCATTCATAATTCGAGTCGAAATAGAGTTTTGCTAAATTCTGTTTTGAACAATATGGAATTAAAGCTAAGATTGCCAGAAAACATGATGTTGGCATATTTAGAGACATAAATAGTACATTGCCTTCATACGCGTGTCTCTCAAATTGTAAGATAATTTGTCAATTTCTAAACAGAATTTCTTGATTCTTCTTCGCAAATCTGAAACTAAATTTTTTGAAATTTATTAGAGACATGTGGTAAAATCATGTTGATTCCTCAGTTGATTCATGGAAAAATATTGATGTCATAATTATGTTAACTCTGAATTGCTGTCAAAAAGGGAGTTCAGACTTGGTAGAATTATAGTTTGGCAAGCAATTTCTAGCTCAAATATGGTTACCGGAATGTCGCAATATCAGGGGCGTAGTTAAGAGGGACGGTAAAGACTGGTCGTACAGATCAAGTCTGATGTATGGGAAGTCATATGTTACCAAGGACTATCAAAAACTAGAGGAAACAGCTTGCACATTACCGATTTTAAGTGCAATACTGTCTTGATCGACAGCTCCCTTCCATGAGTTGTCTAGATAACCGTGCGATCTTTTGCCATCACATGTAATAACCAGATCCTCGTGCATTGCCATGCATTAGGCGTTCACCACCAATGGACAGAAAGTCTTCCATTTGGGTATATGACACTAAATTATTTTTCAAAGCAAACCCGAACAACACATAGAAATGATTCGAAAACAGTCGTCATGATGCCATTAGGACAACATCGTGTCTTACCGTAGATACGACAGCATAACAATGTTCTAGCAAACTCCCTGTACTGCTCGGAAAAGCTTGTAACCCATTCTCATGATCATTAATGAAAAATTTGAATTTTGCAACCCTAAATGTAATTAAAAAATCTCTTAATGCTTTATTTCATCATATTACCGCCTGGATTAGCGATGATTTTAACATTTCAACACCAACGGTCACCAACAGTCACAAAAACTCCAAAACCATACACAACAAATCAGCCACTTGCCGAGTAATGTTGAAACACCAACTCTCTCGTCTATCATCTCCACATAACATTAATTTTTTTTGCGCGTAAAACCATAATAAGCAATAAATTTTCATATGCATATGATTTCATAAAAGAACTTCTTTTTAGCACATTTTAGAGATAAAAAGGGCGCTTAATAATACATTTTGTGTGGCTGGCTGGGTAAGGGATGATATCTCGGCAACCAGACCTCGTCGAAAGGTTTAGTTTGAAGCATTAGCTCTATGCTATCGAGTTGTTTTGGTATCAATTGGTTTGGAAGTGCAAAACTATCTCGATGCACATTAATTAATGATTTTTCATTAAATAAGCAAAAAAAAAACAAAAACATTTTAAAGCGTTGCTTCCAAAAAATTTGAATTTTTAGCATCCGTTAGAAAATTTGAATTCTAAAAAACCGTTGTAACACAAAATTCATTCAAGTTTATCAATTTAATGGAAAATTCAAATTAAATCGTGTCAATTACTGATGACTGGCTCAAAAATGCGCTAAAGTCGCTCGATAAGGTCGAGCATTTCTTTAATTTTTTATTTTTGTCTTCCAAGGAAATTAAAGAAAGAAATGAAAATAAAAAAAAATTAAATATACAAAACACTCATCATGACAAAAAATCCAATCCGTCCATCTCGCTCACTCATACTCTCGCTTTCTCTCATTCCCTCCTTTTCCTTTTTACATATGCATGATATCTCTTTTAATTCTTTTTCCATAAACACACTTCGTCAGTTCTATATCGTCAATTGAATCGTACGGATTAACACAAAAAAATTAAAGTCTGTGAATTTTATATTTTTGTGGAATAATAATAAAAAGTAACGAGTGTGTCTATTGATATAAAACACTGAATGGAATGAAGAGAGAGCAAAAAAAAAAAAAAATACACCATCGCTCTCGTCTAAATTGTTGAAAATCAAGTGACTTAGTGCTTCAGAACCCACATACAGAATAAATTTAAATTTATTTTGATTGATGTCGAATGTGCGATGGATTTAATTAAATTGCGGTATTTCATGGATTATAGGCATTTTGTGACTGCTATGTGATTTTGTCCAACCACTAAACTAGTGAATTTTCAGTTACTATACAGCTATTGTCGTGCGTGAACGAACAAAACAGTTTAAAAAGATTTATTCGATTGGCGTTTAAAAAGTCGCAGACAAAAGGAAATTGAATGGGAAATTAAGAGTGTGAGCATACAAGTTGATGAAGTTCTTTTTACCATGATCGTATACAAATTCGAAATTGGCCGCGTGTTAACGATAAACGGAAGTTAATTATTATTCATTGATTGAAATCCTTTCCAATGCACATGAATAAGTAAATTTTTTCTATTAATGGCTTTAAAAGTGTCAAATGAATTAATTTTTATACCTTAGGAAATAGAAATGTGATTAGAATTTAGTGATTAAGGCACAGTTGTCAGTTGACTGACTAGTGAAGTCTTTAAATATTTTGTTAAGTTTTAATAAAAGTGAATATTTAAAATTTTAGAACAAAAAATTTGTAATCTGGATGTCTGGCATGAAAAAATATAAACAAAAATCATGCAGAAGGATTTAATTGAATTGCTCTATTTTGTTCACAAACGCCTTTACTCTGGTTTTAAATTTAACTTAAATGCTCATCGTTTTTAAGAGTATTTTGTTCTAGAATTGAATAGGGGATCGCCTTATGACGTCTGTACTCTATTTCACCATACTCACTGAGCGTCATAAGTCAACGGCATATCCACTGATCTTTGATAAACAATACTTAGATATTAACTTCATTGTAGTAGACTGTATTGCTAAAATTTCAACTAAAAATATCAACATTCTCATTAATTATTAGGAAAATACAGATTTCGAGACTGCGTAACTGACGCATTTTGATATTCTGTTGTTTAAGCTATTGTAGCTGTAGTGTAATTGTAATTAAGAACTCCTTAATGATTGTAAATAATAAATGTGATGTTTATTCTTTGAAGTTCAAAAGCAGACTAAATATTCTAAAGAAAGGGTTTGCAACTATAAAAGGATGAATCAACTAATCATAGTTCAAAATATAATTCAAATATCAAGTGACCGTTGATGTATTCTCAACTAGTTTTGTCGGTTATTGTTCCCCCAATGATGAATTTTTAGCAATTCTGGTGATGTTGTCTATTAAATAAATTTACTGTGATCTAAATTGTGGTAAATTGCATGAAATATAGCAAAACCGGATCGGACTAGTGGGTCAAGTCGGTAAAATTTAAACTTTGATCATAAAGCATTTTAAATTTTTTTTAACCACTAATTACTGCCTCTTTGATTGTGCATTGATTGTAGGGCTCAAGTCAATTCCTGCTCCAAAAATTCAATTTTCGAATTAATTTCACAAAAACAATTCAAATGCATCAGCATCATTATTGAAGAATTTCAACTAAAATCATCAAAATCGTTTTGTACAAACCAACTTAAAAATACACAGAAGTTGATTGAGAATTAAATTTCACTCTCATTTCGATCGTGACGTAGTTCAGGTTGCCAAGCTAACACAAATTTTATTGATGTTTACTCTTTTGAATCCTCATATCTTCCTGTGTAAGAGATATCTTCTCAATTCTATTTTCTTTTTTTCATGATCATCTCGGAATGTTTTGATAAATCTGGATAAATTCTTGAGTATTGAGACTTTCTGGTAGGTTGTGTTTGTGTATTTCTGATGAAAGTAGGAGTTTTGAACTTGATTGTCATTTAAGAATGATTTATAAGGGATTTGTTATTTAGAAACTGTTTGAAATTGTACGAAATTGCTGGAGTATAAAGCAACAATGCTTATTTATTGATAAGTATAATAAGAAGAACTTCCTTACGGATTTGATAAATGAGATGTTTATTCTTTGAAATTCTAAATCAGACTAAATATTTATATGAAAGGGTTAACAACTATTAAAGGGGAGAATCAACTAATGGTAGTTTCAAATATAATTTGAATATTAAATGACAGTTGACATATTGTCAACAGAAACTGATACAAAAACATGTAAAATAAATGATTTGTGGCTTTATATTGATATGGTCATCAAATGCAGCTTTAAGAAACTTCATTGTGTCTTTGTGGACTGTTCAGTGATAGGAATTAATGTCAAATTGAACGTCTGGTGTTAACAGATCGAACTTTAGAACTAAAACTAGTGACTGACTCGGATTTTGTATGAAAAAGTTGATTCTAGTCCATTCTGAATTATGTTCAGAACCAGAACTTCCATTAACATTCTCCAAATCCCATCAAAACTCTAATTCCATCAAGAAAATGCATTTCATATCATCCAACAGTTATCACTTAATGAAAAGCATGCGATTGTTTGTGTCTGTTGATCACTCCATTGCTGTTACTTCTGTCAATCTTCCTACAAGTGGGATATGAATATTGTAAGAAGATATACACACTTGAGAAGATGATTCACATGCTTTAATGATGCATATTTTGTTACATGTTGCATTTTAATTTAAAAAAAAAAAGATGAAAAGAGACTGAATTATTTTTTATTGAAGTGCATTTGATGCATTTTCATCATATAATGTCTTGTTATTATTAAACGTATGTGATATGGAAAAATGAGAATGTCAGAAATTGTTGGGGTTCATGAATTGACTAATTGATTCTGTTTATTTTTATTTATTCCAATTTCAATGAAACTTGTTTCATGTAACTATTTTGTACATTACTTGCCATAAATAGATGTATGGTAAGCAGGGAACTCTTCTAAATGAATTTATTGTTCTATTAATTTTTTTCTCATTGAATTAATTAAACTAAGTAATTTTTTTTTATATGGAACATTGCGTACTGACTTTTTAAATTATTATTATGGATGGGATCAAATGTTTAGTCTCATGAGTTTTAAAAAATCAAATGGAATATAAAACATTTATTTTGATAGCTGACAATGATTTTGGATTTAATGGATTCAGATGTTTGCAGTCTTTTCAATCAATTTTTTATGTAATCAAAAATAATTTGCGGATGTTGTAAATTTAACGGCTGTTTGGATTTTAAAACATGTTATTTGCATCTTTATTTTAAAATTTAACGACTTTTTTGCGTCCTTTTTCGGAATCTTTTTATGAGTTTCAAATTTTTAACGACTTTTCTTTGCATCTTTCTATGAATTTTACATTTTTAACGACTTTTTTGCATCTTTTTTATGAATTTTAAATTTTTAACGGCATTATTTGCATCTTTTTATGAATTTCAAATTTTTAACGACTTTTTTGCCTCAAATCTCGAATTTTTACTGGTTTTCCATGGTTTAAGACAGTTTTCGACTATAATTAACCACAATCTAATAGAATAATCCCTAAAAATTCTAAGAACTCCATATTGAAAACATCAAAGTAAGCCAAAACCAAAACAAACCTTGGTCTCACCAGAAAATCATATTTCTTAACAAATTTTTAATTGAATTACGAGCAGCATAAATCAAACATTGAATAACATTAAATCCATTTACCGCCTATCTGCTTCCTTCACCATACTTCTATGGAATCTAAAACAAAAAACATTAAAGAACGAATTATTTTAATAAGCAACAACATGCTTTATGTTACGTTTTGTGTGGCATATGAAATAAGACAAACAAAATGAATTAATACACAAAAAAAAGAACATAAGAAGAAGCGCCATGTATTAACATATTAATTCATGAACCATACATAAATAGAAAGCGAAATTTTCGACAATAACCGTCTCATAAATTTATTAAAGCCATATGAGCTCATTCAGTATGCATCTGGAATTTTAAACGAGCTAGGCTAATCACTTATATGGATTTTTGTGTTCAATGATGATCATGTAGGAAAGGCATAAAGCAGCAATTTCTTGGAATTGTTGTTTAGAGGTTCTAAATTTATAACGTATTTTATGAATTTGAAATTTAACGGTTTTCAAAAATTTTAAGTTGCTCAAGTTCAAATTTTGAACTCTAAGAATTTACATTTTTACGGATTTTATGAATTTGAAATTTAACGGTTTTCAAAAATTCAAAATTCTTCAAGCTCACAAATTGAACTCCAAAAATTCAAATTTTCAAAAATCGTCAAAATTCAAATTCATGAATTATTCCCCAAAATTGATCCTCCCGGGAACTAAAATCCCTAAAACAACCTAAACCGACTTTAATAATTGACATGATTAATTTGTTTGTGGATAAAAAGAATTATCCAATTTCCTTAATGCAACATAATTCATTCCATTACATATTTCTCTCTCGCGGGAACAGAGGTCGCATCATTAAGCAGAAACATCTGTGGATAGACAAGCAAAAGACGAAATGTAATGTCAAGAAAGAAAGAAGAGAAAATCTCAAAAAGCAAACAAAAAAACTTCAAGTTCATATTAGCCAAAATGAAAAAAAAAAAAAAAATGTGATAAATCGTCGCACTTCCGATTGCGATAAAAATATCTCTTTTGTTAGCTTTGTGTATATTTGGACAAATGTTCAGATTCTCATGTAAATATGTCTATTTTTGGGGAGGCATAAATGATAGCAAAATTCTGTATGTGTTGAGCGTAAAATAAAAATTATTAAAATCATGTTCCATACATCAAATATTTTATTATTCGCGTCACAAACAGGCAGTGACCAAAGAATTTATTGGGGAACTAAATATTGATGTTTAGACATTTTGTCTGGATTTCAAGCAGTTTTCTTAATTTACTTAATGCAGTTTTAGACAAACTTTTTGTGCTAAGGCACAGCTTGGTGATAAGCTACGACCCTAATGTGCCGCGGCACACAGTTTGATCAACACTGACTTAATGGATAGTAGGTTAAGTGATAATTCAATTTAACTTATCATCTTAATAATGGATCAAAATCATCCGACACTATGTGCTTACCATTAACACAGCGACTTGGCGGTGTCCTAGCTTCTGCCTTGTGCTTCTTGTACAAGCAATACGCTCAAGAAGCAAAATGCGATGAACCGCATATTTCGATATGAAAATTGGTCGAAATCAGCAATCACAAACCCATCAGAATAACATCATGTGCTGTTCGGAACATAATGTGTTGATAATCTCTCAAACTGCTTTTTTTCTCGCGATTTATATCCCAGACTAGATCCTCTGTGATTTTTTTTGATCCCACAAAATGTGTTATATTTGTTGATTAAAGAATTGTTTTATATTTTATTTATATAGCTTTAGAACTGAGCTAGCCCAATGAAATATGTACTGATAACGAATCCTAAGCCCGCATTTTATTGCTGGTGTGATTTCACATTCTCCCTAAATTTTCTGATTACAGGCATTGAAGGTTATCTTATTGCAATTTTGATAGGCTAGATAACGAAGAGGTGGAATGCATTGGGAATAAAATATAGTTACCAAGTGACATAATAGCTCCATTAGTAATCCATGTCATTAAAAGGCAATGAGAATACTCACCAATATGATGAGTATATTCAATCAATGTAATTGAGGATTCTCAGTTTTGTAAGCATATCCGTAAGCATGCTTTGTGTTTCTTCGAGTTTGACATTTAGATCGAGCTGGGATACTGTTCCAAGTGACAAAATAGAGCTAGATTTGCAGACAGCTTCCAGTTTATTTATGTCGCTCAATATATGAACTCAGTTTGACTTCCATATTCTTGTTGCCTTTCCAGAGGCTTAACACGAGTCGGAACTTTGGTGTAATACCTCATTTCAACTTAATCATCAATGCGCAATCCGTTAGCAGGTCTTACTTGCATGTAATTCTCGAACCCTTCTTCTAAGGGCTTCTTACATGAGTGTATAATACACTCAGTACAAAATAGGACTATAATGCGTAATCAAGTTTATTAACCTACTGTATGTATATGATCAGCCTTGAACAGTATGAATAATTCGAAAAACAGAAAACTAGCACTTCCGAAATAAATTTTATTACCATTTTTATGGCCATTTTAATTGATAATTTGTCGCAGAAAATGATCATCCATTTGGATTGTCGAGAGATGAATAATTTCCAAAAATTCTCACGAGAGCCAATTTTTGATTTACTGTCCATACAGCATCAAAATTAAACAATCTGACTCAGTTTTGGAATGACTTTTATACTCATCAACGCTTTATTTTACTTAATCAGCAGAATTTGCCAATGTAATGTCGGAGGAACCTGTTTATCCAGCTGATTGGTGCTATGCAGCATCCGCATTTGCTGTTCTGTTCTGCATTTTTGGTGTTTCCGGTGAGTTTGAAGATTTTTTTGATTGAATTTATTGATGACTGGATCTTTTGTTTTGCAGGGAATTTATTGACAATCATAGCTCTACTAAAATGCGAAAGACTCAGAAAGCATGCAACCACATCCTTTCTACTATCACTCACCTTCTCAGACTTTTTATTTTGCGCAATAATGATGCCTATGCAAGCTGTACGATACTATTATCAAGCATGGACGTTCGGTGATTTTCTATGTCAAATATTTCCATTTGTGTTCTACAGCAACGTATGCATTTCAATGTTATCTATGATTCTCATGACTATCAATCGATACATCCTCATCACGTTTCAACATTTATATCCGAAAATTTACACAACTAAATTGATTATTATTCAATTGTTTTGTGCTTGGTTTATTGCCTTTTTAATTATGGTAGGTTTTTTATATCCAGTAATTTTATTATCTTTTGAGGATTTTAAGTGTTGGGGAGTGTTCACAAGTGAGGTTCAAGGAGTTAACCAATGGGATGTCCGAGTGGAACAATCCGACGAGTTGTCATTGTCGCTTGGATGCCGTATTAGTAGTAAGACGCAATTTTGCGTCTGTCCTAGTGACTAAGACTAAGTCAGTGTGCTGGTCGTGATTGCTTTAGGTCCAGCAACCAAAATATCCAATTTACATCATTTGTGAACAATCCCCAACGATGACACATCCATAGAACGATCCACAAAGTCACGTAAATATTCAATTCCATGACAGGAAGACTTGAATTGAAAGCAGCATGAGGCAGCAGTTATCATGTGACTTGTGAATTTTATCACAAAAATCGTGTGCATTGTGCGATTTTTATACATTTTATTGACTTTAAATTTTGTGTTTATTGCAATAATCGTGTGCAGTGTACGACTGTTGCATGTTTAATTTGAGATTTGTACTTGGTGATAAAGTAATTGCTCTAGACGTGTGCTGAGTGTGACTGTTGATCATGTGGTTTGTGGGGATTGATAAATGGAAGTGTAAGGCATCGGAGTTAGTGATGATGGAACTTCAGTGTTGGAATTGCTGATTGGTCCAAAACATGGATAAGAGCTGTACCACGCTCCTTAACAGTCCTTGGTAGCTCAGTAGATATTTAGAACGCGGATTCAATTCCCACCAGTGTCATAGTTACGCCAACTTCCGTTTATTCAGTGATTAATTGCTTTCTTGGCCATTAAAATCATGAATCAACAAGCCATATAAGTACATCCACTCAACATTTGCATTTAAATTCCATACTCGTTAAGTAGATTTTATTGTTATTGATAAGAAGTTCTGATGTGTCATCTGTCGAATATTTTGTGCCTCAATCGACCTTCAAAGCTGAATTTCTTCTCATAAAATTCCATCTCATTTCAGTTCTTTCCACTGTCGGGACTATGGGGCGAGCTTGGTCACGAGCCAAAAACATTCTCATGTACAATACTCAAAAAGGATGGAAAATCACCAAAAACATTCATCTTTCTTGTTGGATTTTTATTGCCTTGTTTCATCATAATTCTATCATATTCGTGTATATTTAATACAGTACGTAAGCAGCACGCCAAATTAAATAAATTTGATACGACGAGTCCGAATAAAAGTAAATTAAAATTCTTCCGTAATAAAAATGATTTGCGATTGACAATCATGATGTTGGTCATATTTTTGTGTTTCATAATGTGCTTCCTTCCATTAATGTTAGTGAATGTATTTGATGAGAAAGATATGAAATATCCAGCATTTCATGTGATGGCATCTGTTGCTGCATGGTCGTCGGCTGTCATAAATCCAATTATTTATGCTGTTGGATCATCGCAGTATCGAAATGCATATAAAAATCTCTTTGTGAAAATTAAAACATGGAAAAGTTCAAATAGTTCAGGAAATAATAATAATAATAAGAATCTACACATTTCTCGATCACATACGGCTGATCCGAGCTCAATCATACAAAACATCAACATTAAAATACCTGGTGAGGGTATTAAGCCAAGTTCGAGCTGCTTGGAAGTAACATAAGTATCATAAAAATAAATAAATTTAAGTTTAACTCAAAATTTTACCAAAAAAAACTTGAAACTTATGAAAAAAAATTTATTTCTCATAGAATTGTAAGAACTTATGTATAATCTAACAAGTTTAATAAATTTAATGTGACAATTTAAGACAATAAAAAAATGCTGTTTTTGCCTCCATTTTACATGACCATACTTTCCAGTGTCATTGTGTTGGCTGTCTTGAGGTACTCATCTATTGATGTTTTGAGTAAGTCGTAGTTCTGTGGAAATAAATTGAAATTAATTAATTAATGAAACATTTTGAATTTTAAACGGATTCAAAACTTGAACGGAAAAATTCAAAACTTGAACTACAACTCAACGGATTTCAAAATTTTAAATTTGGTCAATGTTCAATTTTTGAACTAAAGTTTAACGGATTTCAAAATTTTGAAATCATTCAAAATTGAATTTTTGAACTAAAATTCAACGAATTTTAAAATTTTGAATTGATTTTAAGTTCAATTTTAGAAATTCAACTCAACGGATTTCAAAATTTTAAATTTAGTCAATGTTCAATTTTTGAACTAAAGCTTAACGGATTTCAAAAATTTTGAATTAATTTAAAATTGAATTTTTGAACCTAAATTCAACGAATTTCAAAATTTTGAACTGATACTAAATTCAAAATTTTGAAATCCGTTAAATTTTAGTTCAAAATTTTAAATTTTGTTGAGGTTCTTTTTTTGAACTAAATTTTTAAGATTTAATTAGATTACAAACCTCCTGACAAAGTTTATCCTTCTCCCCTTGAGCCTTCAAATGATACAGCAACAAATCCATTGTGTTAATTGGAAATGATGGATGAGTCTTTGCGACATAATGTTTAAATCCAAATAATTCATTTCCATATCCAAGATATGCTCGAACAAAATCAATTGCCAATTCAGCGGCTTCATCAAGTCGTCCATATTGAAGATAGAGATAAAGTAATTCAGAAGCTTTATGCTTTTTGTATGTATCCAAAAGCCATTGTGGAATAAATGCTTGATTCGCTAGAATATGCTTAACGACATCACGATAATACACCATATCAACATCTTCTTCATCAAGTAGTTTTCGTAAGTATATCCAAGGCATTTCACTAAAGCTTACTGTTAACGTCAAATCACTAAGATTATTTTGATTGAGCCAGTCAAGATTGTCATTGAATTCGATATTTGATGATTTTATGCAGGCAAGCGTTAAGCTTTCAAAAATTGGCGTCAATGAGAGTTTATATCCTTTAGCTAATTTTAATGCATTCGTATAGTAACGTTGTGTTGATAACAGCACAACCAATTCCTTTGGTCCCATTTGCATAATTAATTTTAAATCTTTTGCTTTTGCAACACATAAAAGTGCTTCAGCCACAAGCAATTCCTTCTTTATTTCCTCGATATCAATCACTTCAATTTGTGTTGCTGACTCAGTGTCCATTACGTCATCAACATCATCATCATTCTTTGGATCTTCAATAACTGGCTTCGCTAACCATCTATACTCAATATCAACAAGTAAGAGTGCATTGTAACATGCTAATAAGCTATTATAACGATGCTGTAAAGCTTCAACTGTACCACCTTCATATAAATAACGTAATGCCTTTTCATACATGACAACTGATGCTCTCTTCATATTAGTTGTTTTTATATGATATGAATAAAGGAAGTTGTAGTGTTCATTGTTCTCAATTTGCATTGATCGAGCTCTCGTCTCGACAATATTCTGTAAATCCTGTTCGAGACCATTGTACGGAAAATTGATGAGTATGTCAAATCTCTTCTCTTGAAATAGCATAATGACCAATTGCCGTAAGCAGTCTTTACGTCGTGACAATTCAACATTATGAATCAATGAATGGTAAGCTTCCTCGTAGTGCTTCAAATGCATATGATTATTGAATATAATACTCTGAAACATTGCAAGCTGCGAATCATTATCTTTAGCTGTTCCAATTGCTATTTCTGCAATATTTATGACGCAATCATATATCTCATATTTCTCAAATAGTCTCATAACTTTAAGGTAATATTGTGCGAGGATTTCATTGCTGGATTTCAATTCCTGTGCACCAACATATGCTGATAAAAATGGTTCCGATAAAACTCCCTTTGCTGACTTTATGAACATGTCAAATGCCTTGTTTGCTTCGCCTGTCTCCAAAAATGATAATCCAAGGACAAATTGTCGTGAGCAGCTATTGTATTCACACCATTCATTCAATAATCTCACATATTCCTCAATGAGTAAATGCTGTTGTGTTGTCGATAGCCATTCGCCAAATATAAAACGTCCAGAAATTGCCCAAATAAAACGTTCAATGAAGCTTGCAATTTTAAGTAAATTTTTGGACCAGAAGTTGTCCATCTCATAATCGTCATCGTCCATTTGATCCGTATTAAAGAACAATTTTAGAGCCTGTTGTAAGCCTTTATTCCTTACAAATAGCTGCAAAAGTGAAGATGATTGATTATATCCACCTTGTGTGTTAAATCCAACAACATTAGCTTTTGGTTGTGGTGCTGCAAATGCATCCTCACCGATCCAGACCATGACATAATAAGATTGAAGGAAAATGACAGTTTCTGGGATGTGCTTGGATCTGATTATTTCAGCTTCATTGCAATTTAATGAAAATCCATCAATTAAAATATTTTGGACAATTAACAAGTTCCTGCACATTGCAAATCGACTTGATGAAATTTGTCTTACAGTCTCAGACACTAAGGAACTTCCATAATTTCCACCAAAGAGTTGCTTCTGGAAAGTCGTCAGCTCATCGTTGAACTCATCATCACTAAAGTTATTCTTATCAAGTCTGAGCAAATTAAGCAATACACTAATTGCAGACTGGACATCTCTTATAGATCTTAATCGTTCACCAACATCTTCAATCAGTTCTCTTGGAATTGAAACATCGCAATCATCCTCGCTTCTCATTTGTGATATTAAGTCAGATATTATGGCATTTGCCATTTTAAGCTTGAAGAGATTATTGGATATTTCTATTTTTACATCCATAGACAAATTATTCTCTAAATAATACAATGTCTTGACAAGACTAGCTAAATCTTGTTCTAATCTGTCGTCACTGTCAAATTCTTCTGGACATAAGCCAGATAATAGCATATTTTCGATGATATCGCATGGTCTGAGAAATGACATTAGACTCGTCTTAATGACACAAACAGCATCAAGCGAATCCAATACAAAAATTCCGACTGCTTGATGTGCTGCAATGTGATATTGCTCGCAGCATGAATAAAATTTCTCCCAATTATTGATAGCTACTTCAATGTACTCGTCTTCGCTTAGATCGTGCATTTTCATCTCATTCTGAATCTCTGCATCAATTGCTTGACAAACTCGCTCTTTAAGGATGTGAATTGGTGTGAATGCATCGCTGTAATTTGTTGACCGACTGAACATCTAGAAAATTAATTAGTTTGAATTTCATTAATCTTGGGATTAATTTAAATCGTTGGATTAATCTTAGGATTAAAATGCAAATCCTTACCATTAATGCCTTAGAAATCGTCGATGCTTGAAATTTGCCTGGCCGAAAGATATTTGAGCAGTAAATGTGTTTTGCATCCATTTCAGCCTCTACTGTTCGTCTCTTTCCTGATATTCCTTCCAAAATAGCAGTTCTCCAACATTCCATAGATGCTGGTTCCAAAATATAAGTGGAAATGTGCATGTCTCCTTCAGAATTACACCACAATCCCCACAATTTCTGATCAGTGAGCTCAAAATCGACTAAATCAAATTGAGGTGCTGTGATGAGATTTGTTGGAACTATGGAAAATGAGTTGGCACCATCCCATGTTGGTTTTAATAGCTGAAATTCAGAACCATTTCCATAGGACAGGAAAACGCAAATTGATGTTGATGTTGTTGACTTTTTAAGGATGTTGTTTTGGGCTACAAGTAAAATTAATTAGTTAGACTGATTATAACATAAATAAGCGTTTATTACTTACTTCCTTGACTTCTTCGTTCATCATTGTCCTTAAATATATTCAAAGTAAATAAGCATTGTCCAGTTCTTGTCGACCACATTCTAATATGATTATCACGATACAGTGCATAAAGTACATTTTCTCCTCCAACAGTATCAAATACCATAGATGTAACATAATTACTGTCATTAACATTATTCTTTCCACGAATTACGTCTGTCAAGTTGCTAAAGATTTTCGGAAACATTTGGAAGTTTTTCAGTTCTGTAACTCCTGTATGGCCAGTAAAACAGTTCATTTGGAACAGTAGAAGATGATTTGTATGAGCTACTGCAAAATATGCTTCCTCACTAGTTAATGACAGGTAACAGGATGCACAGTGAGGAACATTTTGTGCCAATAAGTTACTTATAGTATAATATGATGTTGGATCTTTTACAGACTCTTGTGTAATCGAACTAAAGATGGAATTTTCATTTTGTTCTCCATTTGCACCGATATTCCGTCGAGGATGAATAAATTGGAATCGATGGATGTTACTGATTGTAGCTACAAGTATAATAACATGATCTTGATTCTCACTAATGAAAACTGATAATATTGGCGATTCCTCAAATGTTAATCTTAAATTCTTATTCTTTAAATTAACATCCAAGCTATTTTCACTCAGTTCCAGTACTGTATCATCGCAAGTTCTCCAATAAATAAAGCGATTACGAATAAACTCGTCGTTTTTGTAGCAAAATCCAGCTGCTTGCTTTTGTACCTTGATATCCTGTAATGTGCTATGACTTCCACCAATATTCAGCTTTATATCCTTCCATTCTTCGCCAGCATAATCCGGAATTATAACTTCACGAAATTTCATTACTGTAAATTAGGTTAAATTGTGTAAATTAACAAATTCCTTAACTTTTTGATATTATTTCAATATTACTTGAAGGAATTAAGAACAAACACGTATCACTAGATAGTTTAAGTTATGTTAAATGTTGCGATTCTCTTTATTTCATATAATTTTCCTTAATATCCTCACAAACGCAAATTGTCGGTTTTTTTTTGTTTTTACAAGGCGAATTCAATTTCGCAGGAAAATTTGAATTTAAAATTTTAACCGTTAATTTTACTGGATTTATGACAAAATGTATGTTAATTAATAGTTTCATGATTCTTAGCTTATGTATATGATTTTTTACATAATTTATAAATTTTCTTCTCTCATAAAATTAATATCCTTAACTAAAAGTTATCTATTGCAGGTATTTGTT
Source organism: Chironomus tepperi (assembly GCF_022539635.2). Taxonomy (NCBI): domain Eukaryota; kingdom Metazoa; phylum Arthropoda; class Insecta; order Diptera; family Chironomidae; genus Chironomus; species Chironomus tepperi. The sequence goes on from NW_027226215.1 coordinate 711,227, forward strand.
GTTCAAAATTACTTCCATCCTTGTGTGAAGTCATTAGATCCAGTTTGAAAGGTAAGAATACGATTCCACATCTTTACAAAGGTTCCAACTTTTAATTGAAGCTCCTTCAAGTCATTTCGATTAAGTATCATAAGAGCTTCTCCGTCAATCTCATTTTCCTTCATTTTTTGTGCGTCCTTTTTGTCAAATCCTTGAGTAACAAAATATTTATAAACGTCATCGGATGTCCATTTGCTTACGTCAGGAATTGTTTTTTCGTCCATTTCAACAGTCGATGCCTTTTCAAACTCAGAGTTCCCTGAGGTGCTTGCAGAACGATCGCGTTCAGTCAATTCAGTGATTGTCTTATTCTCTGCTTTTACTACTTGCGGTTGTTGCTGATTAACAGACTTTTTACGTCCAGTAGCTCTTTTCGTCACTTCTTTCATTGGTGCAGGAACTGTTGTTTGAAGTGGCGGCTTGCTAACTTTTAATGTTGCAGTTACTGGCTCTGGCTTAGTTTCAGGCTTATCCAGATTCAATTTTTTCTTCACATCACTCGGTGTTTTAGGAACTGGCGGCGTCTTGGGTGCTGAAACAGGTACTTTTGGAGCTTTCGATGGCGTTTTGGATGGAGTTTTCGGCTTCGGTGGTGCTAATTTCAATGGAGAAAGACTTTTCTTCGTTGCCGCCAAAATATTGGCCATTTCAATTGCCTCTTTCTTTTTCTTATGTACCGGACCATTGTACTCACTTGGATCATAGATATTCTTTTGCTTTTTAGCTCTAGCTGAGATTCTAACACCAGAAGTATCAACATCTTGTTTATTTGCATCATTTTTAACTTCCGATGATTTTAGTGATGCATTCACGATTTTAAATGCAACATCTGGATCGGAATCGTCCTCAAACACTAAATCTGACGGTTCTACAAACATTGACTTTGCACGACTCTTTCTCTTTGACATTTTAAGTTAATAATTTTAAATATTTTTAAATTTTTTGAAATCAGTTCGAGGCAAATTGAAACCAGTGTGCTTGAAGTTGAGGTGGACGATTTCGAATTTCGAGCTGAAATTTTGTCACTGATTTGATATTAATGTAATGGAATACATGAGGAAAGAATGAAATTACTCCAAGTTTATGAAGAGCAGGAATTCATTTTTTGAGTTGAAAAGCCTTAATATTACCGAAAATCAAGCTGCCAAAGTATCAGATCCATACTCGAAATTATGCAGCTGTATTTCTAACACACTTATTTGATCTTAAGATTCTTTCTAATTTTCACTGATTTACACCATTAAAATCAATGAATACTAGTTGATTTCTTTATGATTTAACTAAATAAATTGATTAAATATCAATGATGCAATTTAATTAGAGAAAACCATGAAAATATAATAAAAATTTACAAACCAATATAACGGCTTTCAAAAATTTGAAAATTGGGTTGCCATACAAAAAACTCGTTTATTTGTATTGGTGATAAACACTGAATGTTAAGCAGCAATTTTTGTTAAATCTATTTTAATTCATTTACTCGAAAACTATCATGATATCAACATATTAGTTAAGTGAAGTGTAGTGATTTTTTTATTTTTTATTTATCGTTTAATTTTGTCGGTTCTTCCAAACATTTCTAAGTGATAATTTTAATTAAATTGTGAAATCATGGAACATCAAAAGGAAAACAATACCACGGCTGATAATAAATCAACTAAAAAGTCAAATAGATCACCGCCTTATGCATTGTTCAATTTAGTTGTGATCCTTGTTGCAATTGGATATGCAGTATACGTAAAATTTTACATTAATGATGCCGAAACTGATCAAGCAGTTAAGTCTGTGGATCAAGGAGAATACAAGATTCCAATGTTTACTGCCGAGGAATTAAAGCAATATAACGGAGAAGGTGAATGTCTTTCACATAAATTACATTCTGGACAAGTGAAAAAGAAAGTAAAATGTGCCTATATATATTTTCGGGTCATAAAAATTGTTGCATAACTTACTTTATCTTCAGTTTTACTTCTTCTTCATTCCATCGTCGCAAACCTGATCTAAATATTTAATTAACAACATCTCTTTATTATTTAAATCTCTGTCTTTACACAGGTGATAATAAAATACTGTATTTAGCGATCATGGGGGAAATATTCGATGTCACACGCGGCGAAAAGGTTGGTTGGTCAATTTTACTTTATTGACGTACATTGAATTACCGATATTATTGCCGTTTTTGCATAATCCACAAAACTATAATATTTGTATAATAGTCGAATCTTTAAAAAATGCCTTTTTAAGCAGTTTTTGGTATGACACGTTTATGTGTTGTACAATGTGCTGCTTGCTATATCGTCTGCTGTTCAAATTTTGACGTTCAATGAATTGGAACTGACGTTAGCATGGCATTTGAAATTTTATGTGTCTGACTGATTTCTTATAAGAATTGTGGATCTGACATTGGCACTAATAAGAAATTTCAAACATCCTTGAACTTAACATTAATATCCATTTCCAGCATTATGGACCCGGACAATCATATCATTCATTCGTGGGAGTTGATGCTAGTAAAGCCTTCATAACTGGCGAATTTGATGCCAAAAATGGCAAGTCTACTGGACTTGATCATGTCTTATCTTTATCGCCAAGGTAATGCACGCATTTAAGTTTTAATTGCTTAACATTTTTTTGGCGACTACTTAAAAATTGTTAATTATATCACGCAACATCTTTATGTACTTTTTTTTAATAGTGAGCTGGTCAGTCTGAAGAAATGGCGGGACTTTTATGCTGACAATTATGATTTTGTTGGACGATTGATTGGTCGGTACGTATATGCAAGCATGACCTAGCACAATAAATTTCCTTACTATACATTTGACTTATTTACATAATTTTATGGTTCATTTCTCTTCATTTTTGGTGTATATTATACAGTTTCTATGAAGTCGATGGAAATCCAACGGAATATTTTTGGTCAATTGACAGAAAAATTCAATTTGGTATGTTGACAAAAATGTTATTAAGTCTTGTGGATGATTTTATGGCATGACAACAACAAAAAAAATTATAAGATTTAAAAGTTAAACGTCATAGTCATGGTTGATGTCCCTTGATACAAACCAGCAATCATTTTCATTTGCCATATATTTTGTCTTTTTTCTGATTTTTTTAATTTTAAGGCATAAAGCAACAAGAAGAGGAAAAGAATTTCCACCGTGAATTTCCACCATGCAACATGGAATACAAGAAAGACAAGGGAACAAGATTTTGGTGTACAAAGCAATCAGGCGGAATTGATCGAGATTGGGCAGGATATCCGATTCAATTGTTTAATCAAGACTCAAAGACATACTCATGCGTTTGTGCGTTAAAGGAGAACTTTGATCTACCTCAATTTAGACGATATGAAAATTGCGAGGAACAAATTAGGACGTGTTTTGTGGCAACAGATGAACAAAGCAATGATGATTAATTAAATATTTAAATCGAGCGAAATTGAGAAAAATTCAATGTGAAGGAACAGAAGTGGAATGAAGATGATTTTTTTTTGTATTATTAAGCTTAAATGCATGGCATTGTTTTTATCAAGTTATGTTCAATAATTTGCATTAAGGATATTGGATTTTTAGAAAAGTTATGATAATTGTCTGTGAAATTTAAAGAGTTGATACAAAAGTACTCGAATTTAATTGAAGACTCTTCAAGTATGCGTAAATTAAATTTTTAAATGCTTTAAATCTGAAGTATGTGTGGTTTTGTTGAAGTGTCATGAATATTAAATTGAGTTAACAAAGTTGAAATCACTGCAAATATTCATAGACCTCACCAAGCTTAAAAAGGCTGCATATCATTTAAAAATCAAATTCAAAACCATATGAATGTTTTTAAATTGACAATAAAACCATACAAATGTTTCAGAAGTTCAGTTTAATATAAGTTCAATTCAAAACCTTACAACAACTTTAATTATGTTCAAAACCTTGTCCAAAAGTTTATTTTAATTTCAAAACTATACAAATGTTCACACGAAGTTCAAACCCTTATAAATGCATTTATTTTTGAACTTGCAGTTAATTTCAATATTTTCGATAAAATAAGGTACTTAAGCATGTGTAATTCATGTAAAATCTAATTCTACATTCCAACTTAATGCCTTATGCGAACAAAAGACATCAAATGATAAACTTCATTCCTTTTCTGGTTCCAAATATTTGAATTTAATCAAAAGTAGATAAGCACAACATGTTACAATACCAATACAGTAAATTTTTTAGTGATAAAGCGCAGCGGAACTAAATTTTGTTAATCAAAAAAACAATTTTTAAACGTAATTAAATTCGAAAAATTTTTACGTGTGTTTCTAAGTAATTAAATCAATTAAATGATACTAGATGTGAATAATGAAATTCGAAAAAACGATAAAACTTTTATTTTAGATGTTGCAATAAAAACCGCACTAAATTTAGAAAATTCGTTAAATAATGCACAAAATTGGCACAGCAATAAGCAATTTTATGTACTTTATTTTGTTATTTCGAGATAAAAAAAATCTAAATTAATCTTCAATGTGCAATAAATGAAGATACAAAACTTTTAATTGATGAGGAAATTAAATTTACCTTCGTCGTATTTATGATCGTAATTGTAAAGTCGTTAATTGTAGACTTAATATTTTTTTTGTACCAAGTTTTTATAAAAACTTTTCATATCAAAGTTTCTTAGTTTTATTACTTTTTACTTTTATATTTTTATTGTGAGCTTTCAAGAGTTATTGTGCAAAATGTTTCATAATGATAAGTTTGTTGGTTAATAACTTTGTTTTTTATGAATCGTATTAAGCAGCGCATTTATGTGGATTAACTTTGTCACGATGGTTACAGGATGAATTTAATTCGAACTTCTTAGAGTTTATTAAAGCTTGATGTAAACTTTCAAAACAATTTAATGAAATTTCGTAGGAATCATTCGAATCATCCGAACAGCGCACTAGGTTCGCTTAGGCAGCGCTGCATCGGCATTTAAATAATAAGGAGCAAAGTTGCCCTGATGACACCGAGATAGCAGATTTCGATCCATTTTACAGTGACCTGCGTTCCATAAAATTTCCTGGTTACGCCATTGACAACAACTTCAAAGTCTTTTTCAAATCATTTTATGCAACCCTCAAGTTCGCAGAATAATAAATCTGAAAATTTTTGATAAGTTTCAGTCACTCAAATAAAAATCGATTCCTGAAAGCTCATAATCCGATCACTAAAAATTCCACCTGAACATTACTACAAAATCCACAAAAAAAAAAGCATATAAAGCTCCTCCGTTACACTACGAATTATTATTTGTATGGGAAATTTTTAAGTCAATTATATATTCGGTCCACGAATTGCTATTAAGGACTGTTTTATGCACATTGGCAAAAAAAAGTTTGTAGAGTACTTAAATGAGATTTATGTAGCACTTTAAAGCGGAAGTGAACAAAAAACTGAAATTAATACAGCATTGCTTTTTGGTCGCGAGTGTTAGTCAATGTTCCTGATTCAACTGTGTGTTTTATGCCTGCTCCACAAAAAAACGAGAGCAAGCGAGAAGGGCTTGCACTCGCGAACTTTACACATTCCCACATGTACTGTTTATGATATTAAGTTTAAAATTTATGACAGTGTCGCTTAATTTTTATAAAAAGCATCTTCCTAGTTCTATCTGCTGTTTTTATTTTGTTGCTGTCTCTATTTTACATATAAATGTGACCTACATATTATATTTTTTATACCCATTTTCAAGCGTTAAATTATGATAGGAATTGTTGTGTTATGTTTAAGGAACCGAATAAAAATAAATGAAACTTTTGTACTGTAGATGATGAAATAAATGATAAAAAACAATAAAAAGGGAAGATGAGAGCATCTCTAAGAGAAACATAAATTAATGACTTTATTTATTTAGTTTGGGGGTCGTTCAGCTATGATGTTTATGCATTTGAACTAATTTGTGATATAAGTAGTTATGTCTGTAAGTAAATTGCCATGGATATTGTGCGAATCGTTGTCATATCTGTAACTTAGAAAAGCAAACATGTTCGCTTGGGCACCGCTACATTGCCGTATTAATGTAAAGACACAATGTTGCTCTAACGCCACCGCAGAGTTGCAAAACAGGTGTCTGTGACAGGCGAAAACCGTACAAATTATTGATAATTTCAATGGGTTTTTTATTACAAAACCATACAAATTATCAAGAATTTGCACAGTTTTTGCCTGTCACAGGCACCTGTTTTGCATCTCTGCGCCACCGTGACGCCGCAATGATTGATATGGTCGGAATCAAATCCATATTCTTACAAAAGAGGCTAATCTCTTGCCTAATAGCTCTTCCACATGTGGAAAGCCAAGGGCGCACGCATTGTAATCCAACCTTGCCAAATTTTGATTATTCGATACGCAACATTATACTCTACTCTAAAATGGTTAAATGCCTCGTTTGGGTAATCGACAAATATGCATGACACAAATTTGATGTGGTAATTCAACAGTTCAAGGTTCAAATCCTACCAATTTCCAAATTTTGTAATGTTTTCGAAGTTTAGATAATACAACTGCTTAAAAGAACTCGACTCGACTCGACTCCATACAAAATTTGTGTCGACTTCGAACTCTGCTACTTAATATTCGAGATAAAGACGAATTTGAAGTTCTGAACAATGTTGGACTGTGGAATGAGTCAGATACATGAAGTTTGAAGCGTGTAGCACGAAAAATCTGAACGACAGCTACAAGATTACCCTTACGAATCAAATATTGATAGAAACGGATCTGAAAGTGTATCACGTTATGTGCCAATTGAAGATCGACAGCCTAAATTTATTCAAAACCTTGATTTCGTGTATCGTACAAGCAATTGTAGTTAAATTGAAAAACAATGAAAATTTAAAGTTTTGCAATATTTATCCAGGCAGTTTAATAGGATAGGATACAATAAATAGTATGGATAAAGAAGAATGACCAATGTCTAAATGTCTAGTCTTTGGAACAAGTTATTCTAGTGAACCTAATGAATTTTAACAGACTTAACTATGAACCGACGGTCTTCGATTCGCACAACCTGAAAGGTTATTTATTAATAGCCGGTTCTATGAAACTGTGTGGGCAACGATGCAAAAGTTCTGAGAATTAGAAACTGGCAGAAGTTACCTAAAGACAGATTCAGCTTCCGACGAACTCTAAATGTGGCTATGGGCCTTCGCCTTGGAACGACAACATCTATGAAACACTTTGGAACGTCAATATTCTAATGGACGTCACTTCTAAACCACTCCAATCTGTGACATCGAAGGAAATATAGATAAGCGATTAATTAATTAAGTATATTTAATTAACGGATTACAGAGGCTGTGACTATTATTCCATATTTACTGCTACAATAATCATTATTTAATACAGCATAGTCATATAAAATGTACAAGATTTTGTGTATCTGTCTTGCTTATGCCTTCACGTTTGTATTTTTTCGCATTTTTCATACCCATCCCCATCCCTTTTTCCCACCCCAACAAATGTTCACCATTTTCCTCACTTGATCTTGAATTTATTAATTTGTCTGATAAGACAGAAGAGATAATCTGATTAACTTTTTGGCAATTCTTCATCTTCCATCAACATAATCATATAATTAAAGAGATTTTCAACAGTTTATATCTATAGCGACACTAAAATGAAATTATCAGCTATTTGTGAGTGTGTCTCGTCGTCATTTTTACGGCACCAAGCAGTCTGCTCTTATTGGAATAGAGATTTTTAGACATTTAGGCATGTTTGTTGATGCAAAGGATAGGAGAATAAGTAGAAGAACTGACGATTTAGATGTAAAACTACACATTTGTAGACATTCTCAAAACAACTATCTAATGGAATACTTAAAAGCTTTAAGGCTGTTGATTTAACTAAACACAGAATTCACAGTGATGGGCAACGTGTATACCAAGGCACTCTAGTGACTGTCAAAATTTTTTGGAAATGTAATGAACTGCATCCACCACTGATCTAACAGAATAAGGTATAATTTCAAATAACGGATCATGAGTGGGATTCGAACCCACGTCCAACGATTTCCGGTTGCATGCTCCTGGCACTGGCACTGAGCTATTGGGCCTATTCTACTGTATAGCAAAGTGTCATACATAAATCATATATTTACTGTATCTGACTTACCAGTCAGTGTTATCCAGTGTTATACCGTTTAGAGTCCATTATCCAGTGTTATATCCCATTCCAACAAAATCGACTAGGATTGTGTTTGGAAGAGTCAACTCGGATTATGTCTTGGATGTTATTGTAGTTCACCTCGATACAAAATGGAATAAATCAATTGTCACTTTATTCATAAACCCCAGCGGCACAATGCGGTTAGCCTCATTTATCGTCCAAAAATAGTGTCCAAACCAACTGTGACGATATCGTCTCCGTAAATACAGCAATGTGGCGGTACCAAAAATATCTCGAGTGGACGTTAGAACTAGTCATTAACTGAATATTAACTTACCTCGATAGAGATAGTATTGCACTTGGTATCGGAAATTGACAAGTGGAATTGACAGCGATAGAGCCAGCTTCAGGAGACTCCTGTGGAAGGTCATGGATCACAATTGATCTGTACGACCAGCGAAGTAAGTAAGTAAGTAAGTAACTTACCAACTAGTTATAACATATTTGTGTCCACTAAATAGTTGTGCTGCTCGGGAATATTTCCAAAATTTAGTCCTGTCTAATACCCGTATAACAAGATTCTCATATCATTAATGAAGCCAAATGTTTCGATGTAGGATTGACAGCTACAAAACATGTGAATGCTTATCAATTCACTACATTATAAAACCTTTATCAACTGTTCATCTCTTTATTTCTTTATAAATCCCACAAAAAATTTTATTAATAGGAAATATTCTAGCAAGGCATGAAGGTCACTGGATTTGATGATGCGCTATCAAAACTGACCTGATGCATAAATAATTTGAAGTCTAAATTTGGAATTTAGCAAAAGGTTGCACAGATTGGATTATTTTGGATCTATTTTGGATTAATATCATTCTATTTTGGACATTTTGGATTAAAAGTAGAATAGCTTTCAAAAAAAATAACCTTAAAGTTGACATGATTTTATTTGATAAATTCGATTGATTTAATTTATTTGATAACTGGAGGGAATTTGCGATTTTCATATCATTCAAGTGCTCAGTTCATTCAATTGCTTATATATGTTAAAGTGGATGTCCAGTTATATGTCCATGCGTGTCGCTAAGGATTATATGAAGCAGAGTCGACTTTTTTACTCAAAATCCAAGTTCTGGTTTAAATGAAGTTGACAGTTTAAGTCTTGAAGTAGAGTGGAATCTGGGGAATCTGGAGGCATGTTTACTTTTTTGATAGGAAGACCTGTGTGGTCGAATGGCTAAGTAACAAATCGGAAATCTGTAAAGATCTTCAGCAACGTTCGGAAGCTACGAAACGATTTGTAGCATTTAATCATAAACTGAAAGCCTCTTGATCCCGAGTGGGACTCGAACTCACCTCCTACAATTTCATGTCACATGTTCCTTCCACTGAGCTATCGAGGGCTATTCGGCTATATGGCAAAGTGCCATACATAAATTGTACATTTTCTGTATTTCCATTACTCCTGCATTCTTAATGATATGCTGCAGAAACGCCATCAGGAATCAAATTCCTTTAAACATTGCTCATACACTAGTGTTGAATCCTTTAAGATGTTAAAATCAATTCTTTGACTTTGATGACCCGAGCATTCATCTTGTGTAAAATTTATGATAAGTCATCCAACTTTCTCATACTTAAAGCTGATAAAACCTTGATGACACCACTTTTTTTTGTTTATTTATTATTATAACTACAGACTCTTACTTTCGATTTCTTCGTCAAAAGGAAAGAAAAAGCTTAAAACAGAAATCTCACTCAAGTGTGATATCAAGGATGATGAGAAAAAGACATCTGGTCAATTTGCTTCGAATCAACTTTAATGTCTTTTTCTGATACCATAAATAATTCAAAAGTATAAAAGTAATATTGTAAAATGTTTGATTGAATTTTAACTTTTATGGAGAGGATGATGATGATGAGAGGGAGGTGATGAATAAGAAACCATAAAAATGTAATTTAACTGCCTTCACCAGCCCTTCTTCCTTTAAAAAACACACACAAACAATTTTCAGTTACTGTAATTATATTTTAATTATTTTTTGACATTTTTTTATACTTATTTTACTTCTTTTACTTCCTTTTTGATGTGCAGCATAATCACACGATGCTTTTATGAGTCTTTCTGCTATTGAAAGTAAAAAAGGATTTGTAATTTTTTATTTTTTCTCTCCTTTGATGATTCTTTTTATTCATTCTTTTCCTTCTACTGCTTCCAATTCATTCACCGAGCGGTGATGTATAGATGGAGAAAGAAAAAATTTAAATTAAATTGAGAGACATAAGAAGAAAGCGGAAAAGCTGCGTAAAATGAAACTCGAGTTGTAAGAGTTTTAATTCTATTGGAGATTAAAGCGTATTTTAAGGATTAGTTATGTGAATATTGGGTGAATATCTTGAACATTTTATGTTACTTGCTGATGATCCCGAGCGACATAAATGAAGAAGGCTCTGGCACGGACTTTTTAAGACTCCACTAAATGGATAGAACCAATGGATTCTAATGGAAACCGAATGTCATAGATCGTCTTTAACTCCAGATTGATTAGATGTAAATCCCAGGACTAGTTGTTATTTAATAATAAGTCCGTTTATTGTGAACAGAATGTTCGGTAATGCTTGTCAGAACAGTTTCGCGAATTCGTCTGCTTCCTTAGACAGACGTCGAAGTTTGATTGAGTTTGCTCCGGTTCACTAAAATCCGATTATTGGATTTTTTTCTGCTAGCACTTGTGAAGTATAAGAGTCCAAAAAAATTTTAATCGGTTCTTAACAAACTGGAGCGAATTCAATTTAGCTTCGATAACAAATAGAAAAGGAAGACGGTCGAGGTTCAGAACTTGTTCAATTGAACAATTCAAAGATCAAGATTAATCAAAATATTTAAAATGCTTTTAACAGTTCAACAGACATAAAAATCTGTATCCAATTCGTCTCAATTGATTGTTGAGCTAAAGTCGAGCGGTCGAAGCGAACTTGAATTTGGTTTGGTTTCCTAGAAGTCGACTCAAGATTTAGAAGAAGAATTTTTACTGCTGGCATTTGTGCAGCATGCAATTTCATATAAGTTTCAATCGGTCTTCAGTAAATCTAAGCAAATTTAAGTTGATTTCAGCTTTAAGGATTTCGAACTGATTTCATCCTAAATGAAGATTTTGTTCATATCAGAGTTCGACGTCGACTTGAATTTTGTATGAAGTCGAGTCAACTTGTTTCATACATAATCCGAGTCGACATCAAGTTCTGGTTCAGATTTTCGATCTATTTTCCAGTCACTCAACTTTTTGTCGAAGTATCTATAACTCCCAGAAAAGATTCAACTCTAATGTGCATATAAATAAAATTCACATCCATTATTCATATCAGTCAATCCAAACTGTTCAAAAACTCAAACTTTTCTTTTAAAATCTCTTAAAAAAGTCTCATAAAACTCATTAAATATCATCATCGAATCGTATACATATACTCAATATTAAAGATATGATTTTTATCGCATCCATAAAACACACATTAATGAGCAATTCTTTTTTTTTGTTTCTTTGATAATAACTTCCCAACATTAATTTATTTTATGGCAAAGCTTCTTAAAAAGAAGGAAGTTTAATCCTCATTCAAATACGAATTTGTAATGAAATTTAATCGATTTTATAGGCTTTAATTTTTATTTTTATTAAATTTAATTAAATAAGTCGAAAACAACAGATCCCTTTTGTAAATTTTTGGATATAGAAATGGTAACTGATTTTAATTGCGAATTATTTAGATAATTTATGGGAGTAAGTGTAAATGAAAGGAGAATGAATTTTATTCATAGATTTCAATTTTCCATTATTTGCATCATAATCATTTCCTATTATCTAGGTCAACTCCATTCCACCTGGTAGTGTAGCTTTTTGAAGGTAAAAGCGCTTAATATTACTCTTTGTTTGGCTGACTGGTTGGATGTTTGGGTAAGGTGCGAGATCTAGACAACCAGACATCGTAGAGAGCTCTAGTTTGAAGCATTAGCTTTTTGCCATTAAGCTATTTCGATATCGATTGATCTTCAAGCGTAAAACTAACTTTAAAAACAAAAATTAATGATTTTTCATTTAATAAGCAAAAACACGTGATTAGTAAGTTCAAATTTTGAACTTCAGAAATTTGAAATTTTTTCCAATATATATATATGTGGTCATATGAAAAAGTGACCGTTAAATTTTTGAAATTTACTAACACCATCATTAGTATTTTACACGGAGAACAATGGAAAAATGTGATAGTGTTAGTTTTGTTTGGGGCGATTTTGGGGCGAAGTTTGTCTGCATGACCACATATATATATATTGATTTTTTCGATCGTGAAAAATTTGAAATTTTAAAGGACGTTAGTTGACAAAATCTTTAATTTAAATGATTAAACTGGATAATTCACTATTATTGACAATTCATGATAATCTTATCTTAATATTATCTCTAGAAGTGACTTGGTACCATTTCTTGTAAGCTCTAAATTGACTAAATTCGTACTGAACCTTACTCTATAGACAATGGATTGACAAAGACAAAATAGGCAAACGAGTAATTTGATGAACAAATCCTGATCGCTAGAATAGGAATGCGCTATAGTCACACCATAAGGTCGAGTACATTTGGAAGTCTACGTACTATAAGAATTTCAATAGAATTCTTCAGAACAGCCTTATCAAAAAATCAAAAAGCTTCTTGCAATTCCACCCATATTTCCAATTAAAATCACAAAACCTCCAACAATCCGGTTCAGTTCTAACGTCATCATTGAATATTATAATAGAATCCAAATCAGCAATGTAAAATATTCCATTCTCATTATCTAATGATCTCAGACAGGCTTTATGCTTAAGGGCACGTGTAACAACTTTCTTTTCCTGCATTTGTTCGATGATCTGAATCACCCCAAACTCCAATTTCCTTAGAATTTTCTAAAATACTCTTCCTTTACTTCCCTTATCTTACAATTGAATAGAAATATTTCGTAATGAAGGCACTCGATGTCAGTAAAGATTCAAATTTCATTTGGAAATTTTTTAAGAATAGCAGATTGACAATTTGTCCATATTTTCGTTGGGCTATGTCTATTATCTTTCATTATATTCATATGACATTCTTGGGATAATGTGGGTTGACAAAGGGGGTTGTAATGTTTTTATTGATGGGAAAAAAGTTTTAATCCTTTTTATTCACTTAACTGTTTTTTTGCTAAGCACTTCCAAGAACTTGTTTATGTAATATTTAGGTTTTAGAATGACAATGATTGATCTACTTAGCAATTTGTTTAATGTCTTGGAGCGAGGTCAAAGCCGATTTAAGCTTGCAAACAACTCATTTGAAATTTGTATGAATTTTTTTCCGTTGGCACTTGTGAAATATAAAATTATTGCAGATTCATGCCACATGTGTGATCATGTCACATTTGTGACATTGACCATGTCACATTTGTGGCATCCCTTATGTCACATATGTGGCACCATGGCACTTCTGAGGCTTTCATCATGCCACATCTGTGGCATTCACCATGTCACATCTGTGGCAACCACCATATCACATTTGTGGCAACCACCATGTCAAATCTGTGGTATTCACCATGTCACATCTGTGGCATTCACCTTGTCACACCTGTGGCAACCACCTAGTCATATCTGAGTCATTCACCATGTTACATTTGCGATATTCACCATGTCACTTTTGTGGCATCCACCAGGTCATATCTGAGGCATCCTTCATATCATATTTGTCGCATCTGTGGCATCCTCCAGGTCATATCTGTGGCAACCACCATGTCACATCTGAGGCATTCACCATGTCACATCTGAGGCATTCACCATGTCACATCTGTGACATTCACCATATCACTTCTGTTTCATTCACCATGACACATCTGTGGCATTCACCATATCACATTTGTGACATTCACCATGTCACATTGTAACATCTTCCATGTCCTTTTTCTCAGAACTTCAATATTCACTGAAAATGCTTCCACCCCTTAAATAAAAATATTCATAAAATCAGAATAACTTTCTTTCAACATAAACTCATAATATGCTGAACAGAAAAAGCTAAAAGGCTATAAATAGCATCAATTGACCATTTTAGTATGCAAGTCTAAATGAGAATTTATACATTTCAATGATATAACTTCATTTAATGCCATTTAAATTCAACAGAGTATAGGAAGTAAATTTGAATGAAATTCAGTATTACAGAGGCAAAAAAATTTAAAAATATTTGACATTCAGAGATTAAGGCAGATTGTTCTACTGCTGTGCCACTAACCGAGATTCCATACCCAATATGAAACTTTATATAATAACAACATCAGATGCAGTTATCCCCTAAAGTTTATGTTTCCCTTAATCACAGATTTTAATATTTTCACAACTTACTTTACTTCTCGCATATTGAACTTTAATAACATCCTTCAGAATTATAATTCAGATGATGATTAAAAATCTTTGCAAAAAAACTCATTCTTCACAACGTGAATAAAGATTATAGACAGCACAAAAAACTTTATCAGCAGAGATGAATATAAGCGTTATGGAAGATGGACGATGATACAGAATAAAAAGTTTTATTTCATATATATTGCAAATGGAGTCCAGATGTTGTGATTGATTAGTTTTGAAATAATAATATAAAAGCACTTTGTTGGAGATGGAATGAATGGAAATAGTTTATGGTGGGAGTGAGTTATGGACGGACTATGACCTAAATAATGCGAAATAAATGGGAATTTATTGGTTGAATTTTAACATTTTGAACTTTTTGAAGTTATGTGATTTTTAAAGGGAATTAAACTTTCAAGTTCAGGATTGAAACTTGAAAGTTGTAAATTGATTGATTTTCAAATGTAGTTCTTAATAGTTGAATGGTTTGGACACCTTTTGATTTTAAAATTGGAATTGAATGTTTCTGAATCCCTAGACCTTAAAAAAAGTAACCTAAAATTGAAATTGAATTCGAAAATGGATCAGGGCAAATGCACTTCGTT
This sequence comes from Chironomus tepperi, assembly GCF_022539635.2. Lineage (NCBI taxonomy): Eukaryota > Metazoa > Arthropoda > Insecta > Diptera > Chironomidae > Chironomus > Chironomus tepperi. The sequence goes on from NW_027226215.1 coordinate 726,424, forward strand.
TCGAAATTAATTTCGAAAACTTTGAAAAGTCGAATTAGGTCAGTTCGACTCCATTTAAAATTCGGATCGACTTCGATCTCTGCGAAAATCAAATCTAAAATTTTAATTTTATCTGTCCGTTAAAATAATGTAAAGGAATTAAGTTTAACATCCATTTGAGGTGAGTTAGGGAAGCCAAAGTCTGACTCCGAAGCTGAACATAAATGATAAGTGTCATTTGTGACAATGTCATTCTCGTGGTATTTCTTGAGGCAGCTAAATACACCACTGGCGATCGAGCTATGTATGTGCCGGGATAAGTACGTTAAAGGATAGAGAAAGTCCAAAGCACTTTGTCGGTCGAGTGGCTATGGGGCTGCCAAAACAAGGATAGAAAGATTTGAAATAGACTATTTTCAAAATCATCTTGTTCAAATAGAACAACTTAAAATAAACAAGACTGTATTATCAACTAAGACCCAGTACGCTCTTTCAAAAAGGCATACTGGCAGGCATATTGTCGCAGGTCAATAGAGAATTCTGTAGATATAAAATTGACTCACTTGGAACTGGTGCCGCAGCTCACAGATTGTCCCCCACTGAAATGAAGCATCATATATAACTGTCATCATTTTTACAATATTGTAGTTTCTGACCATTCCATGTCTGATTTCTACTCTAATAGTAATAGTATTACTTAACATCCAAACAACTTTTTAAAGATGTTGACTTTAATCTTTTTCATTTTACGACTCATTGCAGAGAATCTATAATAAAATTGTCAACATTTTTCTACAAAATCTATTCCCACAAAAACCTTCGAAAAGTTACTTACCTTTGAAAAAAGATCCTCAGAAATCCAGCAAAGCCCATCAAATATCATTTGACTTCCACGAAACAACAAAATACAATAAAACATAAACCTTCACAATATCCATCCAACACACATCATTAAAATCCCCTTTTTAAAAAAAGCCAAACGTGCTGAACGATGGTTTCAAAAAAAAAAGGATATATGTCATACACATATATCGGATGTCAGTATTCTATCCTTTCCTAAAAAAAAAGCTGTGACACACTTAAACATAAATTGTTTACCAACATAAAATGAACAAAAAAAATTGGAATTGAACAATCTATTATTGCAGATGTCTATCTATTATGGACGAGAATATCTGATATTTGTGAGTACTTGTAACCATAAATTCTAAATCTTGATGTGTTTCCATCTTCTTGTTATTTTATAGTGGCAATAATTTTCTTGTATATGGATGTACATAAAATGAAATGGAAATAAACAAATGTTGAGTCTAAAATACAATTCAACATGAAACATTCTCGATTTGTTGTTTTGGAGTTTTTGGCAGACAGAAAGCAGGCATACTAATGATTAGACGTGTGGCTGGTTGAGTATGTAGATGAACAAGGAGTAGTAGTAAATTATTGAGGTTATTAAATTTTTTTAATTTAAGTTTAATTCTAATAACTGGGAGTCGTAAGTTTGTCCAGGAGCTCCAAAAGCTACATGACAAAGAACAGTGATGAAAGAATGTCACCTCAACGTACGGACATGGCATCTGTACAAACTAGGTGACAGAGCTAGCAACAAAGCAAATAGGAATATGTCGATGACAGTAAGTATGTAAGCAAATTCAACAACTCTGGAATCGTAATAGGTTTTCTTGTTTTATTACAGTGGTGAACAACCTGAGTGCGGCGGTAAACTCACCAAATATATTTTGAAATGCCATGAACCGAATGCCGTGTGTGGTTTCGGTCAAAAGTAGCAGTTATATTTTAAATTGAAAAACGTAAAGAATGATTTGAAGCTCAAACATTTTTGAGAAGATCTGAAAAATTTGAAAAAACCAAATAAGCAACAATATAAGAATTGTCACCAAAAAATCCAACTTCTATTCCAATTCAAATTCTCCTTTTAAAGACTTTACCATATGTGCCTAAAACCGCAGACAATAAAAAAGTCAAATATCATCATACAATATGTTGCCCGGGCATCTGGAAAACAAAATGAAAAATATGAACAGCAAATAAAAGAAAAGGAATTTTACGATTGGAGTAAAACATGACTAAAAAGTGTTCTTTTGCTCTACGTATTCTTTATTCACATATTTTTAAATGTTTTTCATTTTTTTTTGTCAAATTCAATAAAAAAATCAAGAAAAAAACCTATAACTACCCTAAATTTAAATCTTTTTTTTTTGTAGTAATTTTTTTTTTCTTTCTTTGTAACTTTAAGTTGTATTTTTTCATTGAAATATATAAAATATATATGCTTTTATGTGTGACTTTTATGCATCTTTTTTTTCATCCATTTAATTATTGTTATAGATTTGCTTTCATCAGATATATGTATATAGTAGATTTTTCCTCCTTATAATGTGTTATTAATTAATTTTTTTTTATTTTTCTTTCATATTAAAGTAGAATTTTCATTATTTAGCGTAATCATCATCATTTAAGGATTCAAGAGATCAACATGTGTGTTTAATGTGTTGTACAAAGAAAGTGACTTTAATTCTCCTTTTTTTGTTGTTTAATATACTTTAAGTCTAAAATTAGCATTAAACATTCAATTAGAAATTAAAGGGAAAAATATTAATAAATTTTTCGTAATAAATTTTATTTATTTTTTGTCATCTATAAAAATCGTAATTTTTCGCATATATAAAACAACATATTAAATAATCTGGTGTGACTGGCTGTGAATATCCCACAGGGAGTTTTTTTTTTATGTCAAATGCCATAAGCAGCTTCGTCAACGAATATATTAGCAATAAAAAAAATTTGTGTATATAAAAATTAATTAATGCTTTGTCACATGAATTAGGTAATGATTATTATTATTTTTTTTTTGTTATAAACAAAAAGTTTTTCATGTTTTGCCTTTCTTCAAAGGTTTTTCTTTTCTTTTATCATTTTTGTGGCATAATTTTCGACTTTTGCTTCTTCATTACCCGGAAAATTGCTTCAAATTTCATTGATTTTTGTGTAGAATTTAGCAACCTTTAGAGGAGAAAACTTTTAATTTTTAAGAATTTTTGATCAAAGTTGGCAGGAATTTGAGAGTTTTGACTCTAAAAATCCAAATACCAACTCTGCTTTTAACAATTACAACTTAAATATTCAAATAAACTATTAAGAACAACATAACGGACAAAATATTTTTGAATTTAACTAGCTTTTCCCCTGCTTTCATCATAGTTGCTTCCCCTTCTAGTTTTGTTTACATTTTAAATTGAGAAAAACTTCATTTAATACTTTAATTTAATTATTAGACTAAATCAATTGCAATTTAACTAAACTAGAGTAAGTTAAATCAATATATTTAATTTGAAATGCAAATACCATTGAACTAGTTGTCTGAACGTTAACATTTCCTGAAAGTTTATATTCAACCTTATTCTATGAATAGAAATGAGTATTTCTAATACTATTTTTAGCTCAACAATCAGCAGATTGTTTCATTTTTGCTGATTTCAACAGAAAATATCAAAATGTGACATTTAGTGCATCACATCTCATAATTACTATAAAAAAGCAAAATGCCTTTCAGTTATTTTCAACATAAATAGGTCAAATGACATGTTTAACATCTCTTGCTGATGTCATACTGAAGGCTTAGATACCATTGGCAATATTTACTCCCACTTTATGATATTTCCTGTTTCTCTAACTAATGACAATTTGTATCCTGATTTTAAAAGCGTGTATTGGTCAACAGCAGATACTGTTTAAAGGGAATGTTAGAAATGGAAGTAAAAATTACCTCGTTCGCATTGTAAATCAGAGAAAATGGGACAGAAGCATGCTGTGAAACATTAATTTCAATAATTTCCGAGAAATTTGTAGGCAAGCATATCAATTTATTTTGCCTTTTGCGGTTTCACGGGTAGAAATGTCCAATGTTAAGCTCTGATGGTCTCTAAGCTCTTTAATTTCAATTCTCTTTTCACATTTCTCAAGATTAAGCTATGAAATTCATGACAGCTTTTGATAAATTCTAAGAATTCCCAGCCCCAGAACTTCAGTCATTGTCTTATCTGATAAAAATTAATATCATATTTATCAGTCATAAGCTTCGTCCCATGAGACAATACGAGTCTTTCCGACAATGTTTATGGATATAAATAATCATGTTAACAGCCAAGCATAAACATGAAGTTCCGTTCTGTTATTCTGATATTTTTAAACTATACACGCGTATATGTAGTTGTGTTTTATCAATAAAGGTATTATCTATTGAGCTATAAATCTGTCTAGAATATTATTACCATTCAGAATCAACCTTTTGCATTTCAATTTAGAACCTAGTAGATCGATATGGATGTCAATAAGTCCATAACCGCACATTGACTATGTAATGAAGAATCAAGTCTAATTTAATTCAGAACTCGAAGTCGACTCGGATTTTGTATGGAAAGTCAACTCGATTCCATACAAATTTCAAGTCGACATCAAGTCCTGCTACTTATTATGCCCAAAAACTAAACAAAAACGTAATAAGTAAAAAAAATCATTTATTTTTTTCATTTTCATTTCTCTCTCAACACTTAGAAACAACTATTAGATATAGAAAAATTATTCTTGTAGTTTTATTGCACGTTTAACAACAGTGAAAAAATTAACGAGGATTATTCATCGATAAGAGATTAAGTTTTATTATTTTTTTTTTGTTCTTTAAACTACGTCAAACTGATATGCAAATGGCGCTAAATATTCTCTTTTTTTTTATTCAAGGATATTTATTTGAGGTGATAATTATTTTGGGGATTTGATGGATATTGATGAAAATTGTACTCAAGTTTAGGTTTTTGTTGTTATTGACCCGAACAGCACACTGTGTATGCTTGGACAACGTTGCGTTACCATATTATAGGTAAGACGCGAAGTTGTCCTGACGTCACCGTGACGACCAATTTCTGACCAATTTTTAGGGTAAATGAAAAATGCATTGTGCCGCTCAAGTGTAAATGGCAAATTGTTGACCAGTTGCTGTTTAGTTCTAAAGCATTCCTCTCTGTTTTGGGACAGATGATCAAGTTCCGAATAGAAAGAGCTCTATTCGATCCGTTGTATGACTAGTTCTCAGGATGACTAATGTCGACTGAATGTGATTTATCGTCCCTAGAACTAGATTTACAACTATCCCAATTAAATCCTGTCCATCCAACAATAATTTAGATTCAAATTCATTTTTAAAATCAAATAAAGCATCTTTTCATTAAGACACACCTTATTCCAATCCAATTTAATGAATTTACTCATTTCCTGCAACTGCTTAGTCAGCTTTAATTGGAATATCTGACAAACACAGTTGATATCATTTGTTGTCTTCAAGTTAGACAGCCATGATTTAGTATTCTTATTTCATCCTACGACTTATTCCAATTTCACATCATAATAATCTTCAGATTAATTTTTTTTGGAATTATAACTCATGATTTGACATAATCTAAGAATTGTCATTTGAGCTTTTTTGCTAATCTGAAGATTAAGATCTAAAATATTAGATCATCTTACTGTTGTGAAATGTAGGCCAAGTCTAAAATTAATTGATTAATGTTTGTGACCGTCAATTTATAAATTAGATCATGTCCTTTGTGGAGGAGGGCTGGTAAAATGAATTTGAGTCTGAATATAGATACTCAAATAATTTATAATTATTAAGACTCCATATGATTGAGCAATTGCGTCAATTAACGAATTTTACTAATTTTAGCTTATGATATATAGCATAGCTATGCTTGTAAAGGTTTTCTGATTTTTTGTGAAATTTTTCGAGCGGCACAATGCAACAAACTGCATTTATCGCCGTAAAATGGGTCAAAACCAGCCGTTATGGTTCCATCAAAATCACATCAAGTCTTGTCGTTGATAAAGTGACGTATCGGTGTCGAACTTATTATGCTGCTCGGGTTTTAGTTTCTGAAAGATTTCCTAGAAGGTTCATAGCCTAGAAAATTCAACAGTATAGTGCCATTCTGACGGTCCTGTAACCTAAGGTCAGATTCAGTTAAATCCGGTTTCAGGTTAGAATTACGCCAATCTGGGGCCAGAGTCTTCGCCTTTTCTATGTCGTGTGACTTCCAGATTTGGACTGAATTAATAAAAATTCCAGAATTAGAAATCACGGGTCACGGTGTCATTATGTTACGCAACATTTCCGCAACGTTGCGGCAACCTAGCTAATGACTACACATATGAATGATATTGTATTCAACATGGATGTAGTTATAGTAAGTTTAAGCAAATTCTCATTAATTTCAGTATCAAATCCCAAAAAGAATTATCACCTCCTGGATAATTTCATCTCTTCATTCTTCTATTCTTAAACTTCCACACGTATCTCGGAAGTATTTTTAAATATAAAATGTGCATTCTTACGCCTCAATTTTATTATTAATATTATTTATTTATTTATTATTATTCCATTTAGTATTCAAATTTTGTCTTATAAACGATTTATAGTAAAAAACGAGATATATTTACGCGTTTATGCCGAATTGTAATCAATTTTTTTTTGTTTTATCTTTTGAATATCATTAAATATCAAATTTAGATTTTTTTTTTCATTAAACTTTATATCATCAAAAAAGTGTCTCCTGTAATAATTATTATTAATTCATTATCATCAGTTTATCATTTAATAATATATTTTTCAAAATACATTCAATACATCTTTTGTTTTGTGTGTGTATGTGTCTGTGTGTGGATTTTTAATTTAATTTTTCATCTGACTATTACAGTGTTGCTCAACCTTATGTGCCACGGCACACCATAGTGGTAAGCCTCGACCATATTGCATACGGCTTATGGAATTTCAAAAAAGTTACAGCGTCACACTAGTGTGTCGCGACACACAGTTTGAACAACACTGGACTATCATATCATATTATCGTAATTATTATTAAAAATATTGGGATGATTACGTGGGAAGAAGTTTTTGCTTTATTTTCCCAAGAATTTTATATATTTATTAAATATTTGTTTTAACTCTAAACTACACTTAGAAAAAATTGAAATTCTTAAACATTTAATTGATGTCAAAAAATGTCAATTTTCACAATAAGCAGCTCAGTATGTCTATTTGGTACTTTTCTTCCCATCCTATTGTATCATTTTTATATTAAGAAAATGAGAGAGAGAGAATATATATAAAAAGTAATGAAATGAGGAACTGAATATTGACATGACATTTAATCCGATTTCCATTTGCCAATTATAATAATAGAAAAAAAAGAAATATATTCACGAGAGCTTTTATTCTTATTTTTGTATAGAGCAGTGGTGAGCAACATGTGTGATGCGACACACCTTGGTGGTATGTCACAATGCAGTTAGTGTCACACTAGTCTGCAGCGACACATCTTTGTGATAATCCACAACCGAAAGCACGTATGACATGCAGTTCATGTCACACTACTGTACCATGACACACCTATGACTAGTGTGTCGCGACACACCTTGATGGTAAGACACGACCGAAACCATATATGACATAAGCTTCGTGTCACACTAGTGTGTCGCAACACACCTTGGTGGTAAACCACAATAGAAACCCCATCACATGAAGCTCGTGTCACATGCAGTTCTTGTCACCCTAATGTGCCGCGACACAATTTTGATCTACGCTTCATGTAACACTACTGTGCCGTGACACACATGGTGCCAACCACTGCTATAAAACATACACACATATATATATAAAAATAAAATACTGAAACGTATGGTTGTTCTCATAAGCTTCTATAAACAAGAATAAATCACTTGACATTCATGTCTTTATTTATCGAAATAAAAGCTCTCATTTTAATTTACAACACACTTCTTACGAAAGAATTATTCGCATAGCTTGCCAAGTAGTTTGTTTTTATGTAAATTTCATTACATATGTTGAATTTTATGTGAGAATATGTTGAAATAAATCTCGTAATGGAATGGAATTTTTCTAGCAAAAAAAAAGATTTTTTTTTAAACAAAAGTTCAAGGCTGAGGCTTTACAAATAAAGCGTTGGCTGGCGATTTTAATGGAAAATTTTGCTGCCAAAATTGGATGTTCTTGATGTTCTTTTTTATGTTGAAAAATCAATTTTTTGGCTTCATTTATGCTTGCAAAAGTAAGCCCTAGAGGTTAATTCCTTTGTTGAGAGCAATTTTGTCCGTTAAAAAAGCTCGAAATTTGAATTTTTGGATCTTTGTTTACAATTTTTTTTTCACATATTTAAGATTTTAAAGCGTTTTTGCTTGTCAAATGACTGAAATTCTGTAATTTTAGACATCAAAGTTATGATATTGATGTGGCAAAAACTTGCAGAACAAGCAGAAATCACTTAAATTTGCAATTTTTTGAAAATTTCATTGTACTAAAAAAAGTCAAAAATTTTCAAATTTTGGAAAAACCGTTACAAATTCAGTGAAGTTAGCCCAAAAAGAAAATTCAATTTGCAAACCTTTTAAGGTTGAAATTCAAAATTTCTCATAAATCTGGAAAATTAAATTTCCTCAAAATTCCTTTTACTAACATTGCAGGTAAATTTAATATATCAAAAAATATCAAATTTCCGCCTTCCAAACATATCCTTTTTCCACGAAGCTTTTATCTAGAGCTTTTGTATAATTCACGATAATCGAATTTAATGCTAATTCCATATAATGCTCATAGGATATCAAAAATGTTTTAGCATGAATTGTACACTAAATATAGGAAGATATGTATGTATGTTGCGAGAATAAGCAAAAATATCAGCTAAAGTTAAATTATTCAAAAGCTTACATTTTTAATATTATACAAAGGAAACGCTTCAAAAATGCTTCCGACGTGCAAGAACGTGAAGGTGTCATGAATGAATCTTTTGGTCTAAGATAGCAAAAACGAAGCATTTGTTGATTGACGGCATTATGAATAAATCATGTGACATCCAGAAATGAGCTTTTAAAGCTTTAAAACACAAAAAATTAGCTTTCAATGTTTTGTGCACCTCGTGGAATACCTTTAGTGACATTGGACAGAAAGGTAACAATATGCCAACAACATTCTGTGTGTCCGTTTTGCAAATTTAATATCGTTCGAGCAATTTTTATTCCGAGAATTAAACTTAATGCTTTGACATCAGCAAGAATGGATGGTTGAAAAAAATATGCAAAAATCTTTATTTTTAATTCTGTTTTCTTTTTTTTTGGACGAAAAACGAGTGAAGCAAAACTTTTATGGCAGCTTTCGAATAATCCTTTCCATAACCCGAGTGATGCAAATGAAGAAGGGGACACCATGGAGTTTTCAAAGCTGTGATAAAGCTCTTTTAGCAACACCAAATGGAAGCAACCTATTTTTGGCAGACATATGGATGCCAAATAGATTTTTAGCAGCCTTACGGAAACTAAACGGATATTTGGCAGCTTTATGGACGTCAATTGGATTTTTAACAGCCTTATGAACGCCAAACGGATTTTTGGCAGCCTTTTTGACGCCAAATGGATTTTTAGCAGCCAAATGGATTGCAAACGTGTTTTTGGCAGCCTTTAGGACGTCCAATGGATTTTTTGCAGCTGTATGGTCGCTAAATTGATTTTTGTTAGCCATACGGACGCCAAATTGAATATTTTAGCAGTCTTATGGACGCCAAATGGATTTTTGGCAACCTCATGAGCGTCAAATAGATTTTTGACAGTCATATGGACTTCAAACCACGTCGGCTTCCATTTAGTGTTAAAAAAGTGCTTTAGCAAACCATTAGAAGCTCCGTGGTGGACACTTCCTCATGTGTGTCACTCGGTATAGCACGTTTCCTATTTATAGATGTTTACCATCGTCATCATCACCTGAGATAAACTTAAAGAACTTTCTTCTTTTTTTATAATGCCGATTATTTATAAATTTTTAATCCGATTCCTCTACATTTCAATCAAACTCTCTTATTGCGACCAATTCTACCAGCTGGTGGGGTTTTTCAGTTTTTTTTATTTGTATTCATTTTTTTGTTTTTTTGTAAGATTGATTTTCACATAATGATGAAGCTATATACTTTTTACTAGTATAAAAGACACCGCAATTGTCAGGTGACCTAAAAATCTTTTCCCTCTCCAAATCAGTTCCGTAATTTTTTTTTTGGGTTTGATAATGTGATTGTTTCAACTATTTTTGTTGGGAATGTGAAGTCATGCACAATAAGTCTCTACTCATGAATTTCACTTTAGCGTAAGAAATTGTTTTTTGAAGTTAAATAGATAGAAATAATAGACATCCTACGCTGTGTCATCCTTCTTATGAAATATCGATTTTGTTATAAAATAAGTCGTCATATTTCTTAAAGGAAGGATGCTCCCAGAGGAGCTTTGAATCTCTTTTCTTTGAAATCCATTCATAAAAAAATATATTTTTTTGAATAAATTATGGCTTGTGTGAAGGCATGCAGTTTTGGATTATTATGGACTTAAAAAGGGGATTTTTTAAACTTTAATAATTCTCTTTTGGGAAAATTTGTAACTCGAGTGGACAAAAATGAATTATGACTAGTTGAGGACAAGTAAGTGTCCAGTTGATGACTGATTCTAAGATATTTTGGTTCATTCGGGTTATTTCAGATCTGCGACATTTTGAAAAATGTCAGTTAGTTTCAAACTTGACAATATATGATAAGTTCTCCAGACATCAAGTTTATCACTAGACATACATAAGTTCTAGGGATTATAAGAAACATTTAGTCTGTTTTTCATCAATTCCTTCACTTTTTAGAAAGTCTAATGTTCTAAAAAACTTAAATTTCCGAAATCTTTATCGAACTTCTCAAACGAATTCTTGAATTAGTCAAGAATTAAAAGGCGTAAGTCTACGTTCTTTGTTTGTACCATGCGAGCATGCTAATTGTCTGCTGGAGTTTTAGAACTCAGATTTATGGTCGTCAAGTTTTGCTTAACGCTTGAGAGTTAAACCTATTCTCAATATTACTAAGTAATGCATTGAGAAAATTGAACTCAAATTTATTAGTTTTTATGACCAACTGGCATGTCATTAGGATTGTTTGTTCATAACTTCCAATGTTTATTATAAGAAGGTTTGTTTTGCATAATTTAATGATTTTAAGCTTTACTTATCGATTCTTAGCTTAAAAACATTAAACTTACTTTTAAAATTTCATCAAACTTGAAATAAAATCCTTAAATTAATCCAAAAACTCAAGCCACACAATGTCATTTCTATTTAAGGACTGTATGCATGAAATAACTCTTAATAAACCGTGATTCAGCTTATCAAGTTAGCATAATTTCCGTAATTTCATCAACCCGAGCGACACAGATGAAGTGACTTCTCCATTGAGCTTTTAAAAGCTTTATCAAACCTCATCAAATGGATGTTAAATGGAAGCTTCACTGAGCTACTGGATTCTTCATTTCCACCTTCATGCATTCTCATTTGTGTCGCTCGGAGTCAATTTACCAAGAATGTAAAATAAAATTTTTCGCAAAATTCACAAAAAAAATTCAACAAATTCAGTTAATTTAGCAAATTTCCTTAAAAGACATAAACGAATTAATAAAGCAGAAATTCACTTCTAAAATTAAGATTACGAATCAGCAGCATTCAAGGTTATTGAGAATAATTTATTAAAAAATCAAACCTTCATAATTACAGAACTTTTCTTCTTTCCTGCCATAAAAATAGCAATAAAATGTGCGAAAAGGAACCGATTTGTCGAGGGAAAAGTTTGTGGTAAAATGTTCATCATTATTCTTCATATAATATATTAAATATTAATAAATTTTTATTTTCTTGTCGTAATTAAATCTAAGCAATTTCTAATAGAAAAAAGTCGAATTTTTTTGTTCTTTTCTCTCACAATTTTTTGTTTTTTTGAAATTTTTTTATATATAAAAAATGTTTTTTATGAAATTTCATTTCTCCTTTAATATTAAAGCGATTAATTGGTTGGCGTAATGAAGCATTTTATAAATGTTAGCACGAAATTTTCACTAACGCCATCCAGATTAAATGAACGAATTACAATTTGTAATATAGTTTTTTTTTTTTTTTGTATTTTTTCATCATTGCATCTCACTAATGTAATCAAAAATATTTTTTTTTTTGTCATTTTTGGTTTTTAAAATACTTTTTTTTTTATTTTATTTTTTACTTTTCATTTTTTATTTATATCAAAAATAGAAAAAATGGTTAAATTTGTTGATTTCATTTACGCTACGATCATCATTCCTCATTATCATTTTTTTTTTTTTTTGTAAGATTATACTATAAATATACTTTTTTTTTTTTTTGAAAATTTCATCTTCTTGTCATCGCAATGAAGATTTTTTTTTTGAATTTTTTTTGTTGTTAAATTTTCTAAAAATTTTTTTTAAATATAGAAAGAAATTTTTTATTTTTTTTTTCATGAATATAATTCTCAATCTTATTTTTCTATGAAACTTTGTTTGACATTTAAAAAAACTTTTTTTTTTTTTTTGAATATGCTTGCAATGTTATTTTTGTGGGTAAATTTAAATCTTTTTATATGTTTTTTTTCATGTGGATATTAGCAATTTTTATGGAAGTATTTTAACATCATAGGAAGGAATGAAGGATAATTTACTTTTTTTTTGAAAGGGAATGCTTGTAGGTTTGGACAGAGTTGTTGGGAAAGTTTATCTATGAATGGGAGTGTGTTTCTATGGAAGTTTTTTAAGCTTTTTGTGAAGATTTATCGTAAGCAGATTATGAATTTTTTTTTGGAGAGTTTCTGAAGTTTTAGTGAAGTTTTCACCAAGTTTTTACGTGAAAAACTCGAGTTTTTGTATTTTTAACACTTTGCACTACCTCGACAGGGAACAGAGCTCGATGACAACTCGGTTTATTATAGAATCGAAACAACTTAAGTTGGACTTGACTTGATTTGGACTCAACTCCATATAAACTCGACTCAACTTCGATCACTTGACAGGAATATAATGGTTGATTGCATAGCCAGGTCACAATGTGTCGATGATGTTGTCCTCAAGTAGACGTAAAGGTATGAGCATTGTAAGAAGTCAGCATTGTACGAAGTCTTGTTATATCGACAACACTCTTTATCAGTGTTGTCCAAACTTATTTGTTAACTGGCTTATTTTGGAGGTAAACCAAGATCGAATCCGCATCCAGGGTAGTGTTCATGGTATTTTGGACGCACACAGTTTGGAAATCACTGCTCTTCATAATGGTTAAGAGACTGATTTATAGTGGGAATCGAACCCAAGTCTTCACAAACAAGTGACACAGATATTCACTTTGTTCTCTAACCACTAGACCAAATTGACCTTACTTCCGCACTGGCAGATTCTCCTATATATGCCTCGATGCCCCAGCTCTCCACTCTGCTCATCCACTCCAGTAGATAAAAGCTTTTCAAGTCAATTTAAAATTTAATTCATTTTTCGGTATCTAAAGGATGTTATATAGGTCAATATGGCCTCCTCCGAAGCATTCAACATCGTTCAAGGCTCAAACACTCCTCTGAAATATTTTATTATTCATTGTGCAATTTTAAAAAAATTGACAAATGAGTGTTTGAGTCTTGACATCGTTTAAATATAAAGCTATAATCCTATTATTTATGAGGACAACGGTTTAGTTCCTGTCTGTTAGTAATTTGTATTTCTTTAGCTTTGTAGAGGCAAAGCTTTGTATTCAGCTAAAACAGGAGGAAAGCAATGTTGAGATCCGATTTGGCCCAGATTCGGCAATTTACAACACGACCATGACCATGACCTTTGCTGCACAATATAATGTCCTTGACAGACGTGATGTCATCATAGTGTGAGCATGCTCGTTGTCTGCCTTGGAATTATTATTAGGACATAATGCAGAGCTCGAAATGAACATGAATGTCAACTTGAAGTCGACATTTTGATACAAACCCAGGAAATTTGTGGAATTATAGCTAAAAGAAGCCAAAATAAAGCAAAACCCCCAACAAAAAGCTCAAGCAAATTATCATCTTACTTAGATTTGCAACGACACTGACCTTGAACTTTTTAAATTTCAAGTTCAACATCCAATTTTACCTTGCAGGCAAAGAACGTTCTCTCATGTAAACAGTAAGCTGAGAGCAACAATCGAGAGCACACTGAACTATTCTATTTAAGCAAAGTAATCTCTCGAGAGCCTGTTAACATTATTTAAGACTGCACTCGACTGATAAATTCAACATAAAAAAAAAATAAAAAATTTAAAGCCCTGAAATGTATTTTAAGAAACAAAATCGGATTAAGCTTTAAGTCCCTAAAGTAGACTGCATGACTTGTTAAGATAACAAATTTTCATTCATTTTTATCAATGCAGTATGTGTGGGCATTAAAAAGAGGACCAGATATCAAGCATGCATCAAGAACTATACTTCACCAAATGATGTGGCTTGAGACATTTATCAATAAGCAACCTACGACAGAATCTTGATGATGACACAAAAGGAAATCTCAAAGAAAACACCCATCAGACTGTCTTTCCGAGCAACTCATACCATGTGGGCAGGAGAGAAATTTTATTCCTCTATTCTAGGACAGTTGTATGAACGTATTACAGCTATTGGGAGCAGAAACTCATTTTTAGTGAGTCGGTAACCCCCGGGATGGCTATTAACCCTCGGCAACCTCAAAAATGAACCCTTTTTGTGGATTGACCAATGTTACTGTATATTATTATTATTATTATTTTTTTTGTTTTTTTGTTGGATATTATGTATGTGGAAATATATATATTTTTTTAATTTAATTTATTTATTTATTTTCTTTTTTTTTGATCTATAAATTTTTACTATTTTTTTCTTCTATTTTATTTATTTAGTGACATGTCATAGAAAAATAAAATTTTTTATATTATTTTTTTTTGTTTCACAAAATTAAAAAAGAATTAAAAATTTTTATTAATTTATCTAAACAAAATTAGATTCACATAATTTAATATGTATTTTATATGTGTATATTTCTCATTCATATTATATTTTTTTTTATTAATATTATTCAATAATGCATGTAAAAAAGTGAACTCAATGTCGTCATTACCATTTTCATAATCATCATATATTATAATTAATTAATATGTAGTTTTTTTTATATCGTAAAAAAAGCTTTTTTTTATTAATATATGTATATCAAAGGATTCATTTTGCGTAACAAAAATATATTTCGTCTTCATCATTTTAATTATAATTATAATAATTGATACAAAAGTAATAAAAATAAGAATAAAAATCGTACAAAAACATCACGGATTTGTTTTTTTTTTCATCTTCTTCTTCCTTTTTTTCGTAGTGATAATTACTATATGAAATACAAGACATGAGTTTTTGGAGATATTTCAAAAGTTATTCATAACGGTTAGTTTTAGTTTAAATTTTTCTCGAAGTCGTAAAAAAGAAGCAAAAATTTTCAGCTTTTAATTTAATTTATTTTTCGTAATTTTACCGAGCTTTTCGCTTGATTCAAGTTCTTTTGAATCATTAAAAGCTTTGAATCGTTTAAAAATTATAATTATCGAATGTACAAACGTCGTTTTTATCAAAAAAGCTTGGTTGTGAAGCGAGAGAGTTTTGCATCTTTTATTTTTTTGCGTCTATTTTGAGATGCAAAATAGTTTACTTCATTTTGGGATGCAAAATTGTTTGCATCATTTTGAGATGAATTCATAATTTTGATGCAAAATCTTTCGCTTCATTTTAAAAAGAAGCGAAAAATCAATTTAAACTAAAATTTGTCCGTTGAATTTTCATCGATTCGAAATAAGTTTATTGTTTTTTTTTTATATTGAAATATTTTCAATTAAACTCATGCGTTCACGAGGAAACTATAAACTAAAGATAATTTACACATTCTAACCATCAACAATATTTTATTAATTAACGTAAAAATATACATATATTATGGAAAATTTCTATGTTTTTTTTTTCATCATAACAAAAATAAACAAATATCAAAAAAAAATAAAAATTACAAAAAAATCCTTGCGTATAAAAAAAAAATCGAAAAGACTAATAATTCATGACTATCAACGTGATTTAATTTGACTAAGATAAAGGTAAAGAAATATGTCTAATTATATATTATAAAAAAAAGAACAAAATTTCACTATGTATATATAAATATATCATGTATATCAATCAATATATCAGTGTGTTGTCCATTTTGTTATATTATTATTATTATTCCGTCTCATATGTGTTGTGTCTGTATGTATTTTTTAGTGTCTGGGGGTATAAATCCGTTATATTGAAGATCAGCATGTTTCATATTAATTAAGAATCATCTTAATTGGCGACCAAGAGATGATGCTGATAAGATGATGGATTTGTATTGTTACTATAGAATGAATTCATGCCGTCTAACAATTTGTTATCAGACTGTTGTTGTTGATTGGATGTAACTGATGTACCGATTGCACCAACATTATTAGAGCTTCCATTTGTAATTGTTGTTGACGCCTGTGGTGATGTCGCATTTAATGGTGATTGAGAATTTTGTTGTTGTTGCTGTTGTGACGGAATCTTGCAATAATTTGATTGTTGATCCATAAATGATGAACTTTTACCAGGTGTGAATAATAATGGATCATTATTGCCATTGAACTGATTATAATTACCATTACCGCTACCATTCAATCCATCAAACATGTTACGTGGACTACCAAACGATTGATACATGTTTAAGCCATTAAATCCATTTGATGGAAATACGAATGGATTTTGGTGCATGGACGAGTCATTTGTCATTTGTAATGTCATTGGATTTGGTGAGATCGATCGTGCAGGTGAGACAGAGCCAATTGCACCAAACATATTCTGATGATGATTATTCGATTGATGATGATTATAATGATTGTTATGTTGCTGCATTTGTTGACGTTGTTTAATATAGTTCGAGAATTCCGTAGGCGACATCCTGCTTTTTATCGCCAATGTTAAGACGCAGTAAAAGCATGAAGAATGGACGAGAATAAAAATAAATAAAAAAATGAAAAAATATGAAATAAAAAAATAAAGAAGAAGATATAATAAATGAGATACGAGAAGAGATTGGAAGTTGAATTAAACAAAAAGAAAAACAAATTTTCAAGAAAAATTAAGAAACTTCTTATTTATTTTTTTCATCCCTCAGCACTATAAATATGCCCAAAAATTTATTGTGTGTGGGTGTGCCAACAGACAATTTTTTATTAGGTTAGCTAGAATTTCAGCCCCAAGGAGGAATGAGGAAGGATTCGGAATACACTGTACTGAATTATGGGGGTTGACCTGACATAAATTGCACTGAATGCTTTAGAAATTGAACCGGAACTATATATAATTCCAACTCGGAATTGAAAACCCTAGTTCTATTGCATTTAATTAAGGTTTTTAATATTAATTCCAAGATGTTAGCATCACCGAGGTTATATTAAACATTTCAGTAACCCCTGTAACTCAATTTAGTTATCAGGGAATCGTTACGTCATCAAACTGGATGCAAGACATAAGGATGCCATGATGGCCTATTTTAGGGCGAGAAATGAGCTTTGCCGCATCGTGATTTTCAATAATACCTTGACCTAACAGGCAAAGAGACCGCTTTTAGGTATTTTAGTGGTCTTTTGGTATTTTTTTTTTTTTTTTTTTTTTTGTTATAAAATTTGTATCATAAAAGTATGCTCTTTGCCTGTTAGGGGTTGTATGTCTAGTTATAACTACGACCAACGTAATCTGGATGTTGTTAGTCATCCCTACACATACAATTAGCCAAATTTCAAGCTATCCACTTTTGCACCAATTATTTCAGATCCAATATCAAATTTAATCAATTAATTTGAATAATAATCCTCCAAACCAATCAACAATAGACTCCATTGTCCATCGGCACACCCCAAAATTATTTGAAAAAAAAAATGAGAAATATTAGAAAATTATTCAAGTGTAATTAACATCCTAAGGCGATATTTGTGCGCTTTTACTGTATATTATACGATGACGAAAATGATGCGACGAAAAAGTTTTTGCAGACAGCTATAAAAGCTCTTTCTTTTCTTTATGCTTCTTCTTTTCTCCTTTTATGCTTTATAAAAAAAACGAAAATTATTCTTTTCCTTTATAACATGTACAACACAATTTAGTTATAATATTGTTTTGAGCCTGGCACGAGCTTATGGCGCATATAGTACAAAGCCAAAGGAAAAAAATCGATTAATCAATTGAATGATGGGAAAGAAGGAGAAATGGTGAGGCACGGTAAATAAGGTAGGAACAATAAAAATATTCGACATACGCTTATTGTTTCATATAATTCAAGGTTACAATGTTTAAATATGAACGACTATAAATAAAAATTGAAGAAGGTCGAAAATATTTTCCTTAATTTTTTGTTATGGAAATTATTCGATGTATGATTGTTGTTGCTGGAACCGGAGCGAAAGAGGCAATTTATTTGATGAGCTAACTAAGAAGATTTTTTCAGCTTTTCCAAAATTGAATTCTTATTTTACGAAACAGATTTTCATCTTTTTTTGGATCTAGTTTTGTGTCTCATGCCTTTCACGCTCCAACTACGTAATAATTTGAATATAGGAAGATAAGATATGGAATTATCTGAACCGATAAGATTTATTTTGGGTTGTCATTACACAAAATTAACGTAGATAATGTGTTCGATTTGAAATCCTCGTTTTGTTTTGAAATTGACGTAGATATAGGCTTGAAAAAAATGTGATGTGCAATGTTCACCATTTAATTTGAGTCAACAGTTTCCATTTTTGTGAAATGCTTTACCCAAATAGAACAAATCGGTTGAGAAATTCAAAATCTGGCACCAGGCTGTCATGATTCTCACATGATATCGAATTTAAACCGAATCCGAGAATCAAGTTAGAGTCACATCAGCTTGAGGACTGAGTTTTGATCGATTAACTGATTCGTTGTGTACCAAAGAACTCGTGGAAGGAAGCTGTCTATATATTGCAGTATTGCATTTGGCATTGGCAATTGGCAGGTGAAAGCCATTGACCACAGTTGATCTGTACGTCCATCGAAGTCAGTAATCGATTAGTGCTATTCTCATTGGTTTTTCGTGCCAGATGTTTAGTATCTTGTGCAGCACATTGAAGTCACCAGAGCGTCTCGTTTACGACAAGACTAGAAACTACTCTGGCAGCCACACATCGGTTGATGTCGGCCAATTTTTACGACAAAAAATGAAATCGATTGCATCATGTCTGTTCGGGTATGTTTGACGGCTTTATGGATAAATGTAGGCAGCTTATAAAAGAGCTTTATGCCACTTCTTAGTCATGGATTCAATCAGTTTCACACCAATGGTGCAAACGAATGTCAGTTTTTTTTATCAAATCTCCGAGAAGCGCAATGCGGCAAACTTCATTTTTTTCCGTGAAAAAGAAAAAAGGTCGAAATTGCCGTCAGGGCAGCATCTTTCTTTACACCAATATGGCGGTGCATTAGTGAACATGGTGGGCAATTCGGGATCTTGAAGCCCGAGCGACACAAAGCTATGAGGAGACCTCATGAAGTCTATGCGGATTCTAAATGGCTGCCTACTATAAAATCTATATGAATTCCAAATGGCTGACACCCTTAAGCCTTGCATCGCCCTTGAAGATCCTTAACAACTCTGTTTTCAAAGTTCATTCAATAAAATTCAAATCCTTCTAAGTCTTCGAGGCATTTTGAAATATTTATTAAAATTATTCTGACGAATTCTATGTTATTTTTGGAAAAAAGGGCAAAAATAAGCAGGCATGAGACTATAGAAAATAATTTCACTTTCAAATCCACATCAAAAAATATTCTTTTAATACTTGCTACTGTATTCGTTCAAGTCATTCTAAAGTGATTGATTAGCAGACGCATGTCAATTGTTACGAGAAGCCATACGATCGACGACAATTGATTGTGATTTCATTTTAACGTCATGTAAATTAGACTAATTCAATGTGACAATAATATATATATATTTTGCTTTGTGTTGTTCCTTTTTTGTAGCAAAACATCGATTAGTGGTACACAAAAAGTCGTACCTTGACAGAAAAAAACAAGGTATATGTCTACTGACGATGTAATATTAGACATAGATAGTGTCAGTACATGACGTATTTTTTTTTCGTGCTATACGCCATGTGACAGTATATAATTCATATTTTTTTTACGCTACTATATCTCGTCGTAGCACTCTTGTTATGTCTCCGTTTACATTGCCATTACCTATATCTCTTCGTTTTTTTTTTAACCGTCTTCTTGTTCCATATAATGCGTATTTCACATTAACGCGCAATATTATGTAGTATAGTAGTGTAATATTTAGTGTGTGCGAAGTCTATCTACTCTTATCTTATCACACCAATCATACATAACATTATCTTTAAACTGAACTAATTTTTTGTCACTTCTGTTCTTCTTTAAGCTTGTTTTTTGGATGAAATGGTGACTTTACACACACTTTGTTTGGTATTTGAGTAATATGGAGGCCATTCACTTCCTAAATTAGGAGGTTTTGAATTTAAGGATGTCCAGAAAGGAAAGAAGGGGTTTGAACCGAATCAACCATCCCAGGATACGTCCCTGATCAACGGTTAAATGGAATTGCCCAATTTTTCATGTTTTTAATCAAACAAGGTTTTGTGCATTAAGAACAATTGCTAGCAGGAAAACAGCATGGTCTCAAGAACAGAGCAAATTGACAGCACACAGTCGAACATGCTTAACTAACATATTTTAGGAGATCAAGCTCTTGAAAGCGTGATTTTGGACTGTTAGTGAATTTAGAGCAATTAGTTTACCGTTCCTATTTACCGCAAGTTACTATCATTAATTGAGGACATTTGATGAATGCAAATGCACACAAAGATTAAGGTTTAACTCAATGTTGACCAAACTGTGTGTCGCAGCACACTAGTGTTCCTACAACCCTTTTTGAAAATGTCATAAATTGTATGCCCTGTGCTGTTTCCTGGTTTCTTTCGAGGCCTAGCACCAAGATTATCATGGCAAGATTGGTCAACACTGGTTTAACTGATCAACATCGATACAAATCTAATTGATCAGTTCCGCATACTTGATGAAAACCCTAATTTCACTTATTATAAATACGATTTGAACTTCAATTTAAATTTACGACTAACTATTTTAAGCTTTGTGTCTGCAACTTTGTAACATTTTATTTGTAAACAATATCTAGTATAAACAAGGCATATCCTGAATTAATTGCCTCAAAATCAATCATTTTAAACAATTTTATACTTAGTCGATCAAGTCATCACCATCAGTATAATATACAGAAAGAGATCGTGCCGTATTCCAAAGAACTCATTGAAAGAAGCTGTCAATAGAGATAGTGTCACACTTGGAGTTGGTAATTGGCAAGCGGTAGCCACCGACCTTCAAGCGCCGACCGAGGAAGGCCATCGATCACACTTGATCTGTACGGCCAGCGAAGTAAGTAATACACAGAAAAGCGCTCAAATCACCTTGATGCAATAACTTCCGAACCATTTCTCAATCGTAGTGACATAAAATGTATAAAACAACTTTTTTGAGAATTGGGAGAAAGAACTAACAATGTTGGGAAATAAATTTTGTCGTGTCATATGCTAGGTGAATGCTATCAAAAAGCTCCCCCAAAAAAAAACAAAAAAACAGAAGAAAGGAAAAAAATCCATAAATTACATTCACACACATACCTGTTGGTGCGTTTCGAATTATTCTTCAATTTTGTGCTGCCGAATTTCGTTTGTGCAAATGTCGCAGTCGTAAATAGAACTGGCTCTTGTGTACGTCCAAGGAATGTTGCTGATGTTGATGATGTTGTTGTTGTTGTCGATCCATTATTGCCCGATGGACTATTATTCTTATACATTGGACTTATCGATGATGTTGGCGATGAGTCATTTGGTGAGCCTTTTGGACTCAATGTTAAACCATTCAATGATGAGTTTAATATCTCTATTGGACGAAAGCATTGGGCTTCTGGATTGAATGTTGATGTTACTTCACGATCCGCATTATTATCGTCAGGCGAATCATGTTTTTGTTCGGAGTAAAGGATCTATAAAGAGTATGAATGTGTGAATGAGCGAGATAGGAAGCAGAAAAAAGTTCAAGGTTATCAATTGCATCATCATCATCATTATTTAGAGATGTATGTACGTGTGCAATGGATAAGTGGGATGTGGGTGGGTAGAACTACTTACTTTGACCGCTCCCTTTTCACCGATACGATATGATACTTCGCCTGGATCGACCCATACGGATAATTCGGCTGGTAAATTCTCTAAAATATCACCAATTGGGACGCCACTTTCGCGGGCTGCAATTTCTAGCACAATATCAATCGGTTCACCTGTTTTGAGGCATCGGAATGCTGAGCCCTGGAGAAATGGAAGTAAAAAAAATATACAGCATTAGTGATAAGAAGGTATATAAAGGCAAACAGCAGCAAAAAAATAAAAGGAGGAAAAGTTAAGGAAGATGAAGCATAAAAACCCATTAAATGTGAGCCATGATCATAAATCATAAATCTTATTCCTCTCTCTGTCTCTCTCTCTCTGTCTTTCCTCATACTCTCCATTTTTCTCTATGTCTTTTTATTCATTCTCATTTCATATACATATATAGCCATAGATATAAACACTCTTTTCCTTTTTTTTCTGGTATTAATGCCAGAACGCTATTTGCTCATAAAACTCTCACTTGCCTGGGGAATATATAGCATAAGCCATTAAATGTGCCGCTCTTTCTTCTTACAAAAATGTGACAATTTTCTTATTGTTGTTACCATATTTTTTTATCACATGAAATTGTAAATGTGATGAGAGCTAAAAGCCCATCCTCATTCTTACTTATGACTATGAGCGACCATTATGATGTACTTCATTGTCATATAACACATACACGAATTATTATGTATAATTTTGCATTTTTACAAGGAAGTGTGCACAAAAAAATAAAGGAACAACGAAATTCTTTTTTTTTGCCTTCATTTTCAGTGCCTCTAATGACGTCAGAACTGAAAAAGTTTTTGCATAAAATGTAAAGAAGAATTCACACATAAAAAAAAAGTTTTTGTTCGTTCTCTTAATTAAAATAAAATTTTATACACCATAGATATTATTTTTATATTCACACACCGTATTCGGAATTGGAAAAAGGCAGCTTTTATGCATTTTATGGGAACTTGGGCGTAATGGTAGGTCATATTCTATTGCAGAAAAATTATCCTTGGAATTTACATCATAATCACAAAATAGACTTGAAAATGGTTTAGTGAATGTTTGGAATCTACGTAATGCTTAAAATACCATTTGTAAATCTCATCTAGGAGGACATGCTGTATCTTGGAAAGGAAATCTTGACGATATTTGACGATATTGTGACTAAATTATAGACAAGTTTTTATTTCTATTTGCGATATCATGTCGACGTACTTCAGCCACACCCTCCCACAACGCAACCCTACCGTAACATGAACCACAATTTGCATCCCCTCACCCCCTTTACTCCTTAGCGTTACATAATTTAAGCCTTGAGGCTTCGCTGAGAAAATAGTGAAATTCACTTTCTGTAAGCAAGCAAGAAAGCAAACAAGCTAGTATACACAATAACATATTAACCAGACATCGTAGACACTTCAAGTTTTTCGTATTCAATCAGTACCATTCTATTGAAGACCAGATTCTCGTCTAGAAAAGACTACAATAAGAAGACTAGTTACAAACTTGAAATTTGTTCAACTTGCCATTATGACATTTGCAATTATGACATTTGTGCAACTTGTCTTATAAGGCAAATGTACATTATAAGGCAAGCTGCACAAATGTCAAGTTTGTTATTAGATATAAGGTCGAATAGTCAGGGCCTGTTCTACTCGAGCTTAGATTTTGGGTATGGTTAGCTCAGCTTTCACTTGTAAAATACCGTAACTAGATGTCAAACACAGCTTAGCTAATCCATCTAGCTTAAAATCCTCAAATATTCCAATTAAGGCTTGACCAAAGATCGACTAAGGCTTGACATATCCACAAGGATGGTGTGAATGGTTTGGTGTGAATATATCCACATCACTTTTCTACCCAATATACTAGTTTTTTTCTGTACATTTAATGACTTTGTAGATAATATCTTTTCGTCAGCTCCCCTACACTTTTGTTTCCTTTTCTATTATGTTTGTATCTCTAGTAACACTCTTAATCTTTTATAACACTAGAGGGGGGTTTTCATCATTAAATCTCAAGTGAGATTCTGAGAATTTTTATTGGATTCTTGCGGTGAGAATTTTCGAATATGTTACGCGCTTTTGATGACATTGCCTGAAGGATGATTTGGTGAAAAATGTGTCCTGATAGGAAAGCATAATGGAAAAAAAATTTCTTTTTGTGTGTTTGTTGTTTTAAACTTTTTTGTCCAAAGATTGCTCCATTTACTTCATTCATGATTTTTAGGCATGAATACTCGCTTTTATCAAGTTTTGATGGGAAAATGCTTTTCGACTTTAATATTGGGGATGGAAGAAAAAAACGTTGTTATTTTACAAGATTTATTGCTCATGAGTTATACATTATGCAGTGAAGAGATTTTGAAATTTTGATTGGCATAATATTAGAATTTCAAACTGGATTTTTTTTACATCGTTGTATGGAAATTTAAGGAAATGCGGTGTTGGAATGGAAGGAGCATGTGTCTTAAGCTGATATGTTTGTTGGAATTTAAGTTTCAGGAGTTTAAAAGCTAGTAGATATAAGATTTGAGTATTCACATGGGATTTCAGACATAAGGAAAGGTAAGTTGTCAGTTTTTTAACAAATTCTTGTGAATTTGTATATTATAGAGTATGGATATGTTCCATTAGTTTCGTGACATTGAAATAATGGCCAATATTATATTTATAAAGCTTAAAATAACGTTTAAATACTGAAATTATTGATTTTTTGTTTTATAAACAAAAACACGTGATTTTCAAGTTCAAATTTTGAACTTCCATTTGAAAATTGGGGACAATTTAAAATCCAAAAAACGGTTAAATGACAAAATCCTTTAACATACACAAATTAAT
Organism: Chironomus tepperi; assembly: GCF_022539635.2. Taxonomy (NCBI): domain Eukaryota; kingdom Metazoa; phylum Arthropoda; class Insecta; order Diptera; family Chironomidae; genus Chironomus; species Chironomus tepperi. The sequence goes on from NW_027226215.1 coordinate 751,468, forward strand.
AGACTGAATGCCTTATTTACTCTATTTGTTGATTCCTTGCAATCTTATCTATGAATTATTCACTGTAACTGGGAATGACTAGAATTTTACTGGATTTCGAATGTAAGAACTAAGAATAGTATTAATGACATTCCCCTAAATTTGATGATCCTATATCCCATAATTCATCAAAATACGAAATAAACCCAATAATTTAGATAAACTATCAAATTTTTATATTCGATACTAAATTTAAAAGAACCTTTCAACTATAAACGAATGACTCTATACCAATTTATATTCATTAAATTCCAATAAAGCTCAAAAACATTTTCAAAAATAGCTTTAAATGAACCTTAGTACACATAATTTAATGAAAAGTTGAATAAATGTACTAATAGAATGTTTATTTCATTCATGTCCCTTTCAAAATTGAATATATCTAAGCAACAACATTTCACTTTGATGTTCGTAAGACGAAAATAGGCCAATCACATAAAAAGAAATATATTAAATTTTCTTGAAGGAGTCATAAAAATTCATTGACATTTCCTTTCCTATTCTCATGCCTTGGTTACCTCAATTTGATGCAGTGTTGTCCAAACTGCGTGCTGTTGCAAACAGGGGTGTCGCTGAGTTGTCGAAAAATGTAAGGAACCGAATATTTTGTACGGTTTCGGTCGACGCATATCACCAATGAGCAGTGTACATTGTATGGTTTTGGTCGACGCATACTACCAATGAACCGTTTACTTAGTACGGTTTTGATCGACGCATACCACCAAGGTGTCCCGTGGCGCAACAAAGCTTGAGAAACACTGTATTAAAGTGAAAATTACGAATAATATTAGATTCCCCTCTAAATACAACATTTCATCTTATCTCTCGCAGTAGTATGTTGTAAAAAGCTCATCCATAAAAAAAATGTGAAAGTTTCAGTTCTTTCTCTCTTCCTTCATTGATTTTTCTTGATAATAAAAATGTTCTTTTGATGAGGCTCATTTCTCATTCACATTGAATTTTATTTCTAGACTGATGGCTGCCTAGTGGTGGCTATTTAATACAATTTTATATATTATCATAATAATTATGAGAATCATTAAATTCCAAAGCACTTTTTTCCTGCATATATAGACACACATAGCAAAAGCGACGACGAATAATGAAGAAGGAAGTTCCATCAATACTGATGAGATTTTCTTTTTTTCGCTGCATAAATTTTACGACAGTAAAAAAGGAAAGAAAATTTTTCAAGGGCAACGCCACACTAATTTCCATTCAAATGTTTGTATACATACTTCTGCGTGGTGCTATAATCCATTCTATATTTGACAGACACACGAAAAAAATGTTTACAAATATATATTTACTATTCCATAACTCTTTGAAGCAATTGTGACTCACTCACGTATACGGTATATAATAAAGGAATCAAAGTGAACGGAAAGGCTTGAATGGAATATCAACAACATAGCAAAGAAAAGGAAAAGAAAAAAAAATCTATTTATAGAAGTAAAATTATGAGCTGATTTTCTATACCACTATTGTGTAGTGTACGTTCCACTGCTTAATCGTCTTATGACAATCACTTAGCTGTTCCGTGCTTTTGCTTCTCCCTATTCTAACCTTTCGCATTTCTCTTTTTTTTTATTGCGCATAATTTTATATTCAACAGAGCGATTCACATTCATTTTGGTACATTACGAGGAGTGTAGCATCTGGGAGCAACATGGTTGGAACATTTGGTACTGAATGTTATTGGACAGTCGTGTTTGATGGGATCATTGAAAGGGGAATTGAGAGTTCTAACAGTTCGTTGGATTCACGTTCATTGTGCAAACTGTGTGGTGCATTGGGCAACCTATGTACTGCTTTGAGTGACCTATTTGCGTGCTGCATTGGGTCTGCTGTATGCTGCAAGGGGTTTTCTAGTTAGACATAGCTTACACCCAACCCTTTTGTACATCAATCTATACAAAATCGCTTCTGTCATTAAATCACTCATAATCTTTATAACTTGAGCTTTTAAATCAATACAGTACAACGACTACGATGATGATGGGGGTAATGGATGATGGTGATGACTATAATAAAAACAGTTTTTTTTTTTGCAACTTATTATTTTCTAATTTTTGACGCAAAATGAAAATGTAGTAATGAAAAATTTGCTGGATGAGGAAAATGGAAAGGAAGTATTTGACATCGTGATACATTAACCACAAAATCATTAAGAAACGAGTAGGAAAATTTTTATTGAGTGGGTTTGTAAGGACTTGAGGGCATTTTATTTTCTTCTAAAAGGTTAATTAAGAAGGATGAAAGTTTTCTTTAAATTGAATTTCTTGTGTATATATACAGGAACTTTTATTTGAAAACAACAGAATATAATTGAAATTATCGTAATTGGAATCGGAATAATTAATGGAGTTTAAAGAAGTTCTTGAATGAAAGCAATTAAGTTATAATTAGATGTTGACTAGGAAAGCTATTTACATTCTTAGAAATATATTTATAAAATGGTAGCAGAGATGTGAAAGCTTTCGTAGGGGATGAAGTCGTAGATGAGGATGGTTTGGTTAGTTACGGATCTGACTATCTTGTGGTGACTTCTTCGTACAGGATGAATGTGGTAATAATCGATTGAAACCCATGCAAGACTGATTGTGGGTTGACCGATTGTTGGGTGACAATATACGAGGCGATTTGATTAGACTTTTCGAGTACCATAACTCATAGCTCCGGATTTTGGAGGTCAACCCCAGCTATGAGCTACGTTCCTGTTAAGGACTACGATCCTGTTAAGGGTTGCGTCCCTGCTAAGGATTACGTCCCTACTAAGGGTTGCGTCCCTGCTAAGGGTTACGTCCCTACTAAGGGTTGCGTCCCTGCTAAGGGTTACGTCCTGGCAAAAGACTACGTCCCTACTAAGGACTACGTGCTAAAGTAGTATCAAGTGACATCGAGCACACGCTTGACATTCGATCCACTTCAACGTCAGATGCCATTTTACCCAACTCCTATCCATCCTTGACTGCGTCCCTATCTATCAAAAGCCACAAATAACAAAAAGTTCAATGAAAAAATATTTGAGGTCCTCAAATCAATTTGAACCAAAAAATGTGATGTAACAACAAGAGAAAAAATTTTCCATTCAATGACTTCCGATAATTCTTTTGAACATTCTTGCACATTAAGGACACGAAAAAAAGAATTTTTTCAATAAATTTGTGGTGTCGAAGACGACCGCTGACATTTCTTTGAACAAGAATAATGGTTGTTCTTCATGTTATTTGATGTATATCCCCCCTTTTTTTTCTTATATGTATCACAAAAACATGGATGAAAAAAGAAGACCAAAAAAACATTCATCATTCCAATGGTCAGTCAAAGTGGTTATCTTATCAAACATTCTAACCACAAAAACGTCAATAAAAATCAACCAGACCAAATCAGGGACTGGCAAAATGAGTAAATGAATTGTAAGAGAAAATGTAAAAAGAAAATATAATAATAAGAAAAACTTTTGCCCTTGAATTATACGTCCTATAGTATTTTCCGTCTTCTTCTTTTCTATCCGTTTCGCCCCATTCGTATAGCAAATGAAAAATATCGCGCGAATAGCGAATTCAATTTATTTTCTTGCTATTCATTCATTTTCACTATGTTTGTAGTCATTGCGGCATGAAAAACGAATAGAATATTTATGTTTGCATTAAGTGGATTAAGCGCATTCGCTATAGGAGCCATAAAATGGGATGAAATATTGAGATGATTAGAGAATTGGAGTCAAATTGTCGTTTATAAATTGAATCGAAATTACATTTCGAAATTAGTCGAAATTACATTTCGAACTTATTCGAAATTACATTTCAAACTTATTCAAAATTAGATTTCAAACTTATTCGAAATTACAATCTAAACTTATTCGAAATTACATTTCAAATTTATTCGAAATTAAATCTCGAACTTATTCGAAATTACTTGAAATAACATTTCAAACTTGTAAACAAACCATTTTCGAAAATTCGAAATCACCTTTTGTTTTGGTCAACAATCAATTTTCTAACCCATCGATAAGCTTACATCCAAACAGATTGACATTCACACGATCAATGATCAAATTGAGGACAAAAGCCACCTTTTTCTCAGAAGATATGGACAAGAAAGAAAACATTAAGGCCTTCGCGTAGTACAAATATTGCTTTGGAAATAAGTCAAGAAGAAGAAGTTACGTCTTGACATGAAGGGATGGACAAAAGGCATTATTGATGATGAAGAAGAAGAAGTTCGACGTGTATCGATTATTGATTACATTTAATGCCTTTTTCTCTAGAAAAAAATTGTTTACTCATTCCGCTCATTCTTTGATCTCATCCAGCGTAAATCGCCTGGATTGAAAAATTAATTAACGAAATGACATCGAAAGATTTAATTATAATTTTTTTCTTTAGCATCGCCTTTTTATTCAAAAAGCTATTATATCATGAAGCTTCTATTGTTTAGCAAGTAAATGAATAGGAGAATAAAAAATTGTAAAGACTTTCTTTTGTGGTTTATTATATTATTGTAATTAATAGAAAATTGCTTAATTTAGACACTGCGAAATGGTTCGCGCCAAGAACGGTAATCAGCGTAGAGAACGGTAATCACACAAAAAAAAGTGTCCGGATGAAGAAGAAGTGATTTAAAAGTTTGGCTTTATTGGCGACTAAAGACGCATTTAACTATCTACAAAATTACTTTGGCAAGTTCATTTGATATTGATAACGTAATCATCAGAGTAACGAGATTGTGGAGGCTGTACGAAACTTTTTCCTACCCTGTCAGGCATAGAGCATGCTCACATGGTACTTTAATGCCATTACGGTAGCATGCTCTTTGTATGTTAGGGTAGCAATTGCGAAAAGCTGTCAAATCTAAGCATTAAAGATTTACAAGTTATTGCTTAGATACACACAGTATCTTCTTATGCCAAAGGTTAAATAAAATCATGTATAGGTGTGGGCAGACAGATTAAGCAGCAAAATATTAAAGAGAATCTTGTTTAAATCTTGTCATATTTAAAATAGACTATATGTAACTGAGGAACTAAATTCTGGAGGAAATGTTACCTTTTGAAACCTTAAAGCTAGAGATTATGAGCTCTGATTTTTTTTTGTATCTATAGTGAAGCAAAAGGTGCTTATGTGTCTATGGAAATTGCTGTAATGGATCGTGAAAAAAACGAACAAGTTTTTTGTGAAATTATTTTGAATAAATTAGAGTGAAATTTTGCGGAAGAAAAGGTGTGGATGATATACTTTAAGGGGTGTTTGTAAATAATGTCCTAGGAAATGTTAAAGGGTCGATTTCTCGGGTGGAGATACTGTGTGGTATAAAGGTATACTATTGGTACGGTATTTGTCATACTAGTATAGTATGGCAATGTTCCTTTACCGTACCACCTTCGGAGAAATAGACCTATGAACCAAAATAGCGAAAGTCGGTTAATTGATCCAAAATCCGGAACTGTTCCAAGGTTATATTGGTCTGGTAACGAATCCGGTATCAACTCAGTGTCACGTTGGCGTGGTATCAGATTTTTGATCGATTAACCAATTTGTGCTATTCGTAGAAGCTTTCCTTCATCTCACAGCCACGTCTTCGACTTAACAACCATTTCTTCTTTAGCTGCAAATCCAAAACATCTGACCCAATTCAATAAGTTTCCCATAAATTATCATAAAAATTGATACAAAAAAAAAAAATTATTTAAGAATAAAAATAAACGAATCCATTCGTAAAAACCTTTTTTGGTTGATCAATCATATAATCCCCTCGTTAGGAAAGGCCAAAAAACGTATAATTTACAATTTAAGATACAAATATTTCACTTTTTTCGATATCTTCGACCATTATGAATGGACATACGATAAGATAAGGACATTTTTCTTCTTCTAATCTTCTTATGTTTATAAATAAAGTCTAAAATTTCAATCTTATTTTCCTAGAATTCATTCAAAATGTAATTTAAGACGCTAAACTTTATTTCCTTTAAAAAATAAGTCAATCAAAAAAATAAATTTGCTGCCACGCGAAAAGTCATGTTGAACTTTGAGAGACGAAGATGTTGTCAGGTAAGGGATTTAAGAAAAGAACATGTATTTTGCGTTTGAATAGCCTGTGAAAATATCTGTAAACCCAGATTTATGTTTGCACGTGTTGTAAAATGTTCGAATAGATTACGATCATCTGAAGGTAATCAATCGATTTACATTTATGGGTTTTTGTTATGTTTTTGAGGAATTGAATGTGATTTTTGAGTGAATTTATGTTAATGTCAGATAGAATTAGGATTTAACTATTTAAGAGTCAATCACAAATTATATTTGATTTAACGGTCATTAGAGATTTGAATAATATTTATTGTACATAGTTGAAAACCCCTTTTTGAACTAAAGTCCAGTCTGCTTTTGAACTTCAAAGAATAAACATTGAATTCCATGAATTTATTATAAAAATATCAATTTAAAGGATATTAGGACTCATTCCTTTTTAAATCCTACACGTCATTTGTAAATTAAACTTCACAAAACATATACAAACGAAAAGAATTGAATTTTAAATGAATTGTTTAATATTATTACAATAGAATGTTAATTCAACAGATTCTGTCATCAAAAACCCACGTTTAATCACAAACAGAACTTGAAAGCATGTTCAGTCAACATTTCAATTAATGTCAAATTCATTATCATTAACATTATTTGAATATAAAAAGCACAATCAAGAGTACAAATAAATGGAAAAATTGAAAAATTATTGGTTTGTATCATTAACATATATGGACATGATTAAGCATAATACAGCATATTATTTCATCAAAATTTGTTCCATTTATAAACCAAAGTCAAAAAAAATTCTAAACTTGTTTGTGTATCAATGGAAAAAAAATTTGGACTCATTAATAATTTAGCCTTCCTTGAAAAAAAAATATTCACCGTCAACATAAAAATAGAACCAAAAAGAATTTCTCTACGTTGTCCGACATTGAATTTTTCTACTTTTGCCTAGGTTATTTTATTTTTTTTTTTATTACATTTTTGTGTCAAATCAATGTTATCCAATTAATTTTAATCATGCTATTAGCATTTTAACCGCATGAATTGTTATTGGTTGGATAGAACACCCTCAATGAAATGGTTAAGCATTTACAAATAATTCTTCATACGTGTATATTGCCATATATACCAAAACAAACATGAGAACATTGAAAATAGATTCGAAGAAGAAGAGGAAGTTGAATAAAAATGTTAACAGATTGTCGCTGTGGGGATCATTAAAGCGCATTTATAGCAATTGGAATCGATGATATGAATCATCAAAACAAGATTAAAGGGAAATTAATTTTTAACGGTTTTTTAAGATTTAAACTTTTGAGTCGAGGGATTTTGAACTTCAAAAATACTTAGCGCATTATTAAATAACATGGTTTGTAACATGATTACTTTTTTAACGGTTTTTTTGGATTAAAACTTTTGAGTCGAGGGATTTGGAGTTTCTAAGGTGTTTAGCGCATTATTAAATAACACAGTTTGAAAATCGATAAAAACTCATAAACCTGACATCGTAGAGAGCTCAAATAAGCTTTGTTAGATCAATTTTATTGAGTTGTTGACACAGCAAATAAATAAACAGAATGAAAACATTCATAAATGCGAGAATCAATAGTTTTAGTTTGCATTCTTATATTATATGTAAACAAACGTGAAGTTAGCTATGAATTTGTTTCTTTCTTTCTTAAATTCAAAAAAACCGTTAAAATTGTAATTTGATTTGCTTTTTATTCTGCCTTTAATTTATTTAAATCAAATTTTCACGATCAAATGAACAAAATTATTCATCCACAAGGACAAAATGGATGAGTAAGCAATTTCTGAATCCGTACAAAAAAAGTTCCATATTATAAAGAATTGAACGAGAAAGAAAGAAAAGCTCAATTTCAATTTGATTGATTATCTACGTTGAAGAAGGCGGTAGCAATTTGAGATGGCAGTAGCAACAAAAAAAAAAGGAATCCAAAGATGTTTTTTTCTTTACAAGAGGGTTAAATAGATGAAATATTATTCAAAAGTATGGATGAACTTGATTACGTTCGATTTGTCTACAACTGTACATATGTACATATTGATGCTCATCACCCACACACAACTTTCTCCATTTTGCAATACAGCAACTTTTTTTTATATTTATTTCTATTCCATCATCAACATTATAGCACATGCACCAATTTTTTTTAGGAACCCCTAACCTTGAACTGAACGACAATCTGTCACTCAGCTGAAAAATTAATCGAGTCATTTTTTTCCATCCTATATCTTGTTTTTTTGTTGCTGTTGTTGTACTCGTTTCCACATTTTGGCTTTGAATGCAGGGCATTCTGAAAAATGGGGGAAAGAAGCAAGCAAGCAAGCAAAAAAAAGAGAGAATTTAAACCTTTTACAATTTTTTGTTGTATTCCAGTGGTGGACAACCTTATATTTTTCGAGGTTAGCCCTTGACTATAACCGTATACGGCAAACGGTTTATAGCAATTCCAAAAAGTGCGATGTGTCACACTAGTGCGACGTAACACACTGGTGTGCCGTGACACACTAACGCGGCGAGACACAATAGTGCGTCGTGCACCAGTGCGCTGTGACACACAAGTGCGCCATGACATACTAGTGTGCCGTGACATACTAGTGCCCCGTAACACACTAGTACGCCGCGACACACTAGTGTACCGTGACACAGTTGTCCGTAGTACATCGCATCACAAAGGTTGCCCACAACTGTTGTATTCAGTTTCCATTGCCGCTATGCTCATTATTGATTTTAAGACAGAAAAGGAAACAGCAACAACAACAAAAAAAAAAAGGATCACGAGCGTATAACCAATGCACGAAATGGAATTGATAGAAAAAAACTATATGCTTTGAATGTTTACATACTGAAATAGAAATCTATAGCTTTTCAACTTCTAAATGTGTCTGGAGATTCATAACAAGAGAGAAGAAATTAACATCAGTAGGTCGCATACACGCATGCTGTGGTTAAACATCACATCCTATCGATTAACAAAACATTTTATCAACTATAATAAAATTTGATGTTTCGATTATGTGCCCTCGTTATGGTACTATAGCTTCATTTTTTTGTGCCTACAATATTCAGATTTTGAAATATTCTTTATTTCTACATCCCCACCCTTATTTCTTATTTGGGTAGGGGTTCATGCCGAAAGATTCTCTTTTTTTTTGTTGTTGGGTGTAAGAAAATTTGTAACAAAAAATTTATTTTAGGCTTATTGAGCGAAAATCCTTTAGAATAATATTTGCATACAATGATTGATGATTGAACGATTATTTTGGATATATTATGAATAATAGATGTGTGGTATATATAAAATTAGGTCAATTTTTTATTATCATATATGCGCTATGATGAGTTTTTTTTCAATGTTAATGGAGTTTTGGATGTGGACTATTAAATTCATGTTGATGGGGAATTTCACGCTAATTAATAAAAATTTGTTTGTTTATTTGTGAAAATATTTAGTCGATTTTGGGTTTTAGAAATGTATGAAATTTGTTATGGGAATTAAGAGGTGTGAAATTGAAGAAGTATTGTAGGAATTTAGGTCTAAATCAGTCTAAAAATGTTCAAAATACTTTGAAACCAACGATTCTAGAGCATTAATCCGTTAAAAAAGCTTTCAAAAAAGTTCAAAATTCAAAAGTTCAAATCTTTGTTTACTTTCTGAATTTTAATTTGTTTTTCAAAATTTAGCCTTTGTGGACATAATTGCTTGTCAAATTATCGATCTTTTGTTAGTATATAGCTCAAAGTTATGTATTAAATATGTTACAGGCTTGTAAAATGTCCAAAAAGTATTTAAATTTGCAATTTTCTAAAATTTTGGGTGTATTAAAATGTGGTCAATGATTAATGTACTAAAATATGAATTAAAATGTTCTAAAATAAGGAAAACCGTTAAAATTTCAAAGCAGAGCTCGAAGTCGATTCAAATTTTATATCGAGTAGAGTCAACTTGACTCAACTTTCCCATACAAAATCTGAATTAACTTCCAGCTCTGCTTCAGAATTATTAGCATTCAAAAGCCCCACATTTCCAATTGAACCTACATCTGTTGGCAATAAAGTCATTAATAAAATTATTTTCACTACCAATTTGCAATAAATTGATATAAAAGTCAGCTGCAATCCACGTTTTACGAAATTAATGAATGCAATAGCTATGCATTCCAGAGAATTTTTAAACTCATTAAATAATCGTTAAAAGTTATGACTTGTTAATTCATTTAATCGTGAAATTTACAAAATATTTTTTTTTGGATTTCGTGCAGGTGCAAAAGACTTTAGCATTTATGCAATATTAGTGACTTCTTTTGTATATAATATAATACATAAAAATGGGAAAAAGCTCACGGATTTGCTTTTATTCATATATTTTTACGATTAATTCAGTAATTGCAGAAAGTGAACAAAATTTTAAAAAACTTTTAAGATTTCAAGCCAAAAAATTGTTTTGAAAAAAAGTTTTGATATTCATGAATAAAGTCATGAAAATGCCATAAAAATTCATCAACTTCCGTACTCATGTAGGAGTTCGCGTGAACTTTTTTTTTTTTTGATTAAATTTCATGACTTTTGCATTCATATGAGTCTTATCAAAAGCACAGAGTGTGCCAAGTTTTAAGTTTCATTTCCTAGATTGCAAAATTAATTCATATTTGAAATTGAAACTTTATAAGATTTCAGTACTAAAGACTAATTCAGCATCAATTACAGACATTACGGATTCAATGAATCCATCATCATCCAATTTCATTAGCAGACCAAGAATCGCTGACCGATGACACATGATTTTCATGCACATTCGTTTATTCTTTAATTCAATTTAAAAAACGTGTATCACGTGTGGCATTTTTCAACAAAATGTTCATGGATTTCATGAAAAAAGTTGTATACACTCATAAATGGATTTCAAAGTGGTCGAAAAATTTGAAAAAATGTATATAAAAATGTGCAAACAAAGTTCAAGGACTTTTTCGTGAAGCTTACATTGGCAAGGTTCAAGGTAGAATATTTTGATTTTGTTGAAAATTAGTACAAAATATGCTTTTAGTTTTAGAAATTTTTCCTATTTTAGAACATATTTTAATACATTAACAATTGATCATATTTTAGCACATTTAAAAATTTAGAAAATTGCAATTTAAGTACTTTTTAGACATTGTACAAGCTTATAACATGTTTAATACATAACTTTGAGCTTTATACTAACAAAAGATCGATAATATGACAAGCAATTATGTCCACAAAGGCTAAATTTTGAAAAACAAATGAAAATTCAAAAAATAAACAAAGATTTGATTTTTGAATTTTGAGCATTTTTGAAAGGTTTTTTAACGAATAAACTTGTTCTAAAATTGTAAGATTTTAAGTATTTTGATCACAATCTGACCTAAATTTCTACACTTCGATTTCACACCTGTTATTCTTTACTCTAAATTACATTCCTCCATTCCCAAGCTTCAAAGTTGTTACAAAACATAAAATAATCATTAAATCCCCGAATATCTCCCAAACCCATAGCAAAATCCATTTAAAAAAGCATCATTTGGAACCTCTACTAATAATATCTGTTATTTTTTTGGTGATTTTATTTTTATTATTGTCGTTATTATTGCCATTATAATATTTGTTGTTGTTGCTTATCATTGCAGCATAAAAATTGTAAAAAGCAAATTTCACACATGAGACTATTTTTCAGTTTCTGTGTCCTTTTGTGTTATTCAATCTCTAATGTCTCAATGCTATATCTAAGAGGAAGACCAAAGTGATTTTTGAATAAAATAAAATAAAAAAACTTTTTTTTAGTCATTTTTGGCCTTGTTGGATACGATAGAAAATGGCTGTATAATGATGACACAAAATATATAAAAAAAAACTTCACATACTTATGATGATAAAAAAAAGGAATTGAATGAAGAATTGAAAGTAGAATAAAAGAGATATCATAATAATACAGGCTTATAACCATCCCCATACTCGACAAGAGACAAAACGAAGAAGAGAATAATAGAGATGAAAAAGAGTAAGTGAGTTAGAGAGACTGAATATAAAGCATATAAAAAAAAATGAAATCTGAAGAGCTCTCATCTCGACTTCTTCATATATGAAGCTTAAATGGAAATGAAGAGCAGCAAAAAAAAAAGTCAAAGAAAAAAACTTTCAATCCAGAGATGAATCTATAGCCTCACTTTTGGGTTAAATGCGTCACTGGCATAAACTACACATCATAACAATTGAGATATATGCTTTTTATAGCTATTCAGGCTGTCGCTGTTGTTACAACTTGTACTGATGCTGCTTATTCTATATTTATTCCAAATATATAAATATCTACAGAATTAACACAGCACAGAGAGGATAAAGAGAGAATATATAAAGTATGATGGTTTGAGGACCACCCCAACAACCAGCAGAGTACATATACAGTACAGAACTATGGCATGAGAGTAAAAAATGGAAAAAATGAGAGCGAGAAAAATAAAAATCGATATACTCACTTTGAATGGCTTGTCAGGATACCAGTGCCCTTGAAATTTGTGCTTTAATGCTTTCTCTAACTCCTCGCCAAAGATGTTGACCCGACGACGTGGAAGCTTGTTATAAAGGTACGATATGACAAAGTTTAATGCAACTTGAATTTCAATGTGCATTTTTGCGAAATAAAAATTTGTTATTTTTTTTTTTGTTATTCTTGCTTCTTAATTTATTTTATTTATTTTTGGTACTGCTTGCACTGCACTTATGATTGTTTAGGGTTATGGCTTTATATGTCACCAAATTTATATTCCTTAATTTATCAGTTTTTTATTATGTTTTTCTCCCTAAACTTGTGCGTGTATTATATCTTTTTTTAATATCAATACAATACACACATACACACACAAGTAGACACTCAGGAACACACGAGAGAATGATGAGCACACGTAAAAGCACCAATAATCTTCACTTGTTTTATTTTATATTATACTTTTTTTTATTTTTTGTTATATTTGAACTTCTTGGTATGTTCTTCTCACTCCTTATAAAACCACCAGCAACAATACGGTAGTATATACTAGTAGAGAGAAGTAATAGGAAGGAAGGGAGAATCGAAAAAACTTTTTTTTTTTATTTTTCTTTTATTGCAGTTTACTTCTTTCCCCGTATGAGATTTTCAATTGCGTAGGCTCCAAAACTCCGGCTTTTTAACTTTCCTTGTACACAAAAAAAAAAAACACTTTTTCAGGACGTTGTCAATAAATTTCTTTAACTCATTCGGCGTTCACAGCACTTCACTTTGACTCTTATTTATTTACTTTTATTATGGTTTGTTGTGTATATATATAAAATTTATTAAGCTGACTTGAAGAACTTAAGGAAAAATATGAAAAAAGTTTCAAATTTTCTTTTCTCTTTTCTTTTCTTTTTTATACGCAAATTACACAGCGAGTTGAGTTAAACACACGCGGGAGTGCTTTCTGGAATAGAGAATAATAATAAAAAAATGGAAAAAATTAGTTATGTACATAATTTAGATTTATGTGTTAATTCATTAATTATTTCGCGCTTTATTGTTGTTGTCACTTGTTTTTAGAACTACTATCGGGTGTGATTTTGTCCGTTAAAGTTCAAAATTTGAATTTTTGAGTTTTTGTTTACAAAATTGTTTTGAAATTGAAATTGGAATATTCTACAAATTTGAGTATTTTCACGCACAGTTGCTTGTCATATTACTGATCTTAGTCAAGTTTAGAGTTCAATGTTATGATATTAAGTTGAAAATAACTTGGAAAACAAGTAGAAATTACTCAAAATAGCAATTTTTTAAAATTTCACTGAACTAAATTAAGAATTCAAAATTTTCAAATTTTCAATTAAAAACCGTTACAAGTCAAGAGTAATTCTTACAAAAGAATTTAGTAATTTTTGTCTTTATTTTTCGCGAAAAATGAACAAAAAATTATTGAAACAAAAAATATATATCAAAAGAAAATGTATTTATAGATTCTCAGTGTCTCAACTTATTCATCATCATCGTCTCACGAGGTTTTTCACTTGCAATTTACGTTTAGCCAAACAAAAACAGAGAAGATGAAAAAAAAAAGTTTATGAAACAAATTTATAAAAAAAAAATTCACTTCTGCTTTTTCCTCAGCCGATAATCAAAAATTGTGATGATGAAAATATAATAAAAAAAAGAATTTCTTTTCACATGCCACATACAATATTTTCCTTCTGTTATTTACGGAATGAAAATTGAATTTTTTTTTCTCTTTCTTATGAATACACAAAACACAGCACTTCTGATAGAAAATATATATATATAAAAAAAGGAAGAAAAACTTTTTTCTTGCTCATTCGATTTTTCACTGAATTTTTTCAAAAAAAAATTCAATGGTTGCTATGAATTAATTTCAAATGATGACTAGATTGATAAATTTAATAAATTCTTACACTTTACTATAAATGACACATTTCTCTCAGCCCTAAACCTAAAAAAAAGTTGTATTCTTGTATTCTTTTCAAGCTCTACACAAAAAATATTTTTTTTTTTAATTCCTTTTCCCCTTAGCCTATTTCAATGTTGCTGCCTCAACGTACGAATAACAACTGAATTCGGTCTTTTTCACTGTGATGTGAAAAATTTTGTAAAAAAAAAAAAAAATAATTTTGTGCTTCTTCTTATTTGCCTTTGACTTCCTCACACTCGGTCGACTTGCTCTCACGACTCTCCGTCTCTCTCGACTGAAGTCGCTCCGACAATGACGGGAAAATTTTTTTTATTTTCTCTCGAGCACTTTGAATGTGTTTGTGATTGTCTGAGTTTCTGTAGTCAATTGTGGTATGAGGTGTGAGAAATAAAAAAATGATGTGCGATGTGCTTTGATGTAATACAATGTAACAACCACCTTGTGCTTTTCTCACACAAATACAAACATAGACAAATTTTCTCTCTCAGTCGCTCACTCTCAGACATTCGGCATTCGACGACGACGACTCACTCATAAAATATACAACAAATTTTTCTCCAATATCGACGTCATCAAGTACGGTGATAGCATAACATAATATCATGTACTACGCCACTACTAACACTGTTTGGGCTCACATTTTTCCTCCATGTACCTTTTTTTTATTCTCGTGTATTTAAGCCCACATGACCTCATACTGCTTCTATTACTCGACTCGCATACTTGCTTGCTATGCCGATAGATGTACGAGAGCACTTTTTTTTTATCAGCAACAGAAAACAGCGAGGAGAACAAAAAAAAAAAAGAATCTAATGAAAACATGAAGCGAACGTAGCAATAGCAACTGACTGAAGCTTTATGAATGCATTTTCATCATCACCATCGCAATCATCATCACACACGTTTGACATTTTATTTGAATGGTGCCTCAAGATCATGCTTGTTCCTCGTATTAATTTTAACCCAGATATTATTGATTTTTAGCGCATTTTCCAAAATATTCACAATACTTCCTATGCATTTTTTAAGTTTGTTGTTGTTGGCAATTGTCTATGGAAATCCCTTTTGGGAATTAAGCAACAGATCAATAACAAAAACATTTTTAATTCTATTATGCAAATATTGGATTATTTTTTAATGCATTTTTTTGAGAGGAAAAGACACTATTGTCAGCATTTTGTCTGTCTGTCTGTCCGTCCGTCTGCCGCTTAAGTATTCCTCTAGTTTAAGCTTTTTTGATGCGGTTTTTTCCTTATCATGTGCCTTTTAGTTTAGAGAGGCAACGGCAGAAAAACCAAATTGATTGGTGCACCGGAAAGTTAATTAAATTAACTTTTCGCAAAAATTCTTTTAACGTACGTATTTAAGAACTACGTACGTATTTTTTACGTACGTATTTAAGAGCTACGAACGTATTTTTTACGTACGTATTTAAGAGCTTCGAACGTATCTTTTACGTACGTATTTAAGAGCTACGTACGTATTTTTTTACGTAGCTCTTAAAAAGATGATTTTTCGCAAAATTCTTTCAGGTCGAGAGTTCAAGTCTCAAATTTTTTGATTCTTTTGCGAGGAAAATGCACTTCCGTCGGTCACAAGTGACCTCATCTATACTAGTCTTCCTTAAGGATTAAAATTGGCAAAGTTCAATTTGGATTTGTCAATATAAAAATTTCGGAATTATGCAATAAAGCTGTTGACTGTATGCTTATATTGAAAATTCTGTTGAATTAATCTTATTGATCATTGGGCTGTAAAATGGGAAGATATGTGAAATATGGTGTAATATCTTCGACGATGCCATAATCTTTTTAATGCTGACACATGTAGAATTTACAGGATCTCGATTTTTTAAGCCTTAGAAAATATAAAATAAATGTGGAACTCTGTTTACGATATGAGAGATTTGTACGTTTTGAAGCATTTCGCACGATTTTTATTCATGCTCTCGATTTATGTTACAAAATTGATTGCGTTTTTCTGAAGCATTACTTATAATATTATGTTCATGTTGTTCAACTAGATTTGTCATAGGTACGGACTGTGGATGGGGGGAGAGAGGTTGAAATAAGGTTAATGGATTAAATTTTTAAATTCCATAGAATTCACAATTTATTCAATTCAGGAACAAATTCATTTTAATGATTTTAATTTGATAGTTCGATACCCCTAAAGAAAGTCAATTGCAGTGCATGTGTATCTATAGATATCGACTACACCCACAGAGAACAATTTCACAAGAGTTATGCCGTGCAACAGATGTGGTTCTGCTGAACATAACCCTTCATATTTTTAAACTTATTAGCTTATATTCACATAATAAAGTTGTATATTGAATAAGGTTAGTTAAGCATAATTTTATTGCAGCAATGTGTGCACAATGAGAGTCTTGCATAATGAACATTCAGAAAAATTTTGTTGCAGTCATAAATGTTGGATCGATAAAATTTTTTTTTTTTTTTGGAATTTAGGAATTCATTGGATAACTTCTTGTGCTGAGATGAGATAATATTGAATTTTTATATAAGTATTTTATAACTATTTTTATTATTATTACGTTTAGCACAATCATCATAATATTCATAAATCTTTGAAAGAATTCATAACGTAATTTTCAATTTTGAAAAATTTAACGGAATTTCAAAGTTTGAAATTTTAGGTTCAAAAAATTATTCAAAGTGAATTTTTGCAAACAAAACAACGTGGAAAAATCGATTAAATTTATAATACAATAAATACTGTAACTAAGCGATGTGGATAAAGCTGAATCATCTTAGATGAAAGATAAGGAGTTAAACGACACTAGAATAAGGTAAGTTGATGTTGTAATTGCATTTTTAATCAATTTCTTCCATTTAGGTAATAATATTAAGTTCTTTTTCATTCAATATGAAATTACCTAACTATAAATTGAATGTAGAATCAATGCTTCCTATAGTAGTAATGCTATCAATAGAAGTCTATTTAAAATCATGCAATAACTACTGTATCTAGAAAATCACAAAGAATTCGATGAGAATTTGATCTGCTGCAATCTGTTACGTCAAGTGAGGAAATATACTAAAGTGTTTGACTTAGGAAGTCAGTTCATCGCACAAACACACTCAGATAACAAGAAATCCAGAAATAAACTTCTAAAATACCCAAAAGTTTCGTAATTCTGCTAAAATTAACTAAGATTCACTTTTATTGATTTATCCTACAAAATTATCTCATCCTGAACCTTCACAAACATTGACCTTTGAACAACTTTCTAATATTTTTTTAACACGTGCCCTAACTATATGCCAAGAAATTTTCAGACTTTGTGGTTGCATTTAAAATGAAATTTTCTCGCGACGTAATATTTCGTAAATTATACAATACAGTTTTCGAAATATGCATGTTCTGCTGCCAAGGAAAAATACAGATTATTTCAAAATAATCAGCGACGTCATGCTGAGATACTTCAACTACATTCCTTGTTGCCTTTTAAAATTCTCATTAAAAATTCATACAAACCTGCTGAATTTCTACTTCAAATACAATGGAAACCACGTTAAATGATTCCATATTGAACATAATCAATCGGAACCACTACAAACAGCTTTACATTTTAAAAAAATTCATACCAGCATCTCTGAAGAATTCATTCAATTTATAAAATTTCATAAGACTCAATAAAAAAGCACCGGAATGATAAGGAAAGTAATGAAGAGAATTAAATAAATATTTGAGCTATTTTGTTCATTTAATTTCCTTTTCATTGATCAACGATAAAGAAAAGAAGCGCTCTTTTTTTTGTTGCTGTTTGTATTGTACTGAGTCTTTTAAAAATTAGAAGCTGTTTCTAAGAAAATCATTATTCTGAAGTCATCATCGTCATCATCATTATTAGCATCTCTTAAAAACTTCTTTAAAATTCAAATATACTTTATGAGTTTTGTGTATCTTTATGAAGAGATTGTAAGGCCTAGCAGGTTGATGGAACGCTTTTTTTAGGGCAGGATTTTTCAAACTATAGATTGTAACAAATAAAGCATGCTGAATAACTCTGAAACAGACATAAAGCATGCTGTCGAGAGCTTTCTTACCCCATAATATACTAGATGTATGCCTGATACCTCAATATTTAAAGTGACAACTGGTGACTTTCTGAATGGAGAGAGATCTCGAGGTAGATCAAAGAGCTCATTGGATTCCTGTGTGAGCAACGATGCAAAAGTGCTGGGAATTAGCAACTGGCAGAAGTTATCTAAAGACAGATCCAGCTTCCGACGAATTCAAAATGCGACAATGAGCCCCGTGCACCTTTCCCAAGGAACTAACTATCCCTGATATGGACGGATTCCGAAATGGACTCGAACCTACATTCTATGATTTCCAAACGCATCCTTCTATCACTGTTACCAAGAGCAACCCGACTATATGATAAAGTGGAATATTCACCCTAGTTCACCTAGTTTACACCAGAGTTGCAAAACAGGCACTTGTGACAGGCGAAAAACGTACAAATTATTGATAATTTAAATGATTTTTGTTACAAAACCATACAAACTATCAAGAATTTGTACGTTTTTTGCCTGTCCCAGGCAACTCTGGTTTATACCCCCTACTACTGCACTCCAAAAGATATTCCGTTAATCATTACAGGAATCTCATTCCAATATTAGTAAAGAAATTCAAAAAATCTTCCATTATCCACCCAAATTTTGATAGAAATTCAGCAGAATTGCTTTCGCTCTAAACATCAGCTCTATTTTTAAAAGATGCAATGAAACACTTCCACCATTAATTCCAAGAGTCTACACACACCTAGTCAATGAATCTAAACAAAACACGTGCTTTTTATCATTGTTGACAATGTTAGCACTAAGTGTCTCTTCCATAAGTATCCCCAAAAGCATTTCAAAAAAAAAAAGAAGTATAAAGAAAGATTGTGTACATCCCACTTAAAGTCACCTAGACAACAACACTACCCACAAATGCTGTATAAAAAAAATCCGCTATAAATTTCCATGCTTCTTATTTCAATATATATATATATATATACATATCGTCGTCATCATCATCATTTTCTCTTTTAAGGAAACATAAGTATAATAAGAAATGAAAAGACATAGGCATAAGAAAATGATTTTTAAAAAGAAGACATAAGGATGGAGGGGGATGAAGAGTAGATGACAGGATGGGGAGTTTTGAAGAGGCAAAAAAAAAGGAAATTGGAACATGCATGATGTGATAACATGACAAATTTTTATCATTTACATTATATATGCGCATATAGGAATATGTACCAAAAAACTTCATTTACAATGCGACATCAAACATGAATTACACATGATGCCTCTAGGGAGATCCCACAAAAAATTATGTATATATCTATATTATCTACGTGTGCGTACGTTGATGGATATAAATATAATGTATCATAGAACACACAAAAAAATATATAATGAAAAATACATAATGATGAGATGAAATTCATTGAAATATGTATTATGCTATATATTCTGCATAGCATGAGCATTCATACGTAAACATCATAATCCATTTTTTATGTGTTTATTAATAAATCAGTAGAGGACCATTTTATGTATATATATATTCACGTTGAAGCGTAAACATAACAACGAAATCTTTCGCTTCCATAAATTTCGATGAGCACTTACTCATTGACTCATTTCAGCTGCTTTTTAGCGCACTTTTGACAAATAGCTTAATAATACAGTTTGTTCGGTTTTTAGGTCGGCTGCTCATTTAATACTCATCCAGACTCAACAAACATAATCTAGACTCGCCAGACATCCATCTAGACTCACTAGATATCATCCAGACTCACCAAACATTGGTTTGAATCTCTGGTTTGAAGCATTCGCTCTGTACCATCAAAATATTGGCCATTAGGGCATTTAGAAAGTATAAATCAATCTCTAAATACGATAATTAATGAATTTTTGATTTTAGTTCAATACGTAATCAACATTTCGAGGGAAAACTTTAAATTTTTTAAAACCGTTTGAAATTTTGAATTCTAAAAAACCGTTGTGTGATAATCTTTTTCAATATTTATTAATTCATTGCATAAGGTTTTTCTGGGTGTTATATTGTGGATTAGGAAGTGACCTAGTTTCTACTGGATCATTTTTTCTGGATGATGTGACTTGTATCCTACTGGATATTTTTCTTAAGTTCGATTTATTTATGAATTCATTTCATGAATTGTTTCTGGATATTATATTGTAGATTAAAAAGTAGCCTGGATTCTACTGGATCATCTTTTTTAAGTCGAGGATGTTACTTGGATTCTACTGGATCTTCTATTTTAAGTCAAGGATGTCAATTGGATCATACTGGATCGTATTCTTAAGATCAATTTGCATTTGTTTGCTAACCAATTACAGATTGCTGCGTCAAAAATGCGCTGATGTCGCTCGAATAAGTCGAGTCCTTTTTTTTCATTTATTTGAGTATTGCGAGCATCAAACATGGCAAGAAAAAGAGATGAATAAGAGGAAAGTCGAACGTAAAAGAGGATTATGTTCTCAATAAGGTATGAGATAAATAACAAAAAGAAAAGAAAAATGAAAAGTATACCATAGAATGAGCACGAAGGGGTCATTTGAGTAAGGCAAAAAAAATATATATATATTTATGTATGAAATGATCGTCTTATAACCATTCTCATTATATTTTGATGATGATACTTTTCAACTTCTTATTCCTTTAGATTTAACGATAACATTGCCAGGGGTAACAAGAGGTTTGAGAGTGTATAACTCGGACGGATGAGTAGTGCTGATGAATTTTTATTATTTCAGCAGAATAACACTAAGGGATTTTTATGAGCATCACTTAAGCATCCTTTTTACGAAGCAAAAAAAAAAGATGATTTTACATAAAAAAAAAGTTCATTCTTTTTACGATTTTTTGACCAAACAAGAAATTGAAATCTCATGTTCAATTCATAACCTAAATCTTTTTTCAACACAGTTCCAAATATTATTCCTCAAATTTTTTTTATACTTCTTGAGGTCAAAGAAGGAATTGTTACACTCAATCGACCCTGCTCATAAAAGCATTAACAACAAAGAGAATGTTATGGGAATTTTGGTGGATGTGAATTGAGCGCATTTTGTACTGCATTGGAGGATATTCGCTTTTTAGGTCAGTGTTTTCCCAACTTTTTCGTGCCACGGTACACCTTGGTGGTGAGTCTAGATTGAGACTAAACACCGTATACAGTTCATATCATTTCCAAAAGATCTAGATGCTCGTTCCTTATTTTAGTACAAAATTTAGAACATTGAAATTTTGATAAATTACTAATTTAAGTACTTTCTGATTGTTCTACAAGTTCTTGCCATATTAATATCATATTTTTGAACTCTAAACTTACAAAATATCAGTTATTTAACCAGCAAAAATGCTCAAAAAACTTAAATATGTGACAAAAAAAATAACTTAAACTTTGTAAACAAAAACCCAAAAATTTGAATTTTGAGCTTTTTTGAAAGCAATTTTAACGGACAAAATTGCTCATTAAGCATTTTCAGCGTAGAAATTCAAACGAAATTTCCAAATTCAAATTTTTCATCAAATCCAAAGTCAATAATATTGCAAACTTTTCCATACCAACAACCACGTGCTTTCAAACTTTTTTGTTTATTTCCAATAAAATTCAACATTTGTTTGCATATTGACTGTTCTCAGAAGAAACATCAATTTGCAACCACATCTCAGTTTTAGAATCACAATATTTACATCCATTCGAGTCTTTCGAACCAAAATGAATGCATAACCTCACATTTTCATACGAAAAAAATCACTTCTCAAAGAAGAAAAATAAAATAAAACTCCTCTAGGCCGGTCGACGAAAAGTGGATGAATGAATAGAAAAAAAAAAACGAGAATGCTTAGTAAGGCATAAAAGTAGTAGAATCGGCATTGTCTAAATTCCAATACGGAGATGAATGCAATGATGTATGTGAATATGGACTATGAATACAATGAAAAATGTTTGGTCATTATTGGATTCCTTATGCCGATATATATAAAAATTTGTTTTTGTACCAGCCAACTTCTGTGTTCTTTTTTTTCGTTCATTTATTTACTATTCTTATATCGAACTCACCCATTTTTTGGCTTACAATAATAAATATTTCAAAATGTATTCTCACACTTTATGCATACAAGAAAGGCCCCAAAAAACATTCAACTAACTTCCTGCATATTTATAAATATGCCTTTCGTGTTTGCTACCTTTAACCTTTTTTTACGTTCCTTATTCGCTTCTATGCAGGGGTGAACCCCCCATACCCTCCCCAATTTTCTTGAATTTTGAAAAATTCTACAATTTTTGGTGCAAAAACCACAAAATTCCTCTATAAATCCTCCTGGGAATAGGGAGGGTTGGTGGGGGGTTGAGGGCCCCTGACTACACCCCTGCCAACCATACCCATGGTCGTCTTCCTCTATCCAACTACTTGCCAATTTTTCCTTCCTCTCCTTCTTCGCACTTTATCCTAATGTTAATGTGTATACAATGTACATGAATTTCCATAATGAAATAAAGCAAATTTATATTATTTTCCTCATTTTCCTCTCTACTTAATTTATTCTTATCATAATCATCATCAACTAACATTGTAGCTCCCTATAAATGGCCCTGATTTTGTAAAATATGAAATAAAATAAAAAAGTTAAAAATTCAATCTTTTTTTCCTTTATTGCTGTATGAGTGTGTGCAATAAAGTGAGAAAAAGAAACAGCTCCCGGGGAGGGGGGGAGTGTGAGGGGTAAGGAGCATAAATATAAATTCCTGCACTTTGCCGTAAGGCATGCGATATATTCCAACTTAACAAGGACAGTGGGAGCAATATTACATAATACATTGTAAGGTTGTAATAGTGCACATTATATTTTTACACGTACACATCGTGATATACTTTTTTTTTTTTTATTTCCATCCTACCACCTACATGTGGAAATAAAAAAACTTGCTGCTGCATTTTTACATTGCTCATGGGCAATAACTGCACACAAAATTGATGATGATAGTATTTTCACAAACTGTGATGTAAAGTAAATATGTAAAAAAATAAAATTTACACCCTGGATTATAGATGAACATTCATGTTCGTTTGTCGAATGTTGTGGAAGGTCTCGTTTCTCTCCCGATTTATACGAAATCGTCATCATCATCATCAACAACAACATCATTGTTGTTCACTCAAACTCCTGTGTGTTTTTTCGGAAATATTTGTGATGGTGTGGGATGGCATTTGCAATCCATTTTCTATAATAGTTTTTAATTCACTGTGAAATATGTATTACCTACTCGTGTAGAGTTAGACAGATTTATGAGCGTTCTAGATATTTCGGTTGGGGATAAATGGATGAAAATTAAACTAAACTGTTGATTTAGGGGAATTTTCTGCATTAGAAAAGCTAGAATTGCTGGATGGTGCTGTTAATGGCTACCTAGATAAGTGAACATATTGGCAATAACTTGCTTCATTTGAAGCGTTTGAGCTTTAAAAGTCAATTTAGATTGCAAAAAAGCTTGAAAATTCAAAAATTCAAATCTTTGTTTACAATCTGAAAACTTTTTGTTTTTCAAAATTTCACCTCACAACAGCATAATTGCTTGACATATTATCGATGTTTTGTTGGTATACAGCTCAAAGTTATGTATTTAATATGCAATAAGCTTGTAAAATGTCTAGAAGGTACTTAAAATTGCGTTTTTCTAATGTTTGCTAGGTTTCATAGATATTTATTGTTCATAGTTGTAAACCCCTTTTTCACACAAAAAATCAAAAGTTCAGTCAATTTTTGAACTCCGAAGAATAAACATCATTGTGAACAATTTAATCAATTTAGAAGTAATTTAACTAAATTTATTGATAAATAAGCATTTTGGTACACTTCTTTTCAATCATACAACTATAAAATACACCGATACAATACAACCTTTAAAGGAATCACTGTCGAAAATTCTTTATAAACAAAAGATCAAATCAATAAATAACACAATGGCTTTTTTTTGAAGTTTTTTTTATAGACTAAATTGAAAACATTCTATCCCATTCCTATCCCATAAGCATATCCGATTCTTATGGTATTCCTATCATAAATTATTCCAGAAACTCATTCATTTTGATATGAAAATTTCAATCATGACTTCCTATCCTTTTTTTCGTTATTGAAAATTCTATCCCAAAAAATCTGTCTGATCCCTTTAAATATTTTATGAAAAAAAAAATCATAACTTTCAGAAAAAGGCCATTTATGGCCAACATCCTAAAACAAATAAAGAAAAATCAAAACAACCGCAAATTCAGAAATAACTTCACAGAAAACCAACAAAAAATTTAAAATGTAAAGTTCAAAAAATGAATTTATCAGATAGTGAGTGAGTGAGTGAGAGACAGAATGAAAAATCCATTTTCCATTTTCATGTTCGTATGCGAAACACTTTTTCAATTCAACATTTTGTGCATGCCATAATCCGCTTTTCTTATAGTTCTTTCAATAATACTTTTTAGTGAACAAACAACGCTTCTTTATTTTTGTTGCATTTCAATTCATTTTTTTTTTTTCATAAAACTGCAACTATTTCTTTATTCTAGAAACTAACAAATTTATGTATGTACACAGCGTACGTATAGAAGCTACATAGATGAAAAAGAAGAAGAAAAGCGCACACCCCGAAATACAAAAAAAAAGATTGAAACTAAGAACGAGGAGAAAAAATTAAAAAAGGATTCGACTTTATCGAGCAAATTCAGCGCATTTTTGTCCCAGCTGTCGGTTACAAAATTAGATACAATAAGCTTCAAATCACTTCTAAATAAAATTATAAAAGTTAAAGGATTTTATCATTTAACGGATTTTCAGACTTTGAATTTTCTAACGGTTGCTAAAAAATTTAAATTTATTTAAAGCGACGCTTTAAAATGTTTATTTTCTGTTTATGTAATGAAAAATCATTAATTAACGTACAAAGATATAGATTTGGGCTTCTAAACCAATTGACACCGGAAAGACTCTATGACACGGATCTAATGCTTCAAACTAGAACTTTCTACGATGTCTGGTTTTCGAGATCTCGTCCTTCACCCAGCCAGCCGAAAAAAGTGTATTATTATCCTCCCTTTTTCCAAAACTGTGCTAAAAAATGAAAAATATAAGGAATGCGAACAGTGCTCCAATTTACTTTTATGTGTTTCAGCAACTCCTTCAGCCATTTTTCGTGATGAAAATATTGACAGTAAGTAATGTAAAAGAACTTTTTCAATGTTGAATGCGAATAAATGGATAGTATAAAAAAAAGGTAAATGAAAGTTTCAACAACCCTTCAACTCTTTCTTGTAGCATATTCTTTAATCATTGTCATTACACTAGATGTATGTGTATGAATTTTCTACTTGCAACTTTTGATTTGCCTCAGATGTTCAGCGATAACAAAACTTTGTACCTGACTCTAATCAAACTCTATGAAACAAAAATAATTTGAAAATTTAATGAATTCTTTGAATTTTTAATTACATTCAGGTTTTGATGTTTATTGAGTGATTGGGGAATTTGAAATTAGAGAGTACTTGCTTATAAAGCTTTACTGCACATCTAATTTGAATGAGGCGGTATCTTAGTAGAATGGTATTTGGGGTATCGAGTTATGTGTAAGTGAACCTGCCAGTGCAATAGTAAGGTTGATGTATCCTATTAGACAAGAAACCGGCTATCTATAGTTCTCAGTTGTGAAGACGTGGGTCCAATTCTCACAAAAAGTCGATCTCTCAATTAATGTAAAGTAACTTAGCACAATCATAGAATAAGAGCTAAAAGGAACTAAGAGAAACAATGAACATGACTTCAAACTCCAAGCTTCACATCAAATCCCAAATAGCACAAGTCGACTAATCGATCCAAAATCCGACATCAGGTCGGTGTGTTTGCAAAATTTTGCCTGATTTTACTCGTATCTGGCACTGAAAAACTCAATACAATTTTTAGAACCATGCAAGCATAACTCTTGCATTCTGGATTTCAACCGTATCCAGCACCAAATCCAATGTCACAGCGGCCTGATGCCAGATTTGAGATCGATTCACCGATTTGTGTTATTCTGGAACTCATTAAAGCAGTTCCAAGCAAGTCGTCCAACAAAAAATAACAATCATTATCTTCAATACCAAGTTTTCACTCGTAGTCACAGAGCGATAAGTCGATTCAAATTCTATATGTAGTCAAGTCGACTTGAGTCAACCCTTCCATTCGAGATCCAAGTATAATTGACTTGATGCAAACCTTTTATCCAAAAATGTGACACAAGTCTACTCAAATCAGATTTAGTTTGAAAAAGTCTACTCAAGTGTACTCGACTCTATATAAAAACCGAGTCTATTTCTATCTCTGCTCATAAATAGCTACACACAGGTCACCCAACTTATCAACCCTTTCTTCTATTCCAAAACAATAATATTAAAAACTGCGCAGTTATACTCCAAACAAGAAAAAAAAACTTAAAATAAATTCTAAAATAAAACTCAATGTTTTTTGCCACCCTCTGCTAAAAAGCTCAACACCAACGCTACGGAATCACTTGAGCAAACTTTAAGTAAATTTAAATAGAAATTCTTTGATCTCTTACATGTTTACAAATATTTCAATTCTTCCACCAACTCGATTTCACTTCCAAAAAAAACTACAAAATTTTGTGCTAATTTTAATTACATTTTATACCTAAATTATTATGTTTCGTGAATGGAACTAAATTGATAGTAGCTTTAATACAGTTCATGATCAGGCATGTGGGTTATAATAGATATAAAGCAGGAATTGTTTTGGCACGAGTGGATGTTTAAACAAAGGAATCTCAACAAAAAAATGACTTGTTATAAGGCTTTATTAAAATATTTTTCAGGAAAAAAGATTATTCAGGCACGATTCTTTTGACATTATGAAATTTAAATGCCACGCTGACTTTCAATATTGATTTCATATACTTTTTATAGTTTAATCGCATTATAGCATTTATTGGAATCGAATTGATGGAAATATTGAAGGTTTATATTTATTGATTCCTTTAATTTTTATTGAAATCCATCCAAAAAAAGACCTATTCAAGAGATTTATATCATTTATATCGTTCAGGAATTATGGCTATTGAAATTTAATTGTTTTTGTGTTTGTTTAGATTGGCACACATTGATATGCTGCGACCACAGTGACGAGACGGCTGAATACCATTTGGCAGCTTATTGGTAAATTTGGCTGTTTTCAATTGGGACTGATTGGTCAATTGGCTAGTGTTTAGGTATTCATATTGCATGACATTATGGTTACTGCTCCTTTGACGCCTTTGTGCCAGCCTTTCAATGTGTCCTGACCGGGGTTGTCATTTGAGCCAAAATTGTGGTGTGTCATTCAACTTGTTAGACTATTCTTTCTAGATGAAAATTTCTAATTCTGGAGTTATCTAGGGTACGCTTGACTCAAAGGTGGTGCATTAAAATTGTAGGTCTAGAGTTCATGGCCGAATTTCATAATTTTCACAAAAATCTCAATAGTCTGTTTATCAACCTGGCAATGTTATCCTACCCCTTACTATCTTTGGTAACCGAAAAAAATTTATCTGGACCGGAATTTCGAGAAAGCATAATCTAGAGCTGTATAAGGATACAGAGGTTACCAGAAGATTGCCTTACTAGGTAGGTAGTAGAATAGGATATCTCGGGTAAGTTAAGAAACTAGTCACAGTCTTTGTTTATGACAAGAATCCGATCAGAGTGTGGCCGTCTCAAATTCAAATTCTTCGACATCTGATTGACGAAGAAATCGAACATTTCGAACTCAACTTATTTTAAAATAAAAATTTAAGTTATAAAGAAAAGTATAAGTAACGGTCAAAAAAAAAAATTTGAATTTTAACGACAAAAATATTTTTTTTTTGTAAAAAATTAACAGTCGTTTTTGAGAAAGCCACACTCTGAATCTGATATTTATCCGGATATTTAGTACATTTTGATCTTGCAACTCTAGATTGGATACCAGAATGGACACTCATTTTAAGCTTCGAATCTTTAATACTGAACATCCATATAAAATTGATACTCAAAAGAACTTCCATCCCTTTACACTTGGCACACACACAATTTCTCACATCGACAACCCCAATAAGATTTTAAAATATTATAATGAAATGAAAGCAGTAATGTAAAACATAAAGCTTAGTCATAATCAGAACATTGCGATCTAATCACTATGAAAATTGTCAACCTGATTTACTTTCTACTACTCATTCAACATCAAAAAAAAAGCTTCTTTAAAGTGCAACCGCAAAGTGCATTTGAGTTAATAAGAAAATTTTCTTCATTCATTTAAAGTTCCATCAACCTACATACACACATATAAGTAGAAAATATGGTATATAAGTAGAATAAGAAGAAAGAATATTGTACATAATCATAAAGTCACGAACAACGACCAGAAGAAGTGCATTTGGTCGCATCATCACATAACATAAAGTTAACAAAGAAAAGCAAAAATACGAAAGAAAGTTATTGGGTTGATGGTAATTTGTGAGAAAAGAGAAGAGAATTGAGAGCACAAATTTGCAGTTCAATGTGCATTTTGCCATCGACTTTTCTCCTCTCTATGCTATTTGTGTGTGGTGCATTGGAACATTTATGTGAACGACATCGTACTACATTGAACTGGAAAAAGGAAAAAAAACTGAGAGAAAAAAAAAAACTTTTGCTTTTTATTTTTGCTCGTGCTTTTTTTTATGCATTTAAAATCTGCTGTCATTGTTCTCTGGAAATGGTTATGTTCGCAGAAGAGATCGTGTATTTTTGGGATGTGATTAAAAGTACAGAATATTACTCGAAGGGAGGAATTATTCACGATAATGATGCAACTGAATATTTCATTATCAGGGGTGTGGATCATTGGAAATCTTTGCATGTTCATGACTAAATTAAAAAGTTTATTGCATAATTTTAAATATTGTAATTTTTACTATCATTTGGCGTTTCTGCAATTTAAATTTTTCGAGAATTATGCATGAACTATCATCAATCTTGCAGATTTCTCTAGAATTAAGGATACTATGAAGTTTAGCCTTGAATGAATTGTCTTCGAGCAACATTGAGCCTTGGTGATAAGCCTTGACCAAAACCGCACATTTGGCATTTCCATGAACTTCTGGCGGTGCGCAATATAAGTAATGGAAAATGCACACTATGCAGTTTCTGTCATATTCTGCTTACACTGTGCAGTTTCTATCTTGCTACATGCTTTTTCGTCATGGCATAAATTGTGCTTGAACACCCTATTTACATAAGCCTATGCTACATATGCTGCGGCATACAGGTTGCCCAACACTGATCTATATAATAATTGAGAGATTGGATTCTGATGGGAATCGAACCCACATACTCACTAAAAAGTGATACAGGTATCCGGTCCGTTGAGCAAACACTCTGCCATAGAGACCTTACTCTCGAACTGGCTGATTCGCTTACATATGCCTCGACATCCCAGGGGCCGATTTCTTCGGGATGATAGAAGTGCACTACTAGGACAGCAGAAGTATATCACATTGCGTACAACTGCATCGTATCAGTGGTATACCTATAGAGTATCGTAATGTGTCGTACCATATTACCATCGGAATAATCAGCACCAGATTTCATTCTAATCAAACACCAAAGATTCGGACAAGGTTCCGACACAATATGCAAGGTATTAAGCCGTATTAAGCTAAAGAATCTTGCTTCATATATAACGTCTGACTATAGAAATATCGCCTTTTATTTGCATTTCCAAGACAACAAGCAATTCTATTCAAAATCAATCATGTTCATTTAATGCTTCCAATATATACAAAAATACCAGCACTGCCTGAGAATATAGAAGTTCAAGGACTTCACAATCTGCGCAAACAATTCTTTCAACTGAATGCATCACATATTTATAAATGAAATCCTCAGAGATACTGAATCCTGCTCTCGATGCTCCCAAATTACAGTCATAAACTACAGACAACTAATTAGCTTGGTACAACAGTCGTCCAAGCTCTAAAGCATTTTACTATTCATTTTCTCGAAAAAAAAAATCATAAAAGCGTCAACAATTTCAACTTTAAATGCGCAAAAGAGATTGCAAATTTAAATCAATTTTCTCATTTTCTACTCTGACCTTTTTTAAGCTACTGCCATAAAGCCATCATCATCAACATTTTGCTGTTATTTTATGATATTCGCTCGCTTTTCTTTTTAGCGCATTTTTGAAATTTATTTCAAAAAGGTAGCTTAATAAGACACTTTGTTCGGTCGGTCGGTCGGTCGTTCGGTCGGTCGGTCGGTCGGTCGGCTGGAACGCGAGATCTCGAATACTAGACATCGTAGAGAGCTCGGAATGGTTTTAAAAGATCAGTTCCATAAAGTTATTGGCGCCCCGGGCATTTAAAAGTTTCAAATCAAAGCATAAATACTATAATTAACAGTTTTTCATTTTCATATACAACAACAACAAAAACAACAACACGTTTTTTCATTGTTTTACAGTGTTTTTCAATGTTTTTCGATGTTTTTACAGTGTTTACTGAACAATGTTTGAATTTTTTTTTGACCGTTATGAGGTTTGAATTATGAAAATCCGTTAAATGATGAAGTTCTTAAATTTTTGAAAGTTATATACGGATCTTTTTTAGGTCTGGATGTGACCTGGATCTTACTGGATCTTGTGTTTTAGGTCTGCAAGCAACCTGGATCTTACTGGATCTTATGATTTAGGTCTGGAAGTGACCTGGATCTTACTGGATCTTATGATTTAGGTCTGGAAGTGACCTAGATCTTAATGGATGTTACTGGATCTTATGTTTTAGGTCTGGAAGTGGCCTGGATCTTACTGGATCTTTGTTTTTAGATCTGGAAGTGACCTGTATCCTACAGGGTCTTGTTTTGCGAATCTGGAAGTGACCTGGATCCTACTGGATCTTGTTTTTGAGGATCTGGGAGTTATATGGATCCTACTGGATCTTGTTCTATAGACAGGAAACTGACTTAAAAATCAATTACTGATCGCTGGGACAAAAATGCGCTGAAGTAACTCGATAAGAACGAGTACTTTTGTAATTTTTTTCATTTTGGAATAAAAAAATGTGGGACAATATGTTCAGTGCAAGTCGATGTCATAAATAACAGCTTCTCTACGTATTCTATTTTGAACGACACGCGATAATTGAGTTCAGTATTTCATTTATTATTTTTTTCCTATTTTATTGTATTTCATTATTATTATTTTTATTTTTTATGTTTCCTTTGCCTCTCGTGCTTTCTTCTGAATATTTATTGTGACATCCTCCCGAAATAAATAGAAATAAATGAGCTTCTATGGAGAGTGATTTTGGCCGTTAAAATTGGTCAAAATTCAAAATTTTGGCTCTTTATTTACAAAATTTAAGTGATTTTTTTCTCCATATTTAAGATTTTTAAGCATATTTTCATGGCAAGTAACTGATATTCTGTAAGTTTAGAGTTCAAAGTAATGATCTTAACACGGCAACTGCTTGCAAAACATGCAGAAAGTACTTAAATTACCATTTTTTTGGAATTTTGTTTACAAAATTTAAAGGATTTTTTTGTTGCAAATTTAAGACTTTTAAGCATTTATTCTTGTTTAATTACTGATCTTTTGTAAGTTTAGAGTTCAAATTTATGATATAAACAAGCAGAAAGCACCTAAAATAGCACTTTTTTGGATCTTTGTTTACAAAATTTGAATGATTTTTTTGTCGCATATTTAAGAATTTTGGGCATTATTGCTGGTCAAATTACTGATATTCTGTAAGTTAAGAGTTCAAAGTTATGATATCAATATGGCAATAACTTGTAGAACAAGCAGAAAGTACTTAAAATGGTAATTTATGAAAATTGCAATGTACTAAAAAACATCAACAATTTTCAAAGGTTGTACTAAAATTATCAAAACCATTACAAATCGAGAGTAGTTAGTCAATAACATTCGAACATCATTGCATACGAACGATGAGATCGAGTACTGATAAAATTTCACTGTAATTGACATTCAATATTTTTATATTCCATGAGGCAGGAAATTTAGAAACACCAGGACATGGCATGAAAGTGACAATTTGAAGAAAATTGTATGAAATAAAATAAAATTAAATAATAAAATAAAAAGAAATTGACAGTTAAGAAAGTTCAATTAATGTATGAGAAATTTACACTTGTTACGATTATCTTTCCTTTATCTATCTGTCAACATCAAATTGAACCTTTTTTTGTATATGTAATTTTTAGCGTATTTTAAGGAAGTTTTTTATGCTGCAGGCACTTTTTGTACTTATTTAAATAGACTTGATATGGATTTGTTGAGTCGCTTTGACGGTCAGTTAGAGATTTTCGTAATGGGATGAAGTTATTTTGAGTAGGGAAGGCATTTGACGTAAATCCGCACAATTGAAGGGAAGCTTTTTTTTTGGGAGTTGTGAATTCTTGGAAGGACTTCTTTCATTTAGAAACTTTTGTCATTGAGGTATTCTAGCGTTAAAAATATTTCAGGATAGAATGTTTTTTGGATGGAACTCTAAATTAGGTTAAATAATGAAGAAAGTTTGGGTTTGTTTGGCTTTAACAATAGATAGGCTGAGCGACGCTAATGATTATTTAATTGCTGGCAATTCTGAATACATATATAATTAGAATCTAAAAATTTCTTATTTATGTACATTAAGAAATTTTAAAACTGCAATTTTAAGTAATTTTTGAATAATTTACAAGCTTAAAATATGTTGATTACATAACTTGGAGCTAAACTCTAACAAAACATTGATAATATGATAAGTAATTACGTTCATTATGGTCAAATTTTAAAAAGCAAAAAGGAATTCAGAATGTAAACAAATATTTCAATTTTCTTGAATTAAGCTACTATTACGTGTATTTAACAAGTATTTAATTATTCACAATGATGTTTATTCTTCGAAGTTCAAAAATAGACTGAACTTTTGCATGAAAAGGGGTATTGAACTATGAATAATAAATATTATTCAAATATCAAATGAACGTTATAAAATTGAGAAGACAGACATAGTTATTAAGGTCAGAAGTACTTCGAATCCATGTGTTACCCATTTGGAAGCTCTAGAAGGCATGAATTGTAAGGTTTTATGCAGTTAATCCATTTTGATGCATTTAAAGCTCTGAGATTAAATGAATCTTATCAAAATCAGATAATGTGTGACGTGAATTAGTGCAATTTACATCAATCACAATGACCAGCAATCCAAAAACTGTTTTAAATCAAAAAATAGTAGCTAGGTCAACAATTCTTGAATAACTTAGTTCCATGCTCTTCACTATTGCTCATCTGAGATTCAAAGTTCAATAGAATTTAATTTTCCAGCTCCCATAGTATATTTATTTAGGTTAAAGAGTTTGAGTATTTATTAATAATCAATATTGAACGTAAACTACGCTCACAATCTGTATGAATAGATTGTAATTGGTCCCATTAGATGAAAATAATTCATGCTGAATAAATGACTAGTAAGCATTAAAAAAAATCCCAGTAAATTTCCATTATTTTCACTAGAAACAAAATTTCCATTTAATAAACTCACACATTTCATCTTCTGAATGAAAAAATAAATTCGCTTCCAACATCCCCTCACCTAAGGGTATTATTACAACTTTACATATATTTCGGAAGTGACAAGCTAACGTTTATTGAAAATGTTTTACCGTAGGTTGGGGATTGTTCCAAAAAGGGATCGATAATGAAAATTCGTTGTAATATACACAAAAGTGAGCCTTGCAATTTTCAATATATAAACATTAAGGAGCATTAAGGACCCATTACCGCTATTATTACAGTCAATTTTCAAACTCCCATCCGAATTTCTTCTTATTTTTATTTTCTAATTTCCTCTGTTTAATCTCGTCAGCTCATAAGCACTTCAAATACTACTTTTTATGATTATGCTGGTAAGGCATAAGCAAGTCCTGATCTCTATTTACTGCCCCGAATGACATCAACAATGTACATTAATATAGAATAAGCAATGTCAATTTAGGAATCCCTTTTTTGTGTTGTATGTAGACGGGATAAACGAGCAGCATAAAAAAAATTTCGGTTCCTTCAACAACAACAACAACAACAACAATACATCAGTCGATGAAATTACATCACAAATACAAAAAAAATTATATTTTTTTGTGTCTATTGCTTAAAATAGACGAAGAGAGCTTTATATATATTTTCAGGATTCCCTAACACCACACCCCTCATCCCCCCAGCATCCTTTTAACATTGACTTTACTTTATTTCCTATATAATGTCATTTTTTTACGACATAGATCCATTCCAGGCACAATTTAAAATTTACATAGTACGACTTTGAATTTCATCAGTGAGCAGAAATGAGAGAGAATTGAGAGGATTGAGTGGGTCGGGTACGGATGGGGTGGAATAAAAATTTAATATAAATTGCGTCTGTATGTGTGCGTGTCGGAATCAGTTTTTTTTTGCCACGGGCTACATAACACACATACACTTAAATCCTCTATGTCTGCGCTTCGGCCTTTAATAATCATAATGTAGGCTAACAGCTTTTTGGTTCAATCTCTACATTTTTCCTCTCTTACTCAACAATTTTCCTCTCTCTCTCTCTTATGTCTCCCCTTATCACAAAAGTGTGTTTGTATGTCGAGAAATGAATTGCAAGTGTGTGTCACTATGTTCTTGTTTTGTCGGTCGTGGGGTTGTTGGGGTGGTGAAAAAAAAATTCATTTTATATTTGTTGGGCGGCATTTGTGAATCTTTTTCGTTCTATTTTATGTGTTTTGGATGGTAGGGTGGATGTAGGAATGAATCGAAGAGAGAATGAGGAATGATATTCCTGTGGAATGGGTTGTGGAAAATGCACAGAATTAGGTCAAATGGAAAAAGGCACCATTTCCATGTTGTGCTGTTTAAAAAAGAATGTTTTATTTTTATATTCAGTCGATTCTCTCTCATTTTTTTGGCTCTCTTGTTTGTGATAATTTTTTTGACTCTCTGGATTTGCATTTAGTTCAGTACCTAAGGAAAACAATTTCGAAGGACAACATTTGATTCTATGGCAATTTTTTCAGGCCAGAATGTTCTAGGTGCTCTCGATTTGTAACGGTACAAATTTTGAAATATTTTAATATGCAAATTTTGGAAAAAATTGTAATTTTAAAGATTTTCTGAACATTTTACAAGCTCATAACATATTTAGTACATAACTCTAAGCTGTATAGATCGATATCATGACCAACAATTATGTCCAGGAAAGTCAAATTTAGAAGAAAAAATAATATTTTCAAATTGTAAATTCAAAAATAGGAAAAATCGAAATTTTAAGGATTTTCTGGATAATTTACTAGGTCATAACATATTGTATACATTACTTTGAGCTGTAAACTATCAAAAGATCGATAGGATGACAAACAATTAAATCCAGGAAATGTAAATTCAGAGAAACAAATAGTTTTCAAATTGTAAATAGGAAAATTGCCATTTTAAGGAATTTCTGTGCATTTTACAAGCTCATAACAGATTGAATACATAACTTTGAGCTGTATACTAACAAAAGATCGACAATTTGATAAACAATTAGGCCTAGAACAGCTAAATTTTGCAAAAACAATAAAACTACAAATTGTAAACAAAGATTTGAACTTTTGAATTTTGCCCTAATTTGAAATTTCTTTTAACGGACAAAATCCCTCTCGAGAGCAGCCAGACAATATCAAATGGAAAATTTAAGGCATCAACAAATTCTATTGTTACCTGTACATTATTTTACATACCGCAACAAATTTTCATTTCTTTGCAGTCAGTAGATTTGCGGTTTTTGTGAATATTATGTGGACTTTCTCTCCTTTTTACATGCCTCATTACCATCCCTTTTTCTTTCATTCATCTCCCCTTTTTTTTTGTTTCTTTACTTTTGTTATTTTAAGTTTATCAAAGAAAAATTTGTTATGCTTTTCGGTCAGGTTTTTTTTATTTGCATTTAACTAGAGATTTCCAGTTAATCGTTGCATGAAATTTTTATGAAGACTCTTTTGTTTGTCAAGTGTTGATCTAAATTTTATATCCCAGTATGTATATAGGATGCATATATACAAATTCTTTTTGTTACCTATTAAATTGTTAATGGACTTTTTTGGTATGTAATTCAGTAGGGAGGAATTTTAAAAGGGTAGAGAAGAAATTTGATATCCAGTCTTAATTAGAACTGCGATTGGTAGCGTAATGTACAGACATTTTACTCGCATAAACATTTAATGTAATTGATACTTTTTTTTTTCGGGAGTAAAACTCTTACAATTATGAAATTTTAATGATTTGTGCTGAGAAAGTTTGCAGGTTTTTGGTGAGATGAAGCTTTGGGGGAACTCTGAAATGTGTGACTACTTTAAGTAATGAATAAATTACATCCCTAATCAAGGAATGACTGTGAGTTGATTGTTAAAATCCTTTTCGAGGAATAAAGTTTCAAATTGTGTTGCTGTAATTATCTAAATTAATTTAAGTAATTGAAGTTTTGGTTTTGGAGTTTTTAAATAAAGATTTTTAATTTCATTATTCAAAATTTAATTTGTTTTTGAACTAAAAGGTTTCTTTCGATAGCTTTAAGATCCTAAAGGTTCAAAATTTGAAGTTATTTTGACTCTCAATTTGAATGTTAGTTCAAAATTTGAACATTAACTGATTAAATTAGTTCAAATTTTGAACATTAATTGACTAAATTAGTTCAAATTTTGAACATCAACCGACCAAATTAGTTCAAATTTAGAACATCAACTGAGTAAATTAGTTCAAATTTTGAACATCAACTGACTAAATTAGATCAATTTTTGAACATTAAGACTCATCTGGTTCAAATTTTGAACATCAAGGATATCTAAGTTCAAATCTTGAATATTATGATCATAAAAGTTCAAATTTTGACAATCAAGGCTATGAAAGTTCAAAATTTGAACATTTACGCTTTATTAGACTATATTGTTTAGATTAAACATATTTTGACACCCCTAGAAGTAGCATTAAAATTCTAAAAATTAATAAAACATCAGGGAATATCAACAGGGGTATACAACATAACTTATGAACTTATAACCTGCCTTTTTTAATTTTTAACAGAAGCATTAATTAAAATTCATCATAACATGCTATGCAATGCTCAACAGACACCCCGAATGTTCCCACACAGGAAAAACACAACCTCCATCTCGGTTTTTTTGTCATGAAAATTTTAATCCAATAGAGCAATAATGAAACCCTCATACAAATTTTTCGCTTGGCATTCAGCAAGGCATCCGAAAATTCTTTTACCTCCTAATTGAAACATTCTTTCATACTCTTTTCATTGTATATTTCTATGGAACGCGTTAATCAATTTTTGACCTTTTCTTCGCAAATTTTCCTGTATTTTTTTTGTTTTCCTTTATTTTATGTTGCCTTTTTCCTTTTGTTATGTGATAAATGACCTTCATTCATTCATCCATTTCCTATTCTTTTTTCCGTCTAATTCCTGTGTATATATGTGTATATCTCGACATTTACCATGATGTTGTATAAAATAATGAAAATAATGAAAAATAAGAACCAAACAATAAAATGTCACAATAAAAACCTTCCTTATAATGATTTTAAAATAAAGCACAGCACACTAAAAAAAGGGATGAATGGAGTGAGATCAGAATGAGTAAAAAAACATGAAAGAATCTCGATTTATTCGGTTTTTATGTTTTGTTTATCGAAGATGAGCTCAACAATAATAAAAAAGCCAGCGTGTGTATGTACATTATCCAGGCTAAAAACAGACATAAAAAATATGGAGAAAGACAGAGCAATGGTATATAACGTTTTGTGATACATGCATGGAGCCATATCAATGAGCATTTGCACATACATAAACTGCGTCTTTTATCCAATCCTGGCATAAGCTCTATATGACTATGGATACAATATTCTTACATGTTGGTTAAGGGGGACAAGAGTTTGGTGTTGGAGATGGTTTTAAAATCACATAAAAATTTATTTCGTTGGGAAAATTTATTAAGTTGTGGATTTTTGAGCAATATTTTTGAGCTCTTTAAGTTTTTAAGCAAATTTCAAAAATCCTTATTGATTTTAAAATTGAAATATAAATATTGAAATTTAATTAAAATTCTGTAATTTCAAAAGTTTAGAGTTCAAAACTCAAAAAACATGTGAAATTTTAAGTTTTATAATCCTTAAAATTCAAATTTTAAAAATCGTCAGAATTCAAAACTCCAAAAATTTCAACTCTCAAATTTTGAAAGCCGTTAAAATTCATAATTCTCAAACCTATTTTACTTCAAAAATTTTAAATTCTTAATTTAAAGTCTTTAAAATTCAAAATTTTTAAAATCTTTAAATTTCAAAATTGTAAACTCTGAAATTTTAAAATTTTTAAAATCGTTAAAATTTAAAACTCCAATAATCTTTAAAATTTCAACCTTCAAAAACTGTCAAATTTCAAATGTTCAAAATTTGTTAAAATTCAAAATTTTACTGAGTAAAAAATTCAAAACTTTTCAAAGTTACAATTCAGAATTTTTTAAAAAGAAAATTCAAAATTTTACAAAATTAAAATTTAAAATTTTCAAGTTTGAATTTCGAAATTTGAAATTTCTAAAAAGTTAACATTCAAAATTTTAAAAATTTTTAAATTTAAAACTCTAAAAACTGTGAAAATTCAAAACTTTGAAAACCTTTTAAATTCAAAAATTCAAATCTAGTTCATAAAGTTCATTCAAATAAAAATTTCTTATTAAATTGTCAACAATCTCAAATTTCATAGCAATTTCTTTTGAAAAAGTGTCGATCTCCCTGTATGCATGTATATCTTAAATTGGATGTTTCCATGGCCTTTAGCATTTCAATCGAACAAATTCGTTTTTTCTTCCTTATTTTCTCTTCAATAATTTCTTTTTTCTTTTTTTTGCTACTTTCTATCCTCCTTTTCACATCTCAACAAACATATGTATTCCAGTTATCCTTTTGTTACATACATGAATTTTCATACGAAGATCCATATTCAAACACAACAAAACTGAAAATTATATGAGCTACACAAATGTCAGAATGGTGTATATACCTTACTCAACATGAATTAATTTAGGAAATTTATATTTTCTTTTTCCCCTTTTTTTTTACTTGTCTTGTTCTATATTTTTCTAGTTACTGAAAATTCTTGATTCATTTATTTTTTTGTGTTTTTTGTTCGGTGTTGAAAATGTGAAAAGTTTTTCTAGGAAAAACATGTTTTATGGAAAACCATTTGAGTGGAAAATGAACAGAAAATGTTGTTGAAATTTAATTGAATTTGTTGATTTTTTAATTCTCATTATTTTATGTTATTCTTTCATTTATTAATGTTAAAATATCTCCATTCTCATTAAATCTCAACCAGGGACGTAGCTATGGTCCCCTTTTTTTGACCGTTATTTTTGAAATTTTTTTTGCAAACCAAAAATTTAAAATTTAAAAAAACTTTAAAAATTATACGTTTTTTTCATTTCTTAGAACGTAGTCAGGAGCCCCTTTTTTTGACCGTTATTTTTGAATGTTTTTTTTAAAAAAAAAGCAAATTAAAAATTTAAAAATAAAAAAAACGTTACAAAATAAACGGATTTTTTAAATTTTCGAAGGGGCAACGAGAACAAAAGTCAGGAGGCAACTACCTCCCTGCCCTCAACTTTTAGCATATTTTTCAAATTCTTCTTCCATTTTATGGCCAATGCCAGTCTGACTTAATTCAAAATCATGAAAATCATTTACGCCTAGAATGGTCTCTATGGAGA
Source organism: Chironomus tepperi (assembly GCF_022539635.2). NCBI lineage: Eukaryota > Metazoa > Arthropoda > Insecta > Diptera > Chironomidae > Chironomus > Chironomus tepperi. Next base: position 791,897 of record NW_027226215.1, read on the forward strand.
ATAATTATTGATTCCTTTTATCTTGATTAAGAAAGTTTGTGGCTTGCCGCATTTTTGAATACAGAAAATCTCGGAAAAATCTTGGAAAATTCTTTTCCTTTATGTACAAAACAACCACAAACACCACACAAAATATTTCTTTTAAGTAATTAAATTATATATTTTTGGGAAGCTTGAATGAATGTTTTGTGATTGATTCATCAGTTTGTAATTAATACATAATTATATAGGTTATTAATACCAAGGTAGATAAGTTAAAATTTCTTGAAATTAGATATTGTAATTAATTTTCTTAATGAATCTTTCACAGTTTTTTTTTCTTATGAAATTGAGTCACGAGGGAGAATAAGAAGCTTAATAATACTAAAGAATTGACTATATTTATATATAGTCTTAAGTGGAATAGAAATAGTATTATTCTTTGACGTATTGACATCACTCAGTCCAAAGTGGAACAGGAATTGATTAGTACAATCAAGAATGACAGTAATTCTTAGGCAATTGTATGTGACAAGGAGGCGTCAGTCATTAAGAGAATCAAACTCTGTATGGAGGGAATCTAGTTATATGTCATGGCACAACCCAGCTTGGACAGCACTGCTCTAAGCTTTTATAAATGAATATTGATTTCGATGCGATGATCATGAAGATGATTTTATCGTGATGACGGTTTTTGTCTACTGGCTGTTTACCAACTCTGCACACTACATGACCCAGGGGGTATATCAATGCAACGTACCTAGCCACAATTTGTGTATTGCGAATCACACAAACCTAGTTGGTGTGACTAGAGCCGCGAAAAAGCACCCGAATTGAAATACGCTTTTTCCTGGGATCGAACCCGGGACCTTTGAGTTAATTGGCCGACTTCCTAACCAACTAGACTATTTCCGCTTTATCGCTGTAATAGGCAATTTTAATTTATTGTCTATAAAAGGTTTTGCGGAGTCTCTGGCGGACTCTACCTTTAATAATCAACCCCAATACTCTCCCTACTCCCAAAAATGCGTTATAAAACTCATCCAACTGTAAATATATCCATATGCCTTCTCCAACGCATTTCTACTTTCCTGTTACCTAAATGTTTATATTTTTATTACAGAACAAATTAATTCGAAATAAAAGGTAATGGCTTCATTCCATTCCTTTACTCTTTTTTACATATTTTTATTTTCATAATAATTTGCTATGTAAATTATTTACAATTTCTATCTCGTTTAAAGCAAATGAATTTTTCATCATTTAGTCAGTCGGATGGGAAAGAGGATTTAAATGAGATGAAGGGAGGAGGGGATAGGGGATGTGGAATCAGAAACAAAAAGCAACAAAATAAATTTAAATTTTTAATTTATTGAAGTGGAAAATTTATCGAAAAAATAAATTCTTAGCGTGAAAAATTTGCGACCTATTTCACTGTCCAAAACAGTGACTTAAGCACTTTTTGCAGCACAAAAATAAAAAGTTTGTGGAATTCCAAAATGATGAACATTTTTCAATATTTCGACATTTTCGACTGTTTAAATGCCAAAATATTTATTGATGTTTAAAATGAAAAAAATGTCGAGAGATAAGTAGCAGGCAGCTAACACACGCTCACCGTATTATACTCGACATTGACATCAAAAAAAAGGAAAGACGCAAAAAAAGGATTTTTTTTTTTCATTCGAGTTCCCTCAAGTAGGCAAATAAAGAAGACATTGAAAGGGAGAGAATATAGACCTTGAAAAGGCATTGTCAATTATGTAATGCCTCCTAAACTGTAATACTCTGTAATATTTATCTCTTTTTAATGTTTCGACCCACTTTCCATTCCTACTTATGTATAAAAATCCATTCATATACATAACTAACAATTTTAATATGTATGCCGCGCAGTAAAACATTCATAAGAATGATAGTAATCTGTTTATTCCAAATGCTTAAGCAATATACAGTAATTGCGTCGTCCAATAATATGGAAAGAAGCAAATGAAGAAAGAAAAACAAAATGTTTTGTTTCCAAAAAATTTAGTTTGAAAAGATTGTCGGCTATAGGAACAAATGGCGCATTGTTAATGTGAATATTATTCGTGTGTTCTCAATTTCCTTCCGGTATTAAAGTTTATAGCAGTTTATAGAGAAGATTCTAGACATAACAATTTAAAGCTTTAAGTTTGTATGATTCGTGGAAGAATACTGTTGATATAGACATTATTGTACTTAGTATTGATAATTGGCGTGTGGTAATAAGCAATTCAGCCTGATACAGGCGTATTTTAAGGCATGTTATTGATTCCGATTGATTTAAATGGTCAGTAAATAAGCAACACGGGTGGAGTTTGGAATTATCCAAGAATTATCTTGTTTGCTTCAATGTTGCAGTGGAAGCACTATGATTAATATTGTAATTAATCTAATTTTGTGTCTAATACATCAAATTCAGGAATTTTGCGTTGTTCTCAATTCTATTTTCATCAGTAATTTAGTTTTCACCAACTTTAAGTATCTCTCTTCATCATCTTTGATAGCCGTATAGTTCAATTGAATGTATAGATCCGATATAACAATTAAACAAATAACCGTACCTAATTTACAAAGCACAAACTTAATATTACACAATTTTTGTTAATTTTAAGAACATTTTGTTTATTTTTCACCAAAATAATTTTCAAGTTTTTTTATCAACGGTTTTTGGAGCAAATTCAATTTGCCTCTTAGAATTTCAAACAAAATTCAAATTTCATTGGTCCGTTATTTCTTTAATCCTTTCTTTAGTTAATAAAATTTCAAAATATTGTTGAAAACATGATTAAACATAGCTTCGTCTTTTATTAAGCGCCCCTATTTGGCAGCAATTTGGATGCTTTATAGAGGTAGCTACGATTACTGATAAAAGAGTAGGAGAGAGTGACAGAGACTTAATACCTTAGTGGCGGTGTATGGCTCGGTAATTAAACAATTCGAGACTCATGACTTCCTGTTAATGTCACCTAGATCTAGATCTAGCTGTAATAGCTGCTTGTCAATTCCCTTAACCAAGAACGCAAATATCCCAAACTTCCCAAACAAAGACAGTCAGAACTACAACAAACCAAAACAAACTCCACATCCCAAAGATTAGCTAAACAAAATGTAATTTCTTCCTCATTTCATAAGGCATTTTATGATGACTTGAAATTGTAAGTAAAGCCAAAAGCTGCCTTTCTTTTTTACCAAACATGCTATCACATTTATGTGCATATTATGTGTGTATATGTGTATGTATTTATACGTAAGTAAGTAAAAAAGAAGAAAAGCATGAGGAAGGAAAAAAAGGAAAAATTTCATTTGAATAAATTCACAATAAAAACAAGGGAGCGTTGCTTCAATTCTCTGATAATTCTCTTTATGTATTCCTTGTTTATGTCATTTTTATCAAAATCTAATAATGTAGAATTATATAGGAGAATGATAGGAGGTCGAGCAGTCATAAGCAGAGTCGAAAGTATATATCTAAGCATTGATAAGGACCATCAAGCCCAAATGCCCAACATTTTTTTGTTCATTGAATCAACTGCTACTGTTGTTGTTGCATACATATATGCTAAAATGGAAAATTGGGAGCCGTTAAGGTAGTGGAGATGAAGGAAGAATAAAATTATATTTTTTTTGTGTGTAACTGCTACATAAAATATGTTTATGGAATTTATGATTAATGTGAACGTAGAGCAAATGCTTGGGATGTAAAAAAATGAAGAAAAATAACCACAAAAACGACTAAAAAAAAGTTACAATTTGGGTTTTTGGTTAGCAATGACTTCTCAAGGATGAAAAAAAATCTGAAAATTTTATGTTCCTTTTTTTGCTGATATTCATTGAAAATTACTAGGATTTAAAGCTGTAATGGGAGGCAAAAGTAAGAAAATGAAGCTTTTGGAAACTTTTTTTTACTACCATCGGGTCGGAACCGAACGTCTAACCTCAAACTCTTTGGCACAAGATTTTGCCACACAGACGAACGGGCTTTGAAAACTTTTACTATCCCTTCTGTTCGGTCATTGCCAATTGTGTCAATTTTATTAAATAATATTTGATTTTTATGGCATCTATCCATTGAAATTTACATGATTTGACTTTTTAAAGTCCTTTCCCAATACAATTTTAGTTTCTGTAGGTGGCATAAACTAAGAATTTAATGAAAAACTTTTTATAACCTAATTTATAAACAAGTCCTCAAGCGCTTCAATTTCAGGCTGTGATGAAACTAGCATGAGAATGTGAATTGATGACTGAAAAATGTTTCTCTTTAGAGCGCATTTAATATGATGAATAATGATTAGAGCTCAATTCAAAAGTTTGAAATTTGAACTGAATTTGATTGATTCAAACTTGAATTTATCGAAGTATGCATTTGAATTGAAGTTCAAAATTTGAATTTGATTTCAAAAATAGAATTGAACTTCAATTTCAAAGTTTTAATTGCAAATTACAGGTTTAACTGAAGTTTAAAATCGAATTAAAGTTCAAAATTTTAATTAAAATTCGTAAAATTAATTGAAATTCAAATTCCAATTGAAGTTCAAAGTTTGAATTGCAATTCAAAGGTTTAATTGAAATCAAATTTTAAACGGTATTAATCTAATCCTGAATTTAAGTAAGCATTTCAGTTTATAGACAAGAGTTCAATTCAAAAGTTCAACTTAGATTCAAATTAAAATTCAAAAGTTGAACTAAAATTCAAATTTTGAATGAAATTTCAAATTTTGAATCAAAGTTCGAATTTTGAATTGGAGTTCAACACTTGAATTAAAGTTCAAATTTTGATTTTAATAATAAAACTTGAAATGAAGTTCAAAATTTGAAATTTTCTTGATTTAAACTTGAACTTTTTGAATTTTTCAATTCAGTTGTTTAGAAATTTTCACAACCACATGAATATGTACATTTTCAACAAAAATCAACCTTAATCAGTACAATAGAACATCAAGTTGGTAATCCTCATATCAATTCAGACAGTCGACCAGTCAAATTGGACATAACAACACATTAATCCATTAAAAACTCACAAAAAATATAAAAAGAAGCAAAAACTTTCTTATTTTTCCTTTCTTTTTCCCAGTTTTTCATGAACGTTTGCTTACCGAATAAAAAAAAGAGACGAGAGAGAGAGCAAAAGAGACTCGACAACAATTCAACCATAAATGAAATTTTCAATTTTTCCATCTCGTAAATTCTTTATTTTTTTTGGGTTGATAAAAAATTGAAAATTATTTTTTTATTTTTATCAGAATTGGATTTCGATGGCACAAAAAATTCAATTTCAGTTATTCATAAATCAATCTTTGTTCTCCCCTGTCGCGCGCACACACAAACTTGTATTCTCTTGTGTTTATTGCCGACATTGCCCTGATTTCTTTCAACAGCTACGCACACCTCATACCTTATTTTCACTTTAGTTCCTTTTCGTCTCTCTCTCTCGATTCTTTTTTTAAATTCCTTTATACATCCACAAAAAAAAGAAGGGAAATATAATGATGGTAACTTGAGCATAATCATTTTATGCCAAAAAATCAACGATAAGTTGCAAATTCTTCCTTTTTTATGTACTATGTGCGCTTTTTTAATCTTTTTGTTACGATCTCTTTCACGTTCACGTCAGCAATTCCCAATTTTTGTTCCCTTCCTAAAATACAACTTCTTCCTTACTTTACATCATTGTTCGCTTTCTATCTAGTTATATCCAACAACATCATGTACTGAAATGTGACGAATAGAGAGATTCTAAGGTGTTGTTATAATTCTTTTGTGTTCTGAAAACTTTATTTTACATTGTTAAGAGACGACTGACTTGATTTTGCATATCCACGTGACAATATTTTATAGTTGGGGAAGGTGTATTGAGGTTAGGAAGTTTTCTTTCCCTGTAAAATCGGCGAATTTGTATAGGGAAAGTTGAATCAATAAGAAAGTGATGTAATGGTATAGGAGGGATGTCTTGGCAACACAGTGTCAGTGGTGTAACAAGGTAAAGGGTTGGGTTATCCCCAGTGAGATATTAAAGTCAGGGGTAATCAGGGTCAACCATCAATCCAATTTCCTATCTTTGGATCAAATTCTTCAATTTAATTTGGAGTTTTTAGACAAAAATTTTAAATAATTCTAAAATTTATCCACATTTTTCCCAATACCCCTGTGCAAGAAACTATATAATTGGGGAAACGGGTAGAAGGTCCAATCTCCCTTCACTACCCCTTTCTTCTTTGATTTTTTTGAGGTTTTGAAACAAAATTTCCAAAAATTCTCGATTTTTTTTTTTCACTGTTTTAACAATACCCCTTTGCAAGGGCATATCCAGAAGGACAAACGAGTTCGAGGTCAAACCTCCCTTCACTACCCCTTCCCCCACTATCTCACTTTAGGTTAATTCTTCAATTTGCTAAAGTTTTTCATGAAATTCATCTCACCTGGCTTGGACTTGCCCCTTTACAATCACTACGTAACATTAAAGGAGGAAGGGGAGGAAAAGGTTGTTGCAATTTTTTTATGGAGCAATAAAGGGTTGTGACCGAGGAGGAGGAAGGATTGGAGCCTGAAAAACATTTTTCATCATAAAGTAACTTCCGTTCCCAATCTAAAAGTGGAAATTCCGATTGTAAAAGTGCAAAATTAATGCACAAACTAGCCTCCAAATAGAATTCTTCTGGCTATGCCTTCCATTACATCCCTGCCTACAGCCAACTATTTAATCAAGAAAACATTTTTCAAATGCTTACTTTTTTGTTCATAATCTACATAACACAATTAACTAATGAGTCATGACTAAATAATTGGCTAATGAATTATCGATTACTAATAGCTAGGCAAAAAAATAGCAAAAAACGTGTCTCAATATTTGGCAGCTGGGTCTCTTTGATTCGATATAATTAGAAATGTAATTTACAAGAAGAACAAGAAGTAAAATTAGCAATCAATGAAATTTTCTTCGGAAAAATTTCCATTCCTAAATTACAGTGTTGATTGGATTTAGCTTGTTGTGATGCCGGAACTTTGTTGGCAGATGGTGACATTAACTGGAACAACCATAAATCAGTTTCTTTGTTCACGTATTTCCTACTTACTATTAACGCAACACAGATGGACACCTTACTGATAAATAAGTTTAATAGTAAGCTATTTTGTGTAATGTTTTTACTGATATTGAAGTCAATATGATTTGTGGGTGTTTTGTTACAAGATATACATGAGACGGTGGTCTTTGTTTGGTAACTTAATATCATTCAATTGAAAAACTGCATTGTTGTGGTTACTTACTTCAATTAACGATTGAGCTTGAGGAAACGTTTTAAAATGGTCTCAAGTATCTTAGTAAAATGATACTTTGATCCAGTGGACAACCTTTTTTGAGTCATGGCACATCTTGGTGATAAGCGACGAATGACAACGTACATGACAAGAGGTTTGTGGCATTTTCAAACACTCTTGTGTCGCGACAAACAGATTGTCCATCACTGTTATATTCCAGTGTTGTTCAAACTGTGTGCTGTGGCACTGTGATCCGTACGACGTGTGCGGTTTCTGTCGTAACTTGTCACCAAGGTGTCCTGCGACACAAAAAGTTTAGGCAACACTGCTCAATTCAATTTAAAATCATTTAAATATCAGACCATAAAAATGTTGCAAACTTCAATTGTTATTTTCAGAATTCGAAGACAAATTGAGTTATTCACAGTTCGCAAAGAACCGATTGAAATTTGTACTAAATCTTATACTTCACAAGTGTTAGCAGAAAATAAATCATGCAAATTATAATCGATTTTAAGGAATCGAAAGGAATTCAAGTTGACTTTGACTTCTGATTATTTAATTTTCAAAAGATAATAACCGTTAAATTTTTGAATTTAAAAAATCAGTTAAAAAAATTTTAAAAATTTTTGTTCTTAAAAAAATCTTGAGAAAATCAATATTTTAGTCAATTCTTTAGCTCAAATGGCAAAATTGAAATCTTTTCACAAGCTTTTCATTTCTATCGACTATTTAAATAGCAAATAACATTCCAAACACTTTCAAAAGCTTGAAAAATAAAACAAATTTAATAAAACTTTAGATTTCCTACTAAAAGTCTCTCTCAAAAAAGATCAAGACTCAATTACAAATCTAATTTTATTCCTTAAACTTTCTCAACAAATACATAAGTTCCTGAGTTTCCTCATACAACTTCCCCTTCTTCTATTTACATAACCTAGAATTTGTTCGTTTTCATGTTCAATTTGAATCGAAAAAGATCGAGAAAAAGGAAAAAACTTTCGCAGTTTGAATCAAACTTGTAGATTTCGCAGCCACTAATACGAATTCAATAAATATCATAAACTTTTCTTTATCCATCGGAAAACTTTTCAACAGGAATCGCCAGTAGGGATAATGTAAAAAGAGCAAAGATAACAAAATGAAATATATAATATAAAAAAAAAAGTTTAAAAAGAGGAAGTGAGAAAAGAATGTAAAAAAAGAAGGAAGAATTTGCTTCACTCAAGAAAGTTCTCGTTGCATGGTGTATGGAGGGTATTGAGGGGTAGGGGGTTGAAGTGATTCCACCTTAAACCCTCATCCAATACCATTTTAATGCATTATACGGCACAGGGGGATGGAGGGTTATGATAGTCTGAACTTAATCCTTTCCCGCATGCCATTGCAATGCCTTTAGCTATGCTTTCTCGAAATCCCGGTCCCGACAAATTTTCGGGATCGGGATTGAAATTTTCGGGATATCCCGGGAAATCCCGATCCCGATAGCGAGAAAGCATACATTTAGCCACAAAAAGTGAGTCGCGAATACACAAACCGAGTTGATGTGCCTAGAGATAGCGGAAAAGAGCCCAAATCCGACTATACTTTCCGTAGGATTGAACCGGAGTCGTTAGGATCGGTTGACTGACGCTCTAACCACTACCTTACTGCTAATAATTCGCTACATTGAAAACATCTTGTCCCGAGTGAATCAAATGAAAAAGACTCCGTTGTGGGTCTCTTCTTTCTCCGTGGTAGATTCCATTTTGCTTCATGATGAAGCCCTCCCTCCCTCTTTTTGGAAAAAAAAGTCTTCAATTTCCTATAGCAAACCCCCTTAATTGTAGAGAATTTCAACAGAGAATCTGTAAAAGCTTTGTGATGTGGCCAGTAACAAAGTCAGATAGAAGGCCTTTTTGTAATAACCTAGGCTCCAAGTCAGAGCATGATTCTAGTAGAGATCTACATACAAAAATTTAAAATCAACCCCCCACCCCCTACCCTGACACAAGTTCCAATTCCACCCCTGACACAGCAGCACATAGATGCAAGCAATTGTAGCAACACGGATAACTATGTAAAGAAGAAAAAAAAAAATTTGTCCTAGTTTCAATCGCATCGCTCCCCTTTTTTTTATTCTCTCCTTCATTCTGTTCATTCCATCAATGATTTTACCCTATATAATGTACCAAAACTTTCATTTTATTGTATCACAATTTTATTGGGTTGAACTAGTTTCTATCCTTTACATTCACATCTGTTTGCGTGCTATATATTCCTGTGCTGTATAAAAACAATAACATATTTGCTATCCAAAAAAATAATTTAAGCAATTCATCTCAATGACTGATTCCTTTTATATGACCATTCATGTGTAAAGTTATTAAAGTCAATTGTCTTCATGTGTGCCCTAAATCACACGGTTCATGCATGATAAGACGTATAAATTTTTGTGGTTTAGGTAGTCGTAGATAGAATAAAGATGTTCTTTTCTATTACTGTTATTACTATTATTATTATTATTAGACATATTCTACGGCTAGATGTCTTGTTGTTATTTATTTTGATATTATTGCATTGATGGTGTATTGTGTATACGTGCGATGACGATATAAACAAAAAATTGTAACTACTATATAGTGAGGAAAATTGGGGGCAATAAGAAGTCAGATGAATATAAAAAGTTTTTCTCTTCTCTTTCAACAATTTTTACTTCCCGTCGTGTCCTAATTTCTTATGACTGAGGATGTCCGTTACTGTAAAAATTATCCCTGTACTGTAATTTTTTGACAATAAAGGAAGATGAAGAAAAGAGAAACTCTTTCATAAATGAATGTGGTAATAAGGTCATTGCTGCAATGACGATGATGGAATTAAGGCGTATTTTTTATGATATAAATTGGGAGTAAATAGGATTTTGAAAATAACGGATTTCCAAAATTCAAATTTAAGTTGGTTTTAAAGTTCAAATTTTGACGAATTTTAAAGTTCAAACATATTCAAACTCAAAATTTAAAAGCATTTTAAGTTCAAAATTAGTTTCAAGTTCGAATTTCAACGAATTTTTATATTCAAATTTTCATGCATTTTAAGTTCAAAACTCAAAAGAGTTTCGAATTTTAACGGATTATAAGTTTCAAAATTAGACAAAGCTTCGAGTCTTCAATGAATTTTCAAATTCAAATTCCAATGAACTTTTATGTTCAAAACTTAGTATGAGTTTCAAGTTCAAAACTATAAAGAATTCAAGTCAGAATTTTAATGGAATGTCAAGTTCAAAAATTTAAAAATGTTTCAAGTTCGAATTTTTAAATGAATTTTCGGTTCAAATTTGAGGTTGGTTCAAAACTTAAAAGAGTTTCAAGTTCAAATTTCACCAGATTTACGAGTTCAAAATTTCAAAAATTCAAACGGCTTTTCATGTTTAGAAATTAAAAAGAGATTCACGTTCAAAGTTCAAAAATTAGAATAAGATTTAAGCAAGATTCAAGTTAAAATTTCAAAGAATTTTCAGGTTCAAAATTAAAAAGAGTTCCAAATTCAAATTTCACACTTCTGAGTAAAAGAAAACAGGTGTTGAAAATAACACGACCACACCCTTAAATTTTCCTTTGTCTCAGTCCATACAGTCACATTAATTTTAACAACTTATTATCCTCAACAAAATGCACCAAAAAACTTTTTTTCCCCACCATCCAAAACAAAGCCAGTCTTTTGTCTTTTTCATGTTCTCATTTATTTTTGTTCATCGTACATTTTATAGCATGATTACATCCATACATTATTCGCTGAAGACAAAAATAAGGCAGTGTAAGGAAGTGAGAGGCATTAATGCCGCTTCATTGATAAAGAAGAAAGGAACGATTCTTTTTTTGTGTGATGCTCAAAAGCCTCTAAAGTTTTATTTTTACTTCTTTTATTAAGTAGTTTCTGCCCCATTTGACTTGAGATTTTCAATTAATTTTCTTCCATTGGGGGCTTCATTCTTAATGCTTCAATTGATGCTATTTCACCACATTGTCCATTAACTTTAAGAATTAAAAAGTTTTTTTTGTTCTTCCCTTCCATCATCATCCACATCCAATATTGTTGTTGTCTTCCCAATCCTTAATCATTAGTTCAATTTTTCTTTGTCGTTCGTCTTATTGACAGATAAGTGGATGGAAGATTCGTCGTAGTCAACAAACATGAACAATATGAAATGAAGAACATTGTCATGAAGTGAAATGAGGAAGCAATTTGATGAGTTTTTTTTTTGTACCAAATATTCCCCTTTTAATTCAATAATATTGTGTTTATTTTCTTATCACATTGTATGCCATACAGTACTTGAATGGAATGAAGTTAAGATTCTGGGAAGTGTAAGGACGATGGATAAAGCGTTGTTCTAAGGAGTTGACCTAATAAGAATTGTTGAATTTTATCGAGTAGTACAAATTAGTTTAATCACTTGAGATGGGCAGGCCATGTATATACAGAAGACCAAGTGATGCCCCCAGTTCTTAAAGTAACGACTGGAAACTTTGTGGATGGCAAGAAATTGGGGACGTCTAAAGAACTCCTGGAGTGAAGCAGTCGATAGAGATAGTGTTGCACTTGGAGATTGACAAGTGGAAGCCAGCGATAGAGCCAGCATCAGGCGACACATGTGGGAGGTTATGGATCACAGTTGATCTGTACGACCAGCAAAGTAAGTAAGAGATCGTAGACGATTTCGAAGGATAGAGCTACCTTTAGACATTCCATAAGCGGGACAATGAGCATTCGTGCCCTTCAGCTAAGGAAGTAAGTAAGTAAGTACAAATTAGTCAATCGATCAAATATCCTAATATATGATGGCTTTATTTCTGCTGATTTTTATTTCTGTTGTAATGCCTGTTTCTGTCCAAATGTAAACGTATCTAGCCACAATTAATGTTTCAGGAATCACACAAATCGAGTTAGAGTAACTCGAACAGCGAAAAAGCACCCAAATTCAATTTGACTTTCCCTGGAATCGAATCCGGGACCTTTGAGACGACTACCCGACTTCCTAACCAACTAGACAATTTTCGCTATTTTTTTTGCTTACTTGACTCTGAACTAGTGCCAGATTTAAATTCATAGCAGAGTCTCATCGATCTGTTGCCAGATTTTGGATTGATTTTATGCTATTTGAGTACAAAATCTCTAAAATTCCTAACCTAAAACTCAAAATGATTCCCAAATCGAATGAGATTTTTCCAGCTTAATTCGCCTAAAGAACTCAGGAAGGAAAAGAAAAAGTTCTTTATTCCGTATTGTGTTCCCTTATTTTTTTATATATTTTCATGATCTTCGTGAGGCTTTATTTAAAGCTTTACAATCAATTCGCCATGTCACGATGGACTTTAAAAAAGGTTTATTCTACTCGACAGTATATCCACTATTTACGATTATATAAATTTTTTTTTATATTTTCCCTCATGAACAGTCAGTTTGAGACATTATTTGGCGGTCATTCTTATAACACATACAAAAATATAAATTACTTTACTTTCTATAGTCATGACCGAGGCAGTGGCAAAGAATAGGAACGGACAAGGAACAAAGAAAATATGAAAATTAAAACAAGGAAATAGAAAATATATTCTACGATGAGTGAGGAAATAATTTACTAATTACACCCTTAACATACGGCACCTTTTCTCTCTCTTTCCCATTATCAAACGCCCTTCCATTCTCTTTTGACCTTATGTTATGTTCTTTCATCATTAACCTTACTCATAAATTTCATCAAAATTTTCTTTTATATCTTGATTAATGAATTCATATATAATGCGAGGCAGAAAAGTCATTATTATTTTTTTGTTTTTTTGGTTCTGTCCACATCTCCCCTTTTTCTTGCTAACCCAACAATAAGCTACATTATTCACTTTTACTGGCTGGTTGAATAACTGATTAGGATAAAGCAGTGGTGGGTAATATTTTGGTTTTTGTGGTACAACTTGATAGTAAGCTTCGACCAAAACCGCACACGAAATACGATTCATGGCATTTCAACAATTTTAGGCGACACACTAGTGTGACCGTGTGGTGTGTTCTTGTAGTGTGCCAATGTTGCATGACCGTGTAGTTTGCTCATGAAATGTGCGTATGTAGTGTTCCACTTTATTGTGCTCATGTAGTGTGTCCATTTATCGTGTCCATGTATTGTTCTCATGTTGTGTGACCATGTAGTATACCAATGTAATGTGCCCATGTAGTGTGTCCATGAAGTGTGTCCATGTAGTGTGCCCTTATAGTGTGTCTATGTTGCGTGTCCATGAAGTGTGTCCATGTAGTGTGCCCTTATAGTGTGTCTATGTTGCGTGTCCATGTAGTGTGTCCTTGTAGTGTGTCCATATAGTGTCCGCATGTAGTGTGCCGGTGTTTTATGACTGTTGTGTGCTTGTGTAGACTATGAAGTGTGTCCATGCAGTGTAACCGTGGAGTATGCCTGTGTAGTATCACACGTAGTATCTCATGTAGTGTGAACGTGTTGTTGGCTCATAAGTTGCCCACCACTGTGATAAAGTCTCTCACACATAAACTACGCAGCACTCTCATACCGTTACATAAATCTTCCTATTTAGTGTAGGCAGATCGTAATATTCTTGACTGAATTTTAGAGAATCATTGTCTAAATTAATTAATCTGTAGAAACTTTTTTGACACGTGGTTCACTTTATTTTATTTGAGGGATTATGAAATGGATGTCATGACAGTCGCTGAGAGATAAAAAGAAGTTTGTAAAATAATGAGACAAAGGCCAAGATAAGTTGAGATTTTTGCAAAAAAGTCGTTGAAAGCCAGTTGAAAAGTTTTAAATTTTTTTAAATGAGATGGGAATTAATTTAATGGTAACTATGGCTTTGTGGCTTTATTTAAGAGTTTGCGAATAGAAGAAAATGATACAATGGATCTTAAGAAAGGCAGTAAAAGTATGGAGTGGTGAGAACCTTGCTCAGCGTATTTCAAATTGCCTATAAAATATACTTAAGTCCAACTTTTATATTGAAAACTTTGGATTAAATTAAATTTAAATTTAACGGTCTTTTCAAATTCAAATTTATTTCGAAATAAAAATATTGGACAAATTTCGAAATTTGAAATTACAACAATTTTATGCCATAAAGCATAAGATTGATCCCGAAAAGCAGAACCACAACTCCACTGTTCCTCATCGACTCAAGAAAACTATAAAATTTAATGTTTTTATCCAGATATTGTTCATGTTCATGACATTTCATCCCAAATTAAATTTCATATCAACTTTAAAATTCCCTAACAAAAAAGCTACATCCATAAATGACTAGTTCCAAAAATTTCATCACATATTGTTATGTAAAATAATTTTAACATAAATAAATTAAAATCTAAAGTAATAAATTTCCCAACAATCAACAGCTCCCCAACATAAATATATAATCTTTGTAAAATCCCACACACAATTCAAAATCATGTAATGTTTAGAACTATACATTTCATTACAAAGCCGACCTCACAGACTATAAATTTTTATGATTACTTAAAAAAAACTTTAATTAAATTGCTGACCATGAAAAAAGAGAGGGAAAATGAGTATTTACTTTGATGAGATTTTATGGCATCTTTAAACTAGTTTTTGACGGAATTTTGAAAAGAAAATTGATTTGGTAGGCTGGTTGGCTAAGACACGAGATCTCAGCAACCTGACATCTTAGTGTTTTTGGGTCTGGAACATTAGCTCAGTTTAATCAATTTACTGGCTTATTGATTGGTTTGATGGATTAAAACCATGATTAAATGCTCTAATTAATGATTTTTCAATTTTCCATACAAAAAATTCACGTGTTTTGGCCCTTGAAAATTTAAATTTCTTTCTGGACCGTTAATTTTCAAAAAAAAATTGACCGTTAATTTAAAAAAAAAAAATTACATTACTAATTTTCCAAAAAAATTTCATTACTAATTTTCCAAAAAAATTTGAAAATTTTTTCGTGCAAATTTTAGTAAATTGACAATTTTGGAACAGTAAATTTGAAAATTTTAAAGCCGTTAAAGGATTCAAAATGCAAAAAACCATTAAATGATAAAACTAGAATTCGTCCAAAACTTCAGGCTTGGAGACAAAAAATACAGACATGCTGATTTGGATGAACTAAAAGGTGCAGTAGAAAACTGCAGGTCTGTGCATTTAAAATGCAGAAAAGGCAGCTAAGCGGTCCGTGATAGAACTCTGGATCATAAATTCAATGAAATTTAAATTTAATTTGATGACTTAAAGCTTACAGAAACAGGCTTAGATTGGATAGTTAATCCTAACAGACAAAGAGCATGCTTTTATCCAACAGAATGAACACTACGGTACCTAAAAGCGGTCCTCTTGGGTGTATTTCTTCATCAAAAAACTGATTTCCGAGCAAAAAAGCGCTCAATACCCCATTAATCCATAACACAAAGACTTTCAAAACTTGTTCCTTTCTTCCTCATATCATAAACATTATTCCATTCTTATATGGTTAAGGAATAATAAGAAAAGAAAGCAACTGGACAACGGCAAGGGGTTTCGTTACGAAACACATTATGAAATATGTGCGTAGCACAAAAGAAAATGACTACATAAATCAATAATACAAGTAACTTTAGTTAATACTTGCTTGATTTAATGATGAGATGAAAATTGTGTTCGGGAAAAAAATTGATAATTAAGAAGAAAAAAAGGGTTGAAGATGCTTCGTAATAAAAAAGGTTTTAATATAAAAAAAATTGAAATTTCAGCTTTTAGCTTCTTGATATTTTCTTAGATATGGGCGTTGAGATTTGAATATTAAATATCAAATTATTCAGATTTTTATTCTTATTCATTCGTTCTTACGTCTTCTTCATCAGGAGATCAATTGTGTTTTATATTCAATTTCTCGCTAGAATGGAAATTAAAATTAGGATTATGATTTGAATTTTTGCCTAATTTCTCATAATTTTTCTTGCTTTTTCAATTTCTAGCGAAATGTAAATGGGGTCGTTTGCTTATTACGTCTGCGATTTTTGAGAGAGTACTACAACAGCACACCGTGTTTGTTAGGGAATTGCTGAATCGCCGTATTAACGAAAAGTCAGCACCGTAATAGAGCATATCGAACTTCTTTTACGATGAAAAATGCGATTCGTCATATCGTGCAGCTATGGAACTAACATTCACCAAAATCAGTGTCTAAATCAACAACTAAAGCAGAATTCGAAGTCTAATCGAATTTTTAATGGAAAAATCAACTTGAGCAGACTGACTCCATACAAAAATCAAATTAATTTTGAGCTCTGAATTAAAGGATTTGAAGCAGTGCTGACACTTGTCGACTTTCCGTCAAAATTAAAATTCTATCACAAGTCCTTCGATTAGGCAATATTGTAACAATAATTTGTTAAGACATTAGTTAACATTTAAATGAGCTTTATCTACAACTTATTCTGGATCTGAACTTTATCTAGAACAAAGGTTCCGAAAAAAGCTCCGTGGATTTTGTACAGTCCGATGTCAAATGAAGTACGGAATCATCCTTTTTGGAGTCCAGACTCTAGTAGATGCGGGTGTCTATAGAAACAATTTCTAGACAATGCTTAGCTGAGCAATAATTAAGCAAAGGAAATGGCTGAGCAGATGTTTTTGCCCATGCCTAGACATACCTTGTTCTAGGTGGAAACGAATACAGAGTCAAATGCCATGCACTTTAAACACTTTTCTAACAATACTCATTAACAAACCTAAGTCTTGGAGTAGACCTTACAGCTCTAAAGGCAGTCTATTTCATAACTATTCATAGAAGAACTTCACATAAGTGTGCTGGGAAATGTTTACAACCTGTTTACAATATGTTAATTAATTTCTAAACACAAGTCAAATTTAGGTCAAACTAGATTTAATTGAAATTTATAGCATGGAGACTACATTCAGAACAGTCATGGTTGGTCAAAAACTCCTTGAATTTCCCTGCTACATGCTAAGTAAATGACCCCCACAAAGAAATTAAATAATTCAAAAATTGTGCTTAAAAAAGTAGAATTTATCTAATTTACCGTAGGGATTTGCTGGAAATAATTTTTCATTTCCAACCATTTGTGAGATTCTTCTTGGTAAAGAATAGAATAGAATAGAATTTATACACGTAGCACATGCATAATGAAGACATATTAGTTTCGAAAAATTTCCCACATTGCCCAGCTTTTTTAATTCAAACGAGCGTGATTTTAATTTTAATGAAAAAAATTGCTTTTTACCTTTAAATTATTCGTTCCTTACTTCCTCCCCTCAATAATTTTTAATTCACCAAGCGTTACCGTAATATTTTTTTTTACTCGTCCCTCATGGAATCCACGAGAAGTTTTTTGTTGTTGTTTCTATTTCCTCATTTTTTCTCCCCCAAAAAAGTAGCCTCCAACAAATAAAATTAAAACTTGACCCAATTCATTGAATTTTGAGTACTTACATACAATATTGTGACATTTTATGACCATAATTATTTGAACAAATAATTCAGATGGGACATGCCATAATTGCCTTGTTCGTCAATAAAATTAACTTTTTTTTTGTCTCGATTTTTTTTTTCTATTTTTATTTACTTCCACAATGAAATAAATTAGACAACATACATTATTTACACTTTAACATAAATTGTGCTGACGAGTCATGTAGTATACTTAAGTTAATTCGTTAAGGGTCGTTTGGTGGTGGAAGCAGTTGAAGCTAGTTGGGAGGAGTGGAATGAATCTTAACGAATAATATCCTCAATCAATTCGCATGCTTTAATGAGTTTATCAGGAGATATATGCTGATAGATAGGATAAAGAATTTCATTAAGATTGTGAAAAGAAGTGACAAAAAAATGCAAATTTGTCTATTATTTGTTGGATTTAATGCAATGTAATCCAGACGTGACAACATTTGTGAACAATTGTATGACTTAGGTCAGAGGCAAAGTCACGGATGAATCGAAAATATTATAAGAAATGTACAAGTAACGGTCAAAAAAAAAAATATAAATTTTAACGAAAAATAATTTTTTTGAAAAAAATTAACGGTCGTTTTTCAGACAGTCACACTCTGTTTGTAAGGTTTGAGGTTTTTGTCTCAAAAAACCATGGAAATTTGAAGACTTTTTTTCAAAAAAGCGGAAATTGAACCCCAAACCCCTCTTCCACTGAATACGCCTCTGTTTCAGTTCATAATTCAATCCCAACCTTAAAAAACAATGAGTACAATCAATTTATAAGCGTATTAATGAGTATACTCAATCTTCATACTTGTGCATTCTCAATTTTGTGAGTATACTCATGAGTATGCTCCTTTTATATTCCGTCAAATCACACAAAACCGAGTCGAGTCGATGTGACTAGAAACAGCGAATAAGTACCCAAATCCGACTAGGCTTCCGCTGGGAATCGAACCAGGGTCATTTGACTTAAGAGGTCGACATTCTACAACTCGGCCATCCTTGCTTATTCTCTGGCTATTAAAATTTAGCCAAACTTTATATAAATGTGCTTCAATTTATGAAAGACACCGGACTCTCAGAGAATTTATATGAGCTTTGTGATGTTGCCAGCAATAGAGTCAGATAGGCTTTCCATCATTTCGTAATAATCTAGAATCCAAGTCGGAGCATAATTCCAGTAAGTAAATAAATACCGGGAAGTCAAGACTCATGCCATCGGAAAATTGAATACTTCCTACATGAAACAGTCTCAGACAAGTTCATCGTTTGTCTAGGTAAAATTCCAATAAATTACATCCCACAAATGACAGCATCCATAATTTTTCCAATTTTCCTACAATGCACAAGAATCCCCACAAAAAAGCAATACAACCACACATAAATTGTCACTTTGAAAATCAAAGTGAAGCCTCCACCTAGACCGAGCCGAACATCATCAGACATGAAACAAAAACAGTACGAAACAATTGACCAGCATACATAATTGACCATGATTCGACATGACAATGTGATGAAATGAAGTGCGGTTGTCTTCGATACTCGTTATGCTCGTTAACAATAAATTGCTGTGCTGCTTTTCATCAATTTTTTATAGGTAAAATAATATGGCAGGGGAGGTAAATGTAAAATAAGCTATAATTTTTTTTTGGTGAGTATCGTCATCGCCACACTGTTTACGCCGTAATTTAATAGTTTTTCTCTCTTCTTTTTCATAAAAACGACCTTCACGGGTTTTTGTATATTTACACTAATTTAAGGTTATTATGGACTTTTTTTTTGAGTGAATGTAAACAGTTGTATGGATGCGCTTATGTCTAGTAATTATCATAATTATTCTAATTTATAATAAAATTTCATGCATGTCGTAAACATTATAAATGTCTCGTCGACATGCGTTTTTAATGTAAACATATAAAATTGCTCATCTTATCTGAATGAATTTAGATTGTTTTTAGCCAATTTTTGCAAAAAAGAGGCATTTAATAATGCGCTTTGTTTGGCTGGCTGTCTGATTGATTGGATAATGGACGTAATCTCAGCAAACCAGACCTCTTAGAAAGCTCTAGTTTGAAGCATTAGCTTTGTGCTATCGAGTTAATTCATTATCAATTAGTCTGGAACTACAAAATCATCTCGTTGCATATTAATAAATGATTTTTCATTTCATAAACAAAAGAAAAATATTTTTAAAGCGTTGCTTTCAATAAATTCAAATTTTTAGAAACCGTTAAAAATTTAAAATACCGTTATTTTATAAAAATTTATTCGAAAATAAAAATTGAGTCGTGCTGACTGTGACAAAAATGCGCTGATGTCGCTCGATAAGATCAAGCTTCTCTCCATCCACAATCATGACTCTCAACGTACACTGTGAATAATGATGAAGGTAGAAGACATGATTTCAATTTAAATGTCACTCAATAGCAATTTATTTCATATAATGCATAGCAATCTGAGATTCATTACAATATAATTTCATAAATATATAATTTTTGTTCATGTAGATAATAAGAATAGCAGAGCAAAAAAAAAATGATTCTGTCCATCTCATCTACTTCAAATTCCCACGCAATCCTCTTGTCATCATTTAAAATATTTTTGTATCTGCATTGAAGCGACAGCTCATTTTAAGTTGAAGGTCGTTAAGCAGAACTATTCAAGAGCAGGAACATAATTTTCTTTCGCTTAAATGTTTATAAATAATCTCAATTTTCTGAGTCAGAGTGGAAAATGGTGTTGGCGAAACGGAGAAAAATATAATCTGTGGAGACTTATTGGCAACTAGATCTTATTGTCGGTAATTATAGAAACTTAATGATCATTTTTAACTTATATTTAAATGTGTAGGACGCATTGCACAAGTAGGATATGATTAAGTGAAAATTTATTGGTTTTTTGAGTAAAGTAGACAGTGGAAGTTGAAATAATTGATATTTGTGTCGTAAAATGTCTTTTTCCTATACGAGGCTTTATATACATATTTATAACTTCCGTGTTACCCTAGGATCAAAATCATTTGTGTAAAATACTTGCATACGTCAAATTTTTTTGAATTTTGTCCTTTTTAATGTTGAAAATTATTCATTTACCTTTTCCCTTTAGATTTAGTCTTTAATTGTTGCTTAATGATTCGTATTCCTTTAGATTTAGCCTTTATTCTTCCTTAAAATGCTGCTTTTTCAATAATTTAAACTAGAATTCACTTTTTCTCAAAAATGCTTTCTTTTAAACTGAGAATTCGCGCCAGAACATCTTAAGTTCAATTATTGAACTTCTATTTAAATTTTGAACTTCCGTTACATTTTAAATCTTTAAATTTTGTTTAATTTATTCTGTTTTGAATTTTAAATCACAACTAAGACTAGATTTTGCTCTTTAATCTCTAGTTTCATCTGTCTCTAATTCTATTAATAGAATTAATCCACATCGTTAAATTTTAATTACAGAAAATTCATGTTCTATTCCCGTACATTTTTAAGAACGGATCAATTGCTCACTCTGCACCTCCCACACTCAACCAAACAAATTAAAAGTTAGCTGCACACCAGAAAAAAGAGACACGATAATACAAGCCCAGCAAACAGCAACAGAGCGGTAAATTAATTCAATGTTAATAATTTACCATTTTAAATGCGCGCATTTTATTTGTGACAAGCACTTGATGGTTAATTTGTGCTGTGTGCCATTGGACTAAAAAAATGATGAGCAGCTTTTAGGATATTGTGTTATTGTACACAATGGACATGTCTGAATATCATGCGTTTTATGACAGTCATTATTAGACTTCGAAAAATAGAGTTTGGATGGATAATAGGCAGCGCTGGAAGGTTCTTTAATGAAATTGAGACGCTTTTAAATTATTTTGTCATGCGATATTCATGTAATGGTAATAGACGATTATTTGTAAGTTCGGATCGAGTTGCTTGCACTCTAAGGCGTAGATACGTAAGGAAATCTCATTAACACGAGTCAGAATACAGAAAATTTGTCATGGTACTACAGGTTTTTGCACTTTTATAGCTTCGAATATTCTAGATAAAAAATATTTTTTGAGTCTAGCACGCACACGGCTGCTTATCTATAAAAAACAATAAAAATCAATCTACATCCATAATAAGTATCAATAATTCAGCAGCTTCAATTTATTAACTTCTATCAGACTCTATCTAAAGCCACTCCGGAACATGGTAATATCTATTAAAATCAAAGGCTAAATATCAATATTATTAATCATACGCAAGCTGCATGGCCACAAGGGAACGAGCAAATGAGTTTCACGTTTTTCATCTTCGATTGATGTTTCTATTATGTTTTCATATACAACCAGCGACTGCCTTCATTCGATCATTTTCTCATTTTTACATCAACATAGATACAACACTTATAAATGATGTACTAGGATATCGTTATTGTTATTGTTATTACTGTGTGCTTATAGCTTCATATTTGAAGAGAGCATAGCTCTGTGCTGTATATATTTTTTACCCCCTGTGATGATGCGGGAAGAAATTGATGATGAAATATGAAACTCTCCCCAATTTTTGCTTTTTTTTCGATATATTTTCACCATATATCTTCTTCCTTTCTATCTCATCTCGATTCCATAATGTCTGCTATTGTTTGCTTTTTATTAAAAAGCTGTTTCGCAGTGAGGAAGGAAGCAGAGTATTGAAAAAAAAATGAGAATAAGTTTTCTTCTTTTAATTTCTTTTTTTTTTGTGCCAAGCCAGAAGGATGGATGTGATGGGAGCTTTCCAGGGAAATTCATCACAAAATAAAAAAAAGTAACAGCAGTAAATTTTGAATTATTTTTCTTATATTTATGTTTATATTTATTTTTTTCCAATTTATTCTTTATTATTGTTGGAACCATGTTTTTAATATTTCAAAAAAAAATATATTATCAACTGAGGAAGCAATGAGATCTACGCAATTTTACGGATTGAAACGCATTTTTGAGTAAAATATGAATTAACAAAATTTAACGTATTTTGAAATTTCAAATTAGGGGAAAATCAACTAACCCAAAAAATTCTCTCACTTCGAGTTTTATTTTCACAATATTTCTTTAATTACGCCTTTTAAAAGTGAAAAAGTTAGCACAAACTAAACTTTAGCATGGCAAAAGCATTGCCTACTAAGTTATATCCTCAAAAACACCGTAAATTCCAAAAAATCATCAAAATTTACAACTTTTCATACATTTTCAATGAAAAACAACAAAATATAAAGTTTCTATCAAGTTTCTATCGTAATTTTCCCTTTAATTAAGCACCTTGAAGGTAAATAAACAACAAACTATAAAGCGTTCATCAACAGCACATAGCACAAACATTTTGTGGTTAGTTATGACATTTGAAACGCCCTACTTTCGTCTGATTTTCATGTAAACAAGCGAAACCAAGTCAACCAAACTGAAATTAATACCCCAATACGCTTCATAAAAGTGCACTGAAAATATTGTATATGTCTATATATATTTCATCCTCAAGTGGTGGCGGCATGAAAAATTGGGGAATGAGAAAGCATAAAGGAATAAAAAGAAATGAAAGGATTGATGAATGTCTTCTTTATATTATGGCACAAAAATATGTTTATACAAATTTCAAAAAATATATACAAATAAAATTTGAGTCGACAATGTAAGAAAGCAAATGATTTTTTTTGTCGAGCTGAGCTACCTAAGTGGAAAATATGAAGGATGAGGATGAATTTTATTCTCTTTGTTTAGTTTAAACTTGAAATTTTTTTTTTGTTGTATTGAAAAATGAATTTCCTTCAGGGAAAAAGGATTGGAATGGATGGAGATTGATGATTTTTATCTCTGGAAGGGAGAAAAAAATTTGTATCAAGTTTATTTCAAGCTTGATCGACGAATTCAAGATGTTATTCGTATAACAAAAAAATGTAATTGTTTTTCTTTGACTGAAATTGTTTTGCATGATTTGGGATGGAATGTTGTGATGGGTCTTAGGTTTGAATAAATTCGTATTGAAATTTGAAGGCAGACTTGGCAGGATTCTGGCTCCAATTTTGGGATTTTCTCCACTAGAGCTCGTATTCTAAAATTAAATTGAAGTTAAGACTTTGCTAAGATACCAGTGAAAACTCCGCGGAATCTAGTTCACTCCAGTAGCCTCCAGTGAACAACAGTGGACTCAAGTAGCCTCTAGAAGACTTCAGTGAACTCTAATAGACTCCAGTGGACTCCAGTATACCATAGTGGACTAAAGTGGATTCCAATAGACTACAGTATACTCCAATGGACTCCAACAGACTATTATAGACTCCAGTAGACTCTTGAAGACTCCAATGAACTTCAATAGACTCCAGTGGACTTCAGTAGACTGCAGTGGACTCCAGTAGACTTTAAAGTCCACAATCCCAAAGTCTAGCAAACTCTGATTTAAATTATACACTTTTGGAACCTTAAACCCCCTTAAACATTTGAAATTATAGGAATTTTCGAAATAGAACTTTTTTTCAATCTAAAGACACCACATTGTTGTCATCAAGTTGCTGCTTTGTCGCTAATTTAATAGCACGACGTGAGAAAGCCCTCACATCCCTAACAGACAATGAACATACACACCTAAATGATGTTGTTCATGAGAATTCTCGAGCATCTTCAACTATAAAGATTGAGTATGTTTCTTTCCAAAGAAGGTAGCTGGCAATATAGATAGTATTGCGCTTGGTATCGGACATTGGCAAGTAAAAGCCAGCGATACAGCCAGCTTGACTTCACAACTGATCTGTACGACCAGCGTAGTAAATAAGTAAGTATTTTCCTTTTTGGTTCGAGACAGCTATTCTACAGCTGATTTCAGTCCCATTTTACAACAAAAAATTAAATTTCCCGTATCATCTTCTTCAAAACTCCCACATTTAATAACTTAATGTAGTACGGCAATTGTTCCTGTCTTACATTATCATCGGTATTGTTAATTTCTAATTTCATAATTTCTTGTAATTACTCTTGAGCAATTTAAAATAGGCAGGAATCAAGAAAATGTTTATTGTCGCAATAAAACCAGGATGTATCCCGAAGGATTGTTGAGTTTGAGTCTAAGTAGTAAATTATTAAAATTAAGAATAGCGCACAACTCCCTCATAATATTTGCTACATTAACCAGAATTAATGTTTGTAAAAAAATAAAAGAAATTTTCTGGATTGTTAGAGTCTTATGTAGGACACTTAAGTACGATAAGTGAATTCTATGTAAAAATTATTTAAATCTTTGTTGCTTGAACTTTTTTTTTCCTTAAAACATTTGTTGAGTCATCTAAATATTTTAATATGCCTTTTTTCTCTCTCTAATTGCATCTCATAAAAATCTCAACAAAATCTACTTTAATCTCCTCTCAAGTGTTCTGCAAACGAAAATGAGATCGGACATTTTTGATTTCAGAGTTGAGAGGGAACTTGGGGGATGGAATTTGAAGGCAGGCAAAAAATGGTCAAAGACACAATAAAATGTCTTTAAGATTTAAAGTATCTTAAATTGCAGCTTCCCATTTTCTACTCAATGCCATCCCATATCATGGACAAAACACAAACATTAAGACTCATCAACTTGACAACACAAATGAAAACATCCCCAAATAAAATATATTTTTAAAAGATTTTTCAAGTATTTTCTTGAAATGGACTCTCTCTTCTCTATACTTAATTTTGATTGTTAAGTATTCATGATATTAAACCAAATAAACAAACAAACGGAACTGAAAAGAATATTTTAATAAGTTAAAAGAGATTTTTAAGAGCTTTTCTATTTCTGTGAAGAAAAATGAGGATTTTTGGATTCAGTTTGTTTAGGTAGAGTAAGCAGTGATATGGAACTATAAATAGTAATTAAGAATTTAAAAACTATGTAGATAGCCCGAACAGCACAACGTGTTTGATAGAGATCGGAATGTTGTCGTATTAACGGTAAGACACGATATTGCATCATATTGCATCGATTGCGAATCATATTTAAGGCACAAAATGTGGTTTTCCAGATTGTGTCGCTTGGTTTTTGATAATTTTTGATAATCAAAAGTGTAAAATCAATGAAATTTTCAATAAATTTTGATGATTTTGAATAATTTTTTGATTAATTCTGTACAGTTTCATGCTCTTTGATAAAACAATCAATAAAAAGACTGTTTACTAGCTGTATATATTGTTATTTATCGAATAATAACAAATTTATGAGGAAAAATATAAAAATAATATTCAGTGTTTATTCTTCGAAGTTCAAAAACAAACTGAACTTTTGTATGAAAAAGGGGTTTTCAACTATGAACGATATTGAACTATGAATAATATTTATCAAATCTCAAATGAACGTTTTATCAGACTTCAAGTCAAATTCAATTTATTTTGACGATTTACCGTAAGCACTAAGAATTTCAATTCCTTTTCAAAATCTTAATCCAGGTATTTCAGTCCTGGATAATTCTAATATTGGATTCTGGATCCCGTGATTGAAAACCCTAAGCATGATAACGTATCTTAATGATTATACTGTCTTATTCTGGTACAGAATTCTCATAAAAAATTGCAAATTTAGCATAAATTCCTTATCCAGATCTAATGATCTAGTATGATAATAATCAGATTCTTCTGTGACTTTCATGAAGACAAATTCCTTCATAAATATGCGCAATTGTCTTTATAAGACTATAAAAGATCTTCCTGCTGGTTTAATATTTTATTCCGTATTTTCAAAGCACTCTTTATTATGCAATGAATTATTTTTTTCTTCCCAACGAGATTGTTGTGGAATAAAATGTATTTTAATTCAAGAACTTAAAGTATGTTTTTCTACTTATACTGAAACAGTCTCATATAATTATCATATTATCATCATCTACGAACGAACAAAAAAAATTAAAATATAAAAAAAAGAGAAAGCAAGCATGAAAGCAAACAGCCTCGCTATCGAGAGAAATAAAATTCAAATTTGCTATGTAGATGCTGAAGCTGTATCATGCCATATCTATGCAATGAATCACCATATCAGAGACATTCATGGGCTCCCCTTCATGTCTTTCTGTTTTCAAGGCCTCTCGTACTCACTCTCTCGGCTTTTTTTTCATTCGTTTACGCACAAAAGAATTATCTTATCTGCCTCTTGTCGCTCCTTCGTTTACATCTCACTTAACCTCGACGAATTTTTTTGTTTGGCTTCAAAGAAAAGCACAGAAATGAAAAAAATTGGGGCACACTCCTTGAGAGTAATGAATTTTTTTTCCTGCTGCTGCAGACTCTTATCGCATCAGAATTTTTTTTTTTGTTTTCATTATTGCTCATATTATTGTTATTTTACTTTCTTAATTAAAAATATTTCTATGCTGCTTCCCTCTCCCTCCTGCTTCACCGTACAAACACCTTACAATTAGGAACGATAGTTGAATGGAAACTTTTTTTTTGTGCATTAAAATTGTCGTTGAACTAGATATGAAATGACATATAAGAAAATATTTGTTGAAGTCTCTATAGACATTATGTGATATTTAGCGCAGTTTCCATATCAGCAGATTATTTTGATGATGTTCTTTTGTTTTGAGAATGGATGGAAAATAGGACAGTGATGAAAGACTTGAATTTAGGTTAATTTTTTGGAGGAAATTGGTGTTTTACTCTAGAGACTTAATGGAATTGAGGTATTTTAGGGATGATAAAGAAATTTTGAGGATTTTTGAGTTTTAATCTGGATTGAAATCTTCTTTGGAGTGTTTAAGGGATGCTTAGAACAAGGATCAGTTTCAAGACTAAGAATGCCGCCTAAAATACTGCCAATTATCAACAATTTGCTATATTCTCGTCATGCAATGTACCCAAAAAGCACTGAGGCCAAAAAAAGGCTAAAAATCCGTCTCTAGGTCAACATAACTATGGTATGGTCGTCGAGTCTGGTCATCGAATCTGGTCTGAATCCAACTGAATATCAACAAATCAGTTAATCGATCCAAAATCCGACTTCAAGCAGACGTGACTCCATTGCGGTGTCGGATTTATGCTGAATCTGGCATCAAGTCAGAGTCACAGCAGCCTGCGGCTGATCTATTAACTGATTTGTTCAACTCTAGCCAAAGTTGCGCTGGTCTCTTGGCAGAAATTGGCATTGCTTTGCTCGGATAGTCTGGAGGACCTTGGATAAAAACACTTTTAACCATTTTTACTCCGAATACCTTACGGGGTAAACGTCATCTTATGTCTATATTCAATATTTTTAGAAATTCACCAAAAAATGCTCCTAAAAGTCATAAATATCAGCAATAAAGTCAAAAATATCCTTCATAATTCCAATCCCACCCGGATACTTTACCTAGAATCCAAACAATTTTTTGAATGAAGGAACCAAAAAAAAAGTAACATATATTTGAAGAGCATGACAACTTCTCAGTTACAACATGCTCTTCCTTAAGGGAAATATCTCATGTCCTGACTGATATGAAAAATTTTCCGGTATGTCAAAAAATTATTTGACTACCGGAGACAGGCAAGACGCAAATTTGTCAAGAACGTGCAAAGTGGAATATCCAACTAATGCTCAGTTGTGCTTTGATAATGGCTTTAAATGGCATAAAATTATTTTTAATTCCTTTGGTATCATGTTTAGTCAATTGCATCATATTAAGGTTGAATATATTAATAGTCGTTAAAAGGAACAAGTTAGACCAGTGGTGGGGAACCTGGCTGATCAGACAATGAGACTGATTTTAGGTACCGTAATGAAATTTCCATGAAACCATGCTTTTTGCCTGATAGGGCTACATGCAGTGACAAACTAGTGTCCTGTCAAAAATATTTGGAAAAGCCATAAGCCGTATGCCGTGTGGGGTTTCCGTCGAAGCTTATCACTAAGGCAGTGGTAGGCAACCTTTTATGTTTCGCAGCACGTCTTGGTGGATAAGCGTCGACCAAAACCGTACAAAGGCATATGATTCATGGAATTTCCGGAATACTTTGACGGCGCACAGGTTGACACGGTGTGCACGAGTGTACCCGCAGCACACAAGTTGTCCACCTCTGCACTATGGTGTGCCTTGAAAAGTAAAAGGCTGGCAACCACTTACCTAGACTACCAGACAAATTCTTAACAATTCAACCCCATTTTCCCAAAAGAAAAACTTTAACTAAAATAAAACTGTGAATAGCTGTGAATGTGTGTCGTATGATATTGAGGCATTAAAGTGTTACTTATATTATCAAATGTGATTACATGGAACATTTTTTTTCACTTCCCTTTTTTTTATGCTTAAGTATTAAAATAATTTTCACATTCATACTAGGACGGAATATTAAACTTTCTTTTTTGTATGTTCTGCCTTCCTTCATGATGAAAATATGAAATTTTTTCCCAACTCCATCCATCTACTTCCTTAATAAATTCATTTGTATGTAATCTTCTGAATTTTAAGCTACGAAACGATGGAAAATTTACCATATTATATAATTTCTTTTTTTCTTCTTCCTTTAAACTTCCAAAAAAACATAATTATTATGGGAATACTTTAGTTACACATTTGTTCAACATCACATACATGTGAAATATGTTTGGAATCACACAAAATGCGCATCAACAGCAAAAAATTTAAAATTCTAAAATTGTGTCAACCATTCAAACTTTTCATTCCTTCAAATCATTTCCATGTAATCACATTTTGTATTGTTGCTGTATGTTTCAAATGTTCATACATACATTATAATACTGTATATTTGTAAATAAATGTTTGGCAATGTGTTCAAAGAGGGGATGATTGAGGCGCAATTTTCGAGCAATCAACCAGTAGAGTAATGCTTTTTAAAAAGACTGTTAAGACAGTCGTTAAAGAAAATAAACATGTCACAATTAGAAACTCACAATTAGTTTGACGAGAGCAGGAATGACAGGAATCCGGGATTCTGAGGCATCTAATAAAGACAGCACAATGCGCCGTACCGCATTTTACGCCAAAAAAATGAGCTAAAATCAACCGCTACGATACCGTCAGGGCATTTTTGTGTCTTATCATTAATATGACTGCATGCCGCAGGTAGTGTTTAAGTTAAGTCTCTCTGTGGAGTTTTCGACAAAACGCTTAGCTCAAATCGGGTGTACTCGATAGTGAATGGACGAGCTCAAGACGAAATTGAAGTTCCGTGAAAGATTACATTAAAGAACGTGTCAAGTACTTAAGGTATAGAGGGAACAATATGAATATGAGCTACAGTGCTATCATTTCGAATGGAATATTGATAGAACAAACCTGAAAGTATCACGCTAGGCCAATTGAAAATCAAAACGAGAGCCTTAGTTAAATCAAACTTAGATTTGAAATTTGCATTATTGCTCTTACATCGTCAGTAGTCAATATAAACTGCATTATTAAGTATATGTACAATATGAATTATTCAAGTGAGATTGTGCATCTACATCCGATCAGCACAAGTATTGTAGGTTAATCGAAACAAACAGTCCGGCACCAGGCGAATGTAAGTTTGGAATTGGTGCCGGAGTTAAAGCGATGATGGCACTAATTCAGAGCCTCGCTGAGGTATCGGATTGTAGGTCAATTAACCGATTTGTGCTATTCCGAGAATCTATACTTAAGTCGTCACAAAAACTCAAAATACACTAAGAAAAAATATGGAAAAAGTGTCTTACAAACGAAATTTAATATCTTTTTAGAATCCTAATGCTAAATTGATAAGTAAATATAGTTCAAGCATGTTACATATTTGAGGTTACTGACATAATTATTTATGTATCATTGATCAAATATTAAGATTTTTTTTAGATCAAATGAAATTTATCAATGAAAATTTAATAACATAAACATGATGTAAAGTCTATGTGTATTAAAATTTGAATAAATTGAGGAATTTTCAGAAATTTTCATGAATGAAGATATGGTCTTTGAGATATGCGTGAAATTCTAGGAATTGAACATCGTAAATAGGACAAATTTAGAAACAGACGTAAATATAATCTCAGAATTCTACCTTTAAAAGCACAAGAATCTAAAGTAACTTGAAGAACATTCCATATCCAGCCAGTAGAAATGAACACATCGATATCCTTAAAATATGTTCAAGAATATTTCAAATTCCCTAACAAAAACATTCGCGAAATGTAATGGAAAGAAATTGAAAATATTATACACATACGTATATTTGTATGGTAAAAAAAAGAAGAAAATAAAGATATGTCGATTTGAATTGCAAAGTCTTTTTTCATGCCTTTCACAGTTAATAATAAAAAAGGCAGCAAACGAAGAAGTTCCTTACGAACACAAAAAAAGGAGGAAATGTAAAAAAAACGGAGTAAAAATGAAAAGAATTTAAACATAGGCGTTAAGAATACCAAAAATAAGAAAAACTTTTGTCTCTGTCGAGTCGAGAAAATAATACAAACAAGTTTGAGTAAGTGTAGGGAATGAAGCGTAAGATGAAAATTGAGGTGGAGATGAGGAGGATGATAAAAAAAAAAGAATCTTTTAGACATAAAATTTTTCTCTCCTTTTACGTTGGAAAATGTTTGTTCAAAAATCGGCATGATGGAGTATAAAAAGACAAGATGAGAGAAGTAGGACAGAATATTGCGTTGGGGAGGGTTGTTCATAAGTTAAGTAGCATAGAAATCGACTTGGAATATGAACGTATATACGGGCACTTCCAGGTGCTTTTTTGAGTCAATTACATTGTTTTTGGACCGAAGCTTTCAATTTTCTATGAGTTTATGAATAGTTATGCAAAAATTCTATCAATTTTCAGGCTACATCCTAGATTTTGACTGTTATTCTATCATTTTTTACAATTTTTAAAGATAGAGCCTAACCTTGGATACCGAGTGACTCATGAAAAAAGAGAAAAGACGCATTAAATCACTTCATGCTCTCGACGATTCTGATCGATACAAATTGAAGAGTTGCAAGCCATAGGTTACTAACGGCACGAAAGAAGCGGTTTACTTCAAGCTTATTTAGAACTAAGTGGCACCCAATTGGTCAATTCGGTTATGTTCCCCAAATATGTAAGTCTACACCCTTATCGGCACTAAATCCTTTTTTTTACCAACTCCTCCTTAACAATCTCATCTCCAAAATACATCATTTACCCACGACCCCCTAAATACATACACACAAAAAATGTAAAGAAGAAATTCGATTTTGATGAGCTGCTTTTAACATTGTTAGTTGCTATAACGTATTTACAAGACTGAGAATAAAATAGGGAGACACGAAAAAAGTAATGAAAATAGATAGGATAATACAAAATGAAAATGTAAGAAAGTGTCAAATAAATGTGTCATGATACTCAACGGAATTAAGTTTAATGTTGAAAATTATCCAAAAAAAAAAAAAAAATGGAAAGGAAACAAGAAGAAATTTATTGTGTACACGAAGTTAAATTGAGATTTCTCATGATTTAAGATGATTTTTAACTTGAAAAGTTTATTTTATGAACTGTCATAGGAAATTTTTCTTCCTTTCACTTTCCGACTTTTTAATAATGTATAACTTTTCAAGACTTTGATGACTTCATAATAAGTTTGGTTCTTGGAAAAGTGGAAGATGATTTTGTGCTGTTAGAATTTTATTTGATTGAAAATTGAAATAAAATTTTGTAATTTGGAATTTAATGGACTTTAATGTTGGTTGTAATTTAACGACTTCTCAAAATTTGAAATTTAGTCAAATTTTCGGATTATTTTTGAAGAATTCAAATTTTTGTTTTGTTATTTTCTTCAAATTAGAATTGAAATTGAGGAATTTATCATGTTAAATGACATCAAAACAATTTAATTAATTCTATAATTGAGTTTAAATGTAATTAGGAACTTGATATGCATTGTAATGCAAATAAATTATGTTTATTCTTCGGAATTGAAATGAAAATTGAGCGGTAGTTCAAAAAGGGGTTTGCAACTATGTAAAATAAATACTTTTCAAATCTCAAATGAACGTTGAAGCAAATTTGTAAATAAATCCTTTTAGAACATGATACAAGCTTTAGAAAAGCTCAATAGCATTACCTAGAAATCAATTTCAACATCTGGCATTGTTGTCAAACACGAATAAACCTCAACAAAACATTTCTCTATCAAAATCTAATACCTATGAATTTAGTTGATTAGTAAAGCATTCTGTTGTACACAAAGGTGTTGATGAAATTCATGAATGCTTTAAGGCACTTCCCAGAATTCATTAAATCCTTTAAATAATTAATTCAATGTTTCTAATTCCATTCAGATCAAATTGCTTCACTCATCCCCCATCATTAAATTCAATTAAATATTAAATTTGACATCCCAAATACTTGGGATTAAGTCATATCCCCATTTGTATTTAAATGATTAGCATTTTTTATATCTAAAATAAGAAATTATTTACAGATTTTGTCCTAAAATTTCCGCTCTAAAAAATCTTTAAAAAAATCTCATTTTAAAAAAAAAAAGTCTGTAAGCCTTGACGTTTTTCATTATCTCGACATCAAGAAAGTATTTGTTCAGTGCTGAAATACGCTCCGCATAATGAAAATTTTATACTAATAAACAAGCAACCATGAGTCAAGTCTCATAAATTTACAATTGATTCATACCTTTTGTGTTTCCCTACTCACTCAATATCAAACTACAAAACAAAGTACTTTACATCTTGTAAATAACAGAAGTCCTTAAATCCACTACAATTTTCTACTATAGACATGCGATATTACTTGAAAATAAAAAGAAGATTAAATTTGGATCATTCGTTGAGAGTGTTGTCGTGAATTTTTTATACATAATGTTACCATTGTAATGCCTTTTTTCTTACTTGATACTTGCCTTAAAAAATTGTTTACGTGCCATTGTCTCTTGACTCATGGTCCTCATTTTCTTGACGTAAGTACATAGAGAAATTTTTCATTCTTTTTTATTTTTTGTTTTGTTCCTACTTCTTATATCCTCTTGAGTGGTTGTAGATATATGGATGTATATAAAACATTTTGGGAGAGGGATGTTGTGTCCGAGATTTGAAAGGTTTGAACTTAAAACGCATTTTTTGGAACGAAAGTTGTGAACATTTATGATGTATCAAATGATTGGACTTTTGTCTCCAAATGAAGTATAGTCTGGATAAATTATTAAGCTAAGCATAAGAAAAGTGAAAGATCTAAATTCATTTTAAAAGGATGGCTTTGAACAATGCTACCTATTCGCTAAGACACCGCTATATCGCCGTATTAACATAAGACGTGAAGTTACACAAACAGTATCGTGATGGCTGATTACTCCCCATTTTGCAACTGTTAGATAGTTTAACGGAATTGGAGCTTTGGGGCCAATTTATCAACCTACCCAGGGAGGTAGGGTTAAACTTCCTAGGGTAACCAACAAGCCCTAACTACCCTATCTTAGTTACCATAAGACTAGATATCCTTAGTAGCCTAGGTAGTCTAGGTACCCTCGGTAGTTTACGTAGTCTAGACCATCTAGTTTAAGTGTATAGTAGCTTTAGGTTTGGTTAAGTTACTCTAGGATGGAATAGGATGAATAACCCCGCATGCCCGGTTAGGTTAACAACTAGCCCCAGAGCTTCAATTTCGTTGTAGAATCTAACATTTATAGTAGTAATAGTATCTCTGAACTGCAAAAAAAAATCACAAATTGTGGACTCTGATGATTCAATTAGATGTCCATCGAGTTATCACACTAAACGCTTTACAGATTCCTTCATAGTTGCACTAAAACTGATTTTTAAATAGGCATTAATTCGACTTTTCGCAGTCTGGTCTACACGGAGTAGGCATATAACTGCTCAAAGAGAGAAGATGTAAGTGAATAGTAATAATGACTTAAAATTCTTTAAGAATAAGAACCTTAAAAATCATTTGACTAGCTACACTCATTAAATAAGAATATTTTTTTTTCCCAATCCAAGCAAATATATTCAGCACATTTCCCTTAAAAAATTGCACCAAAGCGAAGAAAAGAAAGAAAAAAAGAGATTTTTCAATATATAGTTAAGAATGCTGAAGCTCGTTGTAATTTTTTATGCTGCTTCTAGCACTTTTCTTCTTCATTATTTGGAATTTCTCATGTAAGATGAATTTTGAATACGGAGGCACGAAAAGCCAAAAAAAAAGAGAAAATGGAAATAAAAAGTTAAAAAAAAAATTGAGCATTGCTTCTGCGTTTACGTTAAAGAATCTAATTTGTTAAGCTTCTTCTGCTGACAGTGATAATTTATTTTTAGTGTTTCATGCTCTGAATGTGTAAAAAAAAATCTTCTTTATTTTAGTGATGCACAGAAATGGTAATAGACCAAAGCGTTGTTTTTAGTAAATATGTGTGTACACATCGCCAAGTCAAGCATCATAAGAAGAGGAAAAATCTGTGAAAGACGAGGGAAAAT
Organism: Chironomus tepperi; assembly: GCF_022539635.2. Taxonomy (NCBI): domain Eukaryota; kingdom Metazoa; phylum Arthropoda; class Insecta; order Diptera; family Chironomidae; genus Chironomus; species Chironomus tepperi. The sequence continues at coordinate 826,981 of NW_027226215.1, forward strand.
TTTCTTCTCATTCGTTATTTTTTTTTCAAGATCACATAAAGTCAGTGGCCCCAATTACACTTTTCATCACGCAAAAAAAATGAGTCTTTCTTCTTTAATCTTTCTCTCTTTTTTTTTTATTTCACACACTTTGGTACGAAAATATATATATATATATACATTCGGAGGCCGCATCGTCATCGTGATTATTTCGCTTTTGTTTATATTCCTCTGTACCGCATTCATTTAATTAAATGACTACGACAAAAAAAATATTATTTTATACTTAAACAAACCAGTTGTGGGCAACCTGTGTGTTGCGGAAATTTCATAAATTACATGTCGTATATGGATTCGGTCGTGCCCTACCATCAAGATTTGATACTTAAATCAGTAGTGGACAGCCAGTGTGCCGCTGAAATTAAGGGTTCCCCAATTTTGACAAATTTTACGAGACCGTAACCGAGACCTAGGCTACCCGGGAGGTTTCTGTCTCGGCATCGAGAATATTCAGTAAAAATTCCATAAACCACATTTGATGGACGAATTTGGTACCGCCAATATGCGATACTTAAATCAGCGGTGGTCAAAATGTTTGCCGCGAAAATCCCAAAAACCGCTTGCCATGCGTAGATTCGTTCGTGGCTTACCACCAGCTTACTTACTTATTTGCTTCCTTGGCTAGGGCGCACGTGGGTTCATTGCTGCGCGGAGAAGACCTCTAAAGCTAACCCTATCCTTCTAGAACTTCTTCCAGTTCAGAATGTTATGGACTATAGCATTCTTTTCTACACATCCAATCCGGAAATTCTTTGAGAGATTCTTTATGAGTGTAAAGGGTAATGAAGGGCAATATAGGTGATAATCGCCCTTAAGCCTCTCTTATCCAAGCACCTCCTCCATCTTCTTGTAGTGCATTCTGACTATGCAAATCCGTCCAAACGGTGCGGTACTAACGGAGAAAGTTAATGGTAAGTTTGAGGTCTGGCGAGCCTTCGTTCAACAATCAATAGTCACGAAACGTAAAAACCCTTTCCACCAAGATGTGATATTTAAACCACTGGTGGACAATCTGTGTACCGCAGAAACCCTTTAAAGCACATAATGTGCCAGAATTCGGCCGTGATCGACCACTAAGGTATGCCGTAAAGCACAAAAGTTTGCCCAATCCTGACTTAAACAAACGTTATACTAAGTAGTCGACGTAAAATATTAAAAAGTAAGTAAGTAAGTAGACAAAGAATATATCATAATATTCATAAATGTCTCAATGCTCTTTGAATATCGTCATTCGCTGTTTTTTTTTTTGTAAAGATTTAATGTTATGTGAGGTATGGAAATTTATTTCAATCTTGTTGTTTGTTATTGCGATAAATAAATATGAAACTTTTTCATCATCTTAATTGAAGCGGCATTAAAGATTTTTTAATTCAGTGAATAAGGATCTGATTGGAAAGAATGTTAAATTAAAAAGGGGAGAAAGTTTTTGGAAAGTAATGGATTTATGGTGATTTATGGGTTCGAAAACGTCGTTTATTCATAATTAAAGAATTCTTAAGAAATGAATTAATAGACGGCATGTCTAGCATTGATCAGAATTCAATCCAGCTTCAGGCGACATCTAAGGCACCATGTCACACCTTTTGCTGTAGTATGCCTAGGAACATAGTTTGGATAACTTCGTAATAAGTCATCGCTGCTTTATTTCTTCATCAAATACTCTAAGTCAGTGTTCCTCAACCTTTTTTACAAGAACAAAAACTTTAGTAATAATTTTATCTTCGTGACACAGTTGAGATTGGCAACGACACGACACAGCGACACAGTAGTGTGACATGGACCATTGTTTGAGAAGCACTGATCAGAGACGTGTTCAGGGTAACAAAATCATGTTTTTGATACAATTCTTCAATTTTCTAGAAGAATTTTTGGAAATTTGCATGTACCTTATGGAAGTAGATCAAGTAGACCAATTCATCCCTCCTTTTAACCCTCTCTTAACACCCTCCTACTCTCAAAAAATTCCAACCAACGCCCCAAAGACACTGATTCAAAACGATATTACTCATATGAATTTAAATCAGTAAGCATGCACACAAAATCTTTATTTAACATTCGAAATAAGTCCAAAAGTATAATCATGAGCAACTGTGACAAAGCTACCCACAAACTTGTCACCAAGACAGAAGAGCTGCTTAAAAATTCAAAGACAAAATACACACATCAGCACAGCTTTTCGTTTCATGCAAACAACGCATTAAAAATGAGTTTTATCAGTAAATACACCCAATGGCTGTAAATTCTTGACTTTTAAGGATCTATGCTAATACACATTACTAAAAAGTCACCAAAATGTTAGGTATGTATACATAAAAAAATTGGTTCCTCTTTGTATTTGACTTTAAGGCAATTTTTGCATTATTTTAAGATGAATATTCAGTACATATTAGACATCTAGGAAGGAACAGAAAAAAAATAACAAAAAATCCCTTCGTTCATATTTCCATTAGAATAATTCCTCAATGTTGCCATAGCACATTGTTTTACAGCCAAAATATCATGATTAATTCTTCTCTAACTGCCGTTCTTCTTTATTTCTGGCTTTAAACTACCATGATCTATGCTAGGGGTGGGGAACCTTTTTTTTGACATGGTGTATCTTGGTGATATCGCACACTGCATACGGTTTATGGCATTTCCAGCAAAAACGAGTGCCACGGTACACAGATTGTCCACCACTGCACCATCCATGGTTAAAGCAGTGTGCACATTGATGGTAAGTCACGACCGAAACTGTACACGACACGTGGTTTATGGCATTTCCAAAAAACAGTCTGTTTCGAGGCACACAGGTCGTCCTCCACTGCTCAATCCTATGACAATATCAGTGTTGAGACATTGGTGCTATGTCACAACAAAAACCTCACATTGCATTCGGCTCATGGCATTTTCAAAACAATTTAGCATCGCTCTAGTGAGCCGCAGCTCACAGGTTGTCCACCACTGCTGAATAGTATGACAAAAGCAGTGTTCTTTAAACTCTTTTGCACTACAAGACACCTTCATAATAAGTAATGACCGAAATCGTAAAATCAAAAGTGCCGCGACACACTGGTTATCCGCGATACACTGGTTATCCGTCACTGCTCTAGCCTATGATTTAAGCAGTGCTGTGAAAACTATTGTGAGAAACGGCACATCTTAGCGGTAAGTCACGACCAAAAACACACTCGGCATGTGGTAAAGGGCATTTCATCAGAAACTGGTGTTCCGCGGCTCACAGATTGCCCACCACTGTTCTATCCTCTAATAAAAGGCACATCCATAATCCATCCACAAATTCTAATTCAGCTAAAGCTTTTTCAGCACTTTTCCATCTTCAAATTTTTCTTTTTTTCCTTTTCCTTTGAATTTCATTTCATTTTTCTTATTCCGAAGCTGTTTTAGAAAAAAAAATAAAGAGCGAGTGGAAAATAAATCTAAATTCAATTTCAGCGTTTCTCTTTGGCTTGTGTATGGTAACGCAATACAGTTGAAAGCATGAAGAAAATTGCCTACAACTTATTTAAACGTGAATTTGCTGGTGGATGCCATGATGGAGAACACGAGCAAAAAATTATTTTTTTGAGACTATTTCAAATCCACCAGCATGTAATTACATTTCACTTCTTTCTTTGATGGACTTTCGGAAATTTTTTTTTTCTGGAAAATTTTTGTGCTTCTTATTCTGTTAAGGTTAAGTAGAATTTTGTGTGGGGTTTCTTGCTAAAAGCAAAATTAACTTTACTTTTTAAATCTACTGTGAGTGATTGGATATACATTTCTTGAAAAAACTTTTAGAAATAATATTTATGAACAATTAGGGTGTAGGTAATGTTCTTGGTAATGTGCTTAAAAAAGAAAACATTTTGTTCTTGATAATTCGAGCTTTTATTTACTTTATAGGAAGTGGGAAGATTTATAAGTTGGGGAATGTTCAGAATCGTTATTAATGGCCAATGAAGACCCAATGGCAACCTTTTGGACTCTCTCAGCAACCCTAAGGCTATGTAACAAAATCATGAACGAAAATTAAAACACCGTAACCAAATTGTAAACCCTAACTCTCCCCTCCCTAAGCTTTACGTAGATTCCAAATATTCCCTTAGCCTAGGATTTTCGCAAAATATTGAAACACTTTGGAAAAATCGGGACATTTCCCAGCAAAAATAAAGGAGATGACCGCCCTATCTTAGCCAGTGTTTCTCAAACTTTTCTAAGCATCGAAAACTAAACGATACCTAGATTCAGCCTAGATTAATTTTGTCAACATCATTTTCTGGACACACTTAAAGGCTTTTTCAACAAACTGGTATGTCGCGGAACCTAGTTTGAGAAGCACTTCCCTAAGTGTCTAAAATTAACTCTTTTGTATTAAAAATGTTCGAAATTTGTCGAAGAAAAATGCTACATTTTTGAATCATAGGTTAAGCCAAGATAGGTTTAACCAAATCAGTGTTGCATAAACTGTGTTCCGCGGCATATTAGTGAGTCTTAAACTCAGATTTCCCGCTATTTTTTTAAAGTAACCTATAAATTTGTCATTGCACAAAAAGTTTAAACACCACTGAGCTATGTAAATAGACACAAAACAAAGGATCGTTTTAAACAACAGACTATGACCTCAAATATACATACGTCTGAGAAACGCAAAGCAAAAGCTAGGGCGCTGCCATGTCATCATTTTGACGATAATGTGTAAAATTAACCTTATTTTGCACTGACGACAATATGACGATTGTTTTTTTGGGCTAGTTTGACGATGACAAAATTAAATCTGCCGACGCATGCGGCTGTAATTACTAGCTTACATTAATATGTCACTCATAAATCTTGCAAAAGTCTAAATATGCAGTTATTTGCAGTTATTTTTATTATAGTTAGTCATCCACATCAAGATTTACAGGTCGTCATAATTCAGCTTGAATGAGGATTCTTTGAGATTTCCCTACTATTCCAGATCAGGCTCCAAAAATAATGTATAAAGCTCCAATATCTTCACGGTTTGTAAAAAATATCATCTTCTATCCCAATGCTAATAATAACCAGGAATAACCATTTAAGCACTCCCAAAGAAGTGTTGACAAAACATCATCAACATCCCTAAAACTAAGTTCATTAAATCTTTTTTTTTTAGGCTAGTCACAAATTTTCATATCCATTGTCCAATCAGCTTGACAGCATCGTCTAAACTTTTCTATACCAAAAAAAAAATATCTCTAATCTCAAGAAGCTCAGACAAGATGGAGCCGACGCGAAACATTTTCATATTTATATTTTTCATCGCGTTTGTCTGTTTTAAACCCCACAGAAAAAAAAAAAAGTTTTCTGACAGAGCAGATAACAAAGTCAATTTATTGTTGGGTCAGTGGTGGTCAACCTTTTATTTTTCGGGGCACAGCTTCGTGGGGAGCTTTGACCGGAACCGCAAAAAGCACACGATTCAAGACAGTTCCTGAAATGTTGGCGGCATACTCATGTTTCGCGGTACACAGGTTATAGTGTGCTCACTAGAGTACCGCAGCACACAGGTTGTCCACCACTGTGCAACATCATCAGTCAGACCTATGTTAGACTCTTCAAATTAGGATTGTGTTGAATGAAATTCAACATTTTTTATATTCATGAAAAGTCATCTAAGAAACCTTTGATTTATCAAAGATTTTCACTTCAATCTCAAATCTTAAACTAACAACATCACATTATCTCAATATATTTAAAATAAAAATACAGTCCATTATACAATTCATTCATTCTCATTTGTACCACACTTTTCATTTTGGTCCTTCGAACATTGAGATTTGAAGCAGTAATTTGAAGAAAACTGGAAATTGTGCAAAAAGTCTGGAAATTTTGCAAAAACACAATTGAAAGATTGAAGAAAAATTTGAGAAAGTGGGAAGATTGTGAAGTCAAGTTTCAAGAAACATCACAATAGTTGGAATTGATCAGTATTTTGAAAAGCTGAAATTAGACAGCGAGATCTATTGGAGAGCTGAATATTGAAGAATTTGTCAGCATTTGTTGAAGCTGAAATTTGCATTTCAATTAAGCTAATGATCAAGCAGAAGTGATACATTGGATATATCTTTGAAGCTTGAATAGATTGTCATCTTCATTTAATTCGAACCTTGGAAAGTTCCAAAGAAGTAGAGAAGAGGAAACTGAATATTTGAACTTATTATTTGACTGATTACTGAGATCATTGAACTTTACAAACTCAATGATGTCGTTCAATACAACTTTCAATACATCAGAAGCAAATAGATTAAAGTTGGATTCGATTATAGAAGACTTTGAAAACATTAGAAGCTCATATGAAACAATGAAAGATGGTATTACTTTTAAAGAAATTAAAGTGTATCACGAGTTTTTTAAAAGCATGTTGGAAGAATTCAATGAAATTTACATCCAATATGAACTAATGGATCGAAAAAGAATGAACGACGATGAAATCTACAGATCATTCAAGAGAGTGGCAGTGCTTACAACATTGCAAGTTTCTTTGTTGTGTCCCGATCTCAAACAATTGTGACACAATTTGTACTTCTTCACTATTTTGAGTTTTTCTTCTGTATTTTCCTTTTTAAACAATTCGCATTGATAAATTCTATGGTTATTAGAGCACAGAATACAATGTTCAATTTTTACATCATTGCTTGCCAACAATGTTGTACTACTTGATTGTGGATCTAAACTTTCACTCGATGATGAATTCATTGTGTAAAATGAATTTCCTTCACGATAACTATATGTCAACGATTTTATTCGTTGATCCATAAATTTACAGAATAATTCCCAAGTAGGTTTTTCATTACTGCTGTCAATATGAATATCCCACTCTCTCATCAGTTTCTTGTCAAAACGGCTTCTGATGAACTGTTCAAAAATCATGTCTAACAATTCTTCAGTTGAAACTTTCATCAAATTGAAAGCTGCTCGATGACTAATATATGTATCAAGGATTCTTCTTGCTTCTGTAAGTGACTCATCAGCTGGACCTTTTATTGTTAATAATGAATTTGTATATTGCATTAACAAAAGTCTTCGGTCGTTTCAACATTTTTGTCAATTCTAGTTAAGCTGGCAGAGTGTTGAATGAAATTCAACATTTTTTATATTCATGAAAAGTCATCTAAGAAACCTTTGATTTATCAAAGATTTTCACTTCAATCTCAAATCTTATACTAACAACATCACATTATCTCAATATATTTAGAATAAAAATACAGTCCATTTTACAATTCATTCATTCTCATTTCTACCACACTTTTCAGATTGGACAAATTAAAAAATATTTTCGAGCATTTAGGAACTGAAAGGAAGTAATTCATAAATTTTGAAATGGATGGATGGAATACGAAATGATGATGAAAAGAGGAAACGACGAATAATAGCGAGGTAATTTAGCAAAAAGGAATTAATTACCCGAATCCCGAGTGACAGCAGTACATCAGAATCAGAAGGAAGTACAATTGTAAATGACGGAGCAATGGGTGGTAGAATAAAAAGCAACTGTCATACAAGCATACAAGCCAAATTGCTATCATCGGGTACCATGAAGCATATCAATTATGACTGATTAGGATCTTCATAGAGATGGTATGGAAAATGCCGCAATTATTACGGTACGACGAGATTGTGCTTAAATATCGTCGGATGAAACGAGCGAGAAAAATAACAGTGAAGGAAGTGAAAATTGTTCACTGAGCTAAAAAAGGAATCTCGAAAATCTCAAAGGAGGCACAAAACACAAGGAATTATAACGTTCATGATTCGTTTCCGCTGTTAATTCATTATCTAATGCTTATTTTATATACTTTATGTCTTCAACATCTTTATCTTGTCTTTCATTCACTTTTTCTGTCTTTATCCTCCTTATCATCATTAATGCTCGCACGTGGATGGTTAATAAAGTATGAAAAAAATGTGTTTTTGCTATGACAACGTGCTTTTCTTTTATTAGGTAAAGGAGAACCTTGAAAAATCGCTGCATATCAAAAACTCTTTTACAACACAGCACAAAGTTTTTATATATAGTATAAAAATCGGCTGAATCATGTCTTGACATTCTAATTTTGCTGTTAAAGCTAGTCACTTCTTAGACGTACATGGAAACAGTATTATGTGACATTGATGAGTTGGGGATTTATGGCGCATATTTGTAACATTTCTGTTATTGGACAGAAATTTTTTCAAACTGTTACAAAATCGTAAACCCCCCTCCCCCCTAAAAAGCGAACGTAATAAGTGAGCGGCCCCTACTTACAAATCTGAATTCATTTTATTTGATATACTGGAGTGGACAAAATACTGTTAAAGCTAATCATTAACTAGATCTTGACTGGAATTTAACTAACTATAACGGATTTTTGTTCACTTATAATATCTGTAATGTGAGTCGTAGTGGCTCGGTGGTGAAATGGTTTAGAATTTTGGTATATAATTATTGTGATACCCGATTGATCGGTCATGGGTTCGAGTCTCGGCAGGAGCACTTTTTCGCTTGTTCTTTTTCGAATCATATGTAATGAAAACTCGGAATATAGGCTTCCTTTGTTGATGTTCAGACGTTGTCCAAATTGTTTGCGCCTTGGTGGTTAGTCTTGACTGAAACTGCCCATGGTTTATGAGATTTCCAGCAAAGTTCGTCGCTACGTTTATTTGCCACGGCACACAGTTTGGACAACATTAATCTACTGAATGCGGTGGTCTGATCCACCCTCGCATCTCTAAACAATCATTAGCCGCAAAACGCCTTAGTGCAGCTCAATAATATGAATAGCTTAAGGTTTTGTCTATTATTTAATTCGAGGAATTGTGGGTAGATGCTATTTCAGCTTGTAATTCATCTTATTTGATTTCTGAATAAAACTCAAATATGTAGATTGTCCTATAATCGACAAAGACTTAAATAGGCTTGAGATTGAAAATTCCTCTGATGTCTTGTCTAAATCTAGCTTTGAACGTTAACTAATTATTATTTAAATTCAGCTGAAAACTTTTGCTAGCCACAAATTCAATGCTTAATAAAGACTAATGTCACCAACTCCACATTTTGTTAATGATGGTAGATGCTCCTGCTTGACTGATACTCAGAAGTCAGTCATCGTATGTCACGATAACTCTCTTAGTGTGGAACTCTGAAACTACAACTACAATAACTTCAAAGCCTCCAAAATTCTCAGAAGAAAGAAAACATCGAGGGTCAGAAACTATCGTGAAAATCGTAATAATTGCGATTTTTTACGATATTTGCAATATTTTGCAAAAATCACATTTTAACGATTTTTGATTTTAAAATCACGATTTTAACGACAATGTCTCACCCTTGGAAATTTTTTTAAAATTTTCCTTGTAAAATATTTGTTCAATTTTCCTTGAAGTCATTCTCAGAAAATAATAATCATGATCATAACCTTTTTGTCGAAAGTACTGACTACTTCAGAAAGACTCAAAAGCTTGAAATATTTCAGCTTACAATACAATATTTCTGTTTCCTAGCATTTCATTTGAATGTTAAGTAAAGTTTATTGAATTCACAAAAAATTCATAATTTTGATTCAGATGCTGTAACCTGGGCAATAATCCTGGAAATTTATTGGAGCTAATTCCGATGAATTCAAAATGTCAACTTGAATGGAAAATTTACTGATTCTAATGACAGTAATTGTCAACTTTGATCCAACAAATCAAGAAAATAATTTAAATAAATTTGAATAAATTTTACATTGAAGTGAATTAACATTTTGGCAAAATAATGGAAGAAGCCTTGAAGTGAATCACATTAAAGGAGTGAGAATTATTGAGGGACAACATAATTAGTCGTAGGCTAAATAGATAAGTGAATACAAATCAAATTAGACACGAAAAATGACACCTAGCGATTACCTTCAGATTTTTTTTCACATTTATTAGCAAAAATGTGCTATTTTTATAAGAACAGTTATAAACTAATAGCAGTCAAGAGAGAATTTTGATCTTGATTCAATTCTTTGAATAGATTGATGTATTTTTAGATTGTGTTGCTAATTAAATGGTTTTAGAAATGTATAATCTGTCAATATTTAGAGACAGTATTGCATTTGGTATTGGAAATTGATAAACGGAAGCCAGCAATATAGACAGCTAAAGGCGCCATACGAGGAAGGATATGGATCACAATTGATCTGTACGGCCAGTTATGTAAGGAAGTATAAATACAATTTAATGCATATATTTAAGGAATCTATCTTTATTTAAGTCATTTTTGAAATACGTTACGATTTTATTTCACTTTGAACGGCCTCGAATGTTTAGATACAGAACAGCCTGATGGCTGGGTATCTCAACAGCAACCATACATCGTAGATAGCTCAGATTTGAAGCATCAATTCCGTACTATCGATTTATTATGAGTGTGAGTAAGCATGATACTTTCGATTCCTTTCTAACAATATTCCAATCTTAAGACAATATTGAAACTCTCATCCGATTTTCTTCCGCTATACTTCAAATTCTTGACTCAATCTTTAATCCAGCGTTACCCAGGGGCCCAATTATAGCTTAGTCTCCTACATTAATCAGTCAATTCATCTAAACTTCCAAAATAGGACAAATTTGGTTATGGGTAGGATTTGAACCTACGACTTTCGGGTTACCATTACCAAATTTGAGGTAGAGAGACAAAGAGTCAAATATAGTCGAGTAGAGTCGAGTAGAGTCGAGTAGAGTCGAGTAGAGGTTTAAGTTTGATTATGCACCACAGTGCTTCAAAAAATTATAATGTCAGAATATATCCAATAACCCCTTCTTAACATTAAAACGAACCAGCCATTTAAAATGTAAATTTCCCAATTATCTGTCCAATAAAAAGTGAAAACAAACTTCACGACAAACTGAACCCCCCCAACTTCTTTACATCTTAACAATTATCACGTCATAAACGTACTAAAAATAGACAAAAAAAGTTATGTAAAGCACATACACGAAATGAATTGAGAAAAAGGAAAAAGAAATAATAATAATAAAATTATAAGGTAACGACGATGATAATGATGATGGCTGCGGAAAATGTCAGGTGTAACACAATAAATTAAAAAAAAATTTGAAAAATCGCTGATGTCATGTTTTCAGATGAATGTCATCGTGCCACCCTTCATTTCCTCTTTTTGTTCTGTTTCCATTGTGATGCCACAAATGTAACGTACAGTTGCTTTAAAAGCTTCTTCTCAGTCCTATTTTCATTCATTCAATAAATTGATGAACTCACTTTAAGTTGGTATACGATAGGTCTCGTGAGAGAGAGAATGAGACAGATGAGATGACATGAATAAGATGAAGAAATGGAATCAAAAAAAATATATATAAGCATATGAGAAAAGAGATTTTATATTTTATTCTTCCTTCTGACTGCCATTCAAATGTAGCATATAAAGATCATAATAAGAAGGAATATGAGACAAAATATCCTACATATCCTATCCTTCCAAGTGAAAAATGATTTACTTCATCATATTCGAGATGGAAAAAAGAAATTTGCAAGTTGAAGAAAAAAAAAGGGGAAAATGGATTGAATGAGAGAATCAAGGAAGGGATTGTTTACTTGTTACGTAACGTCTAAAATCGACATATTGATCTGTTCATCTCTATCCGTAACTATATTCCTATCCATAGACATAATCATATCCGTAACCCTATTCCAATCCGTATCCGTAGCCATATTTCTATCCGTAACCCTATTCCTGTCCATAATCCTTTTTCTATCCACAACCCTATTCCTATCCGTAACCCTATTCTTATCCGCAACCCTATTTCTATCTGTAACCCTATTCCTATCCATAATCCTATTATTATCTGTAACCTTATTCCTATCCGTAACCATATTCCGATCCGTAACCTTATTCGTATCCAAAATCATATTGCAATCCGTAACCCTCTTCCTATCCGCAATCCTATACATATCCGTAACCCTAATCTCTATCCAGGAAGCTATCCTTACCCTCTAACCGTAATCCTATCCCTATCCGACATCCAAATCATATCCGACATCCTATTCCAATCCATACATTATTTGAGTTCCCCCTAAAAGCGTTACATAATATATAAACAACCCCAAAGTAAGAAAAGATATGAAAATGTCTGCATTTAGAGATTTGTGATTTCAATTAGGTACTATAAATTCATGCCATACATATTTGACTTTTTCCTTCTAGTCTCGCGGATTTTTATAATTTATTTTTTTTTTTTTTGAATATTAAATCTTATTCATGAAATTTAGAAATTTAGTCGAATTTATATCGTGGATTTTCAATCATTTTGCTTCACTGGATGTAACACATTTCCTGGGTAATATATAATTTTATTAAGCTAATGCTTTGGGAATTTTTAAAAATTAGTTAAATCATGTGATTCACTTAATCATGGCTTAAAGACATATGTTGGGTTGTAAATGGATGAGTTTACGTTTTTAGGGATATGAGAAGATTTAGGTCATGAAATTCCACCTTTAAATTTTTTGAGGCAAATTGAGAATCCTTGAAAATGGAGCAAACTGTTGAAGACTTCCTGACAATTTATGCTTGCAAGGAAATACTTGTTAGTTTGCGACTCAAGCGTTCCATTATCTAAATGACAAGAGAGTGTTAAATCAGAGACTTACAACAATTTATGCTGCAATAAGCACAAAACTATAATAAATTAGTTAAATTAACGGTTTTATTATCTTGAGTTGACAAGTTACAGGACATCTAAAAGGTCATGGATCACAATTGTTTTATAAAGCCAGCTAAGTAAGTAAGTGTTGAGAATTGAGATTTAAGGCAAAAGAAAATAACGGCCATTCAAGATTCAAAAAGTAACGGAAGTTCAAAATTCAAATGGGAAGTTCAAAATTCAAAAGGGAAGTTCAAAAAACAAATGGAAAGTTCAAAATTAAAAAATAGTGTTATCAACTCGGCAGTGACAAAGCATCAGAAAGGAATCTCAAGCGAATCTCAACAGTAAATAGTATGAAGCTTCAATTACAAAAGTACCAAACTTCAATTACCTATAAAAACTATATAAATAAATAATAAACTCCATTTCTCGCCAATTTACACCATATGAGGATATATAACAATAATCCATAAATCCCCAAAAAACAATGATTTATTACTGATTCCAATATGATCCTTACTCCATATGTAAATAAACCTTTTTTAAAAAGGACGTAATCGAACTATTTCCAAGAACACATTACTATTCTTCATCCATATTGTGATCATTTCATTTGATTATTTCCTATTGCTCCCAAGACAGCAAGCAGCATAGTAAACTAAAGGATCAACATAGTTTCAAACAAAAAACTTTAAAATCAGTCCCATATCCATTTTAAAGTTTAAGAAGCTAAAGATTTAAGAACTTTATATCGTTATCGTGTGAATCACATAAATTTTTCAATACTTGTCCTTCCTCTTAGTAGCACATAAGAAACAGAAATGAGGCACAAAAAAAAGCAGAATCTTTAAATTTGCGTATTATGTACAATTTTCAACTTTTTGCCACGAGACCTCCTTCCAACTGGTTGAAAGATAATCAACAAAATAAGGAGAGACAAGGGTGGAGAATCGTCATTAGTCTTACTCAAGTCTAACGATAATGGCATCAACATGCGTTTGAGTGAAAATGTTGGATGTAATGAGGCTTTCATCATCTTATATTTATTTGAAATGAAATTTATTCGCTCCTACTTCCTGTCTGTATTTTTATGTTTTGGGGGAAATGTTTGGAGGTTATGTAACGGTAGAGCGAGAGGTGGGGACGTAACGCCTGGAAGAAAATGAGGATGAAAACCCTGGGGGAGGTAGGAACGTATCGCCTGGATACAATGACCGGGGGTTGGGACACAATGGCCGAGGGGAGATAGAGACGTACCGATTAGTGGGAGGATAGGGACGTAACGCCTATGGAGAGGTGGGGACGAAACGCTTTGGGGGAGGTAGGGACGAAACGCCTAGGGGGAGGTGGAGATATAATGCCTTGGAGCAGATGGAGATGTAACGCCTGGGGTAAGTGGGGAAGTAACGTGAGGTGGGGAGTAACTCCTGAGGGGAGGTGAGGACGTAGCGCCTGATGTTAGATGAGGACGTAATGCCTGGGAGAAGGTAGAGACATAACTCCTGGGGACAGAGGTGTGTGGTACTATTTTTGGCATAGTGCACAGATTTAACTTCATGATTTTGCTACAAAACGTCCAAAATTGAGTGTCATTTTGACGGATGTTACGTAATTTTCGAACAGTCCCCTTATGGATTTAAATAAAAGTTTTTTTCATCTCTTTTGGGAAATATTCATGAATTATGTGAATTTACACACTGTGGAGGAACTGAAGTGAAAATTCATCAAAAAAAGAGAAAAAATTTCATTCCATTTTTCTCGTAATTCGATGGATGAAAGAAATCCTTCGAAAATTATTTTACTTATTTTTATGTAGGTGGATAAGAGTATTGAAAAACATTTTTGTGAATGAATTCAAAGACATGGATCGGTAAATAATGTAAAAAAATTTTAAAGCCTCTTTACGTTTCCTGGGCCTCAAAAATTATTCCTCATCTTGTCAGATTTTCCATCTTTTTTTCCAATTTTCTCTTTTAAGTCTTCTTTACAGAAAAAAGTGTTTTAAATGTCCTTGTGTCGTTGAAGGGGTTAAGCGCATTTTAGCACAGAGATTAGTATTAAAATGAATTGAAAAGCAGGTCAAAAATAACGAACAATTGTTTTTTGAATTTTAACGGTCAAAAAAAATTCAAATTTTCATATGGACTAAAAACACGTGTTTTTATTAGAGAAAATTAAAAAATCATGAATTTAAGCATTTAACCATGGTTCTTGTTGTCGTGTAAATTTATAATTTTAATAAGCTACAAGCATGCCTTTTAATAAGTTTAATTAAAGACTCGAAAAGGACTTCATTTAATAACAACGATGTTTATTCTTCAGTGTTTAGAAACAGACTAAATATTTATATGAAGGGGATTAACAGTTGTAAAAGGGGGAATCAACTAATTTTAGTTGCAATCATATAATTTGAATATAAATTGACTGTTGACATATTATCAACAGTTTTAAGCTATCAAATCAATATTTAAGTCAGTAACTTGATAAAACAGAGCCAATGTAGCTCTGTACGATGTCTGAATGCTGACATATTGCACTCCAGTTATCCAGTCGACCAAAATGATATTAATAGCTTCATTTTTTCTCAAAAATTCCCTATAAAAAAGTAAGAAAGAAGTAAATAGAAAGGCATAAAACTTCTTCAATACTTTCTTTTTTTTCTTCTACTCATAAAAATTTTAAATAAACACAAAGTTAAAAAGGGAAAATCAATTGAGAAGGCATTACCGTACATTGATGAAGAAATTATACATGCCCGTGAGGATAATTTTTCTTCTCTTTTTTTTCTTTTAGATCTTACTTTGAAATTACTTTTAATGCCCATTCAAATACATATTTATGCTTATAACTTCAACCTTTTTCCTATTTTATGATGCTAGGCATGATGCGGAGAGGTGAAAATGTACTTTATTTGTCTGTCTAGGTCGTTCTAGTTTCTATCTCATAGATTCTGAATTATTCTTTTGGGGATTTAAGGGGGATTTTGTTGTGTTCCTGTTATTATCACTTTTGTACGTGAATTTGAGGGAGTTTCGAAGAATAAGTTTTGTAATCCAATGAAATTGCAATTTAATTCAATCAAGGTTTTGATGAGAATGTTATTTAAAGCTTAATATAGTCTTGTTTTGATCTTGCATTAGATAAAGTTAAGTCTTTGCATAATTGGTCATCAACTTTTGATCAAAATTCAGGATATTTAAGTTCTTAAGGATATTTAAGCGTGCTATTTCGCATTAATACAGTTTAAAATAGTAGTGGCATTGTTCCAGAAGCTTTATTGCTAAACTTTTGGAGTAAAATCTAATTTATGTGTTTTTATGATAATGAAGGGTGTAGCGTCCATATTCCGTGGATATCTAGCCATTAGATTGAACAACTAGGATGCGAAATATACCTTTGAAGGATTTGGAACTACAATACTTCATGATTAATCAAACTTTCGAACTTAATTCAAAAAAATCCAATTAAATCCTAGTCAATCACAGATTCTTGCAATAAAATCCTAGTGTGATTAGACATACACTTCGAAAAGGATAGTGAAAATCCTAGACACACGTTTGTTGTTTGTTCCAGTACACTAAACTGTCCTTGAATCAAATAACCATAGTAATTGATTTCCTAGAACTCAAGAGTCTGTTTGACGTAGAACAGTGATAAAAGAATGTCATCCCAACAACGTACAGACACAGAATTTTCAAAAACTAGGTGACACAGTCAGCAACAGAGTTAGGTGGAAAGGCTCTTTTGTTGTAACCTTGGAGGTATAAAGAGTAGATCAAATGGAGCGTAGCAAGAAATTTTTTCGGGAAGTGGGTTGAGTATTTGAAATTGAATTTTCATTGGATTTCCCAAAACCATGCCAAATATAGGAAATATGTTGTTCTAAGAAGTGGTTTGATATCCTTGTTTCAATTTTTGAACTTCTGGAATGGATAGTCAATTTAATTTGTTCTTTAAACCTTTATTTGGTAATTAGCAAGCGGTAGTCAACGATAGAGTCTGCTTCAGGAACCGACTGAGTGAGGTCATGGATCACACTTGATCTGTACAGCCAGAGAAGTAATTAAGTAAACTTCTAGACAAAAGAGTAATTTTGATCAATTTGGAAGTTTGACTCACTCTTAAGTGTACTTCTGGGTCAATTAGTGGGAGTCTCTAACTTAAGCAATAAAGCCTTTCGATTTGTTTCTTATTAGATAAAAACCTTCAATTTGCTATGATTTTTTGACACAAAAATTACAATATTCTCCAAACATATCCTGGCAATGCTTGTCTATGTAGCAAAATGCTAGAAAATTCAATTTTCTTTCCAACATCTAAATCTCAAACGAGATCAAAAAATTTACACAGGAATAGATTTAACGATAAAAATAGAATCTATCCCGACATCAAAAAGGCAATGCTGACATCAAAAATCAAATTTTCTATCAATTTTCTAGGGCAACATGAACATCTCGAAAAAAGCATCATCAAAAGTGAGTGCACCATTATCAAATTCCAACGAGATTTTCCCGTTCCCTCTCAGATGTACTAATATTATCTGATGTCAAATTTAATCTAAATAGGAAAGGAAAAAATGCGTAATTGTAACTCGTTAAACATTGACGTATCATAGCCTACTTTTCTTTACCATTCAGACCTTGTTATCTCTTCGTTATCACGTACACGGAAAGGAGTGAGATAGACGAAAAAAAACTTTGCTTTTCTTTTTCTCTTTATCTTATGCTGATTTGGATGATATGAATATGTGTTATGATAGGCACAAGACAAGATATTCTACCTGATTTGTATTATTCAGCAGTTTCACTTTACTTCGATTTGATTGTCGAGTTTTGGAAATGGATTTTGATATGAAAATGATGAAAAAAAGCGAATTTCCAATTTATGAAATTTTTGGTGCATTTTTGGAAAAAAGGGCGCTTATCAATGTACTTTGTTTGACTGTCTGGCTGGTAGGCTGGCCGATTGACGAGATACCGGCAACCAGACATCGTAGAAAGCTCTATTCGGGTATCAACGGATTTGGAAGCTCAAATCTATTATGCTTTCATGAAATCGCGGTCCCGGAAGATTTACGGTACTTCGGGATTTCTCGGTCTTGGTCCATATATAAAGAAAGCATAATTAGTTATTTTTACACGCGTTTATTCATTTTATAAACAGAAACGAAAGCGTTGCTTTAAAAATTCAAATTTTTCGCAACCGTTGGAAAATTCAAATTTTGAAAAATCGTTAAAGGATAATCTCCATTAAAGTGATTCAAAGCTTATTGGATCTAATTTTCTAATCGATCGCTGGGACAAAAATGCGTTGAAGTCGCTCGATAAGGACGAATACCTTTTAAATTTTTAAATTCAAATCTGCTTTTTCAATGACTTTTTTTTTTTTGCAATCTAAAAGTCATGACTTTTGTGTAAAACAGAAACAGAAAGTCTCCCCTACACATCTCAATTACTTCTTTTTGCATTTGAAGAAACGATTCATAATGAACAAAAAAGAAAGAAATCATATCAAAGTAAAGTTTTATGCATTTTAATTTAACTTTTAGCAATTTTTATATTGAAACAATATGAAAAACTTTGTTTTACTTCTTTTTTTTTTTTGTTTGAATTCTCTTCAAAAAAGATTTTATTTTTTTCATCAAAGATATTTTTCCGTTCGCTTCCCCTTCGCATACAATTGGAAAAAAGAAAATTGTATATACAATATATTTCCATTCAAATTATCCAACATTTAACAAGGCGGTATGAGCTTTTTATCTAACCCATTTTTTCTTTAATTGGGTGAGTTGAGTTGGTCGTTTTGACTAGAGAGAGAGGTGCTGGTTGTGTAACTGTTTGTTTGGCATTGAATGCTGAACTCTTAGTAGTTCTTGGTTATGTAATTTTAAAGCGTTTTGCAAGCTTTTTATTAGAAAAATTCATCAATATGGCAATAAATCGGTGCAATTTGATCCTGACTGCTATGGACTAGATTTTGCAATGATCATAGCACTTTAATAGTAATCTAGTTGACAAGTATAGAATCATGCATAGTGAATTTATTTTCCGCATCCTCTAACTCTAACAAAATATCTATGCAGCCCAGGCACTTGATATTGATCTAACAAAAGAAGGATAACTCTGAATAATGGTTTCTGAGCGAAAATCGAACCCAAAGTTCAAAACAGCATCAGTCACAGGCAGAAACCATACAATTCCTTAATAATGTATATGGTTTTTCTTCCAAAACCCTACAAATCATCAATAAATTGTACGGTTTTTGACTGTGACAGGTGCTTGTTTTGCAATTCTGCTCTAAGCCACGCTAAGTGATTTATCAAGTATCATAAATCTCGCACTCATCATGACCTCGAAAACAATTCGTGTGGAAACAACATGCGTTCATGACACCTCTTAAGACGTTAACTTTACAATTCTATTCTATTTATTTCAACCCCTCCAGCTGCCTACTTTTTCTTCGTTTACGTTTCTTCTTTTCCTGTTTTATATTTTTCTTTTATGTTTGCTGAGTGACCAGAAAAAAGGACTTTCTCCAAAAATATACACGAAAATGAAATCTTAGTCAATTAGGAAATAAAACTCTTTTTTTTTGTGTTAAATATAGATGTTTCAGGTATGATTGCAAGTCTACCTTTTTTTCCTCATTCTCTCTACTCACTGAACATTTACTGAGGCTGAAGTTGATAGTACGTACTGGTATTATATCATAAAAGGAAGACTAAAGGCACGAATGAAGGAAATGAAATACAATTTACCATGAGTTATAGTCTACAATTTAAAATTTACACATACAAAATTGTACGAGGCAAAAAAATGCTTTTAAATCAATGCGAAAGAGAATGTATGAAAAAATTACAAAAGTGCTCGACCTTATCAAGTGACTTTAGCGCATTTTTAGAACCCAGTGATCATTAATTGGTAACCAAATAATAATAATAAAGGACTTTATCATTTAACGGTTGTTTTAGATTTTAAATTTTCTAACGATTGCTAAAAATTCAAATTTTTTGAAAGCAACACTTTAAAACGTTTCTTTTCTGCTTATGAAATGAAAAATCATTAATTAATGAACATAGAGATAGATTTGGTCTTTCAAACCAATTGATACCGGAATAAATCGATGGCACGGAGCTAATACTTCAAGCTAGAGCTTTCTACAATGTCTGGTTGCCGAGATCTCGTCCCTCACTCACCCAGTCAAACAAAGTGCATTTTTAAGCGACCTTCTATCCAAAAATGCGCCAAAAATAGGGGAAATATTCATAATTTATGTCACAGTGTGAAAAAAAGGATGAAAATTTATGACCTCGAATATTTTACGGGACAAGAACATTTTCCCAATAAAATCAGATTCGCCACATCTACTTTATCATCTCACGATTCATAAATTTCCACAGCAGCTTCGGTGCAGTCATAAACTATGTGTTACAATTGCCTCACCCGAAATTTCTACACTTTTCAGCATTAATTGCAAAATTGCTCCACTTAATGGGCACAAAAAGGAATTTTTTTCGGATTGCATGGAAAAATTTGCGTGCTTAAGTGCAATTTATTGATTTTTCTTTGACTTTTTTTTCTTTCATCCTTCTTAAAATTTTCTGTATGTGCCGTGCATGTGCACACGAGGCAAAATAACATTCTTATTGTTGAGAAAGAGAAAGAAGAAAGGAAACGGCTTACTAAAATTGCACTTTTTTTCTCTTTTAACCTTTTTCAAGTATTAAAGAGCTTAAAGAGAAAAGCTTACAATGCAAAATTTGTGGTTGAAAAATTTTGAAGGGGATTTTATGGATGGTGCGCAGTTTTTGGACTGTATTGATTGAGTTTTTGATCCACATTTTAAAATTAAGTTTCGGACAGGGTTGTCTCAAGGAAAGTTTACTTATTTACTTACTGGAACCATACTCCGAGTTGGAACCTAGGTTATTACAGAAGGCTTTCCACTTGACTCTATTGCTGGCCACACCACAAAGTTTGTTCAAATTCTCTGTTGTTTGAAGGGAAGCTTAGACAGTTGTAAAGTGGTCTGACCATCGTGTGACGTGATGATCACAGACATAATAACCTGAGCGACATGAATGATTAGAGCTTCTAAGGAACAGTCTTTTATTGACATAAAATGGAAGTCACCTATTTTTGGCAGCCATATGTACATTTGTGTGGCTCGCGTAAGCTTTTTCATTTTCATTCATTGGCAACTGTGACTATGATAAGTCTATAACATGTAGAATCATCTTCTATGCATGAGAGATTTATGTAGATTTTGCATGATTAAAACTAAGATCACGTAAAATGCCAAAGAACTCATGGAACAAAACAGTCAATTAAGATAGTTATTTGACTAGTTCAAAGAATGAATCATGTCTTCTAGATGCGATTTGTTGTCTCTAAATTTAAGTATGCAACTATTTTCTTGACTAATAAACGAAACGATATTAACAAGGTTTGATAGATCTAGCTAATTCAAGCAATATCTTTGAGAGTTCTTATATCAAAGTTCATAGAAGTAAATAAAATCAATGGAAGCTGTCGATAGAGATGGCAATACGCTTAACATCGACATTTGGCAAGCGGAAACTAGCGATAAAGCCAGCTGTAGATACAAACCAAGGGATGCATTGAATCGCAATTAAGTAAAGTCAAATTTATCGAAGGTAGTAATGAGGAATGTGGATAAAGACGTAGAACAACAATATGTCGTAAAGCTAATACATATTATGACGAAAATCAATAGTTAAAGTAAAATTATGTTAGGAGCAAAGCAATTAGTTATGGGTTTTTATCCGTCTGAAGCATGAAAAATTGGTCAAGGAATCAGTATATTAACCCGAGTAGCACAATGTGGTAAAAAGGGCAATGCGACATCTCCGCATTGACGGAAAAACGTAAAAGTACCATAAACGGCATTGTAAAGGCTGTTTCTCTCCATATTTTGACAGTGGAAACAAAATTTGCCACAGATTATCGCTCAAGTTGTAGACCTAGCAATATTTTGACTAGACTGCATACAAGCCAACTAGAAAGATCTCCCATTATTAGTCTACTCAATCCAATAAAACACAAAAATGCAGCTAACAAAATTTTTAATGTCATGCATTTATTATGCCACTTTTTCTTTGCCTCACCCAGTCATCCACGCGATTCAATCCAATGAAAAAAGAAATAAAAAAATTGTCTCGCTCATTAAGTAAATTTGTTTTTACAAAAAGGAGAAGGAGAAAGAAGAAAAATTTTTATGCATGGTTCACGTCAATTTGCGACATTTTTCTTCACATCGTCTTAATCTAAATGGGCTGGCATGTCGTCTGAACTGAGCGTGATTTATTAGCAAAATTATACACTGTGTATGTATAATTTTTTTGTAAACTTTTTTTATGTGCTGTATGTGAGAGAATCGACAATGAAATTGATAAACAAATAAAGGAATTTTTCATGCAAAATTTTTTTCTATTTTTAGACTTCAAAGTCTTTAATGTGAGCATCATCTAAGACTGACCATGTTATTTTAATATGTTGACAATTTATCAAGTCACATTAACAGTTGTGTTTTTTGCAATTAATTAGTGTCTAATAAAAGCTAAAGCGAGCGACACATTTGTTTACACAACAGTTGAACGGAGGTTGCATTTTTTATGACTTTTCATTTATGCCTGACGTTCATCCTATACTGTTGAACAACGCATCATAGTGCCAATATTTGCTATGAGCACTTGCGCTACAACCACCGTTCATCGTGGCAGTCAGAGTTGCAAAACAGGCAATAACTGTAAAATTTCTTGAAAATCATACAAATTTTCAAGAAATTGTAAGGTTTTATTACAAAACCATAAACATGACCAAGAAATTGTACAGTTTTTGTTGCTAAACAAGCACCTGTCACAGGCAAAAACTGTACAATTTTTGAAAACCATACACATTATCAAGAAGTTGTACAGTTTTTGTTGAAAAACAGGAACCTTTCACAGACAAAAACCGTACAATTTCTTGAAAACCATACAAATTACCAAGCAAATTATCAAGAAGTTGTACAGTTTTTGTAGCAAAACAGACAAAAACTGTACAATTTCTTGATAATTTGTATGGTTTTCAAGTAATTGTACAGTTTCTACCTATGACAGGTGCCAGTTATGCAACTCTGGTGGCATAGTACATCATAAAATAGATAACATGCAACATCAATTATCAGCACAGTGCACCTTTTTACACTGTTTTTAATTAACCTATGAAACAATCCACCTGTCGACATTGGCTATAGAATGTAAATGCAAAACTGCAATTTTACTCCATTTCCACACCCAAGTCATCATCATTATCATCATTCGTAAAGTCGTCAGCTGTTTTTATCTCATCTAAATTTTAATCAAAAAGAAATTTTCTTTTTAAGAGAACGAAAATCGAGTTGGAATGTAAAAGTACGCTTTAGTATTAATTTAGAAGAGAGAGTGAGAGAATATATCGCAAAATAATTGGATAGAGCACGCTATAGCGGTCAGCACTTGATGCTCATTTCATGTCAATCAACCTGCAGCTGAGCAAATTTAAATAAATTAAAACAAAAGGAAAAATGCATTTATTTAATGTAAAAGTCTCGTGTAATGTCTTTCGTCTGAATTGATGTCTATTTATTTTATTTCTATTTCAAGTCTATCTTCTATCCCTTCCCATACTTTTTTTTTTATTTCTAACTACGACTCGTGGTGGCAGTTCGCTTTGCTTGATGACATTTAATTGGGAATTACGGAGAAAAATAAGGAATTTAAGTAGGCAGATGGTATAGAGCGATGAATGTCGAAGAAAAATTTGTAGATGTATTGATTTTTTTGAGAAGTTCTAGAACAATTATTTTGAGTGATGTGATGTGATCTCTGTGGGTTGATGATAATGGGATTGGATTCTCTTTTAGATGCACTTCAATTAAGTAGGTAGGAGTATACACATAATTAAAGATTGAGGTATTTTTAAGAAATTAGGAAATTTATCAAGAATTGAAGACGAATTCTTACAGACAAAGAGATCGCTTTTAGGTTTCGTAGTGGTCTTTTTGTAATATGAAAGCTTACTCAATGTCTGTTATGGAAAATGGCTTGCTCGTATACCACAAATCGATTAGTAAATCAAAAATCCGGCCCGAATATGGCGTGATTCGGAATTAGTGTCGGTTTTAGTTTAAATCTACCCGGATTGGAGACATATCGACTAAGATTAGTGATTATGTTCTTCGAGACTCAGCGTCGAAAATTTATTTCCCCTTTTTTGTGCATTTTGGAAACTTTTTTTCAAAAAGGAGCTTAACAAGACACAAAGTTCGGTCGGAAAATGATACAGACTGTAAACATGGCTCACAGTTTTTCCTGTAGGGTAATGGCAATAATGTCATTAAAGTAACGTGATTCGGTCACCACTGAAAGCTGTAGGTCTAAGTTAAAGCTCAAAGTTGACTCGATACCAAACTCGGATTAAAGTCGACTTCGAGCTTTGGTCTAAGTTTTAAGTATGATAGTTTGGACATCTATTATAAATATAAAAGCCTTCATTTGTCTTTCTTTCAAAATGAGATTCAATATCCATAGTTTGTACCCATTTAAGCCCGAATTATCTATTTGGAACTTTAATTTAAATGCACTAAATTCTGCCCGAAATACATTTTGGGTTTGTATTCTAGGATAACTATAATCAGGCGAGATTCGCCCCCTTAGAAAGGTATATGGATTTTTAAGATTTAAACAGCTATAGGTTTTTTAAATGTCGTTAAACTATTCATACTCGAGTCATACGATTATGGTATTATGGTTTTATGGTTAGTTTAAATTTAAGTAGATTTATTGTAAAAGTTGTAAATTTTTATTATTCAAAGAGTTAGTTGAGATTTAGTAAAAGCGCAATTTAGCACTATAAAATAAGTTCATAAAAAAATTTCATTGCCTTAAAGTTTTAAAAGTGCAAAATATTGAAATAGCATTTAAATGTCTTTTACATACTCACAAAATTGGAATCTTTTCAACTTTAGTAAAGTAATTCAAATGAATCCAAACATCAAACAACTTTAAAGTACTCAAATCTTCATGAAACTTCCTTAATTTTAATTAAAATCCAACACTAAACTAAAATAAAAGTAAACTTTATCTTTTCCAGAGGGTCTGGATATAAAATTTAATAGAAAAGGGAGAAGCTTGCAATTTCATTACGTTTAGTAACTTAGTGATATTTCACTTCTTATAACATCAGAGTCATTTCTCAAGGGGTGATTATTTTCAATTTATTTAATCACCTTTCCGGTTCTTTTTTCGATTTTTGCTGTTTTTAAAGCTAATTTGCGTCCTTATTAAGTTTCTAATTAGATATGATAAAAGTTATAAATCTTATTGATGCTCCACGTAGAGGTGAGAAAAGCTTTTAATTTATGTAAATATCTTTAAAATTGCTAGATAAACATTCACAAAATCCCCACAAACAACAACAACAACAATATAATCATTTAAATTCTTATTTGTCACTTACTTGAATGGAATTTCAACAAAAATAACTTAAAAACTGAACAGATGTTCTTACACGATTTCAAACTTTCCATTTAATGGAGAATAATTTAAAATCTTGTAAAAATTTTTCTTTTTTAATTCGTGATTAAATAATAAAAATAATTTTATGGGCATTTAAATTGAATTTACGACATTCCATGAATG
This sequence comes from Chironomus tepperi, assembly GCF_022539635.2. Classification (NCBI taxonomy): domain Eukaryota; kingdom Metazoa; phylum Arthropoda; class Insecta; order Diptera; family Chironomidae; genus Chironomus; species Chironomus tepperi. Next base: position 852,317 of record NW_027226215.1, read on the forward strand.
TTAATTACATTTTTTTTTTGTTTGAAGACAATAAGCTTTCACTTGAGAATTGGTCGATATTCTTGGGTTTGTTCTTGCCTTTTGTTGATGGAAAAATTATTAACTTATTTACTTTAAGTTTAGTTCCAGAAGGGCAGGAAATAAAAAAAAAGTTGTAAGTTTGTCATGCAATTTGTTAACGATGTCATGAAAACTGCTTCTGTTTTGTTGATAGCAATTAGTCTGGCAATGAGTTGGTACTCGTGTTAGGAAAAAGGCAATTAAGTGGATAAGTAGGTTTTTGAAAATAAATTACTTCCTTGGCTAGGACGCGCGTAGGGAATCTCTAAAGACAGCTCTATACTTCGAAAACTTCTGCCAGTTTGAGATTTTAGGGACTCTAGCATATCTACTATATCTGTATTCTGGAATAACAGATAAAAAAGGAGATTCTAGTATCTGTTTTAAAGAAAGTATGACTATGATTAGTTCCTATTAATCCACTGTGAATTGTAGGGCATTAATAAAGCGATTGAACAGGATTCTGTTCCTTTCTTAAACTGATACTTCTACTAGTTTCTTGTGTTCAGCCAAGTCAAGTAATTTTTCTTCTGCCAACACTCCTTTTTGCCTTTTACTTTTCAAATTCCTGTCTCACAATTTCTGTTTCATGCTTATTTAAAGATTCGTACGTGGACGCTAGTTAAGAAAATTTTGTGATTTATATAGCAATTAAGATCGTGAATTGATTATCAGATTGATTTTCATTTTGATCATGACAAAAATTCGGTAGTATTTGCTATTATTATAAATCGAGCGACGACGCTTCAAAAACTCTTAAAGCACAAAGATTTTTTATCCTTGACAATAATTGATCAATAAATCTTTAATCTATATATAATTTCAGTAAGGTTCGGAAATCTACAAATCTGAAATTTTTTCAGGCATAGAGCGCATTATCTAATTTCATAATTGATGTGTAGTAGCCAATTGAATAAAAAAAAAATCTTACATAGTTTCTATATTCGAGCCCACGGTAAACGCATAGAAAAAGTGACAGTTATTTTTGTACGGTTCTACAAGAATTTGTACTGTTTTTAGCATCTGAAATTTAAATAAAAAATTAACGGTAAAAACACAAAATTTTTAACGTTAATATTAATTGATATTTGATGAATTAATCATTTAAATTGATAATATTTGAGCAAGTTATCAACTAATTATCGATAAGAACTGAAATTAATGCTTTAAATTCAAGAATAAGTTAATTTTTTTGTGAAAATTTCTAAAGGGTTTTCAAATTTCAAACATAAGTGCTAAAAGCAGGACACTGCTAAAATATGAATGCTAAAAGCAGGACACTATCCGTTTACCCTGGATTCGAGCAAGCTTTCATTTTAAGTATATAGTAAGTATTAACCTGAGAGACACAAATGAAGCAGCCGTAAGGACACCAAATGTAGGCGGCTTTAATTTGGTATTAATAAAAAAGGTTTAATGGAGTCTTAAAAGCTCCGTGGCGGAACAATGTTCATTTATGTCACTCGGGCAATATATTCATGTCTTTTTTCATAACAGCATCATTCATGACCCATTCTAACATCTTATGTTGCCTAATTATTGATTTCCGTCATCAAACTGCTACACTTAAGAAGCCAAAGCATCTACACTTCCAGATTATAACTAGGCTGATAGTGGGATTTGAACCTGAGAGTTTAAATTCAATATCAACTTTCGTAGCCTGCACCTTATTCAGTGTTCTATCAAGAGTTTGCCAAAATACAATTCGCAGTCCTGCATAGATGCAAAAAACTGCCGAATAATGCTCATCTAGAACAATAGAAAAATGCAGACCTGCAGTTTTTCGGCCAACCCTAGTTCAATCAATATTAAACAATATTACGTTGCATGAATTTGTACACTCTGAAGCTGTCAATTCCATAAAAGAAAAATGCTTTAAAAAATGACATTATCAAATACCAGCCTCTATATTTGTTAAGGTAAAGTAAACATAAAATCGATTATAAAATGATATAAAAACAAAAAAATTCAGCTGCAAGTCATTCCTTCAATCAGTGTGTATTTATATAAGATAACCATTCCTTGTAATAATTACGATAAGAAACTCACTCAATTCAATCAACTCTCTATCTACCTATATCTATAAGAAAAGCAAATACAACTGAGAGATAAGATGAGAAGCTTGAGGCAATGAAAAATAAAACTTTTTTTTGCCATGTCAGTTCGAAGTTGATTTATATTTATGAATTAAATTTTAATTCCTTTCGCTCATTTTCTAATTCCTAGTGTCAATTAATACTTGACTTCAATTATCTTCTCTATTTTTAGAAATCTTTAAATACCTAAAGTGTGATAAATAAATTATTACATCAATATCGATATCGAAGATTTATAGATTCCTCATAGATTATCTAATAAAAAAGAATAATTTATCGTTTTAAAATTTATTATGACATTGCAATACACGAATCACATGTGGGAATTATTGTAGACGAATGTGATATGTAATTCTAAGTACGTATTTTTATTATTGTTTTGTATGTGACATTTCCGTACCGTGAAATGAAAATAATATTGTTGGGGGAATTGCATGGAAATTTATTGATTAGGCGCATTTTTATGAAGATTGATTGACAATTGGTGCACTGAATCGAATTTTTAAATTTATTTGATTGTTTGATTGTAGAATTTATTGTTGGATTTTTTATAGGGCATGCATCACTAACTTCCATACACAGCGTGGAAGTTTCATATTTAGACCAATTTTCAAGTTTGAATTTGTGACAAAAACATTAAAGTTTTGGCTTTATGTAACAAAAATGCTGGAAATGATTACCAATATCATCAATAGTACCAGCTAGTGTGTATAACTCTAGCATATCGATTATATTACTAATTTTATCCTAATTCTCAGTATTTTTATGAGAAACTAGGTCAACATTGATTGAGTCGTAATGTTTTCAATATCTAATTATTGCAGTTCTGACCCTGGAATTATGGAACTATTCTTCGGAGAATTCAGAACGCTGGAATTATGAAATTATGGATTCGTGACTCGGAAGGAGACATTTTTCACTTGATCTTTTTCGATTCACCTGTGGTCAGAATCGCAGCTCCACAACCTTTCTTTGTAAATTTAAGGCAGTAATGTCATCAATCGATTGTTATCAGTGTGGCAATGGTTTAGATACCACTGTGAACTGTAATGTCTACTGAGTTTGATGGTCTGACGCGCCCTCGATCGTTAAGCAATCATTAGCCGCGAATCGCTCTAGTTCAGCTCTGGATCTCAAAGATCAGAATAGCAACTACTGAATTTGCAAGAGTAAATTCAATTTCTTAGCGTTCATATATATCTAAAATGCAATTAACTATAGTCAATCCATCAGCACTGAGTTTCCCAAGACAAAACGCTCTATCCACAATCCCACAGCATGCAAATTATTCAGTCTAAATAAAAATTTGAATGAATGAAATAAATTCAATCTTTCTGTTTTCTCATGCATTTTTATTTTGCTCGTAAAAACCCCAATAGAATTGCGAGTCACATATGTACATTGCTATTTTTCAATGGAATTGCAGTGACAAAAAAAATTTTTTTTTTGTAATTTAAGTCATGTGACGCTAAATTTAAAACTCGCCATTCAACCGACCACAATGAGAGAGCAGCAACAAAAAAATGTAATTTTCTTTGCTGTGCATACAATTTGAATATCTTTATTTAATGCATTAGTTGCACTTGTGCATGAATTTTTTTTAACTCATTTTATTTTTCAATAATGCAAAAAAAAAATAGAATTAGTTTCATGGGCGCAAACGTGATGACTTAGATAGACATAAATCATTGTGTAGCTTTGTTCTAGACTTCTGGTCAATTTATGGTTCAACGATTTCTTTGATAGTTTTTTTGCGTTGTACAATTTTTAGCGGATTATTGAAAATTGGACGCTTTGTTCGAGTAATGTAATTTGTTCGAATTGGACTACCGACGGGCGGTTTGACTGGGTATGGAAAGAGATCACGGCAACCAGACTTTGCTCGAATTGACTGGCCAGCGAGGTGTCTCGTTGGGTAAGGGACGATAGCTCGGCAACCAGACCTCGTAGAAAGCTCTAGTTTGAAACATTCGCTTTGTGACATGAAGTTACTCTGGTATTGACTGGTCTGGAAGCACAAATTCATCTTAATGCACGATAATTAATGATTTTTCATTTCATAAACAAAAGAAAGAACATTTTTAAAGCGTTGATTCCAATAAATTTGAATTTTTAGCAACTATTACAGAATTTGAATTCTAAAAAATCGTTATTTGATAAAATTCAAAATTAGCATTTGGGCATGGCCGTTTAGAAATTCACACTCAGTAATTTGAAGTTAAAGGCATTTTTTTCCTTAGTTGGACTTTAGGATCACTTTTCATAGTTATAATTGTAGAAATTCATAAAACCAACATTTTGACATATAATTTGCTATGATTAGTGCTTTAATTAATGCAAAAATTCAAAAAATATCTCAATTACTGAGTGTGAATTTTTGTTCCATTTTTAAAAATTTTTCAGAAAAATTAATAAAAATCGCTAAATTTATGTGTTTATTATGATTTAAATTGTGGGAGCATAAAGATTTTATGTTCCTTTTTAAGATAAGATTACTCTACGGAAGCAAATCATGCTTTAACTAAGTTTAATTAACATAATTAGTAATCTGTTTTTGAAAAAAATTATGTGTCCATCAAGTAGAACGGTGACCTAACGAGTTTAGTGAAACACTATATATGGGTTTTTTGTGCTAATTTGTGAAAACAAGAAAACAACTTTTAAAAATTTTGTGAAGGTTCCTGCACCGAGATATGAGCATTTAAAGATGCAATTTTTGACGTTCTGGAAGTCAAAATGTAACTCCAACATAACAGCATCAAAAAATTTGAAACTTTGCTGTTTTTTTGTGCAACCCATACCCAGTAAAATAAGCTAAAAAAAATTTTTCAAAATAGTTCCGCTACAGAGTTATATCCATTTTTCGATTTAAGTGCCGAAAAAGTAGTGAAAAAATCGAAAAATTTTCACACTTTTTAATCTGAAATCTACAGACCTTCACCAAAATTCTTTAAATTTTGCCTGTTTTTTGTGCAAGAGTTACCTAACAAAATAAGCATAAAATAATTTTTGGATGTAGCTTATGTGGTAAGATATAGCCGTTTTCCCGTGCAACCTAAACTCAAAAAATTCAAAGTTTTTTACAATTTTGCATGGAAATTACGCAAGACTTTACCAAAATTATTGAAAATTCTCCTGAATATTGTGCATATATTAATTGTTCATACAAATAAATCAGACAAAGTTACAAAAATTTTTGTTACTTCCTGTTGAAGTTAGAGCTAAAAATCTAAAAAAAAATCTAATTTTTTCACTATCTTGGAGAGGAAAATGGCTATATTTCTATATATAATCAAAAAATTATATTTTACTAAACTTTTTATGAACAATTAATATATGCACAATATTCAGGAGAATTTTCAATAATTTTGGTAAAGTCTTGCGTAATTTCCATGCAAAATTGTAAAAAACTTTGAATTTTTTGAGTTTAGGTTGCACGGGAAAACGGCTATATCTTACCACATAAGCTACATCCAAAAATTATTTTATGCTTATTTTGTTAGGTAACTCTTGCACAAAAAACAGGCAAAATTTAAAGAATTTTGGTGAATGTCTGTAGATTTCAGATTAAAAAGTGTGAAAATTTTTCGATTTTTTCACTACTTTTTCGGCACTTAAATCGAAAAATGGATATAACTCTGTAGCGGAACTATTTTGAAAAATTTTTTTTAGCTTATTTTACTGGGTATGGGTTGCACAAAAAAACAGCAAAGTTTCAAATTTTTTGGTGCTGTTATGTTGGAGTTACATTTTGACTTCCAGAACGTCAAAAATTGCATCTTTAAATGCTCATATCTCGGTGCAGGAACCTTCACAAAATTTTTAAAAGTTGTTTTCTTGTTTTCACAAATTAGCACAAAAAACCCATATATAGTGTTTCACTAAACTCGTTAGGTCACCGTTCTACTTGATGGACACAAATTATTTTTTTCCATTGAAATTTTGAAAAAAAATGGAACGTTATTTGCGGCTAAGCCCATTTATTTATTAACAGATTAACAGGTAATATACGTCCTGTTACTCGAAGAACAACTAGGCGTAGGACAGTAATGAAGGAATACGAGTAAGATGTCAAAACTGAGACTTTGTAGCAACCTATGCTCGAATCCAGAGCATGGTTCTAGTAAGTAAGTAAGTATTAACCAATTACTGATCTCTAAAACAATACTGCGCTAATTACTCGATAAGGTCGAATAATTTTGTAATTCTTTTTTTAATTCCTTTGTTCATGAAAGATCATTTAACGGAAGCAATTGTGACATTTAGTCTGTACAACAAAAAAAAAAATCCACACAATTACGAATGAGTTTAGAGAAGGGAAAAATATAAAGCATGACTTTTTTTCTGTTCACACATGGCTTCATCAGCTTCTTAAGTCGATTGTGAATGTTCTTGATTTCTTTAGTACAAATGACGGAGGTGACGATTTCACTTTTTCTTTACTTTCAAATGCCTCCAGCAAATGAGATTATGCGATGTGGAAAATTGTCACGACTATAATTACCCCAAAGAATCCTTGAGTTATAACATTGAGTTTCCTATGCTGTAGAAATTTCAAATATGTTCACATAAAAAAAAAGTGAAACTTCCTCCTGCTTTGATTTTACTATCGACAAAATTAATTTCTCACCTATTATGTTTCAATCAAATTCCTTTCCCACTCTTCTTACTTTGCTATGCTATGCTGTATAGCTTCTCATATAATAAATTCTTTTATTGTCTTCTTATCATTAAATATTTTCATTTAATCTCACATACTTTATGACTATACATCGTTAGTTGCTATATTATATATTTGATCTTGTTATTAGTTTTCTCTTTATTGCTTATACTTCAAAAAGTTTTTGTAATTTAAGGCTGTCAATTTTTTTGAAGTTCAAAGTTGACTTTACAACCTTTACGAACATAAAATATGCCTGAAAGCATTAAAACTTGAGTTATTTAAATATTAACTTGTTAAATGAGCTTTTGAGCTTTGAAAAGCAGGAAATGTGATGATTTTAGTTTCGTCAGATACGATGATTTCGTTAAGGAACTAATAATTCTATTTTTGGATGTATAAAATTTAATTAAAATATTTTTTTCTCATTAATTTAATTAAAAAAATTTTTAATTAATTTTCTAATTTTTAAAACTTTTTCTAACAAAGTTTGGTTGCCGTGCTGATCACCTTTGACTTTTCTAAGAAGTTGCTGTCGATGTTAATGAACGGGGATGTTCTCGAATGACTTGGATGTTTCATGTGTTGTTGGGAATTTAGTTGAGGGAATGTCAATTAGATGTAGTAACCAAGGCTCCAATTTGGAGCAAGTCGGAGCATGGTTCCAGTAAGTAGGCATGCGTAGTTGAGATCAATGGTACATTTGGGTGCAACGTTCGAAGTTGACTCGAAATCACATGAATTAAGAGTTTCTGAGACCGAAACCAAGACTACTGAATCTAAATCTCGAAAGTTGTCGAGACAGAGACTTCGAAAAATCCCCTTGTAGTCTCGGTATCCATCCCAATCTCAGTTTTGGACTCGATAATTCATTATATCCATATTGATCCATGACATGCATATTTTAATAGTTTTCTCGCCTTTATGATACACGATGGACCAATTACCATACAGAATCATGTCTCAACAATCATATACTCTGTACAACATGGACATTCTGTGTAAGGAATCCTCCCCAGATAAACATAACAAATCCTATTTTCAATAAAACTAATCAATCCATCCTCCAGAGACCACATAAAGCATCACATCACAATATAAATACAAATTAACTTCAATTAACGAGTTTCTAATTAGTTTTTTAAGAATCAACTACACAGTATCGAGAACTGTCCATTAATTAGTCTTAATTAACGCATTCGTACCTAAGACAAAAATATCAATGAAATATTCAAGTCTACTAAATACGATATTTATGAGGCAGACTTCCGATTTATTATTTTTTACAAGATTTATCAAGATTTTTCTGTATACTAATAAAATTTTAATTAACTCTTAGACGACGAAAAGCTTCCGTATATTTAGATCTTCATGGTTGATGAGAAGTCAAGTCACAAGACCGAGTGACACAAATGAAGACGGATCCGCATTTTATTTCTGTTTTTCATGAATTACAATTCAATTTTGTATTAGAATGTTGATTTCGATGCGATGGACATGAATATGGATGGTTTTCTGTTGTGATGACGGTTTTTGTCCAAATGGACAACTCTGCTCCCTACATGACCCAAAGTATATCAATACAACGTACCTAGCAACAATTTGTGTGTATAATAAAACTGAGTGGGATTGGCTAGAAACAGCGATAAAGCACCCGAATCCAGCTGTTTCAGCACCGATTGAACCCGGAACCTTTGAGTCAACCAAGAGTTTGAGTCGAATGCCCAACTTTCTAACCAACCAGACCATTGCTGCTTTTTCGCTGCCTTTGCAAACAACCATTTGGTATCAATGACACATTGATACCATTCGGCATCATTTGTGTCTCTCGGGCAGCACAGTTAAATATTTAATTCTCATGTGACTGTTTTCATTACGATGGAATCGTAAATGTAAAAACAATTTTAGGAAGAAAAATATTTAATAAACACAAAAGTAACATTAAAATGTGTATACCAAAACGAGAAGGAAGAGTAATTGATTCAAAACCATGAAAACCAATGTATGTTAATTAATTCCTGAGTTAATTTACATCTCAGTCGTAGTTCTTACGAGAATGATAAATTTTGCGGTTGTTTTTATCAGAAAATAAATTAATTTTTTTTTTTATCATTTTCTCTCCGTACATTGGTGAATATTTATAAACCACAAAAAAAGAAGCGATGGAAAAAGAATGCGGCACATGGTGTCAATTGAATGTTAAGTACTGTGCCAGTTTCTATAGAATTTATAGACGTCTATATGAAGCGCAAAAAATACTCGAACAACAAAAAAACTTTTCTTCCTGTCTTCTTATATTATATTCCATTAATGTCTTTATGAATTTATTTTGAAAAGATATAATAATAATATTAATAAAGCGGACCATACAAATAAATGAGATGCTTTCATTCCGCGCCATCATCATCATCATCATCACCATCATCAAGATTGCGAATAGCAGGTTAGGAACGAAAACTTTGTAATATTGTTAAACAAGCGAAAAAAAAATGTTAAGGCTAAAGTACTAAGTCTTAATTAGAGATGTCAATACAAATACCCAAATACCCAAATATTTGGGGTTTTTCGCACTATTTGGGGTACCCCAAATATTTGGGTGTAAACCCAAATTTATTTGGGTCAGCTTAAAATCTTCACTTTTTAGGAAATTTTTCATAAAATTTCTGATTTTCATTGAAATTTTTAGTGTCAATTTTTTGCCAATTTGAATTTAATCTCATATTTATGTTGAATCTAAGTTATATTTTGGTTATATAATAAAACTTAGAAGAAAGTATAGTAAAGTTGCATAAATTTAGATTATATCAGATCTACTGCAAATTTGTAGAAAAATTGCAGACACAATATGCGACCTTCAGAGAGATAATTATATTCCTGTATGCAGATAACAGAAAATTAAATCTGCGAAAAGGTAGTTTCGTTGATCTGCACAAGACAAAAATGTTCCTGAAGAATTAAAACTTATAAAGAAGAAAAAAAATATTAAAGAATCTGCTGTCATTGATTCAGCTCTTGTAGGTGCCACTTTGGTCCAAAGTGGGTACATCTTCAGCGGGTTTAAGAATAAAAATATTTACCAGATTGACTTTTTTAGCTCGTTATTTTAGTTAAACTAAGCGGTAAATGACTTTCGCAATGCTGTAAAAAATGCTCAGCAGTTATTTGAGACAACTTTTAAAAGAATTATTCTGCAAAATGGTCCTTAGGCTACTTTTAAGACCAACATTTTTTTAAAAATATTTGTACAAATATTTGGGGTTTAATATTTGGGTATTTGGGTATTTGTACAAATAGTAAAAACCCAAATAATTGACATCTCTAGTCTTAATGCGATTAGATGATAAAAATTATAAAATTAGACCATTAAAGTAAAAAATAATATTCTTGTTGTAGCTGTACGGGCTGTTTGTTACATTTCTTATTTTGGTAGTAAGGTTGGAAATAAATGTTAATGGCACTTAATAATGTTAAATTAAGGTGAAAATGTGATGGAATGTGGCATGATATTTTCATCCTTAATTTATAGCATCACCCCATCTTGTATCTTTTTCACGCTTTTTTTCTATTCTCCCGACAGACACTTTTTTTTTTGTGCTCGAATTTCGAACATTTCCCCTTGTACATTTAACTTACATTTAACCTTCAGAAATAGTAAGAAATATAGATCCAAAATAAAAAAGGGAAGCCAAAAATGCTTAAATGAATGCCGTCAGTCAATTTAGTCTTCATTTCATTGTAATAGAAATTGCTGTAGTATCAGTGATGGGCAAGTTGTGTGCTACGGCACTCTGGTGTGACGTAAATAATTTTTTAGAATTCCGTGAGTCATATGCTGTGTTCATGGAAAGAAGCTGAAATAGAGATAGGAATACACTTGGAATTGGTAATTGGCAAGCGGTAGCCAGCAATAGAGCCAGCTTCAGTCGCCGACTGAGGGAGGCCAAAGATCACACTTGATCTGTACGGCAAACGGAGTAAGTAAGTAAGTTTATGCCGTGTTCAGTTTGGGTCCAGGTGTGCTAGGGTTTCCAAAGACGGGAATATTACCGTTCCCGAAAGTCATTCCCGTTCTGGAAGGTCATTCTTGTTTCAGAAGTTCACTTCCGTTTCATCTCTCGATTCCCTAAATCTTACAGGAACGGGAATTCTGGAAAACCTTAAGGCTTACTCCCAAAGTGTCCCACGAACACCAAAAGGTTCCCCACCACTGCTCCAGATGAATGCTTGGTGAACGAAACAAAACAACCATTGGAGTGAGAACAAAAGAGAGAAAAAAAATCAAATCACATGCATATTCAATGTAGTCAATGTGATACCATAGTGATCTACTTTTTTCTAAATACAATTTTTTTGCTCATGCTCCTGAATTCCAATATATTCCTTACCCACATTCACATTATATAATCTTATTTACACCCCTCAATATAGAGCAATATCTTTTTGGATAACTTTTGTGTGAATTAGGTTAGATTCATCCTGCATGTGCTGTTTTTCTCGGAGTGTCGGAAACATCAATGAGTTTTATACACTGCCCTAAGACAGATTACATTTTGCAACATGGATTGTGACTTCATAGAGAGTTATGGTATAACATATGAAAACGTACTCCCGACCCCATCTAAGACTGTAAAAATGCGCTTTTATTACCATTCAACCTGCCGGCATAATTCTTATCATTTTTCCATTTTCGTGGATGTAGAGCACATAATAGAGCCAAAAATTGAATGATGTATTTCCTTCATACGCACGAAATTTCTTTATTTATCTACGTAATCTCATTTTACTTGACTTTATATTTACGAAATTTTATGGGTGATTCATGCATAGTCTTTACTTATTTATTATGTCAAAAATAATTTTTATATTTTACTTCTTATCGGTAATGCTTATCGCCGGCTAAGTTGGTTCATGTGATTTTCTTTTATGTTAGCTATAAATTTATTAAAGTTAGGAAGCTTTCACATTTAATGTGATGGTTTTGATGGTGGAGAATGGAGTTTCTGGTAATGCTGTTGCAAGCATATTTTGAGACGCATAAAGCCATAGCTTGATGTCGAGTCGAATTATATGTTGAATCATGTCCACTTGAGGTTTATTTTGGTATCAAGTCAACTTGAGTAAGATGTTGAATCAAGTCGATTTAAATTATATGTTGAGTCAAGTAAACGTTAGTTAGATGTCGGGTTAAGTAGACTTGAATTAAATGTCGAGTCAAGTCGACTTGTGTTAGATATCAAGTCAACTCGACTTGAGTTAGATGTGGAGTCAGGTCGACTGAAGTTAGATGTCGTGTCAAGTCGACTTGAGTTAGATGTCAAGTCAACTCGACTTGAGTTAGATGTCAATTCAACTTGACTTGAATTAGATTTCCAATCAAGTCGACTTGTGTACGATATCAAGTGAACTCGACTTGAATTAGATTTTCAGTCAAGTCGACTTGAGTTAGATTAACAGTCAAGTCGACTTGAGTTAGATTAACAGTCAAGTCGACTTGAGTTGAATGTCGAGTCAAGTCGACTTGAATTAGATGTCGAGTCAAAATCCGAGTAGACTTCAAGCTCTGGATTAGATTCAATCTCAATCTTTTCGTAATTTCCGAATTGCCCTTAAGAAGACATTTAGAAACATGAAGCTGAATATTGCACGAAAATAGGGAATAATATAGGGCTGTATGTATGTACGGAATGCATATGTTATATTACAATCGATAATCAATAACTTCATAATTTATTTACAATATTATTGCAAAATGTGATAATTTTCTAGATGGAATTTTATGACATTCATAAATCTGACAGAATCGCGTTTGTTTTTTTTTTTTTCACAATAATCATGTGCTTCCACAAAGAAGAGATATCTTATTTATTATTTATTTATTTATTTTGTTTTGCCCATGAATCGTGTTCATCTTGAGCAGTTCATAAAAGATGGCGAGTGACGATGAAAGAAAAGTAAACAAGAAGCTGTAATGTATGAAAAAAACGTAATCGTCATCGATCATCATGGATAGGCATTTAACATGTCTATGCGAAAAAAATGTGATTTTGAGTTTTTTAGTTCATTTGTTGTATTCTATGGCTGGCTATTATGCTACAACACACATATGCTCGATTCCCTCACTCTAGTTTACTGGTTGTGTGGGGGATTAAAGTAATAAATCTAAATCTAATAACTGATGACGGGTAAATTGCTGTACATTTCCATTTCCATTTCTTCACTAATGCATAAACATTTTTTTTTCCCTTCACAAAGAACCTTTCTTTCTGGCCTTTTTTTTTATCTAGAAAGCAGCAGCAATATACACCTAATTCGACAAATCACGATTCTTCATGGTATAATCTCATTTGAAAGATATATGGGACATATGTAAGGTACTCTATAAACCCACATTTGTATATATGTTTTATTGCACCTTAAACTGGAAGTCATGTCTTGATTGTTGTATAGGGAAAGGTAAACATCGCGGAAGCACCGATAACAAAATTCACGTGATTCAGAAATTAGTTTCGTGTAGTATATGTGACTTGTTCTAATTTTAAAGCACATTTATTTGCTTTTTTTTAAATGGACTTGCTAGTCATGTGAACTTGATTTTTTCAAATAAAATATTTATGTCCACATTTAGTTCACGTTTGTCCCTTTTTTACCCTTCTCCCTCCTCATTTAATATTTGCTTTTCTTTTTTTGCCATGATTGTATCATCCCGATGTGACTTTTATTGAAAATACGTGCCAGCTGTTCCGATTTTGTGCGACGGTAAAAATGTTTAAAAAAAATAAAAACATTGTCCATCGTTAGACACCAGACCATTATATATCATCCAATATTATGAGCATTACTGGTCACGTTAAGGTCGATTAATTATATTTTGCTGTGTGTATTTTCATTATAACAATTATTAAATAAAAAAGCTTGGCAAACAATTGCTAACTCGTGAGGCATTTTGTAATATGACGCGCAAATTCACATTGTATGTAATATTTCAGATTTGACAGTATAAAAAGCAAAAGAATGTGTATGAAGAAGCTAATGTTTGCTTTTGTTATCTTTATTATTTTCGAAAATTAATTTTTCGAACTCGAAAATGTTGAATTTTGGCTTATTCGAATTCGAAAATGAGAAACTTATGTTGATTCGAACTCCAAAACGACGATTTCTGATAATTCAATTTCGAAAATGACGAATTCTAGATAAAATTTCGTAATTTTGTTTATGAGACGATGCAGATTCATTTCGACACAATAAGAATTCTAATGTTTTAAATCACGAGACAAGCTTTACATCGCAGACTTTACAGGAAAATGAAAAATTGTCGCATTTAAAAGATAATTTGCAATTTAACTCACCCAAAGAGCAATTATGCACGAAGCAATAATTTAATGCACAATAAATGTTTTCTAAATGAAGAAATTTCCACTTGCACAAGCACCTGATAAATTATCCGTAATTTTGCCTTTTTTTGCCAGCAATTCTTTCATAAAAATATGTGAAATTTTCAACACCGACGCCAAAACTATGTGATATTTTGTAGCACTTAAAACAAAATTTGAGTCGAGTTCAAACAATTAAGTAATAAGACGAGAAATGATTATGGCGATGATGATGCATTCATTTATTTTCAGTTTTAGTCAAAATGTCTCACTCGACAACTTGGCGTGAGTTGATACTTTTCAAATTTTTACTTAAATGTTCATCACGTTACACAAAAACACTTGCAAATCAGCTGGGAAATTGTATTTTTGTTATTCACTGTCCTGATGTTCACATCTAATTATAGATCAGCGCTTCTTCTGTCCGTAACGACCTTTCCTTTGCCTTCAGCCAAAAAATATCTTTTTTCTTTTTTGTCACAACTTTCAATGTCAATTTTACTTCTTATTTATAGAATTTTTATTTTGTTTAATCACTCGCTCTCGCTCTCCGTAGAGTCAATTATGTGATGTCTCTATAGTTTTTCACGCTTTTCACTTATTTTTGTTGACTTCCTCGAGATATTTATTTTTTTCCTTCTCGATTCTGTTTCGTCACCAAATAAGAAGTTTTGTTTATTTTGATTATCAAATTATATTATGCACTAGCGTCGACGTAAACTTTTTTTTTTTGGCTTACAGGTTTTTGTTGTTTTTAGTCAAGATGAATGGAAAATTTCCTACACTCCTCTATACGGCATATACTTTGGAGAGAAGACGAGACCTTGAAAAATTTTTCTTTTATTTCTCCACACTTTATTCGCTATTTTGTTCGGCAACTTGATGCAGAATTTTCTTCTTCTTATTCTTTCCTATGCGATGGCTATTGCAAAATTTTTCCTCACTCTCTTTTACAGTCGTTCTCCGTTTCTCTCTTTGGTTACTCACGTAAACTGTCTTACATTTATACACGAAGACTCAACACAAAAACAGCAACTTTTTTTAAGGAAGCTTTTCAAAACACCACTTTGAAATTGAATGAAAACATAAATTGAAATGCTCTAAATTTTTTTTTGAGAATTACTCGCTGGGCTCTGAAAAAAAAAGTATACAGCAACAACATCATATGTCGAATATATACGAAGTATTCGTCGGCTTCTCTCACAAATGGCTTGACTCGCCCGTCTGTATGAGTGTGGGCTACAGAATCTCTGTATACATACACAAGCCATACTTCGCCTAATGACGTCAGAGTGAAATTTCTCTTTAGGCTCCGTCTTCCTACAAGCCAAATATGCTGAAAAAGTATTGATAGAAATAAAGGCAAGTATATGCATACTCGAGATGAATAAAAGGACAAAATCATTTCATATTGAACAACTGTGCTTTTTAGTACATCCTATTTATGTGTCAAATAGGAAGAGAAAGAAGGCAACAAAAAAATCTATTCCTGATGAATTGAGGCGATATTCATAAAAAAGAATAGAGATGATGAAAAAAAAGAAAGGCAAATAACAATAACAACAACTGACTATTTCCAGATGACGTCAATGAAGACTTTTCTATATTATTATTTCCAGATTGTTTCTACATCGCGCGATTGAAATGAGCATAAAGAAGCAAAAGAATTAAGGCATGATGGCGCAAATTGACATTTATCCATGTAGTGATATGAAAAAGATTTTTTTGCTAATGGCATGAGCATACATAATTTACAAATAGATGAATTTTCTCCTTCATATGTGACATACGCACATTGACTGGGGCTATATAGTATACAAAATTGAAGTTAAATCCAAATCATAATAATAATGATGAGATGATAGAAATTAATTAAATGCTTCATTTCCTCTCGTGATGATGTTTATGCGGATGTAATGGCTCTTTCATTCACGTAATACCCACTTATATACATGAAATATTAGAGAGAGAAAACATGAAAAATAAACGTGAATGAAGTATATAGCAAGAGCTTAATTCAATTAACCAGATGATGGTTGCAGCAACAAAATTTTTCTCATGCAAAAATATGTTCTGGATTATTTCACAGCAGATTTTGTTGAGCAAGTTGCAAATTGTTTTCAGTTTGACTGGATGGATGAGTGATTGATTGTTTACGTGTTATTGTCTAGCTGTGGACCATGTAAGCCTTACATACGTATATGCCCGAGGGGTACGCTCTGTACAATTCCATTTCTCATCATCATTCGAGCGGCATAATGTGGGAATCATCTCTTTTGCTGTAAAAATAGGTCAATGTCAATCTCCAAGGTCTTGCTGAGGCAACTTCACATCTTCCCGTTGATACTGCGACGAAGCGGGAATCCTACGTTTTTGTACAGTCATTACAATGCCATTAGGGACCTCTACGTTTCTTTGACGTGTTCCTGTCAACAAGTAGCATTCCCTGACTATGTTATGAAGATAACTTCATCAAAGCATCAATGGAAGATATCGAAAGAATTTTCTTTTCTGTTTTACAACCATACGAATCGTAGTAATCTATGCAAATCCCATAGCTAGTTAATTCCAAGAAATCAAATTGAACTAAATTGGAAATAACATCGCTTTATCAAGCAACATCTCGTGACAATCCCTACCATCATTAGAATCACACGACACAAAATACACATCACAGAAGCACAGCAGAGAAGAGAAAAAAATAAAAATTTAAAATACATAAATCATTTTGAGAAGCACATATCCGTTTTTAAATAAAATGGGAAATAACACAATAATACAGTGACAATTGAAAATTTCACAGAACATATATACATAATGTCTGTTGTGTATACTGGAAGTGTTTCAAAAATTTTGTCACGTGAATTTTTTGAGGCAGGTCAGTAAAAATTTTTCACTGACTGTATTTTCTCTGTAAATCAGACACACAAACGACGTATGGCTCATAATATTGATATCAGTGTATTTCATTATGAAGCAATATTGAGAACATTTTAGGGTATTTGTATGAAACTAGGTAGACATAAAATATGCAGTTTGTCGTTGAATATTTTGCATGCAGTCTGATAATTATTAAAGATCTAATCGTGTGGATCATGCGATGCATTACTAATTGAATTTGAAGGGGAAAAAAATTTCACGATGCAGTATTAATTTGCAGGTCAATTTAAAATGTGTCAACACGACGTAATCAGTTATGCTCAATGCTTATGTGCCAAACTACAACTATTATCGTTAAATTATCGACTGATTAAGCAGAATGAGCTAAATAATTGATATATTGTTGCTAAAACTCAACATCTGAATCCAATAACTAACTAAATCTGATTTATATCTAATCCAATCACCATCCAACGAAGAATATCCCAATAAACTCACCTGCTGTCTATGTATTTTATCTTGCTTGCTTGTTTTGGCTTTTATTTCTTCACAATATGTTATCAATAAATAAGAGTTTTATGAGACTAGGTAAGTAGACCATAATGTGACATAAATATACATGTATATATATTATATAATGGAGGAATGATTCTTAAAATTTCACAATGATAAGCAAAATTATCAAAAATAATGTTACGATCGATAAAATGAATATGCAGTACATCTTTCGATTTGCACGTTGATATCTCTCGGCTTTTTGTAGTTGTTTGTAGCCTTCGTAGACTTTTGTCTGTGTTGATTCGATATTATAATCGATTCTATCTAAAACAGTGCCTTGCTCTTCGACCAAATGTGAGAGATCCTTATAAATTTGATTGAGATCAACGATTGATTTAACTATTGTCATAACTTCCTTCTCTCTTGCTTCTACCATTTTTGTATTATCTACTTCGAATTTCAGTAGCTGCTGTTGACCAAACTTTTGATTCGGTTTAATTTGGAAATATTCATCTAGTCTCTCGTCATTATCTAAATCGTCTAATTGACTTTGATTAAATGTTGTCGATGCTGTTGGTTTTAGGAAATTGTCAAATGAGTCAACAGACGTTTTGTCTGTTCCATTTCCATTAAAATTAAGTGAATCAAAAAAGTCATTTGTATATTCTCCCATTTGATTGATTTGCTTCAAATAGCCGTTCTGTTCACTTCTAAAATTAGCTGTTTGATTCTGGAGTGTAAAGATGAGTCCTCTGACGATATTCTCAATCAACTTTCTTTCAAGTGCACTACTTGTGGAATATTGATGTGACTTGATTACCAATATGTTCTTATGTGCTATTCCTATCAGTTTTGCAATCTCTTGTCCTAAATGTTCCATCATAATCTCATCATCGCTTTTCTCTACAAAATCTGGACGTAAAAGTTTCTTGTGAAGAACTTCCAATTCTTGCTGCTTAGTGGCAATCTTTGATATTGTATATTTTGTATTTTCAACTGTATCTGCCCAAATTGGTGGAGACACGTACTCATCATTCAACTCCACTTCCTCATCAGATCCTGAATTCTTTCGTTTTAATAGTCGTTCACTATCGCCACCTCGCTGGATTATGAAAAGAGAGTGATTATTAAAGTTACTGTAATTAAGAAAAAAGAAAACATCTGGAACTTACTGAAAAATGATTATTTCTATAACTATGTGAGTTTCTCATCAATGAGAATAGTTCTGTCAAGTATCTCGTTGCCATTTTATGGAATAGTATAGTTAATCACAGAAAATAATAAGTTAAAGTAGTTAATTTACGTAAAAATAGGAAAAAATTACAAATTTTTCAATATTTATTTTTTCAGGGGAGTCTCAGATATGGAAAATGTTTACTTTGATTGATATTGCCAGATTTTTTGAAGTGTTTATTAATTTTAAAGTTTGAATTTTATTGAAATGTGAGGAAATAGATCATGAATTGTGTCAAATTAATGCTCTCTCACTTAACATTGAAAGTTTGTTAACATTAAATTCTCAAGGCAAAATCCAAAAATATCAGAGTTACAAATTTTAGATCATGAAACCCCCTTCGATCAAATCCAGTGGATTGTGCTAAAATTTATCAACAATCATAAAATTTGTTTCAATACTCAAATGATTTAAGCATCGAAAGATGGCATTCGCATAATTATTAATCTATTAACAGTATTTAATTGATGTAACATAAGATAAATCATTAATAAATGCTGAAATTCATGAAGTTCAATTCGGTAATTTTCCCATGGACACATAGTTCAATTCCCCTCAAACTGTCCAAATTGTCCAATGTTTACATCACCAGTGAAATTAGTAATTTTTACAAAGAAAAGACGAAATTAATGTTTTTAATTATATTAACTAGTTTATAAAGCAGGATATAAATATTCTCGAATATATTTTGATACAACAATATACAGCGAATTGAAGGATCACCAAATTATTAAGGAATACGAATAAAATCAGGATTTATTTTCACATCTTTACAATTTCACCACATCAATTTAATTTAATCCAGCTGAGTTAATTGAGACATAATAGAACGATAATAAAAAATGGATATACAAACGCTTGTCAATACACCATTTATTAGGATTCGAGTGAGTATTTTATTATTATTGGATGTTAAAGCTATAAAATCTTCATTTTATCACTAATTAAGCTAATTAACAGCATTAACGTTAATAAGTTATCTTAGCTGACGAGACAAAGATCTCTGACCTCTGACTCACTCAATTTTCGATGATTTTCGTTATCTCCTCATGTCAGTTCATGAAAGTTATAAATAGGTCGTTTAAGATGCGATAAATAGCACTTCACATATAATTTTACTTTAAATTAAGTACGTGAAAATTGTTTTTTGAACGATTCGTACTCAACCCACATACACTTTCCATATAAGTCTTCTTAGCAACTTCCATTGACCGCAGTTGAAAAAAAATGTCTATAGATTGCATAACAAGTTTGCTTTATGCTTCATTATCCAAATTCTGTTATTTGATATTCTTACTTTTTTTACAGATTGTGACTTTTGTGCATTTTACATTGATTGTAAATGCCTTATTGGGACATTGGGCACCTTCTGCATATTTATTCTATAACATATTATTTATGGTTTCATTAATGTGGGCAATACACTCGAGAGAATCTACAGATGCCATACAATGCGTAAGTTATTTGCTGACATCCTTAATACATAAAATATATCAATTTCATAACTTGATTTTTAGGCTGCAGCAATTAACTTTTCGTCGTTCTTCTTTGATCTGATTACGATCGTCTCATTTTTCCCAAGTTCTGGCGGTGTCTGGAGTGTGATATTTGCAGTCTTCAACATGATTGCACGTCCATTCTCATTGATTCTTCTGCATAAGGAACTCGTCGATAGAGGCGGTGATTTTGTGCTTGTTAATGTCGTTACACAGCCAAATAATGCAAGAACACCAAGAAATTATCAAGACATTGACGGTTCACGTCCAACGCCACCAAATAGCAATTCAGCACAATCAAATATTAGCAATCTCTTCTAATTGGAGGAGATTGTTTTCTAATCTAAGTGTCTACAATGTTGTCCAGTGATAATCAAGATTAACAGAAAAAAACGATAATAAGAAAATTTTCAGGATTTTATGTAGCACTTCCTGGAAATATTTGTGTAAAGCTTCTACATTAATTTGAATATAAGATGCTATCTGTGGACCAGTTTTTATCTATCTATTGACAGCTTGGAACTGTCTCGAATATTTGCTATTTTTATACTAAGATCTCTCAATTTTCGGATACTTTTTCCTGCATTTCCTTGATTTATTGAAATTGTCTATTTTATGTCCATATTTATCATGTATTTTCTGTCTTTGATTTCGTGTGAAGCATAGCAAGATTGTTATGTGATTCATAAGCTATGTTTGTAATATTATAAAATTTTTCGTATCATGCCTATATTAGAGCCTTATAATTTAAATTCTATTTATACCTCCCTAATGTGTCCAAATTAATATAATTCATCACTTTATATTACATTCAATTTCATATGAATCTATAATATTGAATGACAAAAGTTATATTCTAGTTTGAAAGACTTTATGCTTTACTTTCATTTGGTTTCACTTACTCGGGAAGCACACGGACTGACAACAAGCCGAATTTAATCAAATTTTGCTCGGATCCAGACTTTGGCCTGGTATCGAATTTTCAGTCATTTTAACGTCGTGTGCTTCTCGGGTTATTATTGAGAAAAATACAGTCTGTTTTTCGTTTTTGTAGACAATCCCAAACAACCATTAATAGCACAAATCAGTTGATCGATCAAAAGTCCGGCAAAACTCTGACTGGATCCGAATATTTTATCCTATATGGGCACTTAATAATTCAAATAATCATTTTAATTTCCAAAAAATCTCATTTCCTGGAATTAAAATTTTGGGGTCTTTCACTTATTACTCGTTTGTTACGTCTAAGAATTCTGTAATTACTTTATGGAGAAAGTTTGTTTTATAATTAATAAATGGCCCGTTCCTTTTCCGTACTTTTCCAAATTTCCTTAATTTTATTACCAATTTCATCCACAAAATTGCATCACGCAATAGTTAACAATCAATAAAGTCATAATTATTATTTTATTTATTATGAAAAACTTGTTATATTCTCAAATTATTTGTTATTAATATTATTATTTGAATAAAATAAAAAGTAACAATCTACAAAAACAAAGAATTATCTCATTGAATTGAGCTTATTGACTTGTACAAGTCTCTCTCTTTTTAGCGCATTTTTGAAATTTAGGGCGCTTAATAATACACTTTGTTCGGTTGGCTGGATGAGGGACGAGATCTCGGCAACCAGACATCATAGAAAGCTCTATTTTGAAGCGTCGTTTTAAATTTTTTAACAACCGTTAGAAAATTTAAATTCTAAAAAACCGTTAAATGATAAAATCTTTTCATGTTTATAAATTTATTTAGAAGTGATTTGAAGCTTACTGGATCTAATTTTATAACCAATTACCGATCGCTGTGACAAAAATGCGCTGAAGTCGATCGATAAGGTCGAGTACTTTTGTAACTTTTTCAGTGATAGCCGCACATAAAGCATATCAAATTTCATTGTAGAATATTCTGTGCAGCGATTTACATTACTTTATTTATGACTTTAGTTCAACATTGTTTTGTGAATCAATTAAGTGACTTTATAAGTTATAGTTAACAAATAATTATGGACTTCCAGATAGGAATACCGCATTCAAGAATGTTTGTAAGTTTTTTATAACAAGAATCATTAAATTTCTTTATTATGTAAATTATTCCTCTTATCTTTAGTGTCTCTTTCATACTGTATGAGTCATTAAAACTGAATATTCAATTTTCTAGCAAATAGCTGCAATACATTTTGTGCTAATGGTGAATGCAATGTTTACGATGCGAAGTATGGCAGCTTATGAATTTTACAATATTCTATACTTCATCTCATTGTTTTGGTCTATTAAGGAGAAGGAGGCAACGGAACCTGTTAATGTTGTAAGTTATACTCTCTCAGTTATGTTTAAATTGCTGGTTATCAAAATGCACTTTTGATCTTATGAATCAATCGGGCTGAACAACACAACACGTGTTTTTTCGGGCACCACTACGTCGCCGTATTTATAGCAAGAGACAGAATGACTTTGATGAAGAACTTTTGATTTGCTAACCAAGGTCACAGAAGCCGTAGGAGCCTTGGAGAGGCAGATTCACCTTTCCATATAAGACTCGATACCCCAGATCCCACTCTGCTCAGACACCAAACCTTGTTATTTTGAAACAAACTCAAAATACTTACCCCGATTGCATTTTGCACAATTTTTTAGCTATGCTTCATTTTAAGCATGAATGTTCCAGTGCAATAATTTCAATCACCAACATAACTTTCGCAAACTTACTGCACAAGAAACTAATCAACCTTAACCAAACCTTAACAATCTCATATTTCACAGGCCTACGCCATTAATTTTGCATCAATATTATTCGATATAGCTGTTGTCTTTGCAATCGACGCTAACGATTGGGCACTAGCTTTCATTCTTCTCAACATGATTTTTCGTGTGTTTTCATTAAAGCAGATATACGACGAAATGATAACACGAGGTGGTGAGCCAGCAAATATCGGAGTGGTATGAGGGATATTAAGTATCAAGTTACAAAGAAAAAAAGACATAACTGTACATAAAAGAATCTTTATTATCTAAAAATTTTATCGTAAATTTAAAATCACATTCACAATGGTTTCTTCGCTCATTAACTCTAAGAAAATAAATTAAAAATGAGTTTTATTTACATTTTGACATAAGATAATCATTTTTTCTAAAATCCATCCTTTGCCTTACGAAACTTCATCTTTCCATTTGGTCCTTCGACAACACAAGGCACTTGGACGAGATTAAAATAGATTGTGCCCATAAGTTGAGCAGTTGGAGTATTTGTTTTCTTAAGACACTCAAACAATAAATCGTCACATACACAATGTGATTTTGTGTAAATTGAGTTATTTGTAAGATTATAGCGTGACTGGTAGGCACGTACTTTGATTGGGCAGATGTCATGATCTGTAAAAACGGAAAGAATCAGCAAAAAGTTTAATTTAAAATCTATAAAAGAAGTTTTACCTCTACAGCATCTATCCATGTCTTTTTCCTCGCCTAAATCATGGAAATTTTTGGCTATATCTCCAGTTCCGCACCATTTGGTTCCAGGAAATACACCAGATAACAACGAAAATGGACTGCCTGATAAAATTCCACGATTTTCATTTTCAGGCGATTTATCAGCAAATGGAGCATCGCCTTGAACATTTTCGTCTTGTTCATCATTTTTCGGGTCACTGTCTCTCTCGTAAAGTGCAGCAACTTCTGATGCTCTTCGTTTCGGTGCTGTTCGGAGTTTTTCCACTTGATTACATTGCTGCATTAATTTGAGCATATCACCAAAATCAATTTGTAGTGGTCTGTTGATTCTTGATAATTTTCCAAGGAGAATCTTTCCCTCTTCGTCGTTGCTTTAGATTGGGATGAGATAAGGTGAAATATTAATTTTATTGTTGTAACGGTCTATTTAAATTTAAATAATATTAATTATTTCATAGTTGAAAACCCCTTTTTATACTGAAGTTCAATCTTAATTTGAACTCTGAGGAATAAACATTGTAAATTAAAATTAAAATTCGTATTGAGCCGTATTGAGTTCTTCATTACAGTTACAATTACATCCAGCAACAAATACAATACAATATTAGTCAACAGGTAAGTCAGATAAAGAAGAATTATGCAGCATGTAAAGGTGAGAATTAGTTTTTAATATAATTAGGCTTATTATTGTCATTCAATACCTTGAAATCAATAACTAATAAAATTTTATCACATACTCATCATTACTCATCTAAAAACTCAGTTAATACTTTAATGGCACTCACAGGAAAAGAGCAATTAAGTCATTATAATTAAAACTTGTATGTAAACAAATTGACATTTTTATAGTTATTATGTAAGCTGTTAGAACTGTATATATACTTTGTATTTATTGCATTACGTGCATCTTAAACTCATAATGGTCATTTTATAATAGAACATATGTGAGAATGAAGGAAATTATAAAGCTATTGTAATAGCTATTAATTAAAACCTCTAGTCAAAAAATCGTTGCGTGCTTCTTCACTGGAACGTAATTAAAGAAACATTAGAAACGTGATTTTCTTCGTAGAAAACTTGTTAAGTGATTATAAGCATGTTGCTTTTTTGCCGGTATATACGCTTCTGATTAATTTAATTGCATCGGCTTCTTAAATTGCGTGAAAATGTTTAATCTGTCTGGTTAGAAATTTATGGATTTAGGAAGCCTTCAAAAAATGCAGTTTTTGATGCAAATTAGCATCTGGTGTACAGAATAGATTGTTAGACTGGATAAAACAACCTGTGCCAATCTAAATACACTGACATCATATGGATCTACACAAGTTTGAGTCAAATGAGAAATCTGGCAGTCATCTAGTTGCATCATTACTCATGCTAGATAATTAGCACTGGTTATTCACTAACGATTAGGAAACAGATGCTTTGAAATAATACTCATTAGACAAATGCTTTGAAGTTGTGGAAATGCCAACTGAAATATCCACTGTAGATGCATTATTCATCTCAATGTCATTCCCTTACTATCAACACTGTAATTAACATACTGATTCCACTAGACATGAGATATTCGATACAGATATACATACCCGAATAGCACAAATCGGTTAATCAGATAAAAATCCAATCCCAGATCTACATGAATCTTAAAGGTTAAGAATTGATTCCGGATTGATGTCAGAGCCACGCCGATCTGGTCCTGGATCGATTAACCGACTTGTGCTTTTCGTGATTCTGACGAAGAAATTTTAATTCCGGAATCGTTACCATGAAATAGACATTATGAGACAGGCATTGTTTGAAAAAGGCAAACCGAAAGTTACATCAAAGTTGAACCGTAGGGAAGGATTCACAAGAAACTAGCAGAAGTAGTCGTTCTAGCCAGGAATAGAAACCTGTTCAACTGCTTTATTAATGCCCTTTGATTCAGTGGAATAATAGAAACTAATCAATCGATTAACCAACTTGTGCTCCTCGGTATGCATACCAATCCAAACCGCAAAAGCTTAAAGCAGTTAAAATCAGTTTCAACACATTAAATGTTTATGACTATAAGCGTTCTCTTAATGTTTACATGTACTTGGCCTAAATAAATTTATAAATCAATGATTTTATGCCCAGATCATGTAGAAATTTTTGTGTGACATAGTTATATCGATAATATTTGGTCTAGTGCCAATTTTGTGTCATCCAGCAAAAGAAAATTTCTTTAAAGCCATGGGGAAAAATGCTTTTTGCGACGAAAAAAAAAGAATGGAAAAAAGCTCGGAAAGAAAATTTCCTCAACTCAGCAGCATTCTGCTGCATCATTAATATCCGTACATATTTTTCATATTTTATTGAGCATGCAAAATATATATCTAGTGATATATTATAGCTGTATTGATTTGTCGAGCGAGGAATGTTCATGCTTCATAAAAGAAATTTTCCCTCGAACGCGATATAGCTTTAATAATTATTAGCGACTATCCAAAACTCCCATGCGGTATAGAACATAAATTAAAGCAGCATACATCATCATGATTACATGTATTTTAACATAAAGTCATTAGAAGGAAGGCACAACTGACTGTGTAAAAGCAGTAACATTTTATGTGCAGTTTCACCTTTAATGTCTATTTATCTTTTACACCATTCGAGCGAGCACATTTTTTACTTCTCATCGTTGTCTACATCTCAATGCATATTCATTTTATTGGCATGGTATATAAGAGATTTTCAGTTTGACTTGCTGCTACTTCATGTAAACAAAAACGTTTCTTATTTGGAGGATTTTGAATTGAAAATCTTTTTTTTTTGGATGAACAGCTATGACAAATCTTTTACTATTGTATAGACAGAATAGCAGGCAGCTTTTCAAGACTAAATGACATGCATAATCGAAAGTTTTGATTACAGACAGGGTTTATTAATGTTCATCAAGCGAAGGTAAACATCAAATATTAAGTGTAGATTTGATGTGTCGGGAAGCATACTGATCCATCGCAAATAATTGCATCTGGAATTGAAGGCACCCAATAGTACACATAACTTTATGATTTTGTGAGAATTACTTTTTTTGTGATTTATAATCATAGAATTCATAAATGTTGATAAAGGATGGAATGACTCCTACTGTTTACTGTTGGCCTAGATTTGAGTGCAATGATTTGAAGAATCCACACTTTTTGAACTATTGTCAAGATCCAGGAGCGAAGAACTCCTGTAAATTGAGGAAGAGATTAATGAATCGAACTACCCGAAATAGGTTCCTTTCCGAAAAGCTAGAGATTTGTTTAGGATGCATGCTGGAAATCAACTTCATCTAATCCTATGACTACACCAAATTTTGCTACTATTTGAAACTGTCTATTGAGTCCAATCGATTTGGTAAGTGAGCCTGTCTAAACCAATCATATTTGAAATGTGCTTAATCATCCAACTTTTCATCTCAAATTTAACAATCAACTTCCATTCATTTCTTCGAATACAAAACACTTTTCAAAGTCAAAAGTCGTCGTTGCTACTTGATTCTGATTATCATTTTATAAGTGTTAAAAATCAGATAGCTTACAAGTTTTCCTGAAGCAATTTGAATGACACAGGTCAGACCTTGTCTTGCTTCGATTTGTTTACCTATAGTAAAGTGATCATTTTATAGTAAACTGGACAGTGTACATGATTTATACTTTATTCAACTGATGTGTAATCTGCAATGTCATTGTCATGTCAAATGACCATCATATGAAACTGTTGGAACGAATTGATTATTTTTTTCCATTAAATTGTAACTTTCAAAGCCATTGAATCGCAGGTAAATGCTTATAAGCTCCATTTAGACTCATCTGAATTCCCAACTTGAACATCCATTTCAAGTTCAATTAACCAGACAAATTTATACCGAATGTAAGTGTTATTTGTCGATTAATTGTATTGAATTGAAAAAGGAAAGTTAATTTATGTTCATGTGGAAGTTTTGCAGCTCATTGTGTATTAAACGGATTTACCTGGATTCATCAGTCGTGACTTCATTTGTTATACTTAAAATAGAATTGATACATAGATCAATGAAACGGAATCACTGCAATTTGGCAAAAAAAACCTGCTGAATGACATGCAAAAAAGACTAAGCTTTCCGCACATTGAATTCATGACTCGATTGGCAGCGCTTTGACCTCATACGGTTAATACGATTAATGCAGCATAAAAAGCAATCAATAATACTTACTAGATCTCTATGAGTTCACAGCTTATAAGAAGTTTCTCGGGACCCAATTCCACAATGGCAATTGTCTGATCATTATAATAAACCATTCTCAGCGAATCAGCTGCCAGTCGTCGACCACTGAAAATAAAATTTATGTTGTAAATACTATTATTAAATTTTTTTATAGGTTCATTGTCCGACTTTAAAGTAAGTTGTAGCTTTTGTAGGCATTGAGCATTTTATTGAGTTGTAAATTGCTACTTTTATCGTATCGTACTAGTTTGTCTTGAACGAAAGTTACGCAATTTCAGAAATGCTTGCAGTGGCATTATCTTAATTGGTAATAAATACATCCATGAAATATTGATGATGCAAAAATGCAAGAAGAGAAGTTGTTGCTGGTTGGCACAGATAGCTTGGATGATTTTATGATTAATAACTTGGAAACGTATGTCTAGGATGGCTGTTGACTTTTACGAGTAGCGCAAACCGGTCACTAGGACTTCGCTCTTTTGCTGAATTAAAGGCAAGTCATAGAAGTGCCCTGTCGACACCATGGCGGCTATTAACAGTCCACCTTGACGACTGTTATTGGATTAGTTTGACGGCAACATCTGAGAGCTTCCTGAGCGGCACATTGCAACAAACCGCAATTTCACCGTAAAAATGGGTCGAAATCAACTGCCACGGTGCCGTCAGAGAAGCCTCGCCGTTAATACAGTGACCTTGCGAAGACGTTGTGCTGTTCGGGCTTGTGTCTTTAATTGGATCTGATAGTCTTCTTATTAATAAAAATCCTTCCACGATTTATATCCAATAGTCAATTAAAAACTTTAACATGATTAAATCGAGTAGAAAGGTTGCCAGAGATCAAACCATGTTAATACTCTCATGATTCTGAAAACGCAAATGTCATCAGACATCTCCATGTTTCTTTGTATGAATGTCATTTTAAACATTTCCTGTCGCAACAATACCCAATGAACAGCATATTCCGTCATTATAATCATCTTGTCAAAAATCACTGAATCATGCTGCTGATGACATTTAAACATATCAGGTAATTTGATATTACATGCTGCATTATTAAATGAAAATGCAGTTGTACCGAATTAATTACACTAAACATGATACAATAGAAACAATAAAGCTTAAATGTCATTTAAGTACTTTATACTAATTTAATGAATTTTTATCGAGATTTTATGGCAATAAATTTAATGTTTTAATTGTTGGATATTATGAGGTATTTTCTTAGTATTTATATAGAGATTCAATCTAGTACGTTTTATGTTCTATCGTATTTTATGGATGTTTCCTACTGGATGATATTGGCTTGTTAGTGGATGATATGAGCTATTATTAAGATTGGCGGATTCTGATATCTGAGCAGCACAACTTGTTTGCCGGAATGTTGTCGTAATACCGGTAAGACACAGAGTTCCTCTGACTGCACCAAGGCGGCTGATTTCGATTCGTTCTTACTGAGAAATACGCGGTTCACCGCATTGTGCCGCTCGGGATACTTCCTTAAAATACCAAATGAGCATTCTCACAAAATTGAGTATAATCAGAGTATACTCTTTGTCTGTTAGAGAATACCGGCTATATTGGAACTAAGCTGTTGTTTAGAGAGTCATAAAGCTAAATTATTCAGTAGCTCAATTTGACATGTCCATAAATATCCAATATTTTTAATGTTTATACCGACAATATTGACATTTTTTTGAAAAATTACAACCTTAACAGTTAAATATTACATTGGGTAAATTTTGAATAATTGATCTTTTGGTGATAGCATTTAAGTTATATTCCCATAAAAAATTCAAACGTATTCATGTGTCAACCGTAATCAAATCTCTTTGCTTGACATTTCCACTTTATAGCAGGGGAAATAGTACTGAGAATTTACTCATAAATTTTATGAATTATGTATTCATTCACACAGGAGATACTTGCAAAGTTTTTAAAAAAAATGAAACAATTTCTCATATGTAAATCCACAGCTACATGTTCCAAATCCAAAAAATCATTTTATTATGGCTATAAAAGTTATCATTAATAATAATTTTCTCAAAATCGATAGTAACTCATGTAGGTATTATGGATATGAAAGAGTCATTTAAAAAGATTAAGTGATCATTCGTGTGCTTCTCACTTTCATAACGGATGTAGTTGAATTTTTTTTTCGAGGCAATTTTGGAGATGTAAAGATTTGTGAGTGGCCAATTTGTCATTTTTTTGTACAGGTTGATGTCTGAATAAAGTTGAATCTGAGGAATTGAGGCATGTGTAGGCGTATCTGTCAGTGAAATCTTGAGGGGACAAAAAATCGTAAAAACTAGTCATTAACTTGTCTTTGACTAGTTATACCGTATTTCTGTACATTCGTGGATAGGATAACCTCTGTTATCGAGTTGTCAGGCCGGTAACAGACCGGTAATCTATACTCCTCCCAAGTCAGAGGTCGATCCCTTAATAATTACATAAAGTGTCGATATGGTATAGATTAGCATAATGCTAATGACCTCACAAATTGAAAGAACATGACGTAGAAATGGCCAAAAATCCAGTTCCAGACAAACTTGATTCCAGCTTAAGACCGGAAATCGACCGTTTAAGTCTGTTATGAATTGATATTGGGCAGGTGGGAATGTAAGTCAAATAACTTAATATTATAATTAATCAATATTCTAGAACTTTGGAGTTCAAAATAGCATAGGTAATGATCCTTTGTATCGATCTAGCTAATAGATTCAAGCATCAACTGTACCAAACAAGCAACGGAATCAAATTTTTTTAGATAATTCAGAAAATACACTTGATTTTCAATTTTATATGTCTAAATGCGCTTTAGCCATCCCACAATGACTTTACAACTTGCAATTTCTATTTCTCTTAAATGATGTAAAGCAACACTAAACACAAGAAGAATATGATATACTTGTATAAGAAAGAAATAACAGTTAATGCTCATATTAATTTTAGAGCATGCTGTAGAAGAAAAGAAAAAAAATTTGAGGAAGGTTATGGACAAGAACGGAAAGATTGAGGTTGAAATGATTGTTATTACCAATTAGCACAGCATAACCACTTTTCATTACTTACCTATATGATTTCATTGCCTCCGTTTGTCGTTTCTCAATGTACTGTTGAAATGTCGTAAATGACGGAAAGCTGAATTGTAGTGACTGAGGCAATGAGAATGGCAATGTTGGCTTGCAGTTAGTAATTGTAAATAGCGCACTCAAAAGTATAAAGATAAATCTCTTAACGCGTTGTCGTGATACTCGTGGTGACATTTTCTCTCTCTATTTATTTATGTATGACGTCAATGATAATTTCTTCCGCGGCTATGATTTCACTTCTTTTATGATGATGACAGATGATTTATACAAAATATATCTTAATTGACCTCAATATTTATGCAGAAATTTACTAAACTTCCTTTTTCGGTTCACTTATCTCTGATGCTTTTAAAATTTCAATGCAATCTGAAGTTTTAATGCAATCGCATGCAATTTTTTTTAACTACGGAAAATAAAGTTGTTGCGTAAGTTAACCGGAATTAATAATCAATTCTTCTTTTATAGTGAAAATAACAAAAAATTCCAATTGAATTATGAATCAATACGTTCAAGACTATCAGTTCAATTGAAATTCCAGAAGATTACTGTATTCTTCGATTGCGTTTTTTTCAATGAATGATATAGGAATCGAGGTGTGGTCACTTGGATGTTTCGAAAGTTAATCATTTTATTATCTAGTTTGGCTCATAAAATGTGTCTTAATGTATGCAAATGTATTCCATGAATTTGGACAGATGATCCGTACTTCCCTAAATAGTACAAATCGATTAATCGATTCAAAAATTGGCACCAGACGAGCGTGAATCTGAATGATGCAAGGTTCGGTTTACACACGGCAATAAACCCAGGTCAAGTCGGCCTGGTACCGGATTTTGAATCGATGACTCTGTTTGGTTTTGGATTCGAATTAAATCCGGCACAATTCCAGAACTACGCCAGTCTAGAGTCTATTTCTTGGTATATTCATGCTCTACACCTATCTCTATCCAATATGCCTTCATCTACCCTTGTCCCAAAGATACACAATAGGGTAAACAACATATGTAGGTGTACACCGAGAAGCCGGTCCCTTGTAACGGATTTTGAATTGATGACTTTGATTTGGTGCTGGATTCAGTTTAAATCCGACACCATGCCAGAATCACATCAGCCTTGTAACGGATTTTGGATCAATTAACCGACTTTTGCTATTTGGATCCATTCATTTATCAGTGATCCATGTAAAAGATCATCAAACTGTCTCATCTTTTCAGATTTTAATACATATTTTATTTCAAATATCAGATTTGACCTAACCTAAATGCATGAATTAAAATCCAATCAATACTGAGGTATGAACTTATCACAACCATAAATACTGAATTACCATTTTATATTGACAAAATTCTTCTGAAAGCAACAAGCTTGATTACATAATAAATTATGCAATAACTACCGCAAAAAACAAAAAATCTGCACCACAAAAAAGAAATATTTTCATAGTGACTAAGCCGCGAAATAATTGCAAAATAATTCACATACATGTTCCAATTTTAATTGCATGTTCTGGACACGAAATGATTCAAATGAAATGAAAAATTAAATTCAAAATCGAATCTCTTGAATAATACATTTAATTTTTTTTTTATATGATATGTGCTGAAAGCGTCAGTCAGCTTTTAATTTTCCCACAGCAATTTCACTTCTGCGGCATGCTTATTCCTCATTCTCTCTTTTCAATTTGTATTTTGTTCTTTTTGGAATATTGAAAGTCTTTTTTATGTCTCATAATTCAATTTAAAATTCATGAGCGAATTCTTTCTCGTAACATGCGACCATGGCAGTTCAACACATAAGTTTGGCATGTACGAGCTTTAGCATTTGAAGGTCAACTTAGTTTTAATTGCAAAATTTAACGCGAACAAAAGGAAGTTATTCAAATCTGCGGTTAACTTCTGGGGTAAATACGTGTATGATCTTAGCTGATCTTAGTTAAATTAAGATTATTCATACAAAAAGCTGATTCATCTAATAGTATTAGAAGTAATTAAGTCATCATAACAATTAGTTCAATCAATTTGAATGCATAGAGATTAATGTTAAATTGTTTTCAGAAGCAAATTTCAATTAAATTTAGATAATCTGGAGAATTGGAGTTTCCGAAGTTTTCTTGACGAATTTTCGAGATCAAGGCCGATTTTGAGTCCAAGAGAGACTTCAAGGTGAATTCTTCGAAGTCTTAATTTCGACAAATTTCAAGACAGAAACTATTTAGTCTAGATCTCGGTTTCGAGAACGCTAATCTCTAGAACTCGATTAAATTTAGTGTTAATCACGTTCAACCGAGGCATTATAAAGTAAAGGGGATTAATACAATGGATTCTGAATGTTTGAATAATTAACCACGAAGTCTAATTATTAATAAAATTTATGAAGTTGAGATTTAATTGGAAAATAATGAGCGTTGAAAGATACAAGAGTTCAAATGGGCTTGTCTTAATCTATCACAATAGATGAATAATCTGCGAAATAATTTATAATCTGATCATATTTGACTGCATAATGACCAATATTTATTTTCCATAAACTCAATCATATTTTGGAATTAATTTTTCATGTATCAAAATCAATAGCAAGTGAACCTTTGGGAAATTTTGCAGCTGTCAATATTCTTGAAAAAATTACAAGCTGATAAACATTGAAATTGCATAAAATAAAAATAGCAAAAGTCATAATCAGAAACTCAATTATCAAAAACCTTAGGTGGTCTGCAGTGTAATCAAGTGACATAAAGCTATAGAGTCACCGCAATCTATTTTGATTACTGTAGAAATTGTCCTTATGCAGAATGGTTAGAAGCACTGCATGTATATGATTTTTAGCAATTTAGAAACTTGTGGTTTGGACTTTATGATGGAGAAATTTCATAAAGGAAGTTGATTGGAAGTTTTACGATTGGAGAGAAATTTAAAGTCAGTTGCTGTTATTTCAAACAGAGCAAATTATATTGAAATGGTCAAGAGAAGCAGAACTTGAAGTTTAATAATTCAGAGCTTTTATCTGCGTTGTTACTCTAACAAATGATTCTACAAAAGATTGTCAACTATGATTGTTGTCAAAAATTTATAATTCATTCTGTTTGAATGAACAGCGCTTTATAATTGTATAATTGTAATTCAATCAAATGCCTTACATACAGATGTTGTTAAATCGAAATTGGTTTAAAATTATGTTTATTCTTCGGAATTTAAAAACAGACTAAATATTTTATGAAGGGGACTAACAACTATAAAAAGGTAGATCAACATATGACAGCTTCGAATACAATTTGAATATTAAATGACAGTTAGCATATGTTCAAAAACGATTTAATTGTTTTATGTCTCATTAAGGTTTCAGTTTAAAGAACTAAGAGAAATTCAGATTAATCCATCAATGTTTTCATATTTTGGTACCTACATCCAACAGTTTTATATAGCGACTCTATTTAAATCCAGTACAACAGATATTTGTTTGTATTGAAAATTTGCATATTTGAATTAATATTTTATTGACGAGTCACACTTAGCATCTAAGGTCACATATTAGAAACCATGAATTATTGCACACTCATACATGCATATTTAAAGCAAACCAAATAAAAAATTTAATAGCACTGCAGAATTGTTATCTAACATTCCACAATAAAATGTTAATTGTCAAATGATTTACTAATGAAATGATTCCAGAACTTTCGTTACATCTCCATTGCCATAACTCAATTTCCATTGAAATTATTCATGTATTTAATTTATTTCCGAAAAACCACACAATTGGAAGTGAAATTTATTATTAAAAGTTTCAATCTATA
This sequence comes from Chironomus tepperi, assembly GCF_022539635.2. NCBI lineage: Eukaryota > Metazoa > Arthropoda > Insecta > Diptera > Chironomidae > Chironomus > Chironomus tepperi. The sequence goes on from NW_027226215.1 coordinate 887,161, forward strand.
TCAATATTTCATTCTTCCTATTGTACTAACTTCAATTGCACATCGCAATTACAATTTAATTAAAAGCTTTCTATCGCGCTAATAAATTCAATCAATTAAGGTGTCGAAAATTTTAATTCTCTCTATTTTATACTTTTTTGAGGAAGCCATAAATTAGACATTCTCAAAGTGATCTAATTTCCTAGAAATTTAGCTGCATAATTGGTGGAAAAGAAATAATCACAAAAAAGCTCCCTTGCGAAGAATTTTGTAGTTTTTTGAATAAACTTATAGCTGCTGACTTAGCAGATTAGACAGATTTCTGATCAATTTTGGAGCACAATGACTTGTCAGTCGAATCAAAGTGAGAAGTAGAGATAGTCTGTCGAATTAAACGGCAGCCTTTTTAACTGTATAGCTAGATTTATGCAGAATCTGTTAATTCAATCACTATGTAACTGCTCAAGTGGCTGATATTGCCAAGAAACCACTGCTTGGTCCTAAATACACTGTACGGATGCCCGAGCAGCACAATTTGGTCGATAGGGCATCTCTATGAGCCACAATCCCGATCGACAGGGCATCTCTATGAGCCACAATCCCGATCGACACATATTGAAATGTTGAAACCACGGCGACGAGGCGATCGGGAATGCCGTTTGACCCGATGGATATTGGCCCATTCGTGCCACTCGACTCGGCACCATATGAACAAATTAAGCAAGCAATTATGGCATGACAAATCATCCATAATCTTTTACTTACATACCATACTCCTTTGAGATAAGGAATATGACTCTATGTTCCATAGTTCTTTGAGATAACTGATTATACATTTACTGATTTGTCATATCATACAATTTCTTCCAAAATTTTTCACCAACTAATTCAATAAATCAGATCAACACTACCCACAAGGGTCAATCACCCAAAAAAAAATCATCTCTAAAAGCTCATCTTCATTTCATTCACCAAAAGAAATTTCTAAATACACAGAAAATGTGCCGAAAAAAACTAAACCGATGATGATGCTCCACATTATTGGACGACGAATAAAGAGAAGATCAAGAATATTTGATGATCAATATGTTAACGATGAAGAAAAGATCAGCTTGGAATTAAACATCACGATCGGTCTTTCTGACCCACATTCTATCCACGTTCAATGCATGTTCTTGCAGTCTTTTCTGCTTCTTTTTGATTCATGTAATACGCACATGTATTATTCATTGACTATGCCGTACGCAATCGAGTTTCTTTTCAATTAATTGTTCATTCACGTCTCATTCCTTTTTTTTGCAATTATATGTTAATGATATTTTTTTTCATGAATTTTGGATTATTATTTTTTATTTTCACTATAAAAGAAGAGGCTTGCCGGTGACAGCAGTCGAAGAAATGAAAAAAGAAATTTCTCTTATTTACACTGCAAATTAAGTTGTGTTAATTGAGACACTCGCGATTACAACTCGTTCAAGTTTTGCACAACAAAATATATTTCTCACTTGCGCTTATAAGCGCTAATGTCGCTTAATTTATCTACCTAAGCAGATCCCGTCTGAACGCTTCGAGTGTTTCGAGACAACTAAAAAAAACTCAAATAATAAAACACAAACTGCTGTCTGGCCAATCTCGCTCTCTCACTTAATGTTACCTCTATATCTTTAACGTCTACCGTATACATATAGATTGTTTTTGCTTGCTTAAGCATGGCTTGGCGTGCCAAGCAGCAAAGAAAAAGAAAGAAAAAAAATCGTTGAGGCACGAATGTGAAAAATTATAAACAACAAAATTTCTTGTGCATGTGCCGTCCCTCACAATACACACACCTGGTAGCTCTCTCTTTATTTTTATTAAAATAATCTCTTATTTTATTTTTTTCCACATTTTTCAATTCTTTCAACATTTGCTTCAGATGAAAAATGTTATTGCTGTTAAGCTAATTTAATTATCTTCATGTTATTTGTACTTAACAATTTATTTGTTCGAGAGCTTTCAAAACTAATAAAGAAGTTATTGGAAAAATTGATTTGAGAGAGGATGTGACGCATTTGATTCTCTTTGAGCAATTGAAAGGTGAAAATTATTGATTCATTAATAATTAACGAACTTTTTGAATTTGAATAGGCGAAAAAGTTCAAAATTTCCAAGCTAGAAGTTCAAAAATTTCATTTTAAAAATCTAGAAGTCGTTATATTTGAAAATTTAGATTTCTTTGCAAAGCTATGATAGAATTAAAACATGCACAATCCATTTCAATTTGCATCCACAATGAACACAAATGAAAGCTCCTTTCGCAATATAAATGCCTAATCGAAAACTTGGACGAAGTTCTGGGAAATTTTTCATCAAAAATATAAATTAAATAAATCAAGATTTCTCTTTAATAATAAGTTATGATTCAGTATTGCTATACTGACCGCATGAGATTTCGAATAGACAACGACTAGTTTTACTACGTTTTACGTAACTTGCTTTCTTGTATGTTTGCTTGAGTAAAATTTGGTAATCGAGTTTTTGACCACTTCCACTTTGCAAGTCCAGCTGAGAATATACATGTGTATTTATTCTCAATGTAAACCAAATTCTTTAACATTTTTTGATCACAAAATTGCATTAACATGCTAAATTTAATTTAGTAAACTTTAAAATGAAGACAAATTTAACATCAATAATGTATATATTTCATTTGCAAAATTAACTTATTTATCACTATTTCTGTGACTGAAAATTAGTTTTGATGGTTTAAAAAAGATCTATTGATAAAACTAATTAATAACAATACAAAAACTTCACGCAATTAAAGATATTTGGATGTGTATTTGATAAGTCGGTGATTCCACCGATGAATTTTTTCACAAAAAATGATATTTCTCTTAATTTACTCACTTTTTCACTACTTTTTTAATGCCTTATATCATGTATTTACCTATTTACTATCGTTTTATGTCATCTAGTACCTTTAATACACTTTAATTAAGGAAATATTTCCATTTTTATGCCCGTTACTTATACTTTTTTTGTGGAATTTGTTGTTTTTGACATCATTCAAAACGAAAATATAGACTATTTAAACACTTTTAAAGCTTCTTTGGTAGTCTAATCGATGGTTCCTTATCTAATACATCTTATGTTGTGCTTATTAGGGCTCAAAACCAAGCTATTAAGCTAAAATTATTAAAAATTCTCATTGTTGAAAAAAAGTATAAGTAACGAAATTCCTAATCCGCGGGAAAACAAATTTTTAAAATCAAAATTATAACTTAATTAACAGCAATTGCTTTGATTAGAATGCTGTTTATGATATTAAGTGAGTAAATAAAGATGTTTATCTGGTATTCTTGAAGTGTCAACTGAATTAAATGTCATTTTGGAAATGATTAAATTTTAAAGAACACGGATTATTCAAGTAAAAATTTTCAAAATTCAACCAATCGGTGGAATCACCGAAGTAATTTTCTTACAGACATCCATAATCCAAATTTGAATTCCAAAAATCCGTTAGATAAGAAAATTAGTAAATAATTTCATAACCACAATCAATAATTAAATAAACGAGATATGGACAAAATTCTAAAAGCTGATAATAACTAAATAAAACATGGAAAGTAGTCAGGAGTCTGATTACGTAGACTTTGACGAGTATCGCAAGGAATACGAGTCAGAAGAATGTTGGCACTTAAGGAAATCGTAAGTTTAAATTAATAATCACGAGATTAATAAATTTTACAAAACATTTTTAAGTTTTATGATACATCACTGGGATAACATCGATGATGAGGAAGAAATCTTATGCTGTGCACAGCTGTTTGTGAACATTGAGCTTCTTGGATGTAAATATGCAGCTGAGATTATGGACAAAATTAAATTAATGTCTGATGAAGTTCCACAAATCCAGAAATATCGTGAAAATAAGCAAAATAGACTAAAAAAGACAATCGTAACTGCCCAAAAAGCTATTCAACCTGAACATGATAAGACAACACTAGTAACTTTTCAAGATAATAAGACTTTTAGACCTAATTACTATCATACAATGGAACATCCAGTTACAAAACTCTTTAAGATTGACATAAATCACAAGAACAGTAATCCTAATTCCAACGGCTGGAGTACCATTGATAAATTTGAATGGGATAATTATGTACAGAAATCTAATCAGGTTGGACCATCTCTAAATATTGATGAATCCATAAAATCTAAGAAATTGAAGATTCTGCTACGAAATGTGATAGTTTTTGAAATTGACGATAAGAATGACATCAATTACTGCTTAAATAAAACCACTGCCTGCATGAAAAAGATTGGGAAGCTTAACATCAAGTTTAATGAAGACACGACAACATATAGCTATGTTTTTAATGACCAAATTATTGCTGAAGGAACTGGTGAATCCAAGAGACTTGCTTTAAAAGCAGCCAATGGACAATTTCTTAAAGTTCTCCGAGAGAACTGCTACACAATTCGATTGAAGAATGGAAATAAGCCAGTTGACGAAAATTCGAATCAAATACAAGAAGAAAGTCATGACTTTAAGCTTCTTTCTAAATTAGGCTGGAAAGGTGGATCATTGGACCCTAATGGAACTGGAATATTAGACCATATCAAATTAGAAATAAAAATCGGACGACTGGGATTAGGCAGTGAAAATGATAAATTTGATCAAAGCTATTTCCAGAATTTACTGCAGAATTTTAAGCAAAGCCAACTGGAATATGACCTGAAATTGTCGTCCGAATTCACTAAAGAAGAACGAGCTGTAATACATCAGTAAGTGACTAATTCCTATGATTCGTCCAAACCTGCAGCATGAGGTTCATCCAATAATTGCATGACTGCAGTTTTGGACAGATTCCTTCAAATTCTTAAACCTAAAACCTTACAAAAGTTTTCAAAACAATTCAACAGTTTTAATTAAAATTTTATGGTTTTCAGACATTGATTGTCTTTATTAAGTCTCTTAATAGTTCAAGCTTTAACATAAATATTTTCTTATATCCCTTATTTAATAGAATGGCGCTTTATTTGAATCTTCGAACAAAAAGCTATGGAAAAAGTGGTTCACGACATTTAGTAGTATCGTCTCCAATAAGTCCGCAAGTTTTACGTCAAAAATTGATTGAAGGCGATGAATACTTGAAGGAAAAGTATGAATTAATTCCACCGCCTTTTGTTAAGATAGTTAAGCCGCATCTGCTGTAAAATTTACATAACATCATTAAAATTCGAAATTTGTTCGAATAATTGGGTACAGACTTCCTTTGTCTTACTGTCAGCAGTTTTAATCAGCTTTTCAAAGTCATCCTTATGCTGTGATAGCTAAAATTATTTGAGATTAACTGGTATTAATTAATAAAACGATATAGAACATTAAGCATTTACCTGTTCTCTTACTTTCAAACGGAACTCATTTGTTTGTGAATCCTTTAGCAGTTGATGGATCAAAAAGATAGCAATTGAATGGATTTCTGCTGTATGATGTGAATCAAAGCATTTCATTATGTTCCCGACACTCATTTCACATGATTCAATCAAATAAGTTCCTTGTTTTGTGAATGTCAAGTTGTACAGGATCATAAGTATCATTCGTTTAAGTAATGGACCGCCTATAGTTGACATTGGTATGTTTCCGAAGTATAATATGATATTATTGACTAAACTGTCTCCCAAGTCACGTTCAAGCACGAATTCACGTCCAATATTTTGTGCCATGATATTGATGCAAATGCCAAGAAGTGAAAGTATGAATTGAAACTCATATGTCTCGACTTCGGGTAAGTTGTCCTTGTAGGTCGTATCAAATGAAATTATTGTCCTATTCACAAGATTCAGGAACTGGTTTAAAGTTCCAGTTTCGACATACGTTTGAATTGCTTCCTGATTTTTTGATGTTTTCCATAACATTTTTGAAAGAACTGATCCAATTGCTGCTGTGTATGTAAGACTTAATGTATTTTCCTCATTTAATTGGTCATACTTCTCTTTTAAATTGTTATTTACGTTCTTCTGGATCTCAAGTTGTTCCTTAATGTCATTTGTCAATTTAAACTGTTCATCAAATTTTTGTTTCAACTTCATATTTTCTTTCTTTTGGTCCTCAAGTTGTTGAAATTGTTCATCAATAGTCTTTTGATGTTCTGATAGCTGCCTCTCAGAATCCTTTAAAACTAATTAAACTTTATTAGTTATTAATACAAATTTTTATGTAAAATCATAAACTTACCATCAACAAATGTAGTAATCTCAACATGAAGATGATCAACATACTCATTTAGATGATTACAATAAAGCTCAAAATCCTTAATTATGTCATTTTCCTCTTTCTTTCTTTTTTCAACATATTCGGAAAATTCGTTGAAAAATCCTTCAATATTTTCTATCAAACTTTGTATTTCCTTTGATGCATTGTTCAAAATCTTGGTCTGAGCAATAATAAATCCTGGATAATCTTCTTCCTCGTTTGTTAAATCGCATATTTCACTGTTAATCATCTTTAATTAACTTTTTTCAAATGTTGCGGAAAAAATTCAAATATTTTTCTTCGTCAAAATAATTTTTAAAAATCTAGCAACCGTTGAAATATGAACCAGAAAAACGTGGATTTTTAAAAAGTTTCGTTCAGTATTATTATTAAAAGTATTTTCTTTGTGTGTTGTCCACTCTTTATTTTATTGAATTTTTCTTTTCTTCGCTTATAAATTAGTTAAATATACATTGGTTGGAGGCAATCATCGCTGCATTGTAAATAATTAATGAATATGAACGATGAACGGACGAGTTAGAGACACAATAAAGAAATAGTATGTCTTAATTAGTGAGAACGCATTTTTGTAAAAATGTTTAGTATTTGATCAGCAAATAATTGCGAATTTATTTACAAATAAATAATTACATAAATTACCGGTTTTTAAGAATTCAAATTTTGTAGGACAGTAAAATTTTAAAATCTTAAGTTAAAAATTTGAACTTTAAAATCACGTGTTTTTGCTTATAAAATAAAAATTCATTAATTAAAGTGTTTAGCGATAGTTTTGTGTTTTAAAAGTGATCGATACCGGAATAATTTGATAGCATGTAGCCAATGCTTCAATTAAAAACTCTATTAGGTTCATTCGTCGAAATTTTGTGCCTCATCCTGCAAACCAGCTGAAAATGCGCTAAACAATTACAAATGAAGAGAATGGGGTGAGTAATTTGCTTTAAAACTTGGGGATTTCTAATGAATCAATTGTCCTGTAAATTATAAATGACATAATACAAGGAAGTTTCATTGAACACTTCCAGTAAATGAGATTCTCAATGAAATCTTATTAAAAGTAAAAATATATTAATTCAACCACAGCTTTTAGCAATAAATCGCACTTAGTCATTCGATGTCAATTCATTCCATTTGACATTTCTTCCATGGGGATAATTTATTATAACAACTGAGGTTTATTCATCATAATATCTATATAAATAAATTATTCTTATTAACTGAAGTTGAATGGTCTTAAAGAACGATCATAGGCTCTAGAATCATTGACATTTTAAACCAGTATGAAAGTACAGTCATCGATTGTAGAGAAGCAAAAAGAGAAACTAATTCAAATCTCAACTTATATTGTTGATCGAGGAGTAAAGGGTTCAGTCTATAGAATAATTCACCAGAAAATATGAAAATAATTTAAAATCGACCAATTATTAGCATGAATATCTGTAGACACTAGCGTTGGGCAAAATCGTATTCCCAGCTCTAAATATTAATTCTAATAATTATATTCATGATGTGAAAATAACATCAACGTCATTACCAGTCATTACAAGAATTTAACCAATAAAAAATAGAAATTTCATTTTATTGACCAAGTTATTCAGTCGAAATAATTGAATCAATTTATTGATTTCATTTGATTGCTGTTAATTTCGTGTAGGTAAATGAATTTTGACATGGCAATAAGTTGAGTTAATTATTAATTCACATATTTACATACTTTATGACTGTGAAGCGATTCATGAATATTGTCAAAATTAACGGAAAAAAGGTGAGAAATGGGTGCGGAACATATGTAAAACTATTCATATACATAAGTACTTAATGTATGTACTTAACGGACAATTTTGAACAATTTCTTCATGGAACTTTATGGATTAATAGCTCACAGTCTTTTCAATTTTTAATGCATATTTAATAAGCGTAAATAAGTCTGTGGATATCCAAGGTACGCAAGTGTAAAATATTCATAAAAAATCCATAATTCATCCACTGTACTCTTGATGTACTTTCATTTTTAATAAGTCGATTACACAACCGTACATAGAGAGTTCTAGTATATTTAAAAACTTGGAATCCAAGTCATCCTTTAGATGAATAATAAATGGATAATAGTTGAACGTTTGCGGATATAAAAATAAGGAAATGTTAGCATAACATATATTGTTAGTGAATGAATAAATAATTAAGAAGAAGATATCGAATGAATCACAGGTGTTTGTAAAGTATTCATACAGGTTCTACAGGTACTGTTATGTAATTTTAATTCAGGACATTCAAACGCATAAATTTTGCAGAAGCAATAGACATTTGGTTTTGTGATATTCTGGCCGAAAGACAGTCAGCATTAGAAAGTCAAAGGACATGTAGTCTGTCTTCAGAACAAGCAATTTGCGGACTCAACACCGCTAAATGTTAAGTGCAATTTGGATTTAGTTGGAGTTTGATGTTACCAATGAACGCTGGGTTGTGTATTTGTGCTAAAACAGTGATGTGTAGTTAGACATCGAATCAATTGATTAATTTTCTTAATCATATAATACGTTTGAATCTAAAGCAAACCCAAAACCTTTATACTTCAATTCCAAAATTAAACAAATCAATTTACCTTTAAATTGTCATTTACGCTAAATTAAACCCTTTATAATTAGCTTCATGCTTGAATGGGCTATAACAAATAATGAAAAATCGATTATCGTTAAACGTCATTAACATTGAGCGACTAGTTGTCATTCTACAAAAGTCGATTATTATTATTGTTCTCATAATTTCTATTATCTTTAATCTACGAATTATAATGTGCCTGATATCACGTAATTTTTGTCTAGTTTTAGGCAATTAAAAAAAAAGAGGGTTTAAAATGAAGTCACGCAATTTACATGAATCGAGCTAATTTTATTCAACAGGTTGTCATACAAAAAAACAGTCAAAAATTGTACACACAATAAATTTTGTCAAAGCATAAGCCACATTACATTGGCACAGTAATAAATTAAAGGGAGGAAAAAGTTAAGTGAGATGTAAAGTTCATTGTCAGTTAAATATTTCCTATGCGGTTTTCAATTGTAAAAACCAACTGTTTCAAACAATACATCTATTATGCCGCATTTTCACTTTTTTTTTTCTCTCGGTTCTCTCACCATTTCTTTCTTCATGACTTCATCCATACCATTCGGTTTCTATGAAAATTATAATGAATAAAACATTTATTATTGTGTACTGTTACATATCTATTAAATTACATTTAGCGCATTTTACGCCGGGCAATTCAGATGTAATGGAAAGTATATGGTTATAAGTTTAATTGATCAATTGACTGTAAGATGGATTATTGCGATGCAATTAAATTTCTAATTGTACTTGCGGGAATCATGAGATGCATTTTTATTCTTAGAACTTGTTATAATTTTTACAATTTCTCAAAACGGTTTAATGGGAATCAACACTTTTTATTGTAAACACTTGATTTGTTTTGAGAATTTTCAACATGCATAGTAATTAGAACGTTGACTTCTTGCTCCCTTTAATGTTCATAAATTATTATGCAATTGAAACGTAATTCTCAGACTTTGTATGAGCTTGTGCGTCATCAAAATAGGTGAGGGGTAAAATCCCCGAAAAATATTATTCCCACAGCCCAGCGGGATAAAAACCCCGAAAACCGCAAATTTTTATATGTTCCCTGCGGGATAATATTCCCACTTAAAAATGTAGGTGGGATTATTATCCTGCCGGGAAAATATTAATCCCACATATATTTTCAAGTGGGATTTTTATCTTCCAGGAAGATAATATTTCCACTTACATTTCCAAGTGGGAATATTATCCTCGTGGACCACGATTAAAATCCTGGTTTAACTTAAATCCGGGAATTAAAAGAGTCCTTGTGGATAAAAATTCCACTTGTATTTTCAAGTGGGGTTTTTATCCTCAAAGATTTTCATGAAGATAAAAATTTCGCTAAAGTCGGTGGCTAAATGTTCGCTTATTTTAGCGAATATTGTAGTATTGTAGAAGGTTTAATTCCAGATTTAGTTCTTGGAAGTGACTTGGACTCAACTGGATCTTGTGTTTATGGTCGAAGAGACTAAGACTCTACGCGGAAGAATTATGTCAACAATACTATTTGATGGATAGGTAAGATAAGAAGGAAGTCAGAAAGGATTGAGGGGAACACTTGGCTGGAAAAGCGCAAGCTTCTGATGACTGTGGTAATATTAGGGGCCACTTTCTTAGAAAGCTTTACGATGAGACCCTCTTTCCAATCCTCTATGCACTACTCTAGGGACCAAATCTAATCAAAAAATGGCTTGAGCATCTTTCCCGTGCCGCTAATATTACCACAGTCATCAGAAGCTTGCGCTTTTCCAGCCAAGTGTTCCCCTCAATCCTTTCTGACTTCCTTCTTATCTTACCTATCCATCAAATAGTATTGTTGACATAATTCTTCCGCGTAGAGTCTTAGTCTCTTCGACCATAAACACAAGATCCAGTTGAGTCCAAGTCACTTCCAAGAACTAAATCTGGAATTAAACCTTCTACAATACTACAATATTCGCTAAAATAAGCGAACATTTAGCCACCGACTTTAGCGAAATTTTTATCTTCATGAAAATCTTTGAGGATAAAAACCCCACTTGAAAATACAAGTGGAATTTTTATCCACAAGGACTCTTTTAATTCCCGGATTTAAGTTAAACCAGGATTTTAATCGTGGTCCACGAGGATAATATTCCCACTTGGAAATGTAAGTGGAAATATTATCTTCCTGGAAGATAAAAATCCCACTTGAAAATATATGTGGGATTAATATTTTCCCGGCAGGATAATAATCCCACCTACATTTTTAAGTGGGAATATTATCCCGCAGGGAACATATAAAAATTTGCGGTTTTCGGGGTTTTTATCCCGCTGGGCTGTGGGAATAATATTTTTCGGGGATTTTACCCCTCACCAGGTATGGCTGGATAGGTCACAAGTTTCGAAACCAAATCACTAGAGAAAGTGTCGTAAGTGGGATAGAAATACAAACTTGTTTTACCACGCTTGGATGAAATCCACAAGGGAATAGACGTCCTGGTGCTCCAAAAGTAACTTGGCGTAGTACAGTAATTCGGGAATGTCAATTAGATGTCAAGACAGAGATCAAATTCTATCAATTTTGATCTATTTTCAATTGAATATTGATCCATAAATACAATGAGCAATTAGATACAATGTATTAAGTTGATCTTTGATTGACATTTTATCTAGACCACCGATAGTGTGTATCATAAACTGCTATTAACTCAAAAAGTATTTAATTCGAAAAATTTCTCCTATTCCAATCAGTCTTAATATTGCAGTGGATTTTAAAGCTTCTAAATACTTTACCAAGCTTAACTCAAGAGGAAAAGCTATAAAAATGAAATTGAAGTCTGCGTTCTTACTGATGCTTCTTTGGTATTTAGCAGAATCGAAAGTCCAGATGGAAAAGTTCAGAATATCTGAAAAATATCACGGACTTGAAAAGATATTTGCAACCACAATGAAAATGATGATAAATAGCAATGAAGCTAAGAGGAATAATGGACATCTAGATGTTGTTATATATTCGATGGTAGCAAACAAGCATCTATACCTTTTTGAGGATATCCATGAACATTTCAGTACCAATGACAATGTAAACATCACATACGAGTTGTACACCTTCTCAAGAATGCCTCATGTAATTAACGCGGATTTTGTTGTATTACTTGCGCACGACATTTATGATGGATATGATAATATTATTCGAAATTATTTCCCTAAGATGTTTCCATATTTATTAACAAAATTTATTATTTTGTTTTTTGATACCAGAAATGGTGAAGGATTACAATACATTTATGCAGCACTAGAAATGAAGAGATATACTAATTCCTACTTTATATTAATAAATCCAACAAACTCTTATGAAATATTAAGGACGATGGTCATACGAAGTAAAATCACGAATAAAATGGGTCTAGGAATCTCACCAGTTGATCATGAAAAATTTATGGACGTAAAAGAAGCTTTTGTTGAGTATAAATCGCCTTACGTCGGTGTTGTACATTTCGACATATATCCATTAGCATACCAGAAGAATGGAACTATTTATGGAACTGAAGGAAATTTCATCAAGGAATTTAGTAAAAGAATCGGAGTTCCATACAGGATTTTCAACACAGATACATCAAAGTTATCAGTTAACGATGCCTTACTTAGTCTGGCAACTAAAAGTGAAATATGTCTATTTACAAGCTTAAATTATCAATTGGGTTATATAACACACATTTTGCTTAATGAGATGGATGGAGGATGTTTTCTGCTACCTAGGAACATTCTTGTTACTAATTTTGAAAACTTGATCGTTCCGTTCGACAAAGAATCGATAACTTTAATAGCAATTTCCACAACTTTGATTATCATTTGCTTAAAATTCTACTCAATTGTAAAAGATCGCGAAAAGTCTCTGAATTCTATAATATTGGATGTCTATCAATTGACATTGAGTCTTGGCATTACAACATTTCATAAATTCTCATTTAGGGAGAAAATCATGATAATTTCTTTCTCATTTATGTCCATAATATTGACTGCATCATATCAATCAATAATTTTATCCTTTATGCTTACGAAATCTACTGTAAGATCAGCTTACGGTTTTGAGGAACTTAACAGAACAAACACAAAATTTTATACATTTTATCGTAAAAGTCTTGAATATGTGAACGAGCTTCCTAATATTCGTGATGATCTTATTATGAACTATGTTGATTTAAATGATTCTGTGTCTAATAATCTACCTAATAATTTTGATCCTAATCTTGTATATCTCGTCAGCTGCAAGTATGCTGATTATTTCATACAGTCTCCTAGAAATTATATTGGAAATGAACGGATATTTGATAAATTAATATTTAATGAGTTCTACCAACGATATATGGTCAAAAAAAACTTCTTTTATTTAAAAGAATTTGAATTTATGATCTCGGCATTCAAAGAATCGGGTATTTATGGCTATTGGCAGAAAAATGTAATTTCTGGCTCTGAAATAAAAGTCGAAAATGACGGGAGGACTGAGGAAGATTATCTTAATTTTCAAAATATGAGAATTGCATTCTTTATTATGCTGATTGGTAATGCAATTGCATGCAATATCTTTTTAATCGAATTTGTCGTTTACTACTTGAACAAAAAGATCACGAATCGAAATAACTTTGAAATTGACAAGAGAGAAATTTTTATAAAGCAACGCGAAGTCCTGCTGCCCTCAAAACAAGTTATAAAACGTTGGAACAAGGCGGTCGATAGAATTCATCGGGTTCGTCCGAGTAACAATTAAAGTCCATTTAATGACAATAGAGCAATTTTTTCACAATACAATGTTGCATGTTAATTAACGATCGTTTGATATTTAAATTTGATCTGCAAACCTAATCAACGGTTTCATCTTCCATACATAGTTGCACACCCTTTTTGTTTACAATCGTCAAACAATAAACATCTTTTACATTGTTAAGTGAATTATTTTCATAACCTGTAATTATTTAAATTACAGTAGATTAATCCATGCTCCTGTTAATAAATTGTACATATGTACATTAATTTTCCTATCCTTAAAAAGAATATCAATCACTGCGGATGTACAAAATTAAATTATAGCAATTAAGATAATCTAAATGGTAGTGAATTTTTCGAGTTTCTCAAACAGCTGATAATATTTGCCAGGTGTTTAAATGAAGATATTTTCTCAAAAGTGTATAAAAGCTGTTTTCTTGACGTTTAAAATTGTCAATTTCTTGTGTTCCTTGAAAGCGACTAGACATAAACAATGAAGTTACAGATTTTATTCCTGCTTTATTTCTTAGCTACAGAAGTTTTTTAAAGTTAAATAAAGGAAATAACGATTTGACACAATTCATTGTATCCGAAGATCCAGTACAAAACTATTGTAAAATATGAACAACATTGTTAATTATTTAAGGAGGAATTAAGGAAAATAATAAGGTTGCTAACAAGGGAAACTTGGATATGCAAATATTATCAATGCTTCAAGACTACAATGCTTCTGGCTTGGGGCCAGATTCGGTTAAAACTTCACATGTCAGGCTTACGTCGGCCAGAGGTCAGATTTTTCGCATTTTCTTCACCTTGTTCCTTCTGGGTAGTTACAATTTAATTTTCCAGAGAACAACACTTAGTTCTTTATTATAAACTAAGTAAAATGTTTAGGAATCTCTCAAAAATTTCATTGTTGTATTTAAATCAATTTCCTGCCGGCAGCTCTTCTAAGAAAATTTCACAAAAAAAAAAAACTTAATTCAGCAATTTCTCTGAAAGAATTAATCAAGAACATGAATCAATTCGGCAGTTTCCATACGCACATGCCAGCTTTCTAAAGAAAAGCTCCATTAAAATGCATCCTATCCGCCCGCATGGAGTAATCACCGAATGTAAATAAAAAGCGGCAATTGCACATTCCAGTCGCGAGCGTAAGCACTTCCAGTAACTTAATGCGCATGTAAAAACATCAAAAAGCTCTCATGAGATCTCTCCACACCGACGACGAAGAAAAAAAAAGCCAACAAAAACTTTTTTTATGTATATTTTTTTCATTCATTTTTCATATAAAGAAATTTTTACATTTTCTTCCTTTTTTGTGTGCTTCCTCCATTCAGTTTCCATCATCAGCTCTCGTGAACAACATATCCGTGGTCTCTAGTCAAAATTGAATTAATTGTGTGAGAAAGAAAGATAGAAAAAAAAAATCAATGTTATCAGCACAATTGAATTTTTTTATTTCATTAAAATTCCATATTTAATTTGAAAAAATTTTTATGACTAAGTGAAAATCACGCGTAGAATCTGGCCGTAAATTGAACGAATTACAATAAAACTTTCTTTAGTGCAATTAAGCTTTTCTTTTTTTGGTGGGGTATTTCTAGAAGAGAAGCAGAAAAAAAAAGTTCTCTCAGTCTTGTGACGAGAAATAAAAAGAAGAATGTAAACGTGTGTGGGGTAGAAAGCTAGAAAATAAGAACTGCTTTAAAAAGGAGAAAAAAGTGTGTCTATTTTCTTTTTACTATTCTGAGAGTGCCATAAGGAGACAAAGAAAAGTGATTTTATTAATTCATCAATTATTTTTATATAAATATGCACATATAAAGTTCATTAACAGTGGAAAATTAGTGGTAAAAATATTGTAATGAGATTATGCCAAATGTCGACACTTTTTTTGTTATGTGCCACACAGTGAATTAATTATGCATCATAATTTTAATTTTTTTTCTTCTTCTTAGCTCTTTTGAATGAATATTAAAGTAGTGCTTTTGCATTTTGGATGACTGACTGGGTGGTTTTGAGGGATTCTTGGGAGTTTTTCTGTCAAAATCTACAGGCTTATGTAAGAATTTAGGATAAAATGTTATCAGACATTAAATTATTCATGCAATAAGGAATATCTTAGAAGTACTTCAAGAAGATCTTGTACGTTTTTATAGAGTACATTCCATTAAATGTTATAATGTTGGCTCCAGGGTCTGAAAGTCTTAAAAACGGTCATATAAGTTCTAATCAAAGATAAGAATTTTTTGGCAATGTTATCATGGAGATGTGCTTTTAAATTGGCACAATTTTGAAGTGTTTTGTCTTTAAAGTGCCTTTGACAAAACGTTCTTTGTCTTTGCAAATATTTCCTTTCCTTATGTCACTTGGTTTTAAATTAACTATATAGTTGACTGCAGAATGGACAACATTCCATTCAAGTGTATGTCAATCGGGATAGCTTTATTAAAATTACTTTGTTTTCTGAATCGAATATTTACTATTGTCATCATTGTCGATTGACATTCGAACTAATGAATTGCATACCCAAGCGTAAATTGTAATTTTTTTGGTTCACTAGTTTAATGTTTTGTTCTAAGTAAATGGTTTTGATATCGCTATAAACTGTAGGTCTACTTAGTCCAGAGGTCTGGCGTTCACTAACTCGTTAAACAATTATTAGTTCAAACCCTAGTTCAGCTCTTAATCTGAATAGTTAAAGGTTTTATTTCAAAAGATGTCTTATATTGTTAAGCGATTTGTCGTTCTGGTGTCAATAATGTCCTTTTATTCCACTATGAATTTTAGGGTGTTTAGGAAACTGGAATCTTACTTGACTCCTAGCTAAAGCCAAAGCTTTTCAAAGATACCTGAAATTAAAGTAAAAATCTGAATTGTTTATCAAATATCAGGGGTTGAAGTCGACTTGATCGATAAAAAATAACGGTCAAAATTTGAAAAAAAATTTACCGAAAAATTTATCGATCAAAAAAATTCACGAATTTTTTTTTCGACAAATTTTTCATCAATAAACCAAGTAAGAAAATTTGTCGATTAAAAATTACATAAAAATTTTTTGATCGACAAATAATTTACTGAGAAATTTTCAACTGCGTGAACATAAAATGGAGAATTTTACAAGACTACAAATGATTGTCAGTACTTTTTTGTCTTTAACAGAATGTATTAATTAAATAAAGCCCGAAAAAATCCAGAAATATTATGGAATTGCTGAATTTCCGTACAAAATCACTTATTTTTTGATTAGGTCTTCTATTTTTTAATTAATTGCGCTTCCTTATTTTGTTTAATTCCATCTTCTGCTATTACTTACAGTGAAAATTCTCAAAATTAACAAATGTTAATTTTTTCCTTAAAATTCGAACGAAAAACCTCGTATTTTGCTTTTTATTCACTATTGTTCCAATTATCCATGCTCCAGTAAGATTGCAAAGTCTTCATTTGTATCCAAATCGACTAAATTTATTTACTTAATAATTTTCTCACAAAAAAATGTAAACAAAGATTTTTTTTGAAAAAATCGGTAAAAAATAAATTTTCCGATAAAAAAAAATATTTCGATAAATTTGTCGACAAATTTTAACGATAAAATTTTTATCGACTTTTGATCGACAAAGTTTTCATTGAAATTTTTTTAACCGATCAAGAAATTTATCGAAAAAATATGATCAACTTCAATCCCTGTCAAATATGTTGTATCACGGAGGAAAGTGTTGATTTGCGAAAGGGTTACTTTTTGGGAAGGGATTAATAAACGCTAATTTCAAAGTCACGTAATTTCCAAACTTTTCCTTAAGAACTTAAAGTGCAAAATGTTTAAGTCTGGCTACTTTAAGTGTTCAAGTCCTGAGAAAGCTTTAAAATCACTGTTATTTATCCAATTTACCCCATTCAGAATGAACATAGTTGTTTTTCTCTTCAATTAAAACCGTAGGATGTGTCGTTCGTAACTAATTGATGGCAGAATTGCATAATCAGAAAATTGTTTTCTTCCTGTTTCTCTTGCTCATAGTGAATCTTCTTTATTATTGTAAATCCTAACAAACAATGAGAATACTCACCTTATTGAGCGTGTTAATGAGGATACTCACTCAATATCATGAGCGTACGCTATTTTGTATGGATAACCATGAGCATCCCACTGATTTGTTCTGGGAAATAATTAGTTACAATCATGATGAAAAGCCTCAAAAATATTACAATTAATTTTCAAGCTTAAAATAAATTTAATGATTTCCAAGAAAACTATTTTAATATCAATTAGCTTTAAAAATGCGCCCACTCCATTAGTCGATACTGACACATTATCTTATTATGTCATGTTATGGTTAGTCATGAAAAAAGGAGGAGAAACAAACTCAGAATTACATGCATTATTCATAAGCTGCCGCGAGCACTGGAAATTATTTTAATTCATTTTTTGTTCTCCTTCTTCCTTCATATTTTTTTTAGTCGTGGCTTAATAGAACTTTCAAACTATTTGAAGTTCTCTTCATATTTTTTTATTTTACTTTTCATGTAAATTGAAATGGATAAATTTAATTACGATCTGATGTTAACAATAATAAACTTCATAACCAGCGAAAAATAATTTAATTCATTGTCTCACTGGCAATTATAAAGGAAGACGGAAAAGCATTCGTCTGGCTGGAAAAATAAACATAAAAAATTTAATTAAAAAAAAAAAAAAACTTTCCACACAATTTTCTCACCGACAATTCCTGATAAAGTCACGAGGATTTATATAACACACATCATACATAATTTTATGAATGAACAGCCAGACAAAGCCATGTCATATGAATATTTCATATTAATCCTCAATGTTGAACGTGATTTTAAGTGACGTATTTTAAATTGACGATGAAAATTTATTCAGTAATAATTAATAATTGAATAGAAGGCGGAAGTGAAAGAGCAAAAAAAAACCTTTAATAAATATACGTGCTGAATGCTTCTTGCAAAGTCAAATGAATGGAAAATTGCGTACGGAAAACAAGCTTCGCGCGTGCTTGAAAGTTTTTTTGATATTTTTCTACTGTTTTCATTCTCAACGCAATGTACTTCATTCAAATAGTATGCTCGCTCACTCCGCTCGTATACAGCATAAGGAAGCACTGCACAATTTAAATGGAAATATAATAAAAATGAAAATTCCTGCTTTTTTTCTCTTCTTCATGACCGTGTGAATTTTTGTACGAAGAAGAAATTAATTCAATGAATTTGTTTTGTGATGCAATAATGCAGCCTTCTCAGAAAATGGAAAGACAGGAATTCAAATTGATTTTTTTTTATATTTGATTATATCACTCAGCCACAAAATGTTCATTTCTTGACGTTCAACAAATAAGAATATCTTGTTAATAAAAATAAGTAGACAGCAAGACAATAAATCATCTATCTGATTTGACTGACATAACCCCTAGAATAGGAAAATAAGAGTTTAGGGATTGTTGACTCAAAATTAATTTAATTTAAAACTAAACGGTTTTTAAAATTTAAAATGATGTTTACTTACTTATTTCGCTGGCCCTACAGATCAAGTTTGATCCATGGCCTCCCTCAGTCGGTGCCTGAAGCTGGCTCTATCGCTGACTACCGCTTCCCAATTACCAATTCCAAGTGTGACTATCTCTATCGATGATGTTTAGAACTTAAAAATTTCAAATTTTGAATGCCCGTTAAAATTTAAATATCAAAAAGCCGTTAAATTCGTAATATTTATTCCACCTGTAATCTCAATACTCGATTATTAGAAATCATATTGAATACTGAATATAAATCAGCAATAAAAATTCAACATATCTTTAATATCCAAAAAAGATCTACAATATCATAAAAGGCATCTTGTAAAAATTTTCTCAAGGATATTATGACTCTCATATCGATTACAATATTATTTTATGAACGTATTTTACGATTTGTAGTATTTTTAGTAGGAAGAAAAAAATGGAATTGATCCCACAATAATTTATAGAACTGTCGGATGTATTTTAAGATTTGAAACAAAATGTCACTCATATTTTTACGATTCATTTATTGATTTGCAATAATCATGTAGATATTATTTGATTGCTTCCGATGAAAAAGGTTATACCGAATATGATGATAAGTCTAATATAGTTTTATGAGCTGAGTAGCTTCATGGGAAAATTTCACTTCCCACAGTAGATGGATTTCTGTCAATATTTTGAGTAAAAATCTTGAATTATTCATTTTAGCATAAAAATCCTTATGAACTCAAGTTTTGCATATATTTGGGATATACCTGAATTCCAACTCACAGTTCACATGAAAATATCATTAAATTAGCACAGGAAAATGCAAATGTTGACATTTAAACGTGTTTCAAGGTTGATAAAATTCTAAGGTGCACTCAAGGTTTACGAATGGACGATTGACATGAATTTTTATAAATTATTCACAGAAGCTTTTCGCCACTTCAAAAAATTCACACTAAAATAATTTCTGCATTCAAAAATTCTTGAATAATTAGCATATTCATGCGAAAACATAACCAAATCATGTTTTCACAAGGTTCGTGAAAATATGCATTATTGCTGTCATAATGTCCTTAAAATGATTTTATGGTTTTATGAAGCTCGGATTCGAGGGTGTAATCACTCAATTTATTCAATTCTCAATACGCTAAGTACAGGAAAAATCGATCGAGTATCAATTTCCAGTTAAGGAACTTTCGGAAATTACGCAACGCAACGCTAAGTATGGCTTTTAAGACTTCTCCCACCACTCATAACGGAACATCTTGTAACAAATTAAGATACACGACCTAACCTCCATCCTTCTCCTAAGCTTAAAGCTCTCTAAACTCAATAACAAACTCCAAATCCTCCCTTACTCCTAATTGTCACGTAATTTCCAAACATTCACTTATTAGGACTGTATGAATCATATCACGATTCCTTCCCACCAATTCTGCTAACAATCCAGATCAATTATTCCACAATTTCCTTAAATTAATAATTCAAATCATATTTCCTCAAACATACACACACCAAAATCCTAAATTGTAACAGATTAGGAAACTCAAGATAAATTAAATACAGAACATGGATATAAAAAGAAAGGTATCGAAAGCCTTGCGGGTATTTACAATTCACTGATGTAACAATATTAAGAAAACAGGAAGAAGAAAAAGGATATGCAGAGCGACAGATTTACAGTCGATACAGCTATGGGGATGAAGGGAAACAATATAAAATAAACTTTTTTTATACATTCTGTCAAGCTTCAATTTGAAGACATTTTGTAGATAAAATCATTACCCAAAAAAAAAAGTGAAAATTAGTAGATTGAATGTAAAATAACATAGATCGATTACGTTCATAGTAGTCAATAACAAACAAATAAAATGATGGCGGCAAATGGTGGATAATGTAAACAGTGTGGAACAAGAAATAGGCAATTACGATGAATCAACGTTAATTTTTTTTTTTTTTGTGCTCGTTCAGGAAATTATTTTCATTGTGACGATAATTGATGTGAAAACAAAGAAAGGAAAAGAAACAGTTTTGTTGCTCACTGTTTGCCTCCTTCTTTTTTTATTTTCTCGTGCTGCTATTTTTATACCATATTAGAATAATTGAGTGACATAGAAATAACATGGTATGGCATTAAAGTTTGATACCAAAAAAATGACGTCATTTACTAAAAACAAATTCAATAAATTACACACACATGCTCACAATTTTACTATCACATCCATGACAAACAATCTTATTGACGATGATGATAATTATACAAAAAATTTTTGATGTGTTATGCATGATGAATATTAATAAGGTTGATAGGCAGTAAAAAAGGATGAATTTTGCGTGATTTTCGAGCAATTTCAATGAATTTAAATTATGTCAAAAACGAGAGAAAAAGAAGGTATTGAAATAAAGTTTCATGACAAGTGATTGAAACTGTTATGGGGGTCGTTTTTTAAAACATTAAAATCTGTAAATTTATGACGCAAATTTCGGTTGAAAAAGGGATTGGGACTCTTGAGACTAACGATGGATCATATTTTAGGTGGCTTTATTTGTGACAGAATTTAAAAAGGCGGTTGAAGGAACTGAAGTGTATTCTGCATAATATGGAGGTTGGGGATCTATTGTCTGGAAGTGATTATAAGATGCAGTACTACAGTAATTAGCAGTTATGTAGTTGAAAGCTACTTTAAGTTCGAAATTATTCAAAGTGATCTTACTACTACAACTACAACCAAAGTTGGATTCGAACCTACACCCTATGGTGTGCTTAAGTGCTTTAACCTACTAAATCACTTGGGGCTGTTGGGGAGTGAGGCAGAATACTCATTTAAACCTTCTACCTTGTGCACTCGAACAGCAAATAGTGTTCTGTAGGTCACTTTTGTGCCGCCGTATTAACGGTATGACGTGAATTTACACTGACGGCACAGAAACAGCTTATTACGATTTGACTTACCATAACACCAACCTTAAGCTACCGTCCCTTGAATTTTTTCCATCCAATAAATATATTTTCACAATTATCTCCGAAAAAAGCTTTAAGCGAACGCGAATAAATTTTATAAAAAAACAGATTTTACAGCTCCTTCTTATTGTCTCACAAATAAACTGAGTAAAAAAAGGAAGCCCATTTCTCGACCCATTTGTCATAATTTACCAGCAAAAAAAAGGAAGCGAAATCTCTTAGTCGAAAGCTACTGATAAATTACCCCAAAAAGTGCGTGAGCTGTCATGAATTTAATTAAAACTTTATTCTTCTGACAAATTCTCATAAATCAACATGCAATACATATGAACAGTCAAGTGTATATTTAATTCGAAAGGATTTCCGTTTCTTTCAATTTACACTATGTAGATTGTACATTGACATTCAAGCACTGATGAACTTTTGTCTTGGATAAAATTTGACGCATTATAAAGGAAATGTAAATTGTGAGAATATGCTTCTGTTTTTTTGTTGCAAACACAATGACTTGATTCATAAACTGGTACACAATCTCTTTGGAGACATCATGATTGAGTGCATTTTGTTGCTTGGTACATTTAATGAATTGAGTGTATTGAACTTTTGAATTATTAAATTCATGAATTTGCACTGTAAATGGGAGACATAAATAAAGATAGACAATTTGTTTTGGGTTTCTAAAATAACAACAATATTATCGAGATTATCTTTGTATTTGTATAATTGTAGTTTGATTTTGAAATGACTTCCTTACGGATTTGTTTCTTGATGTTTTTTTCAAGTTTATTCATCAAGGTTCAAAAACAGATTGATATTTTATAAGAAAGGGGTGTTCAACTGTGTATATAATTTGAATTAGAAATGAACGTTACAAGAGTTTCTTAGATTGTCAATTTAACGACGTTCAAAAATTTGAAAAAAATTGTGTAGGAACTTTTCCACCTGGAGTTTTTAATGACGAATTTTAAGATATTTAGAGCTTTTAGCGAGTTGAAACTTATAATAATGAGTAAATTATTTGTGAGTAAGCTAGTTTTTGATGTTATTTACCTATTTTTAGGTTTAATTGAGAGAAAATTTGAAAATTTAGTTTTTGAACTTTAAAAAATTAAACTTTTTAGTTGTATCATGACGAAAATTGAGACATTCTCTTTAAAAAATTTATAAATCCCTTATCGTGCATCTAAAGTAAGGAAAATTTATGGCAACAATTTTCAGTTTTTTGCTTAACTTTTAAACCGTGTTGTTATTCCACTGTTTTTCTTCTGAGAAATTGAAAACATAAATCACTAAATCTAAGAACATTAAATTTCTCCCAAATCCTCACTAACTTCCAATTCAGCAAGACAAATCACACAAATTTACTCATTTACAATGCAAAACTGCATCTTGAAATTCTTATTTTACACTTCCTTTGCTATAAGGGAAAAACGACACCCTCATAAAAAGATTCTACAGAGATATTTTTTCTTCCATCTTCTCACAAATCTTATTGTCTTTGTTCTCGTTTCATATTCTACTACTTTCCAAGATATCTAAATCTCAGCGTGCTACTTCAGGCGAAATAATTGAGAAAGAAATAAAATTCTAAAAAAAAAAAATTCTCAACATTATTTTTGTATATAATCATTTTGTCACATCACTTTTCGTTTACTTATCATTAATAGCTTGTTTCTCTCCCCGCACACATGCACATGTGTGGCATGTTACTGTATGTCACATATTCCGACATTTGTAAACAAATAAACAATTTCATCTACTTTCTTTATTATATTTTCTATGTTCATAAAGTACGTGTTTGTATGTACATACAAAACTTTTATTATTCTTTCCTTAATTTGACTATTTATGCATATACATATCCGAGCTATCGTTCATATGAATAATAAAAAATGAGGAAAATATCGTTATGTTGTGAAACTCAAATATAATGACAATAACAACAACAACAACAACTTGAAGAATGTAAATATATTCTCACTTATACAGGGAGCGTATCCATGGGGGGTTTTAGGGTTCATTCCACCTTCCTCCCATTTTTGGACCAAATCCTTCAAATTGCTATAGTTTTTTGAAGCAAAAATCCCAAAAACTCCTACACAATTCAAACCGCTTCCCCTACTCCATGTCTAAATATCCATCAAAGCCTCTGCTTCTATTTGTCAATCATTTATCTGTTTATTCTGAAATTTGAGCTTTTTTTTCTACTAGCTGAAACTTGAGAGAGGTAAAAGAATGAGAGGAAAAAGGAAAGCTTTTTGATAAAGACTATCTTCGTTTTGTAAAGTACTCTATGTAATCGCTTTGGATAGATTTGAATATAAAGTGACGTTTTGTCCTCAGGCGAATTGCTTTTTACAAGACTTGTTTTTCTTTGGATTTCTTTGTTTAATCGATACATTGACTTTTTGTTATTGATATTCTAAATCTAATTAGTCATTTGTTTTGTGCTTATTTGTGTTTTGAGGCGTAGTTTTATTAATAGGACTTAGTTGTACTTGCAAGGTCAAGAGCATAGTTTATAGATGGATAAGCATTGAAAACTCTGTGGTTATAAGCCAATATTGAAAATGCTCATAATTGAATTGGTTAAAAAGCATGTGACTGCCAAGTGGCTGTCAATACAAAGCGGACTTCGCTTGGTTCCAGTTATAGTGACCGTTTGGTTATCGAGTTGACATTAACAAGTCGTCCGAATCGGGTTTGGACTCACTAACTATTGTGTGGAATCACTAGCAAATACCGCTTTAAAATGATGGCAACTTGGCTGTCACATGCGAGTTATTGAATAAGCAGACACAACTTGGTTCTAGTCAAAGTATCCGCTCGGCTGACATGAGACTGACATGAGTCAATATAAGTGTGCAAAGTTCCAATGAGGATTTCATGTCAATTTTAGAACCTAACATTAAAAATCATGTAGTCACGAGACACAAGCTCCAAAATTTTATATTCTTTGTACTTAAAATCCTTGAAAATAAAGTTTAATCAAAAGTTTTGATATTTTCAATCAACGACAATGCGTCACATCCAATTCATAATTTATGAGCCTAATACTCTTTACCCTCTACATTATACAAATATGCTTAACTTATACAGGATTTTTTTGGTCTCATTGCTACCAACATTCATTGCACATTATCTCTGCTTACATAAAACTTTTCCCACTGACTAAGTTTCGGTAACTTTAAGCACAACCATCCATTTTTTGAGGTAGCAAAAAAAAAGATAAAACACAAAAAAATTCCATAGCAACGCAGAAAAAATTCAAAAATCTCTGTAACTTTTATATCATTTTCATGTTGTGATTTTCTTTTTTCTTCATCGTTGATGCCACAGAAATGGATGGTTCATTCATGAATAATGTCAAGTGGCACTTGACTACAATAGAAGGGAATAAAAAGCGAGAATGCTTTTCGTCTCATAAAAAACATTCTTTTGAGTCTCTTTTATTAAATTTGTATTCCATTAAAAACTCATAATGAGCTTCCTTAACTTTTTATTTTCCAGTTCAGCAACTTAAATAAAGTATAAAGAATGTCTTAAAATGCTATTTTTGAATTTTTCTTTGTTTATTTTAGTCCAGGGGTGGGAAACTTGTGTGTTGCGGTACATTTGTATGCCGCTCAAGTGCCATGAAACGTATGCTGTGTGCGACTTTGATCAAGGCTTGCTAAAAAGGTGTCCCTTAAAAAATAAAAGGTTGCCCAACACTGCTTTAGCCGGAAGTTGAGTCATGAGACTTGATTTTATCCTTGTTAGAATTCTCCGGCTCAATTTTTAGCGCATTTTTGAAATTTTTTTCAAAAAGGTAGCTTAGTAAGACACTTTGTTCGTTCGGTCGGCTGTGATCGAGATCTCGAAAACTAGACATCGTAGAAAGCTCAAGATTGTTTTAATAGTTCAGTTCCATCGAGTTATTGGGTTATCGGTCATTTAGAAGTTTCAAATCAACACATAAATGCTATAATTAACAATTTTTCATTTTCATATACAACAATAACAAAAACAACAACACGTTTTTTCATTGTTTTCCAGTGTTCTTCAATGTTTTTCGATGTTTTAACAGTGTTTACTGAATAATGTTTGAATTTTTTTTGACCGTTATGAGGTTTGAATTATGAAAATCCGTTAAGGGATGAAGTTCTTAAATTTGTGGAAGATATATATGGATCTTGTTTTTTTGGCCTGGAAGTGACCTGGATCCTCCTGGATCTCGTTTTGAAGTTCTGGAAGTTCTGGAGATCCTACTGGATCTCGTTTCGTGGGCTAGGAAGTGCCCTGAATCCTACTAGATTTTGGTTTTGAGGTCTGGAAGTGATTTATTAATCAATTATTGATCGCTGGGACAAAAATGCGCTTAAGTCCCTCGATTAATAACACGAGGACTTTTGTAATTTTTTTTCATGTCCTTTTTCCTTGTTTTTATTACAACATCTTACCATTGACCGCTGTAAGGCTGGAAGTATCAAAATTATGTTGACACAAAAAATCTAATTTTTTTTGAGCTTCTGCGGACCATTCACAATTTTTATATTCAATATTTACATTCTGTGTATTATTCACACTAACTTTACCATCTGTCCATCTTATATTTATCACCAGATTCATATCTATACTGTTTTATCATCATTATCCCATACCAACTAGCTTATAAAATTCAATTTCCATGACAATTTTTTTGCTCTTTCTACCTTTTAGCTTCCAACTCATACTCATCATTCTTTTCCTCTGTCACTTTTATTTATTTATAATTTAAATCAGAAATGAATAAGTTGAGTGGGATTTGTGCAGATTATTTGGAATATTTTTCCATCTACATCATCCTTGGTTGTTGACTCTTATTCTCTGTATAAATATGTTTCCTTTCTATTTCAACACATGTGTATGTGAGTGGTGCTTAACCTTTAAGTTTTGAGCTTATGAATGGGTTGATAATAAATTAGTTCATAGGATTTTTTTTCTTGTACTTATAAAGACTTAGCAACTTGCTGTTATAATGATGTTAATAAAGTTATCAAATTTATTTGATTGGGGATATTTGTTGAAACTCAGTGGATGTCGTGGTTTGATTCAATTATCTAAATTAGTTAACGACTTTCAAGTACAGGGGTCATACGCTTATTACGTAATTCAAGGGGGTCCTGCGTTTGCTAGCCTACAACCTGAACAGACATGGAGTATGCTCATGTGTTTACTCACAAAATTGAGTATGATGATGATTTGTTTCTACTGGTCAACTATAAGGCTTTAATAAAGCGGTTGAACAGATTTTCGTTCCTGGCTAAAAAGGCTATTTCTGCCAGTTTCTTTTTTTTTGTTGCTCTGCCTCCTTCTCTACGGCTGCACAACCAAGTGATTCTCCTTCTGTCAACACACCGACATCCGTTTATGCTCCAGAACAAAGTCGTTGGTTCGGAATATAATTGAGCATGCTGCCTAATTATATTGATTGAGTATTTTCATGAGCACCCTTATTTAGGTGCATATGCTCACTTTCTGTTAAGGCATGTTGAAACTTTTGAGTTTCCAAACAATTAAAAAATACTCAAAACTGCCAATTTTGGTGTTACGTAACAACCAAACGTCCTTAAAAGAAAAATTTTCAGTTCTAATCTTATATATTCGTCTTTAATTAAGATCATTAGTGAATTTTTTGGTAATTAACTGTTCAAAGTGATTAATTTGGCTTGGGAAAAGTAATTAATAATATAATATTTCCGGAACATTTCAGTGAGCAAAGCGTACAGTCTTCTTTCTTTCAAATACAAATTTTCAATAAATTTGTTTGGGGAGTTATTGATTTCGGAAGTAACAACAAAAATTTAATATTGTTTACAAATTGTTTATTAATAGAAGTTTAGGAGAAATCTAAAAATGGGGGTAGTTTTTTCATGAAAAAACCTAGTGTCTTTCTTTGTTCAAATTGATCATATACGAAGGTCGGTTGTAAGCCTTATCATCTCTATTCTGACTCTGGGGTTGCCACCCGTCTGACAAGGTGCTTTGCTTAGGTTTTTACTCTATTTTTTTATGTTCTTATTCCGGTTGAAAGCTCGATCACCAGCGGTGTATTTAGCGATACCAAGAAATTCAACGAGAAGGTATATGCTTGACACTTGGCTTCAGCTTCGGAGTCATATTTCGTCTTCCACAATCCCCAACCTGAATTAGGGAAAAACCTAGCTAATTGCAATATTTTTCCCTCCTCTCCTCTTGCCTCTAAAATGGCTCTTAACTTACTATCTCCCTAAATTTGTGCGTTCTATTGATAAATATTCCAAAATTCCCCTCAAAATGTTGTTTCTAGCAATATTTCTGTCTCAACTTAAAGCTTTTTGACGATTGACTACAGTTACCGTTCTTAATATCACTTAATTTATTTTAAATTTCATCATCAACCCCCTGATTTGCAGCACACAAGTATTAAAAACCTTCGACTATCTGATAAAATTTCTCATAAAACTATGAGAACCAAAAAGCAATGAAGAAGTTTATGGTTGGAAAAAAAAAGTTCTCATCTCGTTGATTGTTTTCTCAAAAGCTTCATACTCATTGATATCATTTTCAGCATCACATAAAAGGTTTTTTAAGGAATTTTAATTAAATATCCCTGGAATATTTTCATATACATATATGTATGATACGATCTCTCTGTGGATGTTCTCTTAATAAAAGACAAACTTTATTGTCTTATTGCAGACTTTATCATTATAATATGATAAAAAGTAATCAACAGAAATTCCTTATTACGGGTGATGATGCCTTTAATGATAAAAAAAAATATATTTAGCATCGTCAGATTCAATTATGCTTTTAATAGATTTATCATATGTATTACAGTTAAGCTTTTGAAAGCTTCATCATGTATATTTTCCTCATTTTTGCCTTTGGTTCCTCATATGTAGCTACATGTAGATGCGAAAATAAATCAAACGCAAAAAGCCAACACGCTTTGATAAATTTATTCATGTAAATATTTCAATTAAGCTCCTGGAAATAGAATAATGATTACGAATTAATAAGCATGTACTGTATTAACATGGACAGCATGTAGAAATTTTTTATAAAAGGAATATTTTCAGTCATTAAACGAAACTTATCGTTTGAATTTTTCATATCAATCAAAATTAAATTCAGACTTTACTGCCTACACATAAATGCTGAATGAAAAGCTACTGATCATTAAGTGGAAATTTTTATATTTTTTTCTGGTAATTTGATGAACTTTTTAAGTCATGATACATTGATTCGTTTGATATAATCAAGTTTGGAAGTTAATTAATTTGTTTCTACGAGTAATATAAAGATTTGAGAGTTGATATTTGATGCTAAATTAAGAAATGTTCGCTTTGTGATTGAGGCATGTTATAAAGTTCATATGATGTTGTGGTAGAGTAGAATCTGTGGCATTGAGCCAAATGTCAACAAGGATTTATATAGTAAACAATACATACCTTAGATACATATTCATTTATCAACACTATGTGTATCAAGGTCACACGTGGATGACACCTTGATAAAGACGGTGACTTGACGAAGACGAAGACGTTGATTTGACTGAGATAAAGACGGTGACTGGACTGAGACGAAGGCGGTGTCTTGACGGAGACAAAGACGAAGACGATGACTTGACAGCGACAAGGAAGTTGTATTGGCGTAGATAAAGACGGTGTCTTGACGGAGCCTTGAACGAGACAGAATCTCAAATAAAATGAAATATTGACTTAGACAGAACATAAACGGAGACACAACCCTTAATGATCCTGAATATTAACTTTTCCGAAGCCATGACGGAGAATTCTCATTTTTGTATTGTTCAAAATTAAAGTAACAACTCATCAAGTTGTTTATTCCTCAATATAAACTCATTTAAAAAATATTAGTTCTAACTTTCTCAAATTCCGCATGAATAACTTTAACAAAACTTTTGCTTTAAAGCAAATTATACTCAAAATAATGTTTCGAATTCATCAAGCTGAAACATTTTCCACTGGATACTATTACTAGTCACAGATGTTCTGACAGTAAGTCGTGACTTTACATTTCACACTGCGCAATTTTTAATTAGGTAAATTGCAATTTGAAAAACATTGCTAAACATAGAACTCATTGAAATGTGTAATTTTGGCTAGCAAACAAGGCATTAAAATGAACTGTGAGTGATAATTACTTCAGAATTTTCATCAAAAATGCTGAAATTTTCCTAGGTCTCAACCTCTCAAAAAATATGCCAATTGTTCCCATAGCAATGATCTCTCGTGTATGTACAGTTTTTCAGCATTTCTAGCCGGAAATTTCCAATACGACGCACACAAACAAATGAAAATTGCGCCTGAATTCACAACAAAAAAAAAGTATATTCCTCTCATATATATTCTCGTTCATTTTTCATACACCAATAGACATTAAGTGCCTTTCCAAATCTCTGAATGAAAAATACCTAAATTTAGTAAAATAAAAAATCCAAACCTAAAATACATTTTTGGTATTTACGTGAAAGCTCAGTAGGAAGAAATTTATAAATAAAAATTTAGATATAGATCTAAAGGAGGTACAGTAAAGTTTTATGGTGTAAAAATAATGATTCGTGGATTGTTGAACAGTCACACATTATGTAACGCAAAAATAGAACTTTGAAGCCCCTGTCTCCTTCCCTGCATAATATAGTGTCGAATGAATTTGACGTACCCATCTTAACCATCCCCCTAATCCCTAAGAGCTGGATAAGGGCCCATTCATCCTATCCAACTCTTTGGGGTTAAGTTTGGGCTCAACTTTCATAGTACCAATCCCAACCAACTCTTTGGGGTTGGTGTTGAGCTCAACATTATTAGTACCAATCTTAACCTACCCCCAGCCTCTAAGACCTTACTCACTTAGACTTAATCATATCTTAGGGATTGGAGCATTGGTTAAGATTGGCACTAATAACGTTGATCGTTACAGAATAAGCAAACAGACCCCTAAATATAAAATGAAGAAATAATCTATCCAATAACACAATTACTATAATTAGTTTCCATATGAGTAAATTTCATATATTAAAATGGAAGGAACAACAATGGCTGTTTGTGCTTTAAAACTCGTACACAACATTTAAATACGAGAAAAGCTTAACATGAAAAGTTTTATTCATTAAGAGAGAGTATTCAAACTTTCTG
This sequence comes from Chironomus tepperi, assembly GCF_022539635.2. NCBI lineage: Eukaryota > Metazoa > Arthropoda > Insecta > Diptera > Chironomidae > Chironomus > Chironomus tepperi. Next base: position 918,370 of record NW_027226215.1, read on the forward strand.
GGGCTGTTTTTAATCTCATTTGTTAAGGAACATTAGTTAGATTATCACATTTTGTATCATTATATGTTGAGCTAATTGAATATAGAAAGTTTTGCGGAAACCTAAATGCCTGAATTCTATTCTATGCTAGAAAAATCGATCAATCCAAAAATTTGAGCTTTTTGAACATCAAAATAATCGTCGACAGATGTTGAAGCGCCAATTTTCACCTCAAGTCATCAATATGATGGCTAAATTGCTGTCGAAAAGCTGTAATTCCGTCATCAAAGCTGTTTTTAAAAATCCATCGCATTATGACACCCCAGGCATTGATCCTTACACAGGGCTTTACGTAATATTTTTGAAGTGAGACTGCATTATATCCACAACATGACTTGTTTATCCACCTGAATGGGATTCTTTTTTTTTTGTATTCATTCTTTATCGTGATGACTTTAAGGCAAATGTTGAACATATTGTGGCGTGCTGCAAATGAAGTTGTGTGACTTATTGCTTCGAATTTTCTGTCAAGCAACATCATTCATTGTTATCATGTTTAAATTGTGAGATAATTACTATTATTGGTATAGAAAGTTATATCATTGTACTCAGACATAACCTACATATGTAACCATATGTGATTGCCAGTATCATCATTATTCTTAGGATCAAATGAGGAAATTGATCATGTATTTGTGAATATTTGGCTAAAATCATGATTTTAAGATTGCCCCAAACGATTTGATTCTGAATTGCGATGACATGTGTCTATTATAGGTAGAGCTGACAGGTTCTGTCAAAAGATGCAGATAGGCTTCTGTTGTCAAGGAGATATATTTGATCTGTCACAGGCGTGACCTGTCTCATGTTTCATCAACTGTCGCGTGTGTCTTTGTCTTGACCTGTCTTAACCTGCTACATGTGTCCTGACCTGTCACATGTCTCTTGGTCTGTCATAAGTATCTTAAACTGTCACCTGTTACATGTGTTTTGAAGCATGTGTCTTGACATGTGACAGGTCTGACCTGTGGCAAACTAAAGAGATCTCTAACAGATTGGCTGTTTCCGTTGAATCTGCTAAAGATTGCAACTCTGTATAGTACTTATAAAAGTTATAAAAATCACATTGTTTTATACAAGTGTCTGACCCTTGAGAGCCATCATTTAAGTAAGACAAACAAATTCCAAACCCATCAGTTACTACAGAAATTACATTTTCCTTTTTAATTACAATTAAAAAATTCATCTGGAAGAAGCAAACAAAAAAAATATATAAAAGATAAGAAGAAGGAAATTGTTGCTTCCTCTTATATATCATTCAACTTTCTGTCAATCTTCCTCTCACTTCATCCATGATGTTCTCAAGTTTTTTTTTCTTGTCGTCTTCAACAAGCGAGATGCATACAAGCGAGATGGAAAAGAGAAATTAAAAGTGGGAAAATATTATGTTCATTTGATCTCAATCGCAAACATTACCGCTTTGTGCTTCGCCATTCTTTTCCTCTTTGACGATGATGATGACAGCAAATATTATATTTCAACAAAAGGCTCTAGTGCTTTAACACTCCTTTTCTATATCCCATCACTATTCATCATCTCCTTTACATTTATTATTATTGAGAATAAGTACTAAGTGGTAAGGAAGATGAAAAAATTAAAAAATCTCTTGCGAGGATTGGAAATAAAACACTTTTTTATGCCTTAACTGTGATAACTAAATTGACTAAAAATAGACTCGAATGTGAGGTGGGAAAAAGGGACTTTAAAGCTTCAACCACAGTCATTAAAAATTAAAACATGACGGCTTTAGTGTTCGGAACTTGTTTTTATGACATGAAATATTTAATTAGTAACTTATTCCAGCTAAAATTGTGACTTACGAAATTATGTTGAAAACTTGCCTCAATTTTAATTAACATGAATTATGAATTAGATTCTGTTGAGTTACATGATGTCACTGCTTGACTTAATATTTCATGGAAATATAAAATTTCAACGACATTTTATGGTTTATGGCTTTATTTTTGAGGCTTATGTCATTTTGAAAGTTTCAAAAAGTTGGTGGAAATTGTTGTAAAACTTGTGTAAAACCAGAAATGGAACATTTCACTTGAATTTCACATTTTGTGTTCCCTGCATGTCTGTTTTGATTTAACGAATGAAATGGAAGTTTGCAAATTGATCCTGTCCGAAGGCTTAAGGACGAGCTTTGCTTTGAATCAATGGTGTGCAACCTTTTATGTCACACGACACATCAGTGTGCTGCGGCACATCGATGCATTGCTTCATATCAGTATCTCGCGCTACATCACTGTGTTGCGGCGCACATATGTTGCTCATCACTGTGTCAAACAATGGAAATTCCGAAAGCTACGTTGTTCCTTTGAACAATATTGTCCCTAAATGATAAAATGTTAAACAATATAGCTTGAATGGAAATCGCCTTCATTCAACAACCATCAGACACTTCTTTTGACAATGTTTTGAAGCATTTTATTTGTTGCTGCATATCACCATCACAACGATTCAAAATTAAAATCACAGTCCTAAAGGCAATTGAAAATTTATTGCAAGCGCAAAAATTTCTTTTTCATCTTGTGTCATTCACATGCAGATTCAAGTCTCTCAGAGTGCTCTAAATCAATTAATTACCTACTATGATTCCTTTGGCATTTCATTTTATTTGATATTTTTGAATTGAAATAGTAAATACTATGTTTGATTGAAGTATTTTGCAGCTCAAAGCTGAAGCATTAGAATTTCTATTTGGATATATTTTCAATTTTTTTACATTTCATAGTTTTCAACTTCCAGCAAAAAATGTGAGCTAGTTTTCTAAACTTTATGAAAATTTAAAGCAAAATTGCTCATAACGAGCTTTCAAAATCGGTATTAAATAATGAAAATGCCATAAGCATTATGAGATATCTTGTCATGTTAATAACAATGTATGGATTGAGATATGAAGTCGTTAGAGGGAATCAAACTAACAATTTCACAAAACAAAGAATTGCAGATTTCTTGTCTGTTTTCAAATTACTTGATATCTCGTTTGCACTAGCAAATTCTGTCAACATGTAGCCCTGAGCAAATCAAATAATCCATTCGTATGAAGTAGGAATGACTTTTTTTTTTTGCAAAATTTAACCCTGTATATCTCGTTAACTACAGAGAAAAGTGAATTTTCGTCTAGAAGTGAGCAAATAGACAAAGTTTAAGCCAAGAATTCAAACTTGAACTAACGTGCTTTACATACGTGCATTTATAAATCCACTTGTTTGCTCTCTTGGAAAATTACTCCCTTCGTTGGTCGTACAAATCAATTGTGATTTATAGACTCCGGGTCTCTTAGCCTCAATTTAAGGATAACGGATTGCTAGGTTAAGGTATCTTGTATTAACTAGAGTCTCGATGGTACATAGTTCAGTAATGCCAAGAACGACATAAAGTCATATAGATTGTGTGTTTACCAGCTTTAGAAAATCAAGGTAATTCCCGAAAACGCAAATCGGTTAAACAATTAAAAATATGATTCCAAACCGGCGTAAATTTGACTTGATGCTGTATTCAGCTTCGTCACCAGCCGGTATCATGTCAGAGTCACACCATTCTGGTATCGTATTTTAGACAGAATGATCATTTTGTGTTGTTCGGGATTCATTACAACACCGAAATTCGTACAAACCGTTAATAAAACCCTCGTATGACTGAGAGCTGAATATTCTAAACTAAGCTGTGCTTTAACAAACAGAAAAAATCCCGAAACCAGTCAGTCATTAAAATTAAATTTGAAATTTTTCGAAATCATATTAAACTTAAAAAGCTACAAAAGTAAAAAAAAAAAGTGATTTGAAAGAGCTTAATTGATGTGCCGTTTCTATTTCCTACTAGGAAATAAGCAGTTGAAAGCCTTCATTTCACCGTTTTAGATCTAATCATCAAAAGAGCTAAGGTTTATTAACCGGAATAAGTTTTTTTTTTGCGTTTTCATAAAAAATTCTAGTTCCAAGAAAGCGAAAATTGTAATGAATAATAAAACCAAATTATATGTTTTGTGTAAATGTGAACAGGAAGAAGAATAGAAGGAGTTTTTTTGTTCATTTCCTTCAACCAAAAGCTTTTTGTGTTTAATGCAAGAATAAATTTCCTTTTTCCTATTCACAACAAGACATGATTCTTATTGCGATAAATATACATTTTCATTAAAATCTGTAGACAATTTACTGTTAACAATAAATTAAAAAGGAAAATAGAGAAGCATCGGATTACATCAGCATAACAATATTCGAGCAAAGAAAAAAAAATCATTTGTGTGGATATAAAGTGAATTATACGCGAGAATCGAAATTAGATAGAAGATTTATGAGTAAAAATTCAACGACAAAACAGTAATAATAGAAGCGGACGAAGAGAGAGAGAAGAAGAAGAAGGGCATCAACATCAGCAATAGCAATGTCATTGGTTATGTGCAATATTGCCACGAGTGGTAATGATAATAATAACAATTCTAGTCACAATCACCATAATGAACACGATAAAAATGCTGTCACGATTTATAGGTATAATAAATGCTTTGTCCCTTTTACTTATTCATTTATTTTCGGTCGAAGGATATTAGGACACTTATTAAAAACAATTGAATGATTTACTATAGATAGTTGATGCTTTGAGAAAGGCACGTGGCGTGGGAAATTCACAAGAAAGAGGTTTATGGCTGACGTGACTTTTGTATGGGTCCACATCTCAATAAATTACAGAGTCACAGTAAAATCACAATGCTCAGTCCCCGTTTTTTGTGCTTTCTATATCTAGAGCTTTCTTAATTGGTTCTAAACCTCGATTTATAATTGTAACCTATATGGACACCTACATTGACAACGTTAGGCAGTCAGGTGACCAGATGTAGTAACAGTATGAAACGAAATTGTCCTGATTGCTTCGTGACGGCGAATTTCGATCCATTTGGACGGCTTAAATTGTGGTTTGATATGTTGTTGGCTCATGTTCTAAATACACTGAGTTCCAAGTGGAACAGGCGGTGATTAGCTGATCATAGGTCTTGTAATAAACGTAACATTTCATGGCAAGTTACATAAATGTCAGTTTTATAACTAGAAATGCAGTGGATTGATTGCCTGCTTGTTGCCTGCTGAACAGAAGTATTGATGCAATTGCCGCAATCACTGCTTATAGCTGAACCTTAAAAACTCAGTAGTGTTTCACTAAACAGTTAAATTTACTTCAAAATCTTCAGACAATAAGACCGAATGCCCAAAATCATCAAAATTCACGTCAATTGTCTAAAGTTACATTAAAGGTTTCCAAAAAAAACAACTCAAAATGTTCCTCAATTCTTGACAGCTATGGCTACACAAGTCAACATGCTTTAATATAGCGTAACTGTAAACAATCCAATCACACGGTCACTGTAAGGTGCTTATAAAACAAAAAATCCTATTAAATATTCAATGATAAAGTTTTTTCTCAGATTAAAAACACAAAATAAATAAAATAGAGTCAGGCTGTTTCGGGTATGACAGACAAAAAAAAAGTTTCAATACCCAAAAGCTTTCAAAACTTTTTTTTACCGCTAGATAAATTGAAGCTTTCGGTTATGTGTCAATGGGTTTTAAATTTAAAACTTATCCACATAATGATAGGTTTTAAGCAGTGTTGTGATGGAAGATGTCTGCCGAAGACAAAGACAGCAGATTCTTCCACAGAATTTGTCTTTCAAAAGATTTTATCTGCGGAAGAAAGTTATCTTCTTGCAGATAAATAAAATTGTCTTTTGGAAGATTGTGTCTTCCGGTAGATTTAATCTTCCGCAGACAACTGTCTTCCAGTAGACAAAAAAAAGTGTCTACAGGAAGACAGAATCTGCATGTAGATCTAATCTGCCGCAGAAAAATCTACCAAAAACTTCATTTTTTTGCAAAATCCCTAATTTAACAATATATTACCTATTAATTATGTACTATTTATGTCGGAAATCAACAATATTAATGCTTTAAACCTTTTAAAACCATTTTATATGGCATTTTCATCCAAAATTGTTCGAAAACAAATGTAAAAAAAAAAAAATAACGAAATTTTGAATTTCAAAAGTTGTTTTTCTCTATTTACATTTGTTTTAAATGATCTACAATATTTTAAAAGCTTTGAAACATTAATATTGATGATTTCCGACATTAATAGTACATAATTAATAGGTAATATATTGTTAAATTAGGGATTTTGCAAAAAAATGAAATTTTTGGTAGATTTTTCTGCGGCAGATTAAATCTACATGCAGATTCTGTCTTCCTGTAGACACTTTTTTTTGTCTACTGGAAGACAGTTGTCTGCGGAAGATTAAATCTACCGGAAGACACAATCTTCCGAAAGACAATTTTATTTATCTGCAAGAAGACAACTTTCTTCCGCAGATAAAATCTTTATAAAGAAATTGTCTTCTGCAGAAAAACTGGCAGATTGCAACACTGGTTTTAAGCATCAACATAGTTACTGTAATTAATTGACAGCATCAAGATCTAATCCAATAAGTGTCCGATATTTTTCAACGACTCAACTCAACTTTATTGTTTCAATCTAATGTCTTATATCCAATTCATTTTGCTCTATCTCAAATTGTTTCAACATCAAATTTCATTATGTCAACCATAAAATACACACCAGATGTCCAATAGCATCTTTAGACTGTATGGAAGAATTTGCTGGACATACACAAATAGATTATGGTAAGTAAACAACAAATACATGAATGTGTGGATGAATGCGAGCGAAAAAAACTTTGGCATCTAATTTTATGAAAAAATTCTGAATGGATGTAAAATAATGTCAATAACATGAAGAATTAAGGAACGATGTTGATATCAGATGGTTTAATGCCATTTAGAGAGTGATAATTTACAAGTTAAATGCATGCTGTTTATGGTAATTGACAGATCTTTTTAAAGTTTTTTTACGTCACTTGGAATATTGGGATTAAAAGTTAATAAAAATAGAAATTGGATATGGCAAAGTTCATGGATAGTTTGAGTATATTCAGATTTATGAATAAGAGATGCAAATATTTTCATTTAGGATTTGGATAATGAATTTTTTTGTCGGATATTTTCTTTCTGAAGCTTAACATTCATAAAATGTTACATGAAACCCACACAAAAATGCATAAGAACTAAATGGATTCAAAATTGAGTCTTATGTATTTTTAGGTTAAGTATTTATTCTTGACCAGTCTTTCTGTAATTTTAGTCTCAGAAAGCATATCCTTCTGTGAACATCTGTGGTTTAGGTGAATGATTTTTAGGTGGAACAGCAGGTTGTAACCAGTCGAGTGTATGACATATCCGTGTATGACAATATACGGTCGATTAATCACAACCTGTTCTATTCGGGATTCAAATTCGACTTACTTACTTGCTGTAACTATGCTCCTATGTGGAATTTAGGTTCGTCATTTTTAGTGCAATCCTGTTTGCATTCTGTTGCTTTCTTTGAACATGTGGGGTTCAGAGATGGTAGGCTGTAAACCTTATCATTCTTTCAAGGGGGCTGCTATCGTTCAAGCAGGGTTTGAATAGTCGTAAATCAATCATCTTAAGGAATTATTCTGGCACAGGACTCAGTCGCCAGTGGTGCATTTGGTGATAACAGGGAATACCACGAGAAGGTATGGACTTAACATTTGGTCTGTTTCAGAGTTAGCCTTCGGCTTTTTCAATTCCCCTTTCAAATGCGGCATTATACTAATAGTATTAAATTCCAGTGACAGTCTATATAAGACCAATATGATGCCAGTTTCGCTTAAATTCTTTGAATTCATTCACCACAAGCTCCAATTAATTTTGCATAAAACTTTAGCAATTTAACTGACAAATTTACCAAAATATTCAATGCCTATCAACAACACATTCCATCCATTCCTTTCTTCATGACTTTTATTGATTACTTAGATTAAACTCTTTCTATAAATAAAATCAACCAAAAAATAAAAGTTTGACAATATCTTGAAGAAGAAACTTTTTCATTCATTCAGTCTCAACCGTCTGCAAAGCATGAGAAAAAGTTAAGAAGTTGTCTCTCAGCTTTTACGAATTACCCTTCATTGTGTAGCTCTAGCAATAATGTCAAAATTGATTTTGTCAATATAAAATTGTGTCAAAAAGAAAAATTTCCGGTTAATTACATGTCTACCTTTTTTGAGTGATTTATTGGAATTGGATTCTTTTTAATTGTAATTCCTTGAGATTTATTGACTAATTAATGAGATTTTATCTATAAAAATTTAAATCATTTTGAAAGTTTCTTACTTTACGGACTTATTAGATTCTTGTGTTATTAAAATGATCCCTTTTACCCGTATTATAATAACATATGTGGCCCCTGAATATAAAGCATATACCAAAAAACATTGTTTCAACATATAAATGAAAAAGAGAATATACATAAAGAATGTTTGGGAATGAGAGTCGGTTTAACGCATTTTTGTGGAATTGGTAAAAGCTTATAAGGTATAATCCTGGATTAAACGCAATTGTGTAAAATCTGTTCTATTGTGCTTTACTCTTTGTGATACTGTAATGTGCTTTAATATAAAAATGTAATGTAATGTCAAGTATTTTAGAAATCAAAGCTATTACTTCTATCTATTCTTGAAAAGCACACGGATTAGAAAAGGTCGCATGCAGAGTTGTCAAATGGGTGCCTTTTGAATAGGAATCTAACTTGTTCCTGGTAGCTTTTGCCTTTATTTAGACACAACTTATAAAAAAGCAAATAATTGCCTTCTTGTAGGCTTTCTTAGACGAAGGCAATACCTAGGCACGGACAATACTTTTTGCCAGGCTAAATTTGTTGAAGCCTCAAGTCATAGCCCAGCTTACTTAGCACTCATGATTTCCGGGACTAGCGATATGAAAGCTTTTGAACCGATTTAACCATGAAGTTTGTACATAAATGATGTTTGCCTGCGTCAAAAAATTCAGGAAATTAAAAACGTGGAAAGTCTAAAAAAGGTTTTTGAGGTTATGTACCCGAGTGACACATCATGACGATGACGCTATTAATGTAGTCATCATGACAATAACGTTGTAGAATCAGCCATTACGACTCTATGACGACAATGCTCCTCTCCTTGCCATTTCTCACAAAACTACGCTCAACTAAAATAATGACAAAAAACTAAAGTTGCAGAAGCAAAACTTTTTATTTTATTGGCATAGGATTATTTACATGAAGAAGAAGTTTTATCATGAAAAAAAAGAACCGGATGAAACGAAATAGGGAATAAGAAGGAAAACATAAGAAAATATTATAGTGATGATGATGATCAAATAAAGGAAGGAATGTTGCCAAAAGTCCGTAATTGTATGAAGATTTTATTTAATCATAACAAAGGTGCTGCTTATTTGTTATGATAATTTAATAAAAATAGGTCAATTTCATTACATTCGGCATCTCTTTGGAAATGTATTTTCCTTGTTGTTGGCAGCAAAAGAAAGGAAAAGAAAAATCATTCAGAGCTCTTTTGAGGCAAATTTGAAAGACTTTTTTCTACTCTTCATTATCATTTGAAACGTATTGAAAAAAGGAAGCTTTGTTATTTTTTCTGTACGACATCAACATCCTTTAGATAACTGGTTGATTTTGTGATTGTAGTTTTTCATCCCTATAGCATGTCTGTTAGAGGGAATTGTAGATTTAAAATGTACCTTACGTTCTGTAAATGAAGTGTGTCCTTTTGTTGTTGTTATATCATTTTCAAGGATGATTGATTACTAACAATATTCTGGATGATTTTTTAAGGAAAGGATTTTTAATTCCTGCGGGCGATATCCTCATATCAAGATATGTATATAGATTCTTTAAGAAAATGTCATCACAATTCATATGAAAGTTGTCCTTCCGGTTTTTTGTTTTGGATTGATATCTTAGAGTTATTAATAGTATTGAGCCCGATTGACACATATTGAAATTCTGTTAACAAGGCGACATGACGAAAACAGTGAAATTTGTCAATTGATTCTTAGTAAATATCTTGCCGACTCGTGGCTGTGATGGTAACATTTCAATGTGTGCCTGTCGAAGAGATGATTAGAATTTAAACACAAACTGAACTCCTTAGTGTGGGATATACTCGTAGGATATATTCAGAATTTGGTAATGATTGATAAATAGGCTATTAGATGGTACCTGAGCATAGTGGGGTATGGAGCTATTTATCTGGCAGTGCGAAAATAAAACTTCTTTGGTCGAATGGTAAGGACCGCAAATCTTTTTCACTATATCATGAGTTTGTTGGTTCGATTCACACTATGTTCGGTAAAATATGACAAAAAATCATACCTTCCGGTAAAAATTCAATGTTGACCATTAATGGCAATGTCAATGCATCTATCCGGATGCTGAAAATCAATACAAAATTTGTACAAGATCAACGATTATTGATTATAAGAAATTATTGATTTCAATTTGTTGATATATGACTGCTGAGAATTAAAGCACATTTATGTTCAAAATAAACAATGAATTCTTAGATTCTCCAAAGTCCAATCTATGACATTTAATACTTCCTCTCGCACAAACTCAATTCTTTTCTAAAATCATCCCTTTTAAAACTTTTAATCCCTCAGCTATTGTCTATCTCATCATATAGAGTTAACTCATTCGATTCTCAACAGCAATTACTTTTATACACATCCATTAAAAATTTATATAAACCAATTCAAAAAAAAAGTACTTTAATACATAACACTATAATTTGTTTGCCAAACACATAAAACTCATCAGGAACTAACGTAGTGCAAAACAAATCATCCAATATATTTCCAATTAATCAATATATCTCGTAGAATGAAAGTTTTAATTGATTTTCATTGGATCATTCACATTTGGATGAATTGGTTCAATTTGTTGGATTTAATAACTAATAAAATTCTAATTAAACTTGTTAATATCCTGAATGACTTAATTCATGAAAATTTTCAAATAGTTTTAATACGGGACGATGCAATAAAATTTGCACGTAATGTGAAAAAATTGGGATTGTAAAGCTAAATTAGAATTGCATATCAAGTAATTCTCAGTCAGTTTAATACAAGTTTAATACATATAATCTCAAAAGTTCAATTACTGAGGTATCGCTCAGATTGACAATTGGCTTTAATCAGGGATAGAAGATCACGATGGCAACACATTGAAATGTTGCCGCCAAGGTGATGAGGCATGACTTTGGCAGATTTGATTGTTTCGTTAAGTGTTTGTCATTAGGTTTCTAAGTATAATTCCAAGTAACGGATTCGAGTGGGATCGATCTCACTTTCTACGATTTGTTCCTCGAATATTTGTATATCTGAAGTATCGGGGTTTATCCGACTTTACAGCAAAGTGCCATAAACAAATTAAAGATTTTCTATGCCCTCCTTACTTTTCCAATGATGTATCGTTGAAAGGCGCTTAAAAGAAAACAATTTCAACATGTTCCGATCAGAGATATTCACATTATCAAACCCACCCCTTACATCAATTCCTAAATACGTATCTATCACAGTTTCTCTGAGGAATAGAAGAAGTCGAAATCTGACTTAGAAGATGACCAAATGTCAAGTGGGTAGTTTTCCCTGATATCACTAAATATACGAATTCCTATAAAATTTGAGTCGACTTTAAGCTTTAAACCATTTTTAACTGTAAATCCTAAAAGTCGCATTAGAAATGACTACATTTGCAACTGTGCTATTTATTCACGAATTATCTCACAAATGTAGTATGTTAACGTCCTTTAAGCAATATCTTACATAAAACTTTAGTGTTAGCAACTAGTTTTTCAAAATTTATCTTCTATTCATTAACAACTAAGCAAAAACAACTTAAACTTTTAATATAATACAAGAAATAGTTGACATTTAGAGCAATAAATTAAATCCAAGTGTCTTTGAACGTGATTAAAACTTTTAGAGGTTACTAACAGTTATAAGGACATAAAAATGCATTCGATATACAAGGAAAATTGCACTTTAACGTGAATTCAGCATTTTCAGATAATTCAACTCCTCCCGAATGTTCCAAATCGCATCAAAAATTTATTATCCAAATCAAGCATTTTATTTGAATAAATAAACTGCTCAATTGAATGCACATGATGTGCTCATGATATCCAAATAAATGTTCAGTTACAGTAAAAATCTATCATTTCCCAGCGTGATATTTCACATGTCTAAAGCACATTGTTACCCTTGTTGAAACATTTAAATATTACGTTTTCATATTTTCTGAATACCATATAATCCATATCTATTGTTTTATCTATATAGATATCCATTGTGATATATAAAAACAAAAGGAGATGAAAAATGAATGAAAAATTGTCTTCTTCATTCCATTCCATTCAGCATACAACTGTAAATGTCTAAATGATTCATGAAAATTTATATGTTTTTCTTCTCATTTTTGTTCTAAGGTCATCCATATAGTTACGGAATAAATTCATCAATACGTCCAACGACAACACCCACACCAGGCTTAAGATATAAAAATTTAGGTAAAAGTGGCCTCCGTTGCAGTAATGTAGGTTTAGGAACATGGTCAATATTTAGTCCAAATGTATCAAGTGAACAAGCTGAATCGGTAATAAAGCTTGCATCCGATAATGGAATTAATCTCTTCGACCTGTCAGAGGCACATTCGGGCATTCGAGCAGAAATTGAAATGGGCAAAATCATTCAGAAATACAATTGGAAGCGAACGACATACATTATTGTAACGAAAATTTATTGGAGCACAAAGTCGGAAGAGCGTGGATTGTCACGTAAGCACATTATTGAAAGTGTCAAGGCCAGCTTGCAGCGACTACAGGTCGACTATATAGATATTATTTTGATTCATAAGGCAGACTCCATGTGTCCTATGGAAGGTAATTTTTACTCATCACGGGATATGACAATGATGAAAATTTTCTTTAAATTTATTGAGCTTTTTCTTGTCTTTTTTTTTTCATCATCTTCATGTTCATTATGACAGAAATGATACGAGCAATGAATTATGTTATCAATCAAGGTATGAGATTCTTTTTGTTCTTTATAAAGTAAGACTTGTGTGGGATCAGATTTGAGTTTTTTTATGGCTGAATCGGATTTTTGGAAGTAATCTGACTAATCTTATACTTGAAAGATTTGAATATTATTTTTGTAATGAGGATTTCCTCCTCACTCTTATGAATATTATGTTGTGGAATTTTCTACCATTTTTCTTAGAAGATGTAGCTTCTTGCGGGAGTCTAATGGAAATTCTTGTTAGTAAATATGCTAAACGTGAAAAAATTCAAATGTCTTTTATATTAACTTGAGTAACAAATGACATCAAACAATTGACTTTATAAGTTTATGTACGGATAGGCATTCACATAGCAGACAAAGAACTTCTCTCGAGATCAGAGTAAACTGAGAGCAACGCTCATGAGCATGCTCAACTAGTATATTTATGATGTATAAGCTCTCGAAAGCATCCTCTTTGTCTGCTAGGGAGTGTTGTACAAACAGTGTGTCTCGGAACTCAAGAGTGCCGCCAAAATTTCTTGAAAATGTCATGAATCGCGTGATTTGTTGGTCGTGGCTTACCATCAAAATGTATCGTGACAAAAGAAAGTTTGGACAACACTGCTTTAAATAGTTCTAATCAGGAACGCATTCAGGAATTATTTGAAAGATTTGAACCTTATTGTAGGGACCGCAAACATTTTAAATAGGCTTTTCCTCGAAAAAGGACCGACGAAGCACAATTTGACGTATTTTTTTGTCACAATATATTTAGTCAAAATCAGCCATCACGGTGCAGTCAAGGAATCACGTGCCGTGCTTACCGTGCTATTCTATTCTGAGTAGGGTTTCTGATGCCGTTAACGAAAACGGAAAACGGGCCGTTTTTTCGAAAAAATAAAAACGGAAAACGGCCGTTTTTTGCTAGCCGTTTTTCCGTTTTTTAATCTGAATTTTCCTCTGAATTTTTGGAAAATTTTCAAAAATTTTATTAATTTTTCGACTCAAAAAAATTTTTAAATAATAATTTAAACTAAGAAAATTAATATTCGTCAATTTTTTTGGCCTGCGGTATACTTTTAGAAGTAAATTTTTCATGTACATATCAAGGCAAATCAAAAAGGACTTCAATTTGAATGCAACGTATTGTTTCCCTTCCATTAAAAAAACGGACCCGTTAACGGCCGTTTTTCAGAAAAAAACGGAAACGGCCGTTTTTTAAAAATGCCGTTTTTCAGAAACCCTAATTTCTGAGGATTTGCTCCTCCCCCTGGATATGTTCCAAGTATTAATCATGTAATGATATTAGCTTAGTATGCTGACATTCAAATAATATTCCCATATGAGAACTATTGATATATATAACTTCCATATCAATCACATTCGTTACATAAATTTAGATCAAATTTAGCCATAATTTATTTGAAACGTGAGTCATTGTGCCATGCCTATTTTTGTGCATTTAAAATTTAAATTCACAAATGAATTGTGAAGCAAAAAAAGAGATCCAAATTTACTGCCATAAGAAACTTTTTTACATAATTCATTTCCTTACATCCACAATAAATATATAAAGCTTTTATCCTATTATCATCATATCTAGGTTATTGCCTATATTGGGGAACTGCCAAATGGAGCCATGTAGAGGTAAAATTTTTGCCAAACATTCTTCAATTACTGCAATGAAGAATTGATGCTAAAAATAAATCCATTTACTAGATTATGGAAGCATATAGCAACTGTCGTCAATTTAATTGTGTGACGCCAATTGTCGAGCAGGCTGAATATCACATGTTCAATCGTGAAAAAGCAGAACTTTTTTTGCCGGAATTGTACAACAAAATTGGTGTTGGATTAATGGCCTGGGGTCCACTTTCCATGAGCCTCTCGGAGAACAATGAACGTCTGATGTTCACAACAAAAGGATCGCTAAGAAATAAAAGTCAAAGCTACTCGTGGACTGAGGATGAGCTGAATAAGGAGGTACATAAATATAAATATCTTTTTTTATCTTTTCGCTTCAGTTCTCATTATGCCTTTGTCCCAAAATGAACATTCCTTTAATTTTCATTTCTTGGCTCAACAATCTGACAATTTTTCATTTCCTTTTCTTCATCTTCTTGATTCCGTCTTAAGGATCGTATGGATGAGACGAGAAGACATTGTGAAAAACTACGCGAACTCGGTCTATTGGCAGAGAAATTGGGATGTTCACTTACACAACTTTCAATTGCATGGTCTTTAAAGCACGAACCAGTACAGAGTTTACTTATTGGTGCTGTAAGCACTGAACAACTTCACACAAATTTACAAGCACTTCAATTACTTCCTCGTCTATCGCCACCCGTTATGTTGGAGATTGAAAAGATTATTGATAATAAGCCGGTACGACCACTACCTGTGTCGACTTTGGCGCTTAGGTGAGTCCTGCTGATATATTTACGTACCTGATTGATTAATAACTTATATCTACTAAGCAGATGACAATCAACGGGTCCTTATTCACAGGGCCCACCATCAGTACTCAGTTACCCAGGAATCGTGTTGGAATCTCCTAAAGATGAAAGTGTGAGTCTTTTAACTACTTTAAAAATTTGTAAAATTGGCATCTCAGCAGCCATTGTCTTTTGGCAACAATTTGTGATAAAATCTCTTACTAGGTCAAATGTCTGGTCATAGAGATGCCAATTGCTATTTTTAGATATTCCAATGCATACCAATAGTAAAAAAATTTCTTTTCTCGTAAATATTAGTGACAGAAACTAAATTTTGGAACAACAGAATCGAGCAAAGATAAATCAAAGATCAACGCAACCGGAAACACCAGCAATAACAAAAAGAATTCAACACTCACAAGCTCATCAGCACTCAACACCAAAGATTTAATTCGTGATTATAAAACCATAACAAGTTCGACATCAACAAACTTTAATAAGGTTGAAGCACGTTTAGAACGTGGAGATTCGATAGGAAATGATGATCCGGTGAAAGATTCACCGACAAGTGACGAGAAGAAAGGAAAGATAAAGAGAAATTCAAGCCTAATATCACTAAAGTCAATAAATCAAAATTTAAAAGCTATGCTCAAAATAACACGAAACGATACGAGTAGTTCGAGTGATGCTGAAATTGGTGAAACAATCAAAAAGAAGCCACAACATTTAAATCCACCAATTATATCGGCGCCATCTTTAAGGATTGATGATGTTGATATTGATGAAACGAAAATGTTACTAAATTATCCACAATCACCGCAACGATATCCATCATCATCAGCATCAGTAACACCAGCTGTTACGCCTACAACCTCAACAACACCACTTTTACAATACCAAGAATATGTACCACGTTCAGTCAGTCCATCCCCTTATCTTGATATTTCACCATCACCAAGACGCTCGTCGACATCTGATATTTTAAATAAAAAGCCATCAAATCCAAGTGTTGCTGATTCATCGTCAAAGAAATCATTACACAGTACAGCTGGATCTGGTTCAGCACTTCTCAATGAGCCACATTTACTTAATGTTGCTGGTGCTGCAACAAAAGAACGAAGACCGTCGACAAGTGAACTCTTACGTAAGGCACGCGAGCGTAAGGGAAGTGAAGGTAAATTAGGTCGAAGTATATCGAGTGGAAGTAGTATAGCACGCTGTGGTAATAGAAATAGACGTTTAAGCATGGCATTTTAAAGTTAAAAAAATGAGATTTATAAAATAATTAATATAAAAATTTTCATAATTCATTCCTTTATCAAATAATTAAGTTCCAATCTTACTTTAGCTTTTCATTTCCACTTTCTTCTGAAGAATAGAAAACGAGTTCTTATGCAATTAGACATTAATGACAGAATTTAATGAAACGAACAAAAAAAAAAGGGTTTAATTAGGTAGAAAAAAGGTAGAAATATGAATATAAATTGATTAATGCACATTCATCGATTGCGGGTATTGTAGATGATAGATGGCTTGGGTACCATGAAAATTGGAAATGAAATCGAATTGCGGAGATGAAAAATGTTTGCAAATTTAATTTATTTAATAAATTCATTTGTTCAATCTTTTTATGGAAATGAATTTAAATTTTTGAATCTTATAAATTGCATTTCATGCATTAAAATAAATTAAAGATTCGTATGTCACAAGAAGATGATAAATATTAACATCAAAGGATGCTGTAGTCGAAATTTGATTGCTGTTCAAGCTAAGAACACTGAAGTTGATTTCAACAAGTAGAAGATTGTTGTTTGATGATTGAAAATAGAATGCATACTTCTATGAAAAGGGGTCTACAACTATGTAAAGGAAATCAACTTACTTGGATCTTACTCTCTGCCTTTCTCAGTTGGCGTCTAAAACTGGCTCTATCTCTAGCTGCCTTTTGCCAATTACCAAATGCTGCATTATCTCTATCAACAACCTTTTTCCAAGAAATCAACTAGTTGTAAATGTAATTAAAATGGTAAACTGTCAACTTGTGAGCTTCAATCTCCAAATGAACTCTAATTCTCGAATTGCATATATCAGTTAATCAAAAATCCGGTACAAGCTGGCTTGAATCTGACTTGAATTTCCTTTAAATCCAACACTAGATCAGAAACACGCCAGTTAGATGCTGAATTTGGAATCGATTTACCAACTTGTGCTATTCGTGATTTTTAGTGGCTTAAAGACTTGATTTTGTAAAGGTCAAGTTTGGATCCAATACACTCGATAACAGTTTTACCGCTGTCAATTGAAGACAACAGATCAAAACATTTATCAGTTCCTCAATCGAGTCAGCAAAACTCTAATTCCTTGAATCGTTCATCTAAATGAATCTATGATTATAGCCAAGGGGGTTGGGGGTCAAGATTCCTATCTCAACAAATAATTGCAAGACATTACTAAAACTTTTTGTGAGTAAGAATGAATCAAATGAAATTCTATTCAGCTGAGTATTTAATACCAAGTAACTCATAAAAGCTTTCCCAACATTGAACAAAACAATAATCATAAAGAGCATTTTCAATCATTTTTCATCTCCGATGCAAAGACATAAAAATGAGGAAAAGAAGAAAAAAAAATCAAATAGAAAAAAAATATAATATGAAGAAAATAAACGAATTAAAGATGGAAAGAGCTTTATACAAATAATATATATACACACCAGAAGGAAGAAAAATACATAAATAAGAAATATAAAAAAGAAAATGAAGCTTTGCATTCAATTATTGAAGTTCCCATTGGGATTGATGCTGACGACATGAGAATGTTTAAATGAAAATAATAAAAAGTATTATAATCGTCAAAAATACTAAAGCTATACAGCATGCATTCTTGCTAATGATGGTGGTAGAGTAGTGGTGGGCAAATCTGTATGTCGGCAGCATCAAGGGCGTAGCCAGAAAATTTTACTTTGAGGGACCCGACCATTTTTTCTGAATTTTTTTGATAAAGTAATCAAAAAATTTTAAAATTCAAAACAGCGTTACAAAATAAAGGATTTTCCAATGCTCGGCAGGGTGCTTCTAATGCAGCTTCTCTTCTGGCTACGCTCCTAGATGGTAGAATATTGGTGGGCAACCTGTGTGTCGCGGAGAGTTGGCAGGACTTTGGAAGTCCGAACTCCAAAAGTCCAAAAAGTCCATACACCATTTTTTTTTTTTGGGAGCCGCCTCCTCTGGAGTCCGGACTCTAGAGGAGGAGCCTCCATATTTGAGTCCTGCCAATTCTGCTGTTGCGATACACCAGTGTGCACAATATCTAGAAATCTCTTAAACCGTATGCCGAATGTGATTTCGGTCAATGCGTACTAAGACTATGTACTGCGAAAAACACAAAATTGCCCACCACCAGGTAGAATAATAAGAAAATAAATAACTCAAATCAGAAACAATAAATCAAACTAAAAAGCGATTTCATCTGTAGATGATTATAGATATAAAGCTATAAGTTTTTTATTTCGTTAAGAAGTTTGTTGAAAAGCTTAAGTAAGTCAACATCAAAATAAACTTTTTAGAACTTTTATATTCATATTTATCAATTTTCAATAGTTTTTAAATTTTTTTTTTTCTCTAAAGTTAGATAGTTCCAGTTTTCTTGTTGTTGAAAATATTTCCATCCAATGATAAAATATTTCTTTTATTTCTTATGATGAACTTTTGAATTGCTGAATAGAGATTTAAATAATACTTTTTCGGCTTTTGAGATTTATTTGAGGTTGACTTTTTTTACTTTCATTGAAGATTTTAATTTGAAACTTGAGGATTTACTTTTAATCTTAAGAGTTAAATTCAGATCTAGAGCAATGTTGTTATTATGTAGCTACTAACTTGAGTAGTGATGATAGAATAGAGTTGAATCTGGGGTATTGAGTCTGTTGAGGAATCAAAACAATAATACTTATTTATAAATATGTTTAATTATAAAACTTCCTTATTTAATTCAGTAAAGATGATGTTTACTGTTTGAAGTTAGAAAACAGACTAAATATTCATTTTAAGGGGTCTACAACTATAAAAGGGGAAAATCAACTAATTTTAGTTACAGATATAATTTGAATATAAAACGACAGTTGATATATTTTCAATGATGGATATGAATAGGGGGGAATTTTCACACATATTCACAAATTTTTCTCTGTGCACACATGAAATATCTAGCATATGTGTACACATTCTGAAAAACAGAGTATGTTTTAACAGCTTTGTCGACGAATATGGCAATTGGAGAATAAAGCTTCTACATCTGAGTGTTTAGGCAGTAGACAAAGCATCTAAAATCCTCTTTTTTGTGAGGTTGCGATTTTATTCTCACTAGAGACCGATTTTGCTCAATACTCACAAAAGTACACTGTTTCAGACATAGATGTATCTGTTCACGATGGAAACTTCTTGCCTTGCTCAGTTGAAATCTTTGTGAAGATGTGAGGATTCCAAGAATCAGTACTATACTTGTCATACCAACGGCTCTATTTAATTATTGATAAATTTAGTTCTGGTTGAAATCAAACCTCTTTTTCTTAAAAGAGAGTAATTTGCAGATTCACAGTCTTCACACTTTTCACCAAGACACAGAGCTACTCTTACACATAACTCAATACCCCAGATTCAACTTTACTCCGACATCACAAAGGTTTAGCCAAATTAAGATGTAATCTTTATAGAGTCAGACATAGACTTTTACCTAGGTCAACAATACTGTTCTAGAGAATTAAATTTAAACCTTAAAATCATTGAATTTAAATCTTTAAATTTTATGCCATAAATTCTTCAAAATTTAAGATGAGATTCTCCAAATGGATAGCTTACAAGAAAAGATTTGCATTTCCATTGAAGAAACTCACCTTAAATTTGACAAGAAAATTTTAAATTTTTCTAAATTTAAGTCTGCTTTTCCATCAAAACTCATTCCAAAAACCACCAAGATTATCATAAAATTTCAAAATTTAAATCCATCAATCTAATCAATATTATTAAAGCTTGATGATTTAAAATCAACAGCATAACATCACAAGCTAAATCCAATATTTAAATCTTCATTTCGCATTAAAAATGGCATATTTGTTATCATATACAGAAGCCATATCATCTTACTCATCAACAAACTCCATACATCAATCTTGCTCACAATGAAATTCCAACAGTGAGACATTACGTAAAAGGAATAAAAGAGAAAATTGGCATAGCTATTGATGTAAATATTTTGTTATTTTCCTTTCATTCATTCATCTCGTATAAAGCAATATGAAGGATCGTAACTCAAGTTATATAAACAAAATTCTATCATTTATTTCAAATAAACCACGATCAGAGAAATTGAATGTCAAAAGATGAATCCATCCATTTAAAAATATATATATGTCCTTCCATTCAGAACAATTTTTCTTTTATACACGTTCCTTTTTTGAATTTTTTATGTGTAGTACGGTGGGTTATCTTTAATTTGATGCAGAAAATTCAAGGAAAAATGCTGTGATTTGCGAAGAAAAATGTCTAGAGTTTGTTCAAAATTGTAGGGCTACAGCTTTGGAAGGGCTGCTTAGGACTACTAAGGTACAGTCCAAAACTGCGGACCTACGCATCTAAAATGTAGAACTGATTCTTGGTCGAACCTTAAAAAATTATAACCTACAAAATCTGACTTTAAGAAATATTTAAATAGTAACGGTCATTTTAGATTTGAATTGATTGGAAAAATTTTTATATACTTCATTGGCTGGGGCGCACATGGGCCTTTTGCCGCGCGGAGAGAATGTCTAAAGACGGCTTTATCCTTCGAGAATCGCTGCAAGTTCGGAAAATTGTTTATAACACCAAAAACCGTTATTTTATTTGAATAATATACCACTATGATCTAGATTTGAAAATTTTGTTCAAAAATTCAACGTGCAGTATTTTTTGGTAGAAACCTCAAATTTTTAAAAATAAAATGACCGTTTTTTCATAATAACAAAAATCTCCAATTTTTTGATGTTTTAAGAGTTTTAACTTAACTATAATTAAAATTCTGATAATGGCTAGCAAAATAGTTAAGGATACATTGATTTAAAGATAGAAATTTGTGAGTTTTTGAAAAGAAATTTTAAAGTTTACACAAAATTTTGATGCACGGAAAGTGTAAAAATTCCAAATTCATACAATTTTTAAGTTTGAATATCTCGCAATCGGCTTCAATCGGCGTTATGACATAAATATATGTTGTAAAGCTCTATCAGATCTTGCAATACTTCTAGATCTCGTCGTCAATCCAGGTGAATCTCGTAACTTATTTGGAATTGAAAGTTTGAAAATTGCAATATTTTTAGAACATATTTTAACAACTTTATAGACATTATTCAAAGCATTTCAATGCTTAAATCGAATCTATAAGCAATAAATCTGCTAAATATGAATAAACTGACTAGTTTTGGTACTTAGTTGAGAAGAATTCAACAAAAATATTTTGGTTGGAAAATGTAAACAAAAAAAAGCACAACTTTAAATTCTCTTTTCTCAGGATAGACAGTGACTTCAAGCCTGATATTTTAAGGAACGGAACAAAGTTATTTACACTTTCAATTGATCATCAAACATAGTGATAAATAATACACAACGAAAATGAATTTTTGAACAAAATTTTCAAATCTAGATCATAGTATATATACTAGCAAAATTTTAAAAATTATTCTAAATCTTGATGATGATGATCAAGTCGTTTAAATCCACAATGAAGCGTAGGGAGCTTACAAAGCTTTTGTATCTAACGCGATTATTAATCAAAACCACAAGCTCATTAAGCAGCTGAGTCGCTTCTTTACGAATAGATGAATGTCATATAGCAACTTAATAGCAACGATTGCCAAGAAGCAATTCCGAATCTTGTCCATCACTTTAAAAAAAATGTGAAAATTTGAATGAAATTTACTTAAATTTCACTATTTTTAACTTTTTCATATAAAATTGAAAGATTTCCCCCATCCATAAAATGAACATTCATCTTTATACATATTTCAATCCATGTAACTCAATGCAAATAAATTTCGCTTACATCCTCTCCTTCAATTTAAACATTCATGAAAGAGAATTACTTGATTTTGCCATTCTATGTAAAAAAATGTAATAAATTTGATGCGATGATAAAGATTGTAAAATTTATAAAGTTTAGAGAAGAAATTTAATTTAATTTTTTAACACCAAAAAGGGAATACGAAATGATTAATTAAGTTTCTGATGTAATTATCCTTAAGAAAGGATTAGCGAAGTTATATGCTGTATAAAATTGACCCAAATTCCTTCGAATGCTTTAAACAAATTGTACAGAAAGATGATACTATTTCTATTTTTACTACGCAACATGAAAAAATTAATTGGACTTTAATTCTTTAACATAATTTAGGCACAGTTTGTTTCAAGAAAAGTTGCTGCACTGCACAGAATGTTGTGAGTCGTGTTCCACTCAAAATAAAACTTTTGCAAGAATTTTTTTTTACATTTTTCATCAAAAATTTCCATAATTAAGCACTAAAAGATGCTGTGATTAGGCTCATTATGTCCATGTTTTTGGATCTTCTTCTATCAAGCTCATCCAGCATCTTAATCTTTGTTCATGGCTGCCAAATGACAATTCGGGAAGAAACTCAATTTCTGGACATTTTAAACTGTTGAAAGAATTGGATATCCACATAATTCCTAACTTACTTACTTGGCGAAGGCGCACTGGTGCCCATTGTCATATTTAAGAGTTCATCGGAAGCTGTATCTTAGTTTAGGTAACTTCTGCCAGTTTCCAATTCCCAGCATTTTTGCATCATTGCTCACACAGCAATCCCATGAGCTCTTCGGTCTACCTCGAGATCTCTTTAGATTCAGAAAGTCACCCTAACTTGACCACCGCTAAATTCTTAGAACGACAGATCTTGCTTACTTAATTCGCTGGCTGTCTAGATCAATTATGATCCATGGCCTTACTTAGATGGCGATTAAAGCTGGTTCAATCGCTGGCTTCCATCTGTCAATTGTCAATACCAAATGCAATGCTGTCTTTATCGACAGCTTCCTTCCAGGAGTTCTTCGGTCTCCTACGAGCTCTCTTACCATCCACAAAGTCTGATTTAAAAACCTTATTTAGTGGAGCTTCTACAGGTCTTGTAATATCAGTTTCTCCATATAGCTGGTACAGTTCCACATTACTTCTAGAACTCCAAATCAATCCAAGATATTGATGTAGCACGCTAGGCTATCGAGTGATATTCACTCCAATTAATTTATAGTCATTTCTCATTCATAAATTCATCCATCCGTCCATAAAGTTAAACTTCACTTCTGCATTTAACACAGGTTTTTAATTCTCTTTAAATGTTGTTTTTTATTGCTAGCCTAGCAAGAGAAGTTGTTATTTTGCTAAACATTTACTGCTAGTTTTGTTTCAATCAAGTCATTATTATGATCTTCATGAAGCTTTATGATCTACTGTAAACATTGTTTTTCGTTCTAGGTCTTCAAATCAACATCTAAATGGAGTTATAAAAAGTCATATTTACATCAAATTCTAAGGTTTAGTATTCTAATTAACGTTTCTCTATTTACTCTTCTGGAAGCTTGCAAGCGTTATAAGATATTCTAAAAAATTCTCATAGTTAGTTATTATAAGCAGCTATCAATCAGAAGTAGTTAGCTTCGAAGCTTCGATTTTACCAAAAAAATAAATAAATAAATCCATTTTAAATGACTTAGGATAGGAACATACCTAAATCTACTTCTTTGTGTTTCACATAAACCTTCAAAATAGCTACAACAAATCAGTGTCGTTAAACATAAAATAAGTTCGTTCAATAACTGCCACAAAGTTGTTAATTTCTCTGATCGGTAACTTCCTATGAAAATGTGCAAAATACTTTAAAACTACTTTTATTTACATATTTTTAAGTTTAATCTATGATGCTGATTTTTAATGAAATTTTTAATTTTGGTTCTAAATATCAATGTTATGTGATCAAATTAAATGGCCACAGTACGTATGACCAATATATTTTAGGAGCTCAAGTAAGAGTTTTTCTCATTTGAAATTTAAATTTCGATAATCATGCTCAATCAATACGACTGAACGTGTTCAATTTTGTGAGAATACTCATTGAACACGCTCCTTGTCTGTTCGGGTGACATCCAGAAAATTAGCTTTTTGATTATTTGTCATAAATGACGTTTTCTAATCACTAAGTCTGCATACAATTGCATGACCCAGGATATACCAATGCAATGTACTTTGCCGCAATTTGTGCTCCGCGAATATTTAAGCCGACAGCGAAAAAGCATCCGTATCCGACTACTCTAACAAACAAAGAACATTCTTTAATGGTACAAAAATACCATTATGTTACCTAAAAGCGGTATCTTTGCCTGTTAGGACTAGACTTTCTCTGGAATCAAACCCAGGTCATTTGAGACGGTTGACCAATATTGCTGCAAAGCCCGGCTAGCCCTTAAATTAAAATCTTCCGTTCAAGCTTGATGGGGTTTTATTCTAGTTATATAATAATCTTGCAATTTCATGAGAAATATAGAAGTTGACAACAATCTGTCACACTTAGAAAGAGTTGTCAGCCAAACTAAAATGTACAACAAAAGTAGATTGCTTCTAAATTTAGAACTAAGCTTTCTCGCTATCGGAATTGGGATATCCCGGGATCAATCCGGATTCAAGGGTTGAAATCTCGATTTATACTTACCAGAATTTTTAGAAAGCATATTTAGAATCAGATATTACAGATTTCATTAAAATCAGCATCTAACTTTCCAATCTATCGTTAAATAAAATTATACAAAATTTAATAAAAAACTGTGATTAAGCTCAAAAAAAAGTATATTTAAAATAAAAGAAAGTAATCAATGCATTCAGCAACAAAAAATAATAAAATTTAAGGAAAAATAAATCAAAATACGGATTTAAAATAAAATTCATACATCTATTCTAAAACTCGTAGATTTCCAATTTTCCTCTCCATTATTTTTCAAATCATAGCTTTTGAGCATTTAGCAATGAGTTTCCTCTAAGGAAGCATTAGTTTTATCCCTCAACAACCCCCCTTCCCCCTTTAATTTCCTCTTTATCTTTCTCTAACAACATCTACTTTAAAAAAGATAGTAAGGAAGAGAAGGAAAAATCCATTTCTTAAATGCCACACACAAGTGCATTTTTATAAATAGATGAAGATATAATCATTCATGTAGTATGATGAAAAAAAAAGAATTATATTAGAAAAAAAAGAAAGTTTAAGATAGAACTTGAAGATGACTTGAATTTTGTATGGAATCGAATCGACGGATTCTGAACAAGCTAATTTAACTAGTTAATGACAAGTTGTAAACATAGGCATTTTGTAGAGAATTTGGGATGGTACAACAGATCATCAATCGCAGTGCCGTTGCTATAAGCAACCCTACATTATATTCTATTCTATTCTATTCTAATGGCAATTTAATGTCCAGTTGATGTCTGGTTCTAACGTATTTTTGTCCACTCGGGAGCTTTGTCATGTGGTCAGCAATTAAGTCAGATGGAAAGCCTTTTGTAGTTACTTAAATTTCAAGTCTGAGCAATTCTGACTTTAATCCGAAAGCTTTAACATGTTTTCATAGTACAGGAAGACCACTAAGGTACCTAAAAGCGATCCTGATCGGTATGTATTGAAATATTGCCACCACGGCGAGGAGGTGGCATTATACTTAGAACCAAGTGGCAGCCACTTGGTGAAAACAACCAAATTTGCCACTTAGCTTCTTTGTTCTAAGCATACTGCCCCAAAGCCGCCGTGACGGCAACATTTCAATATGTGCTTATCGGGGATGTCTTTGACTGTTAGAGGATGCTTCAGTAAATAATATTCAATTTTTCCATGCAAATTCCAAGTCAACTTCAAGTTCTGTCAACTATAAGATGCTTAAACAGTTTCCACTTTGACTCGCAAGGGAAACTAAAAACATTTAAGCTTCAAATTATTATATATTTTTGTTTTGAATTTTCATTTTTTCTATTTAGATAATAAAGAAATTCAAAGTCAATAGAAAAAAAAAAAATCGAATTAAAAAATGAGAATTCATCTTATGAAATTACAGAGAAAAAATTATAATAAAATTAAAAAAAGGTGAAAATTAGATTTTCACTAGGCTAATGCATGAGTCTTTTTTTGGAAAGATAAGAAAAATTATTGCATAGATTAATTTTAATATCATACAATTTACATGATGAAGGATAATAATAATGTAAGGAGGGTTTAGTATCAGAAGAAATATCAGATTTTAGATTCTTATTGGGTTAAATCAATGTGTTCATGTATTTGGGGTATGATTGTTAACAATATTGTACCCTATGAACTTAAGTGATTCAAATGATTCTTTTATCAACAGAAGCAATTTTTCTAAAAGTCATAAGAAATGAAACCCAAACAGACAATGAGCATAGTCAGTAAGATTAGCGTGCTTATTAGTATACTGAATTAATATAATTGAGCATGCTCAATTCTGTAAGCATATTTATGAGCATGCTCGTTGTCTGTTAGGATATGAAGCAATCTTTATTAGGTACTTATAAAATTTCAATCAATTAATATTCGAAATTGAAATTTTTTGTATTTTTTGCCAGAATTAAGCCATACAAAAAGCATTTCATCAAGTTGAACTCTTTTACATGAAATATTAGAATTCTGTGGTTTTGCTACATTATGTTTTTTGATTAAAAAAGTTCAAAAATTCCTCTTTCTCAAAATCTTAATATTTTATGTACGACAGAGCGACACAAAAGAGTAATGCTATACCACAGAGCTTCTAAATACTCTGCAACAAGGCTTTAAGTCTCCACTAAAGCTCTTATATTAACACCAAACGGAAACATCCTCAGTGTAGCATCCATAAGGTTGCACAATATGTATCCGAGTGTACAACTTAACACAATGTCCAGTTAGTATCTAGAATATCAAGATATTAACTTTTCATTAAACTACACCTACGGTAGACTAATGACATTTAATGAAACATTCCTGAGAAAATGTTCTCAGTCGATTGTATTATGTGAAGTTCTCCACTCGAAGTAGCCACTAATAGCTCTTTGATGAAGAACTCTTCATTTGTGTCTCTCAAGACAGAACTGTTCAACTATGTGGAATGCTCTTTAGATAGGTTTATTTTGCCAAAATTACAATACAGAGTGTGGCTTTCTCAAAAACGACTGTTAATTGTTTTCAAAAAAAAATATATATTAGTCGCTAAAATTCACCGTTACTTATACTTTTCTTCGTAACGTAAATTTTTATTTTAAAATAAGTTGAGTTCGAAATTTTCGAATTCTCAGACAATCAAATGTAGAAGAATTCGAATTTGAGACGGCCACACTCTGTTACCAAAAATAATTATAATCGAAAAATCCAGCTTCAATCTCGATTTTAGTCAGAACATCAAGTTGCTCATTTTTAGTCAATGAAGATTATTCCTTACTCTCTCTCTTAAATTTGATATTTTGATCGATAATAAACCTTTTAAGATAAAAAAAAAAAAAAAAACATAATAATAAAAATTTCTCGCTTATTTTTACAGTTTAAGGCGTAAAACATCAATTTCATGCGATTCACTTTGGACATTTAAAATGTATTTAACAAAAATTGTTCGATGCATTCAACTTTTTTTTAATTAAGATAATTTAGATGTGAATTTCTTTGATCATTCAGCAATCCATGAAAAGCCATTAAACATGAATATTTCACAGAGATTAATTATTTTTCATGAATAAATCACCGGACATCAAAGTAAAAAAAGCTCATCTGTAATGAATTTTTCATTGCTTATGCTTTTCATTTAAAATTTGACCACTGACTTTACATTTTTTTGAGTTGATGCTGCATAAAAAACTCTTTGCACAGCAGAGAGTAAATCAAATTAATTGAATGCATGTATTCGACAATATCAAGCTTGTATCGCAGCTTGTTGTACATTTAAATTCAATGGATATTCTATTGTTTTATTGGAATTAATTGGAATCACAATCGATTTAACAATACAAACTCGAAGCTGATTCCACTGACAAATTTTATGACAATTAATAATTGCCGAATGATCAAATTAATTCCTTGTACGCAATTTTTTTAGAATAAATTGATAGAATTTAATTATTTTGACAAAACTGACCATTAGGATGACGTAATACATCCTGTGTTGACTGCTTCCTTCCCAACAGAAATAATTACTACTTTAAAAGTTTGACGGGACTGTCCCATGGCGACAATTGTTCAACCAAGTCAAATATCCTCCTGTGCAGTTAATTGAGTCAATCATTATTAATTATCTGTTGAGGATAATATTCAATTTTGATAGGAAATTTCATTAAATTAATTTCATTGTAGTCTCTGTTCTTGGAAATCCCAACACCGAGGTTATTAAGATGTAAATAATTCAGACATTTAGGAAATATTGGAGTACGCCAACAACAACAACGAGACTGTTGCAAAAATTTATGAATTTTCTTGAATGATGAAATTGCTTTAAGAAGAAGAGGAACTGGATGTCGTGGTCGTGCTGCTATAAAATGACGCTTGTTTATTAGAGGGAAATTTTATGAAGATTTTTCAGATTAATATGATGTAAAATTCTATGAAATTATTATAAATTGCCTTTAAGGGTATTAGGCGCTGTTCTATTATTTCAATTTAGTATTCCTCTGTTTATAAAGGGTATGCATGGGCATACAGGATTGTCCTACATATTACAAATTTGTATGGTAGTTCAATAATTCCAAGATTGAATTTTGGAGTTTCTTCTTGTGCTACAGACGTGTTACTCTTTAAATACCCCTATCGACACAATGTGGCGAGTCGCATTCGAAACGCAGGTCGAAATTTGCCGTCTTGATGCCGTCAAGGTAACTTTGCGTTTTAACGTTGATACATCGACGCAAAATTGCCCTAGCGAACACGGTGTCCTTTTCGTATACGTTCTAATTAGTTTCCCAAACTCATCTATTTTATACAAAATTCAACCAAATTCTTGCCGTATTCTCAATTTCTTCAAAGCTAAGCAGTCATAAAATGTCAAAAAGTCAATCAAAATCATTAAAATAATCTTGAATTAAAGTTTTCAGAACAAAACTTTAAAAATGTAAAAAAAAAATTTGAAATCTATCAAATTATTTTAAAAATAATTGCCAATCATACTCATTTTCATCAATCATATGCGTTGTTAAAAATTAAATGCTTAAAATTAATTAAAGAGAAGCAGTTCAATACACAAAAAAAAGTAAAAAAATTGACACCAAAAAATTATTAAATTAAAATGTTATTATGTAATTAAATTCACAAATGTGTAAATTCCATAAAATTTTTTTTTTTTATTGCCATTAAAATATTTTATTACAAAGATAAAAAAAAAAATGTTTGTCACATCATAAGTGTCGTACGAAACACACGTATGTACTGAAATATGAATCCGCAATATATGACGTTAAATTGGAAATTTTCCAATGGCATAAGCATGATAGTACATAATATACTTGAAAAATTATATTAAGGAACATTTGTAACGACAAAAGAGCAAAAAAAAAAATGTATGAATTGTTTTTTAAAAGAACATTATAATTAATAATAATGCATATTAATGGAAGAAAAATCAAATAATTAAATTATAACCTTAAAAAAGTTTAAGATAATAAAGAAGAAAAGTCCCTTTATTCACAAAAAAAGGAAGACTCATTATTAAGTATAAAAATCAATAAAAAGCGAAAAATTTATCTTAAAATGAAAATCAATATTTACTTCTTCTAGTCTATTGAGAGCTTTCAGACATTATTGACTAAATTTTTTGATGGATTTCGTGCTTATAAGAGAGGCATTGATGAATTTGGATGTGATAGATGAAGACACAATGATATGTATTACATAACCTTTGTGCTTTGAGCTTTTCTGTGTAATAATTTAATAATAAATCCTCGGTAGTATAGTGGTGAGTATCTAAGCATTACGTATATATATGAAAAATATGTTCTTACCTTTATCAATCATCAAGAAGCTTACTGAAAGTTCTCAGAAAATTTAGCATAAATCATTGCATCATCAGAAGATAAACAAAAGCCTTAAAAGGAGTATTAGAAGTAGCCAAGCAACAATTCTGAAAATATTGTTTGTAAAATTTTCCATTCAGTAAAAATCTATTTATATGAAAATCTTGTGGCTTTACAGAGGTAAGTGAAGAGATTACTTGTAAACATTCCGAACCTTCTACGTCCTACTTAAAATTAAAAGTCTAAAATTTCCATTCACCTTCGTCCTGAATGAATTTTTAAACATTTTTTTCACTCTCGTCATGTGACAGGTTCTATTTTCTATTTATATCCACTATACTCGCCTTAGACTTGCTGTTTTGTTTTATTTAAAGTCATATTTAGCATGTAACAATATCTGCATTTGTTGTTCATAGCATGATTTGTAAATGTGAGATGAAATTCTTTTTTTTGCAGACTCTAAATCACGAGAAAATGTCAAAAGCACTAACTTAGTCACTGCTAGAATATTCATGAACCGCTGTGAATAAATCATGTAGGAATTTTTCTCTTGAAGTTATTAATTAATTTTGCTATTTATTCATCCAATATTATCGAAGGGAAAAGCCCACTAAAATGGTACTTAAACCAGTTGAATAGGCATAAAAAACCTTCAGCAAACTTGTTAAATAATGAGGCACGTTTTGAAAAAATATAGATATAGTTAGTAATATATTGTAAAATTATAATAATTGATGATTATGCATTTGTTGATTATTATATTTGGCGATTCTAGCAAATTCGTCGAAATCTGTAAGTAAATAGGTTAAATTATTAAAAGTTTTAAGTTCAGAGTTGCAGAACAGGCAGCTGACTCAGATAAAAACCGTACAATTTCTAGAGAATTTGTATTGTTTTTCTAACAAAAACCATACAAATTATCAAGAAATTGTACATTTTTTGCCTCTGACAGGTGGCTGTTTTTGAACTTTGGTTCAGAGTTCCAAATCAGGTGCATGTGACAGGAAAAAACTGTACAAAAACTGTAATTCTTAATAATTTGTAAGGTTTTTTCTTGTCACAGTCACGTGTTTTGCAACTCTGCGTTTGGTTTCAAGAATAAACTGCTGTTTAATTTTTTAGCGATAATATAAATCCACTATAATCAATCATTGTCTTTCTTTTAATGACTCAACATTTTTTTTATTAAAGAATATAAAAGAAATTATCCTCGTAATATAGTCAAAATTGTAAATAAACGCCATACTTTTCATAATTTTTCTCTTTTCTTCTATGAAAGTGCAACTTTCTTATTTTCTAAATAAATATTTGCAAAACAAAATTAATTAGCTTCACACAGAGCAACGTAAAAGGTCATAAATTAAATTTTTTTCTTTCTCAAAAATAAGAATTAAAAATTATTACAAAACTATTTAATTTCTCTTTAGTTTCATTACAAAAAAATGCAAAATATTCATTATTCTACTTTGTAATTGTTTAAGTGAACGTTTAAAAATTGTTTTAATTAATTTTTATTGAATTGTGACTTTTTTTATTCAATAATACAAAAATTATAGCTTATTTAATGTACAATAAGGTAGACATAATGTCATTAGTCTGTTCCAGACAAGGGTGATGCACCGAATGCTCAATTTTGCAATCAAATTTTCTTCATCAAATTTTAAAGGAAGTTAAAATTTTTTGCATCAATATTCAAAAAGGTGCAAAATTTCACTTCAAAAATTCAAAAATATTCAATATTTTGTCATTAAATTCTAAAATAAACTAGACTTTTGAAATTTGTTCAAAAAGATGCAAAAATTTTTACATAAAAAAAGGAAAATTTTGACAAAAAACTTTTAAAACAAAATAAATTTTTTGCATCAAAAATCAAAAAGATCACAATTGAGACATCCGTTCTCAAAAAGACGCAAATTTTTTACATAAAAGTTCAAAAAGATGCAAAAAATTTTTATCAAAATTTGAAAAGATGCAAAATTTTTACATTAAAATTTGAAAGAGTCAAAAACAAACGTATTGAAATTAAAAAGACGCGGAACTTTTCACATCAAAATTTTGTTCCCTTAAAAATGGCGCAATAAGCTTTTTTCATGTAAAATTTACCACAAATAAAAATCCAAACTTTCTATATCTATATAATCACCCTTATCAAGTTCCAATAATGACTTTGATACAAAAATAAATAATAATAATAAAAAGTACGTAAATCTTCAAAAATATGCCACTTTTTTTTTACTTTTAACGAAATATGCAATATATTATTTTATATTTTTTTCAATGAATGATCAATAATATGTGCAAATACAGACGATTTCGTGTATTTTATTATTATTATTCCCTCATGTGTATTTTATTTTGTTTTTTTCTTCATTTCTTCACGTTTAACATGCCGAATGTTTTTCAATTCTTTTATTTTTACGTATACATTTCTTTTCAGAATGCTGACAATATTTTTAGGGCATTTATGGCATTTTATGTCAAATATCTTCTTTGTCTTCATTTTTTTTCGCATATATTATTCTTATTATTTATTCAGCAATACGCTTTAGTGTTAAAAAAGGAAGAGAATCATTGTGAAAACATGGAATGGACCATGAATGGGGGAGATCAAGGCTCACTTCCATACATTATTAGTATGACTTAAGTAACTGAATTGTTCTTAATGTCACAATATATTCAATATTGTGATTCAGTCTAAGGAAATCAAACGTTTAAATGATATGAAGTTGAGCAGGTTATATAGCTATTGTATTGACTACTTTGTAATGTCTCAGTGACAAGCTAGAATTTCCTGACTGAATAAGTAACTAATATTTAGTATGAGATTATTAGTCAACTTCTTTAATGATTCTACATGCAATTGCAGCAGCATTTATACTGACAAAGTATCTGAAGTCGCACAAATCGATGGAAATATGTGAAATTAATAGAAATCTTTATCTGGTCCCAAAAATATTCAAGATTAGTCATGACTCACAATCTACTAATTAATAACCTGCTCACATGAGTTTCATATCACTTAAAACACTTGAGAATCGCAATATTCCCATAATATTATAATTCTGAGCGTTATTTTTTTCCGTTGCTGATAATGGCTTCATCGTTAAGTACATTTATGATAAATAACGTATAAAAAATATTGCTGATGATCATAATCATGAAATTTTTTCACGCGATAATTTTGAAGAAATTAAATCAATTTTAACACAGGGCAGGGAAAAATATTCGCTAAGGCAGTTTTTGATTGATTTTTTCTCTTTTTTTTCATCGATAATTTCACTTAAAAGAATTTTTAATTATATTATTATCTACCTGATAAAGTTTTTCACATTTCTCATAATTTATTTGAATTTGTATTCACACCTACGTACATAATTACTAAATTGTTGTTTAGCCGAACTGATTGTTCTTTGTCAAATTTGATATATGTCTCAGCCGAACTGATTGTTCTTTGTCAAATTTGATATAATTCTATTTTGATTAATTCATTTTACTAGTGATCGTTGCATATTTCGAAGAATTTTTGTGTAATATCCTCAATTGATGCGTCACCACTTAATTCAATATATGTTGGTTTCTTTGGAATTAAAAAAGTACATTAATTAGTACGGAAATACCTTGAAAATAAACTTAATATTATTTACCCTTTTCTCATCTAGTCTCATAACTCTCCATTCATCGAGAATATCACAAAATTTAAGAAAATTTTCATTATCATTTGTTTGCTCATAAACATGTAGCAATCCACGGTAATCATACTCTAATCCTGAATATGTTTGGCCAAATAATCGTAAGCCTGTAAATTAATAATATATCATAAAATTAATCTTAAACTAACAATATGATAAGATAATTTCAAAAAACTTACTGATATCAATACTTTTTAAGTATAGTTCCTCCGCTTGACGATACTTTTTCATATGATAATTGTACAATGAGGCTAAATGTCCAATACTAAGACCAACTTCATAATCATATTCTCCTAAAAGATCACGTTTAATTTTTATTGCACGTTGATGCATATCCTCTGCGTCATTATAGCGCATCATCGATTGATATAATCTACCAAGATTTCCATAATGTTTAGCTGTTTGTACATTCACTTCACCAAATGCTTCCAATGATAAATGCAATGCTGATCGATGTAAATCTTCAGATTCTTTCAATAAACCTTTATAGTCTGTCGTATCAGGTGGTACCATATGATCAAGTGCAATCTCTTCCAGTATTAATGCTTTCACACGTTTTGCGGATGCCAACATTAAGTTATTTGATGGTGCTAGTCTCATCATTATATCTATTGCTTTTTCAACATAAACACATGCCGAATTAAAATTACCACGTGAATATTCATAAACATAAAGAGCATATGCTAAATCCTCATGTATCACAGCGACATTAAGATTCCGTTCACCAAATACACTAGTCTTTATAGCCAAAGCTTCCTGTAATGAGATTAAAAGGAAAATTGCAATTAACAAATTGATGACGAAACCATACAAATATTTAAGAATCTATAATTTGAACAGCTTTAAAGCACTTTTGGAAATAATCAAAGTATCAACAACTCGAAGGAATTTTTATATGCAAATAAGAGATAAAGAAATTCTTAAAATGTATGGAAATTTTTACAAGCAATAAATTTGGCCTCGAAAAAAATCCCCAAACACGGGTGAAGACAGAATAATGATCAACTTTCTGTAAATACATCCAGTTTGAATGGATATATAAACAATATAAAGAAATATTAATTTTCATTACCATATATACTTCAACGCTTTGAGTGATTGAGTCAACATTGAGAAGAAAGAATCCCTTATCAAGCAATGCATCCGCGTAGATATTATTATGTGTACCAAAAGTATTTCTGTGGAATAAGAGATAAAAGGTTATTATGCATATGACATATATGAATTATAGTGATGTACTTACTCAGCAATACTAATTGAACTATTAATAAGAAGATTGGCAACCTGAAATTTTCTTTTAACGACACAACTTTTTGCCGCCTGACGAAGCACATCAATGATAATCTTTTTTGGTGTAAATTGAGATAAGAAACTTAAAGCCTTTACAGCCCACTTATAACTTGTATCAAACTCGGAACGACTAAAGTGCAACATTGATAACTCATTGTAAAAATTGGCTAAGAGATTATTCGGAATTCCAGATGTCATATTTCTATTATCATCTATCATTATTTGACCAGAATTATACATGCTTTGTATTTGTTCAATAAGACTAAGTGCTTGAGAGGTCGATATGGAAGCATCTTTGTAGCAACAGAACAATGCTTGAGCGTGCAGCAGCTTTTGAAGGCAGTTGAGTAATAATAATAACTTCCGATAATCATCATTTAATTCCTGAATAAGATTTCGTGTAATTTGTAAGACTTTTAAGCTATCTTCGAACCATCCACATTCATATAAAAATGTTCCTAATCTCATTCCTTTATCAATCTCCTTTAAATAATTCCGACTTGAATTAATATTTAAATAAAGTCCATCTTCTGATGTATCACCTCGATCATCAAGCATGTCATCAACAAGTGATACCAATTTCTCATTGTTCTGATATATTATTTGATCAGTCAGTAGGAATTTTGTACGTTGAACATATTTTCGCTGCAATTCCGATGCTAAAGGTTTGTCGTTCTTCATCATCAGCTAAAAATAGTGTAAAAAAAAATATTTTAAATATATTGTGAACTATATGCTTCATTTTATTTTTCGCAGGAAAAAAACTCATGTGGCGATGAACGAGTATTGTTCATGTCCGAGACTAAATAATAATATTGAAAAGAAGAAAAAATGTTTTATGAGTTCATTAACATTAATGATAAAGGTTTTTTGTTTAGAAACATTTTTTTTGAGGCACAGAACAAAAGAAACTAGTATTTTATTGGGAATGTTAATTTGTAGATATGCTGCATAATCGCATTTCCTGTGAGATCATTTGTAGAACAAGCAAATATGGACTTTGTAAGCAATTAAAAGCTATGCAAATGTTATTAAAATTGATCTGAAATCATACAAATGTCAAGTAATGTTTCAAAGCTGTACAAATGTTGATAAAATTGGTTCAAAATGGTACGATTGCCAGGAAAATGTTTGTAAAACCATTCAAATGTTATTGAAATTGCTATTAGAACCATACAAATGTCAATAATGCTTCAAAACTATTCAAATGTTGCTTAAATTGATTTGAAACCATACAAATGTTGACTATTTGTTTTAAAACTGTACAAATGTTTTTAAAATTGTTTAAGAACTATGCAAATATTTTTTTAGAACAATACAAATGCAGCAAACCCTCATGAATTCCCAGAAAACCATTCAAATGTTTTTAAATTCCACAATAATTTACTCAATCAGATCGATCGAAAATAACAAAAATTTTCACTTTAGCCTAACAACAACATCACATCCAATGTGAATACAATAATAGCTCGTCGCTATTTTCAAAGAAATGCGAAAAAAAGGCAAAACCAATGGCTTTAAAAAATACATATTATCTTCATCATATGTTCATGTTGCATCAGCTGTTTATTTCACTTACCTTGAACACTCTATACATATTGTTTCTTATTGATGAATATCGTATGAGTTTACAAAATAAACTAACGTTACTTAATTCAGCCAGCAAGGCATCATGAAAGAGATAATTGTCAGCCATCTAAACGGGTCATAAGAAAGAAATAGTTCACATTAGATTTATTTTATTATTTAAAAGTAGTCAGTTCATGTAGATATGGCAAACAACAACAACACACAAAAAAAAAATTGCATATATGCATTTTATATAGCACAAGACACTTTCATCTGACTCGACTTATTCTCAATCTCTCTCTTTGATATTCTCATTTCTTCTTTCCACTTCTTTCGCTTTTATTTCGGCTTTTTAGCGCATTTTCCAGAAGGGAAAGTACGCTTATTTCCGCGTTTTGCCTGCCTGCTCATCGGAGATTAGTCATAAATATTGCGAAATTTATTCAGAGCTATTTTATTATTGTTGATTTACAGGTAAAATTCTGCTCACTAGGAAATGTTAAAGCCTCAGTATGCGGAAAGTTTATGCACACACAATTGATTAGCCTTGTGCAGACATCCTTGAATTACTCAACATTTAAGGAAAAAGCGCTTTAGACATTCTAAAGGACTTTTTAACTAGATTTATACCATCAAGTCCATTGCAACAACAAGGAATCAAGGTTTTTAAATGAAAAATGAAAGTTTTGAATGCTTTTTCTTTTCTGCGTTGTTGTCTCTCGTCTTCTCGCTTTTTATTATATTTATTGTGTGTATATATTTCACATAGGTAGTCTTTTTTTTGTGCTTCAAAGCTTCTAAGTGAAATTAGAAATTGGATCACTTAATTTAATGTCATTATTATGTACCTCACAATATATGTCTGATAGCAGTGGTGTTGGCAATATATGTATGGTTTGCATACTATTAAGCTTTTTCACTGTCAAGTCCAATTGTTGCACAAAACGTTTCAATGCAGTTGTGTACAATGTTGGTACATTTTGCAATGACATCTTTTTAGTTTCTGACATTATGTTTGATTCTTTTAAAATAACCTGTAATCTAAACACTAAACACTAATCTCTGGATGTTCTGGATGTTGTTAAAATAAACAAAGACGATGGGAGAAGAACAGAACTCTTTCACTTCTATTTCCGTATTGTATTATATTTTGACTTGTTATCATCTATTAGAAGATTTATTTATTTATCACGATAACACTAATTTTCCAACTAAATCAGATAAGCTGATAGTTTTCGTCGTAGGTAATAATCGGAAGCACCAACAAAAGTGAAATTAAATGTCATTAAAAATTTTCATTTCTTTATTTTTTTTTCACCAAATTCACACAACTTTTTATTTTTTCTGACTTCCTGAGTTCTATGTCGAATACGTCACTGAAATCAGTCAGCACAAGTGGCTATTATATGCTATAATGATGCTCTCATGATTTACTCTCTTTGAATTTTGTATTACGACTAACCAAAATATATCAACTTTTTTCTACTGTTAGTTCCGCGGAAAAATGAAATATTTTTCATTTTAAATTTTTCTCTACAGTTAGCATTGAAAAGTGACAAAATAGCGTAACGGTTGGAAAAAATTTGAAAAAATTTTCCACGAAATTCAAAAACCCATCAAATTTGATTTTTTCTGCGAAAAAGGATTTTCCTTAATTATAGCACGATGAATGAGAGCAGGAAGGATAAAAGTCTGTACACGCTGACGAAGAAGTTTGTGGAAATGTTAAAAACAGAGGAAACAGTGGATTTAAATATTGTAATTAAATGATAAATTTGATAATAATTTGTAAACATTGAAGAAATCTTAATTAATTTTCTTAAATAGGTCACAAATGAGCTACAGTGT
Organism: Chironomus tepperi; assembly: GCF_022539635.2. Classification (NCBI taxonomy): domain Eukaryota; kingdom Metazoa; phylum Arthropoda; class Insecta; order Diptera; family Chironomidae; genus Chironomus; species Chironomus tepperi. The sequence goes on from NW_027226215.1 coordinate 957,280, forward strand.
GCGAAGAAACGTCGGATTTATGATGTATCAAATGTATTGGAAGGAATTGGACTAATTAAAAAGACACAGAAGAACTTGTACCAATATACAGGAAAAACTGCGAAAAATGACTCGATTTTGGACCACGAGAAGCTATCAGATTTGAAGAATGAGAAACAATCGCTTGAATCCCTTGAAAAGGAGCTAGATCAGTAAGTGTCATGGGCTATAAGTTAAAAAATTCAATGTTTTTAAAAAGTTTCGCGCTATATTCATTCCCGCACTTTTTTTTAATTTAATTTTAGAGATATTTGTAACTTGAAAATGAATAATGCAGCACTAAGGACACACGATTCATACTTATACTTAACAAGGCAGGATTTTATTAATGCATTTAGTAAAAACCGTTCAATATTACTCCTAAAAGATTACAAAAATATTAAAGTGATTATCCAAGATCCAGAAGCATCAAATAACAATTCAATTCACGTCCTTGGTTATATTGTCAAGCCAGTTACATGCAAACTAGTCAATAATGAAAATTCTGATAAGCCACTGCCAATAATTGAGAATGTAGGCATTGATTTGGTATCAAATAATAACAATATCGATGTTGAGTTTGTTGATCCAAAAACGTTTAAAAAGGAACTGAAAAAGTCTGATGATGTGATTCTATTTAAGAGGAGCATGAAACCAAAATCCTTTTTGGAAAGTGATCCAAGTGATAATGAGAAATTATCGGAAAAGATTCTCTCGCATGACCAATTTAAAGAGAAAAGCAAGTTCTATTATATCTGCAAACATAATCTGGTCCACGAGAACGACTACTCGCATCCAGACTTTATTTCTCTTAATCCACCTCCTGACACGGATTATTATGAGAATTTTTCAACTGAATCGCCATCAATACATGATCTTTTTGACTGTGACATCATACTTGATGAAAACGAGCAGCAGCAGCAGCAAGAGGAAGTTACAGAAGAAATGCTCGAAGAGGAATATATAATTGAGGAACTAGATGAAGAGTCATATGAAATGTTGCAATAAAATATAAATGTTTATAGATTTAAATAAATTTCTTTTTATTAATTAACTTAAATATATTCATAAAAATTAATGGAACTTCTTCCGCTTTCCATTCTTAGGTCCTTTCCCATTCCCAACATTAATTCTCTTTCTAGCTCCATTAAATTGTTCAGTATCGTCATCATCAAAGTTCTTAATTCTCGTTTTAGATCCTCTTTTGTCTTCAATGTCTTTAAGTTCTAATTTGGCTGTTCTCTGTGCTTCTCCAACTCGTTCTTGTAAAGCCATAACTTCATCCTCCTCGATTTCGTACTTTGGTAATTGCTTGCCTAAAAGATGTTCTATCCTCTGATATAATTCTACATCATATTGTGTCACCATTGTAATGGCCTTTCCTGAACGACCTGCTCTTGCTGTTCGTCCAACTCTATGAATGTAATCCTTACTATGTGTTGGAATATCATAATTGAGAACGACGTCTACATGTGGAATATCAAGACCTCTGTAAGTAGAAAGTAAGTTTTGTAATTTAATCCGTTTCAAAGACAGTTATTAAGGAAAAAGTAAGCTAGTGTATAATCAGTGGTAGTGACGAATTTTGTGAATCCTCATGATTGTGAAAGAATGTTCCTTGAACATTTTTTCTAAGTATTCCACAAATGTTCACATCATGTATAAATTAGATTTATGTCAAATAGTTCAATTTTACGTACCTAGATGCAACATCCGTACAAATTAATATTGATCGTGCCTTTGCCTTAAATTTATTTAATGCTGCTAATCTCTTATTTTGTGACATTTGTCCATGCAATGGAACGGCTTGCATTCCAAGTGCTCTGAGCATTAACGCTACTCGAACTGTTGCATGACATGTGGAACAGAAGATGATGAAACTATTTCCAGCTAGATCATTAATAATGTGAACAAGATACAGATCTTTATATCTGGATGGTAAGAATACATAAGATTGTTGGAGTTTATCGACAGTTTGATATTTGCTTGATACTTCTACTTTTACTGGATCTTTAAGTGATGCTCTTTCGAGTTTTTTCACCTTTTTTGTCATTGTGGCACTAAATAAGAATGTTCGTCGTTCACGTGGAATGACTTTAAGGATTTTATCTAACTCTACCTCAAAATCCATATTTAAAATTCTATCAGCTTCATCCATAACTAAATATTTTATTGATTTTAAATTAAATCCTTTTGTATGAGTTAGGTGATCCACAAGACGACCAGGTGTTGCGATAATTATGTGTGGTTTTTTAGCTAATTGAAGAGCTTGTGAGACCATATCCATACCACCAACAATTACAGCACATTTGATTCCAACTGAACTTCCAAGAGCTTCAAATTGTTCACCAATTTGAAATGCCAATTCTCTTGTTGGTGTCATTACAAGTGCATAGAATCTTTGTGGATTATCAAGTAATGTCTGAATTATAGGCAAGGCAAATGCGCCCGTTTTTCCACTTCCAGTTTCAGCTAAGGCAATAATATCTCTGCCTTGTAAAGCTACTGGAATCGATTCTTTCTGGATCTTTGTTGGTGCTTTCCATTTTAGATCTTCACATGCTTCACACAACACATCAATTAATCCCTAATACAATGGAAATTACTAGAATTAGCATGGGAATTGACTAAAATGTGTTCAAAACAATAAAACACGTGCATTAAAATACAAACTCACCAGATCACTCCATTTAACGTCTGTTTCTTCAACATCATTTAATTCTCCACCTAACTCTTTCGTTTTCTCTTCATCGCCATCGCTTCCATCAATTGAAACAGCTTCCTCTTGCTCTAAATCACTTAAATTCTCTGAATCGGAATCTGACATGTTTGTAGATTTTCTACTCAAGCGGTAATGAATCGTTTGAATCGTTCAAGACCGTTAAAATAAATCGGTTTTGAGAACCGATTGAAATTCAAATTCTAAAAACCGTTGAATCCAACCACACGTGTTTGAAGCAAACTGATTAAAATTTTGTACTTACTATGAATATTCTTTGAGTTTCCTTACCGTGGACATTTTCTTACGAAATTTAATCAATTTAATACAAAAAGCAATTAAAATGAAAATTAATTTGGATTATGCTAATTTTTGTCAAGATAACAGCACTATTTAATGGTAAAACTGCAATAAGTGCTGTTCAATCAATCTTTGGAAATGAAGACCTTCGTATTAATATTAATTGTTCTTCTTTCAGCCAAATGTGCTTCAAGTCAAAACAGTTCAATATTTGGTGTCAATTTATTTCTGGTCAAAGGCAATAACATCTCAACGAGCTTAAATGTTTCATGGGATCAAGTTCAGCAGCTTCTTACTACTGACTACGACAGAACAAAGAAATCGGTCATCTTTTCATTTGGTTGGATGGATAACTTCAATTCAACATGTGTCAGCACTATAATCAATGCATACAGCTTAAGCGATCAAGTATACAACGTCTTCATACTTGATTGGAGTAACTACACAATGATGAACTATTTTAGTGCTGTTTGGAGCATTCCGGACGTTGCTCTTTATGTTGCCATGCATTTTAAGAATATGATGTCAGTTGGATATGATTTTAATACTTTTCATTTGATTGGATTTAGTCTTGGAGCCCAACTTAGTGGATATATTGGAAGATACATGCAAAGTTTGGCTAACTTTACTTTACCGAGAATTACAGGTGACTTCTATTGAGATCCCACTAATTTTTGACTTAATTAATTGATGTTGTTTGCAGGTCTAGATCCAGCCGGTCCACTCTTTTATCCTACATTCATTTTCATCAGCATGAAGCCTTTAAATGTCAATGATTCTTTGTAAGTTCTTGAATGCATTGGAATTTCAGACAAAAGATAACTAACGGAAATTTCAGATTTAAAATGAAGTTCAAAATTTGATTGAACTTGATAAGAGCAAATCCGCAGAAAACACGAACTGACAAAATTTGTTATTTTTTTCAAATTCCGAAAAATTCGTTAAAGTTGACACCAAAAACTAATTTGAGACGTTTTTAGACGAAGTTTTCATTCAAAACATAATTTTAACATCATCAAATAACATAATTCTATTATTAGGCACGATAACATGATGCTTAAATCATAAATTAAGTAAAATTAATTTTGTAAACATTCCAAATTTTCGTGAATTTGTTTTGTAATAATCGATTGTGCAGGATCGATTGACGCTATTTTTTGTTAATTTTGTCTTATTAAGTTAGATTACTTAATGCTAGATGAAAATTTTCTATACAATTGCACATTTGAAATGTAAATTAATCAAGCTTATACCGTCTAGATAGCTAATTAAACATTTTTTTGAATTTTTAGAAAATAATTTTTTGTGTGCAGGATCGATTGACGCTCGAAAAATTAAATTTTCTCTGTAATAAGTGACTTATAGCATCAGAATAACACCTTAAGTTGTTTATTTGTTGATGTTACACTTCATTTGGTACCACAATATTACTCTAAGTGCTGAGTTAAAGAAAAATTTGTGAAAAACAAAATTTTTGCACTTTTTGAACTTGGCGGATTTGTCCTTAGATTACTTAATGCTAGATGAAAATTTTCTATACAATTGCACATTTGAAATGTAAATTAATCAAGCTTATACCGTCTAGATAGCTAATTAAACATTTTTTTGAATTTTTAGAAAATAATTTTTTGTGTGCAGGATCGATTGACGCTCGAAAAATTAAATTTTCTCTGTAATAAGTGACTTATAGCATCAGAATAACACCTTAAGTTGTTTATTTGTTGATGTTACACTTCATTTGGTACCACAATATTACTCTAAGTGCTGAGTTAAAGAAAAATTTGTGAAAAACAAAATTTTTGCACTTTTTGAACTTGGCGGATTTGTCCTTAGATTACTTAATGCTAGATGAAAATTTTCTATACAATTGCACATTTGAAATGTAAATTAATCAAGCTTATACCGTCTAGATAGCTAATTAAACATTTTTTTGAATTTTTAGAAAATAATTTTTTGTGTGCAGGATCGATTGACGCTCGAAAAATTAAATTTTCTCTGTAATAAGTGACTTATAGCATCAGAATAACACCTTAAGTTGTTTATTTGTTGATGTTACACTTCATTTGGTACCACAATATTACTCTAAGTGCTGAGTTAAAGAAAAATTTGTGAAAAACAAAATTTTTGCACTTTTTGAACTTGGCGGATTTGTCCTGGTCCAAAATTTTAGTATGAAAGGAAGAATTTTTGGGAAAATCTTTTAACTTTCAATCTTTACAGATTTTTGGATGCAATTCATACAAATTCATATCAAGCAGGTGGATCAAAACCTATTGGTCATGTTGACTTCTATCCAAATGGTGGTACATTTCAGACAGGCTGCACACAATTTACAATTGATGACTGTAATCATCAAAGGGCATGGCAATATTATGCCGAATCTGTAACTTACAAACAGAGCGATAAGAAATTTCAAGGTGTTCAATGTAATAGCTTCCAATTATTCAGTAATGTGTTATGTACTGGAACACCAATTTTCAACTATATGGGTTATTATGCTAGTCCAAACAACACTGGAAGTTTTTTCTTAAAAACAAATGCACAATCACCATTTTCATTGTAAAAAAAATTTTGAGTGTGATGAATGCTCATTACTGACCACTGTTTGTAGTACTTAATAAAACTATTCGTATACAAATAAGAAGCATGAAGAAAATGCTTGTAAAATCTTTCTTTAACGTCTGTAATTCTCTATGAAATTTCGCAATTATTTGGAAGATTAAGCATTTCTTTTCGACTCTTTTGCATTAAATAATGTTTTTTTAATGTTATTTAATCTTTATTTAAAATTGTATAAATAAGCTTTGTCTTTTAAAACTTGCAGTCATTCAAATTCCAAGTGAAGATCAAAAATGAGCTTTATAAAAATAAATTTTCAAATTTCTTTTGTTTTATTATGTGCAGCGATAATTTGTGCATTCCCACAGAATCATGAAATGAAAAGTGAAGATGATCAAGTTGCAGCAGGTTCACTTCATCATCATCATCACCACAAAATTTATGTTAAGCATCCAGTTAAAATAGTTCATAAACATCATTACAAGAAAGTTCCAGTTTATAAAATTGTAAAAGTTCCTGTTGTTAAGGAAGTTAAAATTCCATATCCTGTTAAAATCCCTATAAAAATTCCGTATCCAGTGATTGTACATAAAAAACATGAACATGAACATGGACACGAAGATGGAGGTCACGGCCACGAAGAAGCAGGGCACGAACACGGTCACGAAGATGGAGGGCATGAACATGGTCATGAAGAAGCAGGACATGAACATGGGCACGAATATGGAGGACATGAACATGGCCATGATGGTCACATGGAACATAAGATTGAAATAATGGAAGGATTTGGTCATTTTGGAGGGCATGGATTTGGTCATCATGGTAAGTAAATAGAATTAATGCTTTTTAACATTACAATGAGAATAAATTTACAGATTTCGGACATTTCGAGCATCATGATTTTGGACATGGTCACCACCAGAACTTAGATTTTGGAGATTTTCATGGCATGGGAGCTCATTATCATATTCATCATATTGGGGGACATCATAATTTAGGAGGGGAACATCATGATTTAGACGGGGGACACCATCATTTAGAAGAGGGACACCATGACTTACACGAGGGGCACCATAATTCAGAAGGCGACCATCACGAAACTGAGCACATTCATCACGAAACAGGACATCTTCATCACAAAGATCATGACGAAGTTCATGAAAATCAAGATGAAGGAGAACATCATGAAGCACATCAAGAAGAAGGACACCATAAATTAGAAGCACATGATTTGGGAGGACATCACGAATTTGGAGGTCATCATGAACTAGGAGAGCATCTTGAACTGAAAGAACATCACGAATCAGAAGGGCATCATGATGCAGGCCATCACAAGGAATTGCAAGAACACCACGATTCAGGTGCACACCATGAATCTGGGGGACATCATGAAAGTTCAAAGCATCATCACCAAATACATGAGCATAAGAAACATTAAATCACAGTAGTCATTAAAAACTCTTCAAAAATATTGGATTAAATTTTTCTTTTTATTGTTACTTGTTTTGTTAAATAAAATAGAATCTCAGGATGGATGTTGATATAATTAAACGTTAACCTTATTTCTCACGGCTACTAATTCTTTGGGATTTTGTAAAGTATAAGAATACTTGTTCAAGAGATGTTTGACCTAATGAATAATCAGCTATTCCTAGCTGTGCTTTTGTGTCTTCCATTATGCCAAATATCTGTGACCATTTTAGTTGAGCTGAAGGTATGTGATATGCTAATATGTCTATGTACTCCTCCCTATTTAGAAAATAAAATTTTATTAGGTATCATAAGCTTAATATCAAAGAATGACAACTTACTTTAGAGCTGCACCGGAGAAGGTTCGTGAAACAAAATCTTTCACAAGAAGTAATTTTCTATTAAGAATTTCAGGATTGCTGTCAAAACCTGCTTTAATTGTGAGGAAGAATCCTTTAGAGAATTTATTCTTTAAATGCTGAACTGATCCAAGGCACTTAAATTCTCCATTGACCATAATAGCTAATCTATTACACAATACTTCACATTCTTCCATGCTGTGACTTGTTAAAACTATAGATTTTCCAGAGTTTCGTGATTTTATTACCATATTCCAAAGTTGTCGTCTAGCACCAACATCCATACCCGAAGTGGGTTCATCAAGATAAATTACAGATGGATCTCCAATAAGAGTAAGAGCTGTACTCAATTTCCTCTTATTTCCACCACTATATTCTTTAGTCTTCTTATCTATATGCTTGATGAAGTTCAAATCATCAGCTAATTGTACAGCAACAGCATTGATATATTTTCGAGGAATGCCTCTTAAGAGTGCGAATATTTTCAATGTTTCTCTTCCAGTCAAGTCATCAATAAGTGCATCAAATTGTGGACAATAGCCAATTCTCTTGTGAACCTTATTAAGATGTCTTCTTATACTTATTCCATCAATCCATGCATCACCAGCTGATATGTTTTCATCACCAACAAGCATTTTGAATGCTGATGTCTTTCCAGCTCCATTAACTCCGAGTAATCCAAAGCATTCTCCACTGTGGAAATAGTATCAAGTTTAATTATGAATAATAATTCAGGAACTACATCAACTTACCGTCCAACACCTACGCAAAGCTGATTTACAGCCATGAAATTTCCATAGAACTTTGTAAAGTCTTTCAATACCAAATTATCTTTAGCTGAAATATATTCTGTGTATCTTCGTACTTTATCCTTTTCAACTGCTACATCCGAGTCAACAAAGCCATCTTCAGATTCTGGTATATTTTTGGGACTGGAAACAATCCAATTATTACAAATTATTAGATCTTTTGTTTGTCATACTTACATTTTTTGCTTCCTTATCATAACAATCAATGTCTGAATAACTCTGTATTCAATTATGAATAAAACTATGAATGCTGTTATGGATACAGTAACTAATGCAATCAGCATGACACCAATTCCATCTTCACCAAGATTATAAAAGTTTCTACTGCAACAATTCTTTTGAAGTTGACATATAAATGACAGTCCAGGAATTGGAAGATCTTGGCCACATGGTAATTCAGTTTCACACATTACTTCATAACTGCATCCTGTGATGGTTGCACATTGATTATCACACGTAGAAATTGTAGACTGCATAATATTCAAATTAGACATTCCTCTTGTCAATGAATAGTGTGGGAAGATTAAGAAAGTCCATCCTAAAGGATCTCCAACCCAACGTAGATCAAGTAAGTCACTTATCAATACGAAATAAACTGTATAAAATAGTGTTCCTGAGACTATATATGTAATAGCTGTTGTTACTAATCCAGTTGTTGGCAGTTTGAATGCAAATGATAGAACATAAGTAAATGGAAGTACAGCAAGTCCAAAAACTAAGATGATAATAGTGTTTCGAAGGAGCTCATCGAAGGTAGACAGCCCTTCTTTTTGATAAGCAGCCATTACCAATATATACAATATTGTGATTAAGAAGAAGATGAAATAATCCAGTACGAAGGAAACAATCCAGAACAAGAACTTATTAGCTCCACTAACAATCTGAATCAGTTTGGCTTTTGAAACTCTTTCTTTGATGTAGAACATGATAAAGACCGATGCAACAAGCGCCATTGAAAATCCAGTATTTAATGCTATATTAAATCCTAGATTATTTCCAGCTTGCAGTTGAACGAGCTATTATTAAAATAATTAATCGTTATTATTCTTATCTTTAATTGTGCTGATAAGGTAGCTTTAATTCAATTTACTTACTCGAGTTCCCAGTGTGAAAGGTAATGGTTTGTTTGTTACGCTAATTGATTTTTGAACACTTGACACAGACCTGTTTAAGCAAACAAATTGATTTTTAGGAATTTTCGTACGAAAAGAATTCAAGATAAGATTAGATAACATACTTTAATATAGCATTGTTGATTAAATTGATTGTTAGCGGCACGGTATGATAGGCTTGATTATTGAACCAAATTGTAATGACACTTTCATTGAATGTTGTACCGACCATATAATTCAAATTAACATTGGATAGTGATTGTCGATATTCTGTTAAGATGTGATCACTAAATGATGTTCCAGCTTCAACTTGTATCAATTGATGATTATCGGGAAGATTTTCGAAGAAACTTTTATATCCAGTAATGATTTTGGAGATCTGTTCTCCAGCATGTTGTGACTCATACACAGTAAATGTACGAATGTATTCTTGGAAGGATATTGGTAAGGATGGAAGATCCTGTGCACCTTGGAACAAATCTTCCATCAGCATTGTAATGATCAAAAATAGAAGTGGAATGAAAAATTGTATGCACAGCATTACGTAGTTCCTTATCGTGTAGAAGAATTTTTTCATAGTCATCGCCCAGATATGATTCATAAAAAGTTCAAAACCGTATGTTAGGTTTGAGTTTGCTAATTTTACTGGAAATAAAATGTAAATATTAGTTTAATTAAGGAATTAAGTTTGATTTTGGATGTCTTACATGTATCCTCTGATCCATTTTGGTTTGAATCAGAACTGCCCTCATTTGATATTCCTTCATCTCTATCTTCAACATCCATAGCAGTTGAATCAATTCCAACTTTTAAGAATACTTCTTCAAGAGTAGTCAAAGACAGTCCAAAACTTGAAATATTCAACTTCTCAAGATTATCTTCCAAGTCCTTGAAAATAATTTTAAACTTCGATACGTAGTTATCGCTAATAACGTATGATAGTTCAGTTCCAATGTTTGTTTCAATCTCAATTTCTGGAATGTATTTTGATAAGAAATGCGTGACATATTGAGGATTACAAGTAGAATTCTTCACACATGTAAGACGATATCCAACACCATAACGTTTCTTCAGGAAGAATGATGATCCAACAGTCTTTAAGTCACCATCAGCCATTATAGCTATTCTGTCACCCAAGACATCAGCTTCGTCCATGAAATGTGTTGTCAATAAGATTGTTCTGCCTTTCTTCTCTTGAATTAAGATGTCCCATAAAGCTCGACGAGCACTTGGATCCATCCCTGATTAAAATAACATGATTATTGGATGAAATAAGAAAGACAAGCTTATTACTTACCAGAACTTGGTTCATCACACATAACAATCTTTGAATCTCCACACAAAGCGATTCCAATGCTCAATTTACGCTTCATACCGCCAGAAAGTGTTTTACTTTGAGAATCCATTTTACCACCTAGACCTAACAAGTTGACATACTTCTCGATTTCACCCTCAATCTTCTTACTTTCCTGGATTCCCTTTAGTTTCGTGAAGAATACAATGTGCTCTTTGACCGACAATTCATTGAAAAGCACATTATGTTGTGGACATAGACCAAGAGAATTACGAATCGTATTCAAGTCATTGCGGATGTCATGACCATTAATAAATGCAGTTCCAGAAGTTGGCGGGAACAATCCTGTTAGCATAGACATCGTTGTGGATTTACCAGCGCCATTATGTCCTAATAGAACTGTAATTTGATCCTCAAAGATGTTTAGATTTAACTCATTTACAGCTACTTTATTTCCATAAACTTTTCTTAATCCACGAATTTTAATTCCAGCATTTTTATCAGTTGGTTCACTCTCAAAGTTTGGATTTCCTTTCACAATATCATCAGAGACGTAGCTTGATTTTGAACTTCCATTACACCAAAATTTAGGTGACAATGGGAAGTACCATTTTTCAGGAACACCAAATTCACCAGGCTTAATTTTCTCAATGTAAAGTGCTATCAACATCTGTAGAACTGCAGCAGTCAGCAACGCAAGCATTACATAGCCAAGAGTGAGGTCATCATCAGGTGTAACAGGTTCAAACAAATTATCCCAATGAACTCCAACAAGTGCACTTTCATATCTTCCCAAAACTTTGAATCCAAATCCCATTCCGGTATTTACCAATAATGAAGCACCTAGCTTTGTGGCCAAGTTGACTCTTTCATAATTGAAATTGATGATGCTGTATGGCTGTAACATGATCAACCAAACAATTGCACCAGCAATACTGCACGTATTAGCTTTAGCAAAGAATGTTGAGAACATGAAACTGTAAGTGACTCCAGCCAACGCATAAAGGAAGAAGAAGACCCACAATACTGACCAGTTGGTGTGCGTAAATACAGACAATCCGCCACTTGATGCAAATGGAATTTTTACAAGTCCAGTAATGATTGAAATAATGACAATTTGGAATGCCATACATTTTGTAAACCATGCGATCCAATGCATATATCCTGGCAATCCCATTATTTTCATCGTTTCCTTAAGCTGCATTTCTCTTTCTATTGCAACGTATTTAATGTTGTTAATCGCAGGATAGAGAAAAGCTATCATGAAAATCAAAGGAATTGAAAATTCAAGGACCAATCCCAGCATATCGTTTACATATTCAGGAAATGGGAACCTCTGAATGTACATAATTGGCAAATCAATGTTCGCATCGTTTGCTGATTGCTTGATGATTTCTCGATCAATTAAATTTTGAATTAATGAGAATCCTTGCTGTAAAAATAATTTTGTTGTTGGATATTCGTTATAATCTATATCAAGCATCATTACTTACCCGAATATATCCAGGTGGTTCACCACCATCATGATCAAATTGGTTTCTAGGTCCAGGCAGAAAGTCTAATCCGAATCGTATATTTGTTCCCCAGTTATTTGTAAATCCAGACATGCTGTCAAGAAATTCATTCTCTGTTCTTAACTCCGCAGGAAATCTCATTGCATAATGCACATCATCCGGTAAAACTGTTGCTCCACTTAGACTTTGATTGAATTCAACACTTACGAATGGATTGTTTGAAATGGCATTGCCTTCTAAAGCTAATTCATTTGGAAATCCTAACATAATGAATGGTCGAGCTGATGCATTTTGGCCTCTATTAATTTCGGATACAACATTTCCCATTATTTGCGCTAATACCGGACTGTTTGGTGAGTATGCAATAACTCTGTTTACTGATGGTAGTAAAATTCCCGGAAATCTAAATTCATTATTAAGGCTGAGTGGTTCCCATGTTAATGGTTTAAGTTCCTCTGAAACATCCACGAGACTTCTAATAAGAATTAGAAAAGCACACACGCAGACCGGTATGAGAACTTCAAAGGCTGTCTGTATTGGATGTCTAAATTGTATGAGCCAATTCTTCCATGATAAAAGCAGAAATTTATCCCATGCCGTAGTCTTTGCCATTCTGGGAAATTACACAAAGTTATTAGTCACGTTTATTGTTATCGACATTTGATAATAATAAAAATATTTGCCGTACATATGTAGATAAGCTTATATGGCTTATCACTATGTGTTACATAGATAACAGGAACAAGAAGATTGCAAGGATTTTTTTGTAGAATTCTAAATTATTATTCTCAAGTGGCTATTAATGATAAAAGCAATTGAGAAGTAAGACCTTTCATTAAATTTGACATTGATTGTATAGCAATGCGATTCAAGCATGTGTTTCTAAAATTATTGAGTGAATGTTGATTTCTAGGTATCTAGGATTATCTAGGTTAATGTAGCTTGAATATTGCAGTTCTTATATAGTTTCTGATTACATATCTTGTATAACGTTCATTTGAGATTTGAATAATATTTATTTTACATAGTTGAACACCCCTTTTCATCCAAAAGTTCAGTCTGCTTTTAAACTCCAAAGAATAAACATCATTGTGAAGAATTAAAATCCGTATCAAGTTCCTAATTACATTTATACCCAAAGATAACTACAAAAATTCACGGAACAGAGTTTCCTCTCAAAAATTATCAGTTCTTATCATGCTCTGGTGCCAATAATTAATATTTTTTCGAACAAACACTCTAGAAATATCCAATGATTCACATTTTATATTCTTGATAATTCACTTGATAGCCTTAATAAGTGTCCATAACAATTGAATTAATCATTTTTATTATATCCATTAATTTACAATCCTCAATTTCACAATAAAACCAGCAAATTTCGCAAATCATTCATGGTTATTGAATTAATTTCCTTACTTTTATATCAAAATGAGCAAAACCACTTTTATTTATCAGGATTTATCTTATCACCACTGCACACTATCACAGATTATTTAGTTCTTTACCAGACAACTTAACAGGCCGACCGCTAACACGAAACTGATCCAAACAACTCTACACCACATCAATTATATGAAATTGATAAGTATTGATATCGCGATATCAGTAGACTGCGTGATAAGACCTGGACCTAGACAAAACAAACGTTCTGCGCATATGATTCATGTTATACGTCAAATACAGCACTTAAATGTCCATAATCTGTGAAGATATATTAATTTTGAGTGATCACGAGTATAATAATCGGTAACGGCTACAAAAAATAATGATAAAGACTGATCATATGGTTTTTGCTCAAGAGCTATAACCTCGTATGCTGATTGCTTTTTCAGCTGTTTTATAATCAGAACAGGTGGAATAATTGAAGTGAAGTGAAGAGCTTTTTTATTTGAGCTTTTAAGCTTCATTCAATGCTAATCTGGAGATTTGTTCTTTGAAACGTGAATTGCTAATTTCCTTGATATACATAGTCCTATGGTGGCTAAGCTTTCAATTTTCGCGTATTTTTGGTGATAAGACTAGACCGAAACTGCACACGACTTACTGTTTATGGCTTTTTCAAGAATTTTTGGCGGCAAACAGGACATGCATCATGGGTCGTGTTACTTTTTTTTCTTATTTGAGATATTTTTGGGATTTCTGCCTCGAAAACATCTAGCTAATTGAAGAATCTAGTCCATAACGAGGGTACGTCCTTTGCTTCAACCATATTGAATCCTCGAGTGACTCAATACTTGTAAATCGACCGAGTATCAATCCCTTGTAATTCTGGGACTTTTTGAGCTTTTTTTCATGAAAGCTTTTTCATTTAAAATTTTGTTGATGACTTTTCACTGATTTGTGAATGACTGTGACGAACAAATGTAATTTCACATGATTAATGACAATGAAAGTCACGTCTTAAAAAACCAAAACAAACTAATTCCTTACTCTTTATCTGGAATATTTATTTATCATCTTTCAATACACGATTATACTGCAATATTTGATACATTATTAAGTCCTCAACTTTCTTTTCCTCTCTATGAATGAATCAATTAGTTATTAAACACTCTTTGATGTCTTTTTTTTAAGGTAAACTTTTTTTTATGATTATAATCGTAATGTATTTTTTGTTATATGATAAGAACATCATCAATTTGAAATATTACATGAATAAATTTATATTTTCATTTAACATTATAGCAGTGTCTGACAAACTTTTTCATTCAGCGGCACACAATTTTGACAAAACATTTTCCACTGAAAATAGGTTTGAAAGACACTGCATTATATTTAATAGATAACGTATGTTTTTGTTTTGTTTTTCAATAGAATATACATAAATTACAAATGAAGCAAAAATGGGGAAAAAAATAATAAAAACGGAATCAAAATCATAATTCAACTCTGCCAAATAAAGTGAATCGATAACAGTTAACAAATTTTTTTGTTAAAAATGCTGAATAAGTTAAATGTTATGAGACACTTTGATTGTGCATATAACTTCGTCTATTAACATAAACATCATTAATACTAGTAATTTTTTTTTACTTGTTTACAATTTTCTTATGCGTAAAAGTTGATAAGTTTTGAAAGCAATGGCCCGAAGAAAAACCAATAAAAATTAATTAAAGATGAATTATTGTTTTGCTGAACATAGCCCATGATATCGGAATTATATACTTCATCATACCTTTTCTTGTTCTATTTATTGAAATATTACACGATATTTAAAATATTGGAATATAATTGTCGATTTTAGCGCGATGCTTTTGTGCTACACATTCGGCAATCCACACAATATTACGACATTCTTGTTCTTTGAGCTTTAAGTATGAATAGAATACACCGAAATGGAATTGTTGGATGAATGCATAAACGTTAAGTTTGACCTAAATAAGAACACAATTTTGTTAATTAAATGAAATTAAAAGGATATCCAATACGGGATCTTACCTCATGTTCAAAGAATTTATCTTCCAATGTCTTATCACCAGGATTGTTTCCAGAACCATCGAAAAGGGCTGCATACTCGGCATAATACTCAGCAACAGCTTTTACTTGCTCATAATCATCAGCACGTCCCAAAGCTGCCAAACCATCAGGGAACATTCTACCACAGCGTGGATACAATTTTTGACGATCATCTTTAGACAATTCAGTACCGAATGAATTAATAGTGATGATAATGGCACGACGATCTGCTTCAAAAGCAAGAATTTCACACATCACATCAGCTGTTGTTCCGCCAAGACTTTTACAAAATTCATAGAATGCTTCCAAGTATGCTTTGTATAAAGTATTTCTGATGATTTCAATATTCATTTCGTCTAAATCTTGTTCACTGATGCAGTCAACGAAGAATGGGGCCAATGGAGTGTCAACCAATACAGCATTATACAATTCAGCTGGTGTTGCAGCAACATGAATTGCCTCCATTTGTTCAAAACTTCCCAATGGATGACATTTTGGAATCAATTCGGAAATTGGTCGTTGATGAAGTGTTCCCGTGATAAGAAGAATAATATTATCAATCATATAACTATATGTGATGAAGTCCAAGAATGTTGCAAGTGGTTCAACTGCATGATTTCTCATATGTTGGAATTCAATCACAAGTTTTTCACGCAATTTATCGTCAATTACGGATACGGCAAGCGGCGATGGCTCGTTTGCAAGGAATTGTCCATAATCAGTTCCTTGGAGGTGGAGTTTTAAATCTAGAAATAGATGATTGAATTGAAATATTATTGTACAATCTGGATCATGTGATAATTTAATCAATTTTCCGTATCTCTTTATTTTTGGCAATATTCATAATATTGATTCGCTGGATGTGCCGAATAATTAATATTCAATTTCTTTAATGACTTGTCATATGATGATGATAGCTGAATCACCAAAATATCCTGTTTTATTATTTTTCTCTTACCTTCCAATGTTTCGCATTGAACAAGATTTAAATAGTCCGATTGCTTCAAAATTCCGCACTTAAATCCACGACATAGACCTTCCAAGTATCCTGAATCGATGTTAAAAAGCCACCCCGTCATTTTTATTTTAATTAATCGATTTTAAAAGTCTAAAATCGCGATTTAAATATTTTTTGTTTCTAAATTGAAAAAATTTTTCAAGCCCCACTAAAAATGATGTCACACGAGTCATGTGACAGTGTTCGTTTCATTTCGGTTCAATTATTTGAATTCTTTTTGACCGTTAATTTTCAGCAGTAACAATTGTGTGAAATTTTTCTTATTGGATTGACTTTAAATTTATGTCTCATTACTAAAACGACTTGCATGGGTTAGATCTATTAGATTTATTAGAAAATAGACATTAATTTTTGTTAATTAAATAAACATTTAATGGTATTAATTGATTAGATATGATAAGTTACTGACTTATCCCATATATTCCTTATGGAATTTGATAAATTTGTTGCAGTTGCTATTTGCTGACTTAATAGCTGCATCGTATACATTGATGGCATCATCCTTTTCAACACTATAGTTAATAACTTTAAGAAATTTTAAGTTTTGAGAGCATAAAGTAATCACAGATGGATCCAAGTTTGAGATATAGAGATAATTTAAGTTTGGACATAGATTGATAATTTTTTCGACAGTTCTAACAGGAATTGTGCAATTAATGTGCTTAATGTTAAGCGTTTTGATGCTATTATTAGGTTTAAAATTTTTTAATGTCAGCAGAAGTTCTCGATTTTCAACGAAATTGACGAAAAATCTCAATGTTAATTTCTTTAAGCATGACAAGTTATTCCAGACATTAAATAGTATGGATATATCATTACATTTCTGGTCTGCTTCTTCTTCATCACCAGAATCTTCATCTTCCAAGTACCAAGAATATTGTGGATATTTTCGCTTTCCTACAAACTTCTGTTGGAACAGGAACTTCAGTTCTTCCAATGAATTTTCTTGAGATTTCAAAAAGTCTTCAATATTTGTCCTTATCACAGCATCCTTTATATCACATAGGTTCAACGCAATCGATCTCAGCTTAAGCGATACAATTTGAGTGACTTCTGATTTAAATAATTCATTGACGACATCAGGATACAGTTCCAGTTGACGTAGTTGATTATTTAAAAGTAGAAATTCTATGACATATTCTCGTACTGTACGCTTGTTCAATATATCAGCAGTAATGTATCTCAATGATAAGCTTTTCAGTTCTGGCTGACGATCCAAAAATGTCTCAAAGGTGTCAACAGCAACATCCGAGAATACAAGATTTTCCAAATTTGACAATGAAAGTTTCTTGTGAGTTTTTAACTTTGTGATAGCTACATTCATGACTTTTAAGTCTCTGACATGCTGCAGTCTTTCAATGATTCCAACAAAATTATTTTGAGAAGATACTTTCTGGACATTAAAATACACTGTGTGCCATGCATGATTCTTAATCAGTTTTAAGGTTGCGCTATTCATTTCATGATGTCTGATGTTTAAACATTCGTACTTCCTTTTACCAGAAATCACAGGATCGGTATAAAAATTTGAATTTATTACAATTTTCTTCCGGAAAGCCGCACTTTCTCCTATGTATTCAAGCCATTTTTTCGATACCAGTGACGCGTTAAGTAAGTCATTTACTGGAAGATAATCCAAGATTATATCCATGATATCATCATACAGATCCAACATTTTTGCAGAATTTAACTCTGTAAATAATGAAAACAAATGAGTCATAAAATGGATTACTAATACAATTAGTTCGATTTTCAGTCATACTTACATAAATTTGATGAGAGTACAATCAGCAATAGAATATTGCATCAAATTATCCAGTATAATATGCAATAAATTGCTTATTTAAAGCAACAAAGACTGAGTAATACTTTTTCTAATCAGCTGGATGTTTTGTTTTTATTTTTTTGCGAATCGCTTTGCAAATATGGTTTGAAATTTAAAAAATTGCGTTTTTTGTTGTGGGTGCGTTCATTTGTAACGTTTGGGGGGTTGATGATATTTAATTAATAGACATTTCAATAATTGCATTGCTTATTTTCGTTATAAAATCATTGTTGTAACGTTCATTTGAGATTTAAATAATATTTTTCTGCACATTGACATAGCTGAAAGCCCCTTTTAATACAAAAGATCAGTCTGTCTTTTAATTTCGAACTGATAACATTAAATATTATACATAAGCTGTAATATTATCAATACAAAGTAAGTTACAATCACATTTATAGCAATCTTAATCAAGTATTTAAACATTCTAAATTTTAGTTCCATGTTTAATTGAGTTTTGATTGTCGATAGTTTAAGAGCGGCGGTTGGTGACAATAGACTGTTAAAAATACCTCGACAGAAATGAAATTGTAGACATTTTGATGCGAAGAGATCGACTAGATAATACCACATTCTTGAGTAAACACGCAAGTCATCTGAACTTTCCAGAATCATTTGAGGAAGTTTGGATTTTCACCAAAAAATACTTAAACCAAGATCAAAGAAAAGAAATGTTGATTTCAAACAAAGACATTCAAACAATAAACGTAGTATGCATCGAAGCTGATTTTGAAACTTCTCTATTTTACAAAAAGATATTCATCGAAACCTTCTCAATTGATGAAATTCAAAAAATGATAATGACATTGGATAAAGATGGTGAAACGTTGATTTTTAAAACAATTCCTTTTGTAAATTCTATAGAAGTTGCTGAGTTTATAGAGGAAATATTTGAAGAAAATGTAGAGGAACTACGCAAATTATTGTCTGTTAGATGCAAAGGACAAAATGAAACTATTTTCATGAAATTTAATCATAATCATTTTAAAGCAAAACTTGAACCATTTGCAGGTTTAGCTATAAAAGTTTTTACTGAAGATGAGCTTAGATCACTATACGAGTAGATATGTTGATTTCTAAAAAAGAATCTATGTATCTCGAAAAGCATAAGTTGGTTAATCGATTCAAAATTCAGAACCAGGTTGAATTGACTACATCATGGTGCCAAATCAGAATCATGCCGGTCTGGGCTGGATTTTTGATCGATTCACCGATTTACATCTTAATGGATTATGATAAAATATACGTAATTTCAATTTATTTGCTATATATCCTCTAACCTTACAAAAATAACAAAAAATGTCAAAATATCGTTCCTGTTTATATTTTATGGCAATATTGCTTCTTTGAACTTTCTTTAAAATATGTTTAAATAAAATCTTCAAATACTTGATTTCTCTATTCCTGATTTAAAATGCAGTTCTTCTAATCGATAATATTCCTTCATTGTTCTTAGTGTTTCAATGTTTTTAGCATGTAGCTCGTCCAATGATGGCAAATCACCACCATAATCAGATGGCATACAATGACGAGGAACATGTTTTTCAAAAAATTCATTATAATCCATGTCTGCTGTGTGAATATGGATGACATCCGCCAACTCTTTCTTCATAAAAGGTTTTATTATAGCTGTTTAAAAGAAGTGAAATTAAAAGTGAATTCTCAACAATTAACTTTCATACTTACAGAAAAGTACTTGGAACAAATGCGATGAGTTCAATATATGAACAGCTTTTGTCTTTAAAGGACTTGCATGCTGAATAAAGTCTAATCCTTTTCTTATAGAGCTTATCCGTGGTTGGAAAATATGACCAAATTTAGTTCCATTCCAGTCTGATATTAAAATTGATCCATCTTGAGGTCCATGAATGAGCATATTGTATTCTAAAGAGACGAAAAAACTTGAATATCAAGCAAATAAAGATCATTGTCAGTTAATAATACCTGCTATCATCATAAAAGTTTTAAAAACAGTATCAAAATTAAATATTTGTGTATTTGGATCAACAGTTCGTTGGATAAAGACGAAGCTTTTGTCTGGTGTTATTGGAAGTGCTGCAATCCTTTGAATCTTAAATGTCAGTTGCAATTCTTCAGAATCAGGATCTCGATTCCAAAACAGCTCTGGTGAACTTGTTTTAATTTCATAATATTTTTGGATTCGCTTTTCGGCTTCATCTACATCACCATTAGTTCCATTAAGGTATTGAAGACACTGCAAAATCACTTTTGGTTTTTAATCCATAAAAAATATCGAATATAAAGCTACATACCAGCTTTTCTTGAACATTCGGGACATTTGGAAGTTTATCTAGTCTCTCCTTTAATTGCATCACTTCCTTCTGTCCAAAACTCATCCTTTTAAGAGTGTCTTCATAATCGTAACCTTTATCTAAGAACACTTTTATTTCCTTTAACAATTTCTCTTGATCCATTCTTGCTCTTATCTCTTCTTTCAAGGACAACGAATCAAGTTTAAATTTTTTGGCAAAAAAAAGGCAAAACTTGAAAGGAATGTGTCTTACTGGTTTGAAAATCGAGATTAGACTGTTTCGTTTTGCAAAAATAAAATATTTCAGCAGTGCGAAATGAGTGATATTAAATTTGGGTAGCCATATTTACATGTTGGGCATTGGATGAGCATCTATGAGTGTGGCATGCGCTTATGTGACTTCGGCGTATCGTAAATCAAAATGTCACCGATGTTATAGTAAAGACAAATTTGGACATGATTTGGACATTTGGCAAGATTTGGACATCGGAATCGGCAATTGAATTGTCAAAATTTCAATTTGATATTTTTATTGAAATTTCAACAAAAAAACATAATACCTAAAATATGATTTGTCATAGTTTCAAAATTTTGGAATTCATAGGAATCTAAGGAAGTCAAAGCTGTGTCGGAAGACAGCAACTCAAGTGTCCCGACAAAAATACATCAAATGGACAACCTCCAAAAAATAAAAGTGAAAAGGCAAGTAAGGAAGCTTTAAAGAAATATTTTAATTCCAGTTTTATTCTTAAAAATTCTTAAAAATCAAATGTGCATTTAGGAAATAAACCTTAATATATAAATCTCTATAAACATCTCATACATACAGATATGCTAATATTTTAAACATTTTGTTACTCCCAATAATTTCATCAAATTAAAGATACATAAAATTAAATAAATTAACACAAATTAATGTGGACAAAAATACGTTAGAACTGGTCATTAACTTTCCATAAACTAGTTTTAAAGTATTTTTGTCAACTCGGAAAAGTATTATTCACAAGCGACACGACATGATAATGACGTCTTGACAACGCCAAACGACCTTCATGGGACGAAAAATTGACATGACGTCAAGTTGAGTGCATTCACAACGTCTTTGTCATAATGTGTCGCTCGCGATACAAATTCCAAACCATATCATCACAAATGTGAACATTCATCATATGGAGAAATTTGTACAATTTCACATAGTTCGTCTGTAAAATTATCCAATTGTTGTTTTAAATGATGTTCTTCATAAATCCAATATTTTTTAAGTGACGCAATTTTTTCTAAATTCTGAAAATGTAAATATTCCATTGAAGGCAATTCACCTCCGTAGTCAGCCGGCAAACAATGTCGAGGAAGATGATTCTCATAAAATTCTTCATAGTCCATATCCGATGGATGCGTTTGAATGCAATTAAATAGATCACTTCTCATAAAAGGTTTGAGCATAGCTGTTGAATTGAGATGAATATTTTGTAATTAAATTGTAGCTGTTATGGTCCCTTAACGAACAATGAGCGCAATAACTTGGTATTGTGATCGCAACCTGTCCATTAGGGATTATTAGTAAAATATTTATCATCTTACATATCAAAATTTGGAATAAACTTGTTGTATTTAGGATGTGTATTGCTTTCGGCTTCAATGGATTTCCATTTTGAACAAAATCTAGACACTTCATAATAGAACTAATACTTGGACGCAGCAAATGTCCAAAACTAACTCCAGTAAAATCCAAAACGAATATTAATCCATCACGAGGTCCATATGTCATTACTGCATTTTCTATAAAAATATGGATCATTCATTATTTAAAAGTATAGTCATTATGTTGTGGGCAACAATTGTGTCGCGACACACAGATGTGAAATTTAGAATCTCTGTTGTGGCGCGTGATCAGGCTTCGATGGGCTGGAAATGTTATAAGAAGACCTCCCGAGTATACCAAAATACGTTTGAACTTGTCATCAACTGGACATTACCTTGCGATTGACTAATTATGTCGTATTTTTGTTCACTCGGGTCTGTAGATTTATTAGAAAATCTATAGCTTAATGGAGCTTCTATTAAACAATGTCTTTAAATCTGAATTTGTTGATGGTACAAGTGCTCGTGGTGACCAAAGAACGCTTGTAAGGAAGCTGTCGATAGAGACGAAGTATTGTACTTTGTACTAGTAATTGGTAGAAGGACATTAGCAAAAAACAGCAGGCCTAAAGCTTTAGGCGCCATCTGAGAGAAGCCACGGATCACAATTGGTCTGTACGTCCAACGAAGTGTGTCATGACACAAAAAAGGTTGGTTGACCACCATTGATATAAAGGACCAACAAATTGCTTACCTGCCATCATCATGAAAAGCTTAAAAAGATCATCATAGTTATAATTTTGTGGATCCGTGTCGACTAATTTAAGCATTATAACATAACAATTATCAGGAGAAACAGGCAAGGTGGTCATGTGATGCACTGTAGTTGCAAAAGCTAGTTCTGGTGAATCTAAGTTCCTGGGCCAAAAGAACTCAGGACATGTGGCCTTCAACTCATAGTATTTTTCAACACACTTTGCTGCTGCATTTATATCGCATTTATTTCCTTTTAAGAATACTATTAACTGGAATTCATTAAAAAAATATCAAAGATCAATGGATCTTGTGAAAAAAATTGTTCCTCTATTGTTTAACTCACAAGCTTATCATACATCAATTTAGGCACATGAGGTGAATTAGCAACTATTTCTCTTAGCTGTACAACATCATTATGATCAATATTTTCTCTTTTTAATGACTCTTCATAGTCAAATGCTTGATCTAAAACTGCTTTTATAATTTCTATCACTTCTTCTAGTTCCATATTTTTTTAATGTCAAATAGTAAAGTTTTGGCACTCTTTAATATTTTAAGCACATCCGATCGATTGAAAGACTTAAGCAAAACTAACAGAATTAACAGAAAATCTAATGTCAAAAATGCATAATGATAAATTTGAGCTATTAATTCTAGACAAAAGTAAAATTTTTTTTCAAGATCGCCATTCACACTATTTTGTCAAACCGTGCTTGATCTTTGTTAATTCAAATGACTCTCCCAAATTCTCCATTGATGATTTATTGTTGGAGTTGTAAATTTAATAAGTTTGCGAATTTTTAAAAAATGTGTAAAAAGAAAGAGGTAAAATCATATTCGAGCGACACAAATGAAGGAGGCTTCGACATGGAACTTTTAAGGCTTCGCCAATCTTCTTCATTAACACCAAATGTAAGTCGTCTTTTTTTGGCATCCATATAGCGGATCCTTAAAAGCCCTGTGGTGACTGTCACTCGGGATAGTCATTTGTGTCACGTGGGATAGGTTTTTTGACAATACAAACAAGGAACAGTCTTACTTGCTTAATTCCTTGACTAAGACGTCCGTGATCCCATTGCCGCCCAAAGAAAACGTCTAAAGCCGGGTCTATCCATCGAGAACTTCTTCCAGTTCAGAATATTAACGACTTTAGCGTTCTTTTCTGCACATCCAATCCAGAAATTCATTGATCTCAAGGAAAAATCTAGCACAAAGTATAATCAGACATTTGACGTCATTCTATAAAGATGATTTAGATGCTCACATTTGGAATTATAAAATAGTCAATTTATTTGCATACAAAACTCATACAAAAATGTCAAACTACTGTTCGCGTGTCTTTTCTATGGCAACATTGCATCTTTGAACTTTCTTAAAAATATTTTTGAATAGAATCTTCAAATACTAGATTTTTCTATTGCTGATTTAAAATGCAGTTCTTCTAAGTAATAATATTCCTTCATTGATGTTAGGGTTTCAATGTTTTTAGCATGTAGCTCGTCCAATGATGGCAAATCACCACCATAATCAGATGGCATACAATGACGAGGAACATGTTTTTCGAAAAATTCATTATAATCCATGTCTGGTGTGTGAATATGGATGACATCATATACTTCTTTATTGATGAATGGTTTTAGCATAGCTGGAAATAGCAAAAGTTTAGGGACTTAGTGTCTTAGTTAATTTTTCGTCTGGAATAACACAAGTCGGGTAATTGATTCAAAGTCCGGCAAAAGGCTGAGGTTTCACTTTTATAGTGAGACCGAATCAGGTATTAAGTCAAACTTATGCCGGCCTGTTATCGAATTTTTAATCAATTATTCTATTTGTGCTATTCAGACATACTTACAGAAGAGTGTTTGAAACAAACGCGATGAATTCAATACATGAACAGCTTTGGTTTTTAAAGGACTTGCATTTTGAACATAATCTAAGGACTTCATAATAGAACTAATACTTGGACGAAATAAATGTCCAAAACTAACGCCTTTCCAGTCTGATATTAAAATTGATCCATAACGGGGTCCATGCGTCATTAATTCGTTTTCTAAAAGAATGAATATTCTTAAACTACACAAGTGAATCACAATAGATACAGTTTAACAAGAGAGAAGAAAAACTTGAATTCGGAGCAGCTGATATTAAGAATTTCTATAAGACAATAGGTTTACACTACTAAATGAGTGTGATCATGATTATACTCAATCAATATAAGGGTGATTCTCCCGAACGGTTGCATTTTGAAAAATGAGCTTTTTTAATCCAAGGTTATTTGTTTATTGATCACAAAAATATTTTTATCAATAACTTTTCGAATTTTCATAATTTCAAAGTAGAAAACTGATAAAAACTATAAAATTAATTATACTTCGCATAATATATTAAAATTCTGTGTAAAACTTAAGCACAGATGAAGAATTTTACTTTTTCGTTTTCAAAATTTTGTAATTTTCCCATGGATTAGGAGAAAAAGTTTGAAAAAGGTGCTTTGTGACCAAAGGTTGACGTTCGGAGAATCGATTTTTCTCCTTAGTTAAGCTTTATTGATTAACTTTGAAGCATAAATATGATGGAACAGATCAAAAACTATCAACTGATATGCATTTCATGACTGAAGAATAAGCATTTAATGTATAAATATTGATTCCCCTATAAAAATTTTCACAAAATGCAACTTTTGGTCACAAAGCACCTAGCCGAAGAATCAAAATATCTCTTGAAATAAGCCGTTTCAGAATTGTGTAATTCAATTATAGGATAGAAAATGTGTAATTACACTTGAAAAACTGAAACTTAGAATAGTTTTAGTGCAAAAATCAGAAAAAAATTCAATTTTAAGTTAATTTTTTTCAATTTCCCCTGTGGAGAATCACCCATAATTGAGGCTGTTCAATTTTTGTGAGCATCCCCATAAGCTTGCTCCTTGAAGCAGAATTGGAAAGACTCTATTCTGGAGGCACTTATACTAGATCCGCGTCCCAATCACAATGTCTTACCAACTCCAGAATTCAAAGTCGACTTGAATTTTTTATGGAGTCAAGTCTATTCGAATTGACTTTTTCATAAAAAATCCGAATCGACTTCAAGCTCTGACCAACTCTGAATTGAAAAATATGTCACTTTACCTGCTATCATCATAAAGGTTTTAAAAACATCATCAAAGTAAAAGTTTTTAGAATTTGAATCTATTGATCGTGTAATAAATACGAAACAATTGTTTGGAGCTAAAGGCAGCGATGCCATTTGATATACTTTAAACGAACGTTGCAATTCCATTGATTCTGGATTTCGATCCCAAAAGAATTCTGGCGAGGTAGTTTTTATTTGGTAATATTTTTCAATGCGCTTGGCTGCTTCGTCAATATTTCCACTGGATCCATTGAGGAAAAAAAGGCACTGAAATAGATATGTGGAACTTAATTGATGTCATAATGGCAGCAACAGAGATTGATACTACTTGACACTACTTGGCACTAGTGTGTCCCAGCCCACAGGTTGCTTTATTCGCACTCTGTACTTAAAACTGTAGCAGTAAAGAATCAATTGAGTATCAATCCCCAGGACAATAACACACCAATTTTACATGAAGAATTGGAACAATTGGCACATCTTCTAATTTTTGCTTTAATTTCATCACATCATCATGCTGAATGTTTACACTTTTTAATGATTCTTCGTAATCGAAGCCTTTATCTAAAAATACTCTTAATCTACTTCTTATTTCTTCTTGATCCATTTTATGCTCTAATTATTCAAGGTCACAGAATCAAGTTATTGATTTTTAAAACTCAAAGATGTTAATTGTTAAGTAACAGGTACGTCTGTTTAGATTGAAAACTAAGATTGAACTGTCGTTTTGCCAAAACTTAATACGCTGATTGCTTAATATTAATCATTTGTAGTATAAAGCAATAAAAGTAATTTTGTGTTTTGAATAAAGTTGGGTTTCTTTACCAAGATTCAAGGCTAGCCTACACCAATCATTTTTGTATGATAAACAAGTGCTCATAGCTTGTTCCTTTATTGCGTGTTAGTATTTTGCAAATTCTTTCATTACACTTTGTTCGGCCTGCTAGGTGAGGACCGGGATCTCGATAGCTAGACATCGCAGAGATAACTATTTATCGAGTTTGACTTAAAAGCACAACAACATCGAATAATACTGAAAGTGATTGACTAATAAAAAAATCAAATTTTTGAATGCTTTCATAAAAATATGGTGAAGTCGCTCGATAAGGCCCAGATGAAATTTCTTTATCATTAAGTCTTATTTCATTTTTGACAAAAGTGATTCCCGAATGATACAAATGGAGAAGGCTGCTCCAATTATTAGAGGCATATGAAAGCTGCTTCAGCAAGTTCCATTGTGTCATCCATTTAACAGACATTAGCTCCGTGGCCA
The DNA here is from genome assembly GCF_022539635.2 of Chironomus tepperi. Classification (NCBI taxonomy): domain Eukaryota; kingdom Metazoa; phylum Arthropoda; class Insecta; order Diptera; family Chironomidae; genus Chironomus; species Chironomus tepperi. Next base: position 984,750 of record NW_027226215.1, read on the forward strand.
AACCTTCTTCATTTGTGTCACTCGTAATTAACACATACATTTATTTTTCTTTTAATTACAGTCTATTGTATAAAATTTCAATTCTAATAGTTAGCACACAATTTTATTAGCTGACCATGCACGTCAAACTAGCTTGCTGGAAATCCCCAAATGATTTGTCATGAGCACTCTTTAGACCCTCAATACAAGCTGCAAATCGATCTTCACTTTTATGTAAAATTTCGGTTGCTTCATCTAGTTCTATATCCAAGTATTCACTGTCTTCCTTGATTGTTATTGATGATAAGTTCGTAGTAATCTACAAATAATGAAGAATTTTGAGATTATTAAAGGATGGATGCTGTAATGTGCGAACGAGTTCTTATTTTCGGAATTTCAATTTCGAATGGTTCTTATTTTCGGAAACAAATTTAAATTTCAAATGAACGTTAATAATCAAATCGAAAAAACTCTAAATTAGCCTTTAATTATTGATTATAAAGCAAGATTATGTTTAAACTAAACTAAGTAATTGTAAAAAATTAAAGAAAAAATCTCAAATAATGAAGAAAAGTGAATCAAAGACATTTTAGTATTTCATTGTTTTCTCAGAATGTTTGTAAACAAGCAATGAAAACAAAACCAAAAATTTGAAATAATTTTTGAAAAAAACTTACTTTAAGCTGATAAGTTTAACTTTAAACTTCGATTAAATGATTGAAAAAGCTTCAATAAACACTACTATGTTAGTTATCTTGATTTAAATGAAACATTCAAGCTAAAAATCATGAAAAACTAAAAATTTTAAAAGTTTTGATGTTTTTCAAGATGGCGGATTTTTTCCGAAAAAACATTCGAAGTATGATTCAAATTTCTTCGAATCAACGTCCGCATCAACTGTTCGCACATTACAGGATGGATGGAATTGAAATTTGACTAATATTAAGTAAGAGGTCACAGATTTACTTGTTACAAGATATGTAACCTGGAAGGCACAAGAGATAGAAATGGCTTAATATCTGGTCATCGTGACTCTGGTCCCAAGTAAGATTCGATGAAATCCGGCTTCAGACCAAAGGAGAGCACGAACTCGACTAGGAATTTAGTAATGAACAGTCGACTTAATTCCATACAATATTCGAGTCGACTTCCAGCTCAAGACCAAAGTGAAGTCGGCTTAGAGTCTGATTTTCAGCTATTTCTACATCCTGTGTTTTCGGGATAACCTCATATCCACATTTACAAACCTCATTTATGCAATCGTTAGTGAGTCCCAATATTTTACTTCCTCCAGTCACAGAACATTTACATAATCTATCAAAAGCTCCCTGAATGTTCAATGTAACATCTTCAACAATGAACGACATTAAGCTTTCAACTTGTAATGATAATGTTCTTTCGTCATTAACACATTTTGTAAAGCCTGCCTCAGTTTGACCAACTAAAGACACTGCTTTCTGCTGTAATTCACTTGAATCTTCAAAACAAATTTTAAAATTAGTTCCACCATTTTCAATGATCAATTGACTAAGGAACAGCTTTAATTCGTCAGTTACAGCCAACATATATTCTTTGCCATCTTCAGTAGAGTTGTAAAGTGCGTCGTAGTAGTTTTGTAGCCGTTTAGAGAATTCTATTTGGAATTTCCACAGCATGTCACTAGTCTGCGATCCAAAGTCATCAAGAATCTTCTGTTGACCTTGTAGATTGCTTATAAAGTCTTTAGATGTGGTATTTGAAAAAACTTCATGTGACGACTGCGAATAGTTTCCAAATGACTGAATTATTTTATCGATATTCTGTCGAATATGGTCATTGAACTGAAGTTTTGCAGACTTTATTTCAAGATTTAAGGAATATTTAAGCAATGAAATTGTTGACTGTCCCTGAGCTGAGAATTCATCAATTTTAGACGTAGCTGAGTCAAGTGCTTGTAAAATAGACAGCACACCTGATATTATGGACGTCATTTGCTTACTGACAATGGTGATTTCTTGGAATGCGACCAAAGTATTTGCTGTAGCTTGATCATCAATTTCACCATCGAGAATTTCAACTGATATATCTGTTCCTGAATCTAATATAGAATCAAAATTTGAGTACAAAACTTCTAAAGCAACTCTGATGCTTTTTAACTGCTCTGAATATTTTGACAGCAGCAAATCCATCACACTTTCCAAATTCCGTCCAAAAATCATTCCAAAATTTTTCGATGCAACTGCAATTTGTGTTGTTGCTGATTCCATAAGTTGAGCACTGTATTGCAGTAAAGTGATAACTTTTAACGGATTTGTTGTTGGCGGTTCATTGATAAAGTCTGAATACTGCTGCAAAAATATGTATAGACCATTGAAAAAGAATCTAAGGTCCATAACACTTTGAGTAAACGAGTTATATTCCTTATTATCAATTCTTGTAGATATTTTCAATATTTTCTCTAGCTTGGGTGGCAAACTTATTAGACTTGATGACGCTTTTATGCATTCTGATGATACTCTGGAGTATGTTGGGTAGACGATGTTAAATCCAAAAAATGGTTCTGTAGGCTGAGAAGAATTGAGGATTTATGAGAAATTCAATGTTTTAATGGTTTTAATCAGAGCTTGAAGACGATTCGAGTCGAATGTTTCATGCAAAATTCCGAGCAGCATAACATTTTCACTTGGACATTGCAAAGTCGTCATATTAATGGACAGATGCCTTGACGACACTGTGACGATTGATTTCGATCCATTTTTGTGGCGAAAACTGCGGTTTATCGAATTGTGCTTCTCGGGTTTCAAGTCGACTTCCAGCTCTGACCTTAACCTGAGATGAACTAAATTACCTTACAGAAAACCAATAATCCAAACACAATGACTAACTTCATTTGAAAATTCTCTTAAAAATATTTTTTGTGCCGATTCCAAAACACCTTCTATTCCTTAGAGTTCTACCAAATAACTAAATACAGTTCTTCTGATAAAACTATTTATATTTTATAAATTCTAAAATTTCTTTTTCTCATTTTCTAGCATTCGTAATCATGAATTTATTGATATTGTAATTTTATTCAGGCAAAAAAACATGTGAAATATGTTTATTAGATAACACTAAAGTCGTTGACTTCTCTGACGCGATATTTATGAAAGTGAAAATGAAAGAAAGAAAGATAATATAGTAAATGATCAAAGAAATTGTATTTTGGATATAACTAAGATATGTTTATTTGCTATTTTAGTATACATAACGTGTTTTATCATATTTTGGATGGTTTCTAAGGTACCGTAGGGCACTATATCATCGAACTAAAAATGTATGAACCATATTTTGAAGTGCAAATACAATTAAACTGATGCTATCTTCATTAGCACGCCGTGTATGCTAAACAATTGCTGCTTCACTAAATTGGCGATAAGATAAGATGCGATGTTGCTGTGACAGTGGTGAGACGAAGAATTTTGAACCAGTTTACGGCAAATAATACGGTTCGGCGCATTTGGTCGTTCGGGTTAGTATAGTGTGCCTTAGAATGCTCTTGAAACCGACCCTCGGTCAAGTTATACAATAATTTATTGAAATTCTAAATATTCTTAACAATTTTTAATAATCTTCTAAATACCTTAGATAATCCTATTCCTGACAATTTTAAAGTAACTATAGCTTATTAAATTATAAAGTATACATCATTGCTTATTTATGATTAATAAATTCATCAAATCGTTGTTTAAAGTGATGTTCCTCTAGATGAAAGTATTCTTTGTGTTTAATCAGATTTTCAATATTTTTTGAATGCAATACTTCAATATGCGGTAGTTCTCCACCATAATCAGCCGGCATGCAATGCCTTGGTATATGCTTCTCAAAAAACTCTTCAAAATTGAGATTTGATGGATGAACATGGACTATATCGATAAACTCTTGGCTCATGAATGGTTTGCAGATAGCTAAGGTTAAAAAATAATCAATTAATTATCATGTAGAGTTGATCCGTAGCGGCAGAAATGAAGAAGAATCGGCCGCGGAAATACAAAGGCTTCTTTATTAACACCAAACAGAAGCCGCATATTTTCGGCAGTCAAATGGAGTCTTCTTCATTTCTGTCATTCGGAGTTGCCCTTGGTGGAACTGGTTGCGATTAGTCTACCAATTATCTAGTTATAACTAGACATCCACTCGAGCGACACAAATGACATCTTCCAAATAGCTTCTATTTGATGTTACTAGAAGAGCTTTAATGGAGTCTTTTTAATTTAGTTTCATAAATTTTGTGTTGCTCGGGACAGTCGATTAATCGCAGTCTGTTCCACTCGGGAATGTTATTCCCAACGAAAAAAAGTTTAAAGATCCAGCCTCAAATCACCATGACTATAGCGTGGGGTTGGAATCAGTAAACAGATCCTTTTCTCCGTCACATGCCTCTCGAGTCCTCTTTAGCTACTTACAGTGCAAAATTTGAACTAAATACGACGAATTCAAAATATGGATCGCCTTCATCTTTACAGGACTTGCATTCAATATAAAGTCAAAGCTCTTCCTTATGGAACTTATGCTGGCACGAAACAGATGACCAAACTTGACTCCAGTCCAATCTGAGATGAAAATTGAACCTTCTCTAGGTCCATTTGTAAATATTGCATGCTCTAAAAAGAGAAAATTTATTATTACATCAAAATTTATTCAAATTTGCAGACTAAAAGCCGGTTTGTTAAATCATTCAGATTTGTTGTCATGAATAATATGTAAATTAATTGATATCAAAATTTCGCGAGTCAGCAAGTGATGAAAAACCGGATTTGAAAATCAAATGATAAGTTTTTGACCTCAACACGAAATAAATTTTTACCTGCCATCATCATAAACATCTTGAAGACATCATCATAATGATAATTTTGTGGATTTAGATCAGCAACTCGATGAACAAATGCATAACAATTGTTGGGAGTAATTGGCAGTGGAGCCATTTGCTGTACTTTGAATGAAAACTGTAAAGCAGTTGATTCTGGATTTCTATCCCAGAAAAGCTCGGGTGATGTGATTTTTATCTCAAAATAATTCTCAATGTGTTTTGATGCTTCGTCAATGTCTCCTTTGCATCCGTTTAAGAAAAGTATGAGCTAAAATGATAATTTTGATTTTAATTAACTAGAACTCTAGTCAAATGGTGTATAAATGATCAAAAACCCGTTCCTCGGCCAGTGTGAAATGGATATGAGCCAGATCTGGTAGAATCCAGCCTATGGCCATACTCACATCAGAATAGATACGGATTTTTAGTAATTTCCGTGCAAATTTATGGCTAATTCATTGGTGAGCAACTTGTGTGCCGTCAAACGTTTTTGAAAGTGTCATGTACCGTGTGGCATGTTTGGTTTCGGTCAAGCCTTATCACCAAGGTGTACCGCGAAAACCAAATGGTTACCCATCACTGATGTAGCATAAAAAGCAACCAACTTACATGCTTATCGTGTATAAATTTTGGAACTTTGGATTTGTCTGCGATTCTTTGTCTCAATTTAATCACATCTTCGTGGTTAAGATTTTGTCTTTCCAATGCTTTTTCATAGTCAAAAGCATTTTCTAGTTGAATTTCGAATCTTTTTTTAAACTCAATTATATCCATACTGTAAATTATATTACACTGTCTTTTCGAGAATTAATAGCACTAATTTATTTGCTTTTAAAGGAGTTATGAAAATCCACAGCTGATCTGCTCGAAAACTTTAATCAAAATGAAGTGATTTTTGTGCCAAAACTGAAACTGGTATTTTGAATTTTAAAGATGCATTTGAAGAAGATGAGGAAGCGAATGTTTTATTGGTCTGTTTTAGCAATCAATGTTATCTAATGTTGTGTCGTATGCAGAGTTGAAGTTTGGATATTGACAGAAATGAAGGTGATTCTGTCAGTTCAAGAGCAAGGTTTAGGTGACCGAGTGGTTAAGCAACATACCGGATATCAATATTACTTGTTTTGTGAGTTCGTAGGATTGATTCCCATCAGAGACTAAATCTCTTAAACATTATTTGGAGTGCTGTAGATATGACAAGAATTCACGTAAAGCTTCCGACACATTTCAAAACGGCAGAAACTTTTAAAAAAAGCTCTTTTAAATGGAAGATTTCCAAAAGAATTTTGAACACATATTTTTACAGTTAAAGCTGCATAATTGGATAGACTTAATCAGTATTTATAATTATAACCTAATTTAAATCAAAATATTGAGTTTTGATTTATTTCTCGTTCATTAACTGTTGGAACTGAACTATAGTCACAAAATAAATGATTTCTGTAGATATAATCTGAAATAAAAGAATTTCAAAAAAGTTAAAATTTAACAAAATTAAGATAAAAACTTACAATTTTTGCAACATCCCAGTCAAAATTGAAAAATCCACATCCAAGCTTTAAAACTTCAGTATCGATATTCAGTAGCTTGCTCTTTTGCACTTTATTGTAGAGTTTGCAACAAAGTTTGTGAATTGATTGAACCTGGAAAATACATAAAAGGTGGTTTACTCATTCTAAGTCTTTGAAGCTACATCAAAAGAGCTTCCAGTGATTCGAAATCGATTCAAATTTTATACAGAGTCGAGTCGATTTGACTTGAATTTTCCAGAAAAATCCGAGTTGACTTCAAGCTACTAAAAATTCTTGGTTTGAGTCTTGAATCAACTCAAACCATGCCGACTTCAAACTCTATTATTAAACCATGAACCAAGTCAATCAACTACTGACAATGAAAATTTTCATGGCTATCCTCATAAATATTTAAGTCAGTTCCAATGAAAATAAATAAATTATTCATACCTTCTCATTAACTTGATGACCAAAATAGCTGATTTGTATAATTTTGTATTGAACATGCACAGTACTGAGTATGTACATAAAAATAGGACCATCACTACTAAATACTTTCTCATCAGTACTGACTTTATGGGCAACAATGAACATTAATGAAATTCCAACTAGCATTATTTGTGTGATCATGATGAACAGTTGTGGACCGATAACGCTGTTGACATTCTTGAACAAATTGTTGATTTCATTCACTGCTTCAACTAGATAGTCGATATTTATTGGATTTTTGTATTGAATTGTCATGAATTGTTGGTTGTCATAATTCACTGAATTCCTTAAAATAAATTGAATTTTTAGTAAGACTAAGGATCAATTTGTAAATTTAAAAACTTACCTCAAAATATCCTCCAAACTTTCAAGTCGATGTGTTATTAAAATTATGAAAAAAACTGAAAAATGCATTGGCAAATACATTGAAAATTCAGCTATAAATCCAGCATATCCTCCTCCATGTTCATAAATTGTAAGCACCAAGTCAATTGACAGAGAAATTGGGAACCAAATATGCTTGTCGGAAATATGCCAACTAAGTTGCAAAAGCTTGCAATTGAAGATCTCGATACTTTTAAGCATGTTGTAGACGTACTTTTGGGAACAAATTAGAATTGAAAGTGAGAAAAATTTCACAAGAGGATCAAGTGCTGAATAGAAAACTATAACACCATATAAAACTTTCGAATTCACTATATTTTGGGCTTTAAAGCTACGAAATCTTTGGTAATAGTTCCAACTACTTAACGTGATATTTAAACTTAATAAAATTAATCCTTTTATTGAAATTTTGAATTTTTTAAACGGATATTCGAAAATTATTAAGCTAAAGAACTTGAAAATATGTATTAAAATTATCACAACTCTAGAATTGGATATCCTTTGATCCATTTTGTTGTTGACTAATTGCTCGATTTTGGTAAAAATAAAATAAATTATCAAGTTTGATTGTAACTTTTATTTACTTTTAAGTAATTAAATTAGGCATAATTCAATTTATTATTTATGTTAACAGTTCACTTCAACTGTAGTTGACCTCACACCATTCCTGATGGTTATCTCAGACACAGTAATTAGTTTCTAATTCATCATCTGCTGAAATTGTGCCATTGTAACGAAATACAATATTTCCAACGGGACAATCTAGAACAAAACATTAAGGTTGTATTCCAGAGCGGCATATGTTTACAATGACGTATTGATGACAGTCAAATGACTGCCATTTGATGAAAAATCGCCATTATATGGTCATGACGCCATCAACACGTTGAATTAATTTACTTCCGATTAATATCAAATGGAAACAACACATTTGACAGTCATACTGATGCCACACTAAGGTGATTTTCATTTGATGTTAATAAAAGGTATATGGCGGAGCCCTTGAAAGCTTCACTGAGTGAACAACTTGATATAATGTCTGGTTAATATTTAGACCTAGGTTTGACTAATTCAATATGTAATAGAACGTTCCTGGAAAAAGTTCACTAATCAACTTTAGGTCTAGTTAATAATTAGAATTTATGTCAAGATGTCTACTCGGATCCATGTCGGAGCCTTCTTCATTTGTGTCAATCAGATTTTATTACCAATTTTGCAATATCCCAATCGAAGTTTAGGACCAGACAGCCAAGTTTGACTACTTCTATATCAATGTCCAAAAGTTCAGTTTTCTCTACACGATTATAGAGCGAACTGCATAATTTATGAATTGATTTTACCTAAAATTTATTTATTTATTATTTTTTTTTATGAAAACATTCATCCAAAGGTCAGACACTGTAGCAGTGTTGTCGAAACTGTGAGCCGTGGCACAATGACATGACATAGAATAGTGTTTTCTAATAAAATATGTGCCGTAGTACACTAGTCTGCCGTCATAATTTCACATTAACCATGTACGGTTTCGGTCGAGGCTTACCACCAAGATGTAAGTGGTTCATAAAGTTCAAACAACACTGGAATAGTTCCTAATCTCTGTTCTCACCTTAATATTAACTTTATATCCAATATAACTAATTTGAAAAATTTTATACTGAATATGTATTACACTAGCTATATAGACTGCATTTGAAGCATCATTACTGAATAGGTCAATATTCTTAGTAATTTTATTGGAAAACATGAATCCAATAGAAACTCCCATAATTAAATAATTTGAGATGGTAACAAGAATTTGTGGTCCAAAAGCACTATTAATACTTTTTAGCAAAATATTAATTTCACTGATTGCATCAAGTAAGTCTTCGCAGTTTAGAATAGTTTGACTTTGGTTGATTTTATTGGATTCTTTCCTTTAAAAATAGAATTTGAATAAATTTCATTGGAATTTTAAAATGAAGCTCGAAATAGACTCGGATTTCATAATTTCCATTCAAAATCCGAGCCGAATTCGAGGTCTGTGAGTTGGAGGAACCTCGATCTATTGGAATTACTCACTTTAATAAATCCTCTATAGATTCCAATCGTTGTATTACAATAGAGACAATAAAACAATAAAAGAATAATGGACCATAAAGTGAAAGGTCACCAAGAGTGTCTATGATAACACTTTCTACAGTATAAAGTGTCAAAACTGCATCAATGACTATCAAAACCGAATATTTCATATAATCATCATAAATATTGGAAGTGATCTTATGAATTTTTCTATTAAATGTCTCCAAATTCTTAAATAATTTATAAATATGTTTCTGAGATATTAATGTGAAAAAGAAGCAAGTATATTTAACAAAAGGATCATAAAGTGAATACAAAAGAATTAATCCATTTAAAATTTCGTTATTTTTTAACATTTCTTCTTTAAACTCGATAAATCTATCATAATAATACCAAATATGGATGAAAAAGTGAACAAAAAATAAGAAAAGCAACCATTTTGAAACTTTAAAGTCTTTTAGAGGATATACGAAGAAAATTAAACTACAAAGTTTAAATAAATTAATAAAAAATTTGAATAGTTTTGAATTTGAAATCTGCGAACTATTTTCAACCATTACTAAGTAATGTTTAACGAGGCAATGATGAAACAAAACTTTTTGTTTGAATTAATATATTAATCTACTGCATAGGAATAAAGACATTGTTTATTTCACGTGTCTATTATGAAGCTCCTAATTCTGATGAATATTTCAATTGAAAGTTTCTATTTCTGGTTCATGAATTAATCATTAAAACAGACTTTTGTCAAAATTAGTCTAGAGACAAAATCGATAAAAATTAAATTAAATAAATTCAAAGTTCGAATTTCATATGGAGTCGAGTTCACTTGAGTCAATTTTTACTTGCAAAATCAGAGTTGACTTCGAATTTTTGAATTGATTACAATCTACATCGGTTTTAAAGCATATATAAACTGTCATTTTATTTTTGAATTGTATTACATCTAACTACAATTAGTTGATTTTCCCCTTGTATAGTTGTCGGTCCCTTCATGTAAATATTTAATCTGTTTACAAACTTTAAACAATAAACATCATCTTTATTTCAATCCGTAAGAAAGTTCTTTAATTATATTTATCAATAAATATGTAAGTATTGTTGCCATGGTTAGCCAATATCGTAAAAATCCATAAAATCACAATTTGTTTTAGTTTTTACGATTTTACATGATGATTGTTGTTTTATCTCTTCAACCACTTGATTAAAATGTAGTTTTTAAGATCAACAAGTTCTGCTTTATCGACTGTAAACAACATTTCTAAATGTTTCAATAATCTACTGTTAATTACATTTAGAATATTAACATTTAACAATTTAATATTTAAACTCAATAATTTATTTCTTGCTCATCATTTGTTGAAACTGAATCATTGTTATATAATAGATCATTTCTAAGGGTATGACCTGCAAATTAATAGCAAAATTTTATTATTTGATAGGTTGGTTTTTTTAATGTTTTCCAATGTTTCTTACCATTCTTACAACATCCCAGTCGAAAAAGTAAAATTTACAGCCGAGCTTCGTAACTTCTGTGTTTATGTCCAATATTTCGATTCTTTTTGTTCGATTGTAAAGTTTGCAACTTAATTTGTGGATTGATTTAGTCTGTAATTCAGAATAATAAATTTGATACTGTTAACTAGAGCTTGAAGTCGACTGAATTTAAGTCAATTCGACTCAAGTTGACTCGAATCGAATCATGTTGATTTTACTTGACCCAAGTTGACTTCACTCGACATCGACTTCTGATTTAAGAAACAAAACAAACCTTCATATGCGCTTTATGTCCAATCCAACTAATTTGAACGAGCCTATACTGAATTTGCACACAAAACCCAATGTAAATTGTTATATGACTGTCTTCAGCAAAAAGTTGCCCTCCAGTATACTTGCATGCTAATAAAAACATTGAACTTATTCCTATCATCAATAGATCTGATATGATGATGAACATTTGCAAACTAAATGCTTTATTTATAGCTTCAAAGACATGATTTATGTAATTCATAAGGTCGATTAGATTTTGGGGTTTGATGGATGAGTTATTAGTAGTTTCTGTGATAGTCTTCCTGTTTTAAGTTTTGAAAAAATTTAAGAATTTTTTTAAGTATTTGGAAATCTTGAAAGTTACCTCAAAAATCCTTCAAATCCTTCAAGTCTTAGAATCACGTAATGTACAATGAAAATGTAAAACATCATTGGCACATAAGCCAAAATATCGAACATGCATTCAAAATAATATCCATCAAAAATATAAATTGTCAAACTTATGTCTACCGCAAAAAGAATCAGGATTAATGCAAAGTTATTGGAAACATTAATGGAAAACATCTGGCATTTCGAATTGAATGAATCAAGTCGTTTTAATAACTGATAAATATGCTTTTGTGACATCAAAGTGCAAACAAATGAAACTAATTGCATAATTGGCTTATAAGCTTCATAAAAAATAACTGCGTTATGTAGCACTTCCATAGTATTTATCACAGTAAAACCAAATAAAATATATCTTTTAATTTTATGGCAAATATGAAGCAAAATATATAGAAATGTTAAGGAGATTCCAATTTTAGAGAGTTTGAATTTGTGGTATGGATACTTAAATGTTACTAAATTGAAAATGTTTAGAATTAAAATTAAAATAAAATTAAACTTTTTATTTGACGATTTTCGAATCATTTTTGTGATTCATGTAATGGAACTGATAATAAAAAACTAACTGAAATAAGGAAAAAAAACAGCAATTTGTTTTTGGATAGTACAGAAGCGATTCAAGGAAATCTCAAAACAACACTTCTTAATACAAGCTTAAATAATTAATACTTAAATTTCAGTGAATCTATTTTCATAAAAATTATTTTAATGTAGTTTATTCAAAAAACATTTCAGAAACTCAATTAAACTTGATTAGTTTCTTTGAAAAAATACAAATTTTAATCACATTAATGCTCATTTATCATATATCATTTGTTGGAATTGAACCACTGTAACGAAATATATAATTTCCAATGGGACAACCTGGAATAGGAAGAAATATTTTAATTTTTCTAAATAATCTTCCATAATTCACTAATTTTGACCAAGTATTTAGTGTAATAAATATAGTAAATCAGTGTTGATATGGATATGCCGTTTTCCAAGCTCTTTTAGCGTGATGGCATCGCCACGGAGCTTTTGAGGCTCCATCAAAGCTCTTTGATTAACATCAAGTAGAAGCCGTCTTCGTCTGGCTGCCAGATAGAAGCAACTTTCAGTTGGTGCTAATAAAAGAGCTTTTGAGAAGCCATTCTCTTTTGTGTCGAAGGATTTTCAAGGTGGAACCTAAAATTTAAATCATTAATATGAATTTACCATTATCAAAATGTCCCAATCAAAGTCGAAAAATTCACATCCGAATTTGATCACATCTGTATCGATGTCTAAAATTTTTTCATTTCCACAAATTTTAAAAAGTTTTCTGCACAATCTGTGTAGAGATTTTATCTGAAAGTTTTATATTAAATTGTAATTTAATTAATTAAACTTTAAATCAGAACTTGAAGTTTGTTCGAATTTTGTATAGAAATGTTGATTTGGGTTCTGTTCATATCCAATTCGAGTTGACGAAACTCCATACAAAATTCAAATCAACTTCAACAAGTTCTAATCAAAATTTACCTTCTGATAAGCACGATAGCTTATAAAACTTATCTGTGCTATCTTTGAATGAAGATGAAATTCACATATAAGATATGCAGGAATCGAAGCGTCTTCCTCAAAAATATTCTCATCAGATGTAATTTTATGAGCAAACATGAACAAAATTGATATTCCCATCAACATAATGTGCATTACAAAGAAAAATATTTGAGCTCTAAAAGCTTTGTTAATCATCACGAAGATGTCATCCATTTCATTGATTAGTTTGATCAGTTCTGCAATTTTTTCATTCATGCTGCCTTGTAATGCCATTCTAAAATTGATAATGTTTAAAGCAATGAAGAAAATGTTGTAAAAATGCAAATTCTTTTAAAGATTCGGTTTTGATATATTCTTGAGACCGAAAACGATACATAGACTAAGACTGAGACACTAAGAGCTAGTCTGAAGTCGAGACAGACACTGAGATTGGACTGAGACCGTGACCGAGACTGATATCGAGACTAAAACCTATTCCGAGATCGTGACTTTGTCGTGACTGAGATTGAGAATTAGATCGAGAGAGTTAGTGAGAACAAGGTTGAGACCGAGACTGAAGCTAGCTGAGACTAAAACTGAGACTGTGATTGAAACTGCGACCGAGACCGAAACTAAGACTTTTGATAAAGAAAATCTTTGATCTCAGTATCAAAAAACCTTAGTCTTTACCAGAGGTCGAAGCCGACTTTTTCGGCTAAAACCATATTATGTATTTTTTTGGCAAGACGAAGCCATTTTAACACCATGTCAGTTATTAAAATTGTTCTCTACTTAAAATACTAGGATTCTCAGTCATTTTTGCTAAGCTAATAGGTCTAATAAGCCTTAATTTCGGCATTAACTGATTGTTTAGCCGATTTTTAGCCGATCGGCTAAGAAATCGGCTAAAGTGCAATTCCGAGTTTGTTAAGCCTGAAAGTTAAGTAAATATGGCACAGAATCCTAGTATTTCATATAGAGAACAGTTTAAATAACTAACATACGTTTGTAGATACCTTTATACTGGCAAAAAATGCAAAACTAATTTTAGCCGAAAAAGTCGGCTTCGACCTCTGGTCTTTACCCTGCGCATATAAAACCTAAAAAATGCAAGCTTGCAGAACATAAACATTTACTATACCTTAATACGTTCTCAACTCCTTCAATGCATTTAATAGCAATTAGCACAATAAATACATAATAATGTATAGGAATATAAAATAAAATATACATGATATTTTCCATGATTTCAAAATCATAAATGTATAACAAAATAAGAGCATCTAGCACAAAAAGCACAAACAATATATGAAATGGATTTAATTTCTCATTTTTATGAGTTTTAAGCTAGCCAAAACTTGAAATTCTCGAATTTAAATCTTCAATTTTCTTAAAATATTTATAAATTGTTCTTTGATACCAAATTGTTGAGCAAATTGATACAAATTTTGTAAATACTTCAATGATCATATGAAAATATATTAATCCTAGCATTACTTTTGTAAATACAATCAAATGATTGCCGGTCGGAAAAAATCTTCGATAATAATGCCAAAAACTATGAAAAAAGTACACAAAGTTCAAAACTATTCCAACTTTTGAGATCTTGAATTTATTACTCGGATATACGAATATGATAAGACCAGAAAACTTAAAAATTAAGAACAAAATCAAACAAAATTTAGAATTTGAAATTTTTTCCAGCATTTTTAGAAAATTTGTGTATTCACTCAGTAATACTTAAATCGAATGTGATGATATTTCAGAAACAATATTTGATGACTTTATTATTACTTAATAAATTAACAAAATTTCATAATACCTAAATAACTAATACATTGATTAATAAAAACAAAAGTAGTCATTGTCGGAGCTGTTTTCTCTCCATAATTCAAAATATTGGAATATGAATCGTAACATATACAGACCCACCCTTCCCTCTTTATCTTTGCGTCACGTAAAATTAACTAGCTAAATATCTGGTTTCATGGATCGCTTCAGGGTTAGCTTCAGAAACAGTTAATAAGGTCTTAAAATCTGACTTTTTTAGATGGCTAAAGATCACGTGAACGGCCAAAGAACTCATAGAAAGAAGTTGTAGATCGAGATAGTATTGCATTGGGAATCGGGAATTGGCAAACAGTAGCAGGTGATAGAGCTGGTTTTGGACAAGGAGTCGTCGATCTAACAGAGGTCATAGATCACAATTGATTTGTACGACCAACGAGGTAAGTAAGTAAGTAAGCTAGCTTCAAGGACAAACATTAAGAGCAGTGGAAAGTTTGGTTTTGGTCTCCAAAAACCACAATTGGAGATTATTTCCAAAAAAACTTGGGAGGTGGCAGGGGCTGACCTCCTGACTATCTTTTTAGAAATATTATTTAGTTGGCCGTTCATTTATTATGTAACGCTCTTAGGAAAAAGGAGCTGGAGGCCAAAAAGTCGATTTTTATCAATTTTATATATTCATTTCCTGTGAGATTTCTGCTATAGAGGAAGGGACCGACATCAAGAAGCCGATTTTTTACGTTACGTAACAAGTGAACAAACCTACTAATCAATCAATTGATTTAATTAATTCTCACTCAAAATATTTTTGAACTGTGACAATGTCACATAGTAAATGATTTCTGTGGAAACGACCTGCAATAAAACAAATATGTATATTACTTTATGCTTCTTATTAAATAAGTTATGGATACCATTTTGAATATTTCCCAGTCAAATGTTATTAAACCGCAGCTGTACTTTGACACTTCAAGGTTTACATCCAAAAATACAGAATTTTCTTTTGTCGGTGATTTTGAATAAAGTCTTCGCATTAATCCATGAACTTCTTTTATCTGAATTATTAAGTAATATTTAGTGAACCGTGAGTAGGACATGCTGCAGAATTTAACATACCTCTTGATGAGTCGAATGTCCATAATATGCAATTTCGTACAGTATAAAATGAACGTAAAATAGAACTAACATGATTCGAATCATTGGAGAAGCATCTAAATCAGGAGTTGAAATGAACGAAAATACCATAATAACTCCAAAAAGCAGCAACACGAGAATTATACAAAATAGCTGCAACCCTAATGCGTTGCTCACAAGTTTGATAATTTGGATAATTTTGCTTGATATTTTTAAGGTATCTAATTTAGTTGCTTCGAAGTGAGATGTGGTTAGGGATCTGAAATGGTATAAAATTGACGGTCAATTATACGGACGATGATACTCAATATCATGACTTTAGAGACAGATCAGGGTTGAATATGTATAATCCGAAAAACACAAATCGATTAGTTGATCAAAAATCCAGCTTGGATCCTACTGGATCTCATTTTGTAAGTCTGAAAGTGACCTAGATCCAACTGCATCTCGTTTTGTAAGTCAGTTATCGGAAAGATTCTTACCTGATCGACACAGGTTTTTCATGGTATGACTGCCATCCAAGTGGCAATCATCTAATCGTTAACGTGAAAATCACCACTTGGACGCCATAAACCAACCAATTGGTTATTATGAATAATTTTTCCTGATCGGGCTTCGGTACACGATACCAGAGTCATGCAGCTCAGTTGCAGGATTTTAGATCGATTAACCGACTTGTGCTATTCATTTCAATCCTTAGTCATGAAAAAATATTTAAGATCATCAAGGTCATGATGCGTTGCTCGGTCGGAGTCAAGATTTTAACAAATTCTCAATATCGAGATATTCCAGAATTGTTTCAATTCCGTTGTGCCTTTCACACTTACCTTAATTTTAGTTTAAAATGAATAATCATAACACGAACAAGTTTAACAATTGTTAAATAAAGCTCAAGTACGACATAATTTGATAATCCAGTATAAAGAAAATAAAAATTCTTAACAGATGCAGAAATTATAATTAATCCCAACATTTTCGATATCCAAATTCCTATAGAAATCCGAAAATCTTTTTTATACACAATGTTCAGTCCTATTTGTTGAAGCTATTTAAAGAAATTTTAGGTTAGGTTGAGATATTTCATAAAATATATTAAAATTTACCATTAAATCTAATTCCTCGACTTTGTGAATCAAATCAAAAATACTTTTAGATACCACAACATTTATCAGCATATTAATCATCCGAAAAATCATGGCAGCAACAAATATAATGACTAAAGATGTTATGATTATTAAGTTTGAACGTTTTCTGTCTATTGTACTCGAATAATCTTCTCCATTAGTTATGACTATTCTATATATTTGATATAATGAGAAGCCCAGATTGATAATTAAGAAAATAATGCCAAGCCATGATTGTTTGAAGTTCTTTGATGGGTATGCAAAAGTAGCATAGCCAAAAAGTTTTGAATATCCTACATATAAAATGAAAAACGTTTTTAAATGATTTCTTCTTTCGGGCATTGTAGTTTGCTGTGTAAAGTCGAATAAAACAATGAACAGAAGGTATTTGATGGATTGAGATAATATGACATTGCGTTTTATTTGTAATAATTATGACTAGAATATTTCACACAATTTATAATTTAACTAAGCTTGATTAAACCTATAGATCAGTGTTGTGCAACCTTTTTAATATCAAGGTACACCTTGGTGATAAGCCTCAAAAGAAATCATACAGGGCACATGGTTATTAAAAACATTTTGGCCGCAATCTAATGTTCTGCGACTCACTGATTGTCAACCACTGCTATAGATATTAATTAATTTCATTTATTTTCATATTTTTGGTATTTGATTAGAAATTTGCTTTAATTCTGATTAAAAATTTAAAATTTGAAACTAAGTTAAGGTTGTAATGTTGAGTTAGAGGTAGTGGAAAAGATACGAGCCTTGTTAATTCACCACAGACGAGATTTTGAAACAGATTTAAATACGTGAGTTATGACTTACCAAATATTGGAATTATTTATTAAGAGAATATGAATGAAAAAAAAAAAAAGATTTTCCAATACTTTGAGAAGTAACATATTTTATGATTTTTTTAAATTCATTGATTGTTGAAATTGAAACACCGTGACAAAATAAACAATTTCTGTTGAGAAAACCTTCAAGAGGAAATTTAAGAAAAATTAAATCAAATCAATTAATTACGAGATTAAATGATCATACAATAATGAAAACATCCCAATCAAAGTTAAAAAATCCACATCCAAGCTTAACTTCTTCAGTATTAATATGTAAAATTTCAGTTATTCCAACTTTGTTAAAAATTTGTGAACATAATTTGTGAATTGATTTTGTCTGAAATTGAATATTGTAAAAATTTCAGGTTTGAGATACATAAATGAAAAAAAGTTCGGTCACAACTCTGTCAACGTTCTGCTATTAACACTATACTGATCGACAAATATTGATCAAGTGTTAAAGTTTTCTCCTTAGACGGAATCATGACGAAACTTTTGTCAAAAATTTAGAATTAATTAACCAAACCTTTGAATGAGCATTGTAGCTAATGAAACTTAATGTGATAATTTTCAACTGAATGTATATTATAAAGTAGAGGTACAGAATAACTGGATCATCATCCTCAAAAAGTTCGTCTTTAAATACAACTTTTTGAATCATCAAAAACATCATCGATACTCCTCCATACATTTCAAATGTAACTAAAATTAGAACCGGTAATCCAAGTGCTTGATTGATGGTGCCGAATGTATCGCCAATTTCATTGATTCCTTGTACTAATGATTTAATATCTAAATTTTTGATGTTTTTGTTGTTTTTGATTTGTCTAAAAAATAGAAAATTTGAAAAATTTCAATTTTGATTAATGAATTTGAAGTTTAATTTACCTTAAAAAGTTTACAATATTTTCAATTTGATTAGAAACTGTTAAAACTACAAAAATATACAAATAAAAAGGTGTATCAAACAAAATATAAGTCAAAAGTTGTTCGAAACTTCTGTTCATTGAAATTTTTATAATTATATCGGCAGAAAAAACTATAATAAATAAATTGAAATTGCAAGAATTCGAATTGATTTCTTGACTTTTCAAAATGAAATTTTCAACTTTTTTCAACATTTTATAAATTCGCTTTTGCAAAAACATTATTATAATCCACGACAAAATCATGACTAATGCTTCATAAGCAATATATGATTGAAACAATTTATTCATTATTTGTGTCGGCAACTCCATAGATAGAAACATTGAAAACACTATTGTCGAAAAGAAATGAAAATTAATTAAAAGTTTAAAAACACTAAAAATGAGCCAAAATTTAGAAAATTTGAAATTTTCATTTGGATACTCAAATAATATTAAGCTGAAAATTTTAAATAAATAAATAAAAATCATGAAAAGTTTTGAATTTTTTGAATTCATTTTTAATTGAAAATGTTTGTCTCTAGCTTTCCATCAAAAATAACTAACTACGCATATAAATTATGATTTTATTATAATTGACCCTAATTGACATAAGAAGAACTTAAAAGATAATTGATTAATTGCTGCTTTTGTATGTTTATGAATTGACACATGCGTAACCAGAGCGATACAAATGAAGAAGGCTTCCACAAGGAGCTTTTAAACTTCAACTTAATTGCATTAAACATCTTTTATTAGTAACAATTCGAAGTAGCCTCCATTTAGCAGCGAAACGACTCCATTTCAATAGCACAAGAATTTTCAACATTTTTTTAAAAGAATTATTCAAAATTTCTAATTTCCCATCTAGTTCTTTCCATGTAGAAGTTCTCGAAATTGTGACAGAGTGACGAAATAAATTGCTTCTGTAGAAATAACCTGTAACAATGCATACATTAATTTAATTAAAATAGTCACTATGGTCAATAAATAATTTACCATTTTCATTACTTCCCAGTCAAAAGTAATTAAACCACAGTTGAGTTTTACCGTTTCATGATGCATATCCAAAAATGGTAAATTCTCTTTCTTTGGAGATTTTGAATGAATTCTCCGTAAAGCACCAAAGAGATTGTTTACCTTAAAATTGAAATTTGTTAAAAGTTTTTAGTCCTGAGCTCAAAATCAACCTGAATTTTAAATCGAGTCAAGTCAACTCAAGTCGACTCCAAACTCTAGCTCTTACCTCATCATGTGTTGTGGATCCATAATATGAAATCTCCATAATTACAAAATGAACGTAAAATACTAAATTTATTAAATGTTCAGTAGGAAAAAATTTAATTCCAGCAGTTGACTTGAATGAATAAACCATGATGATTCCATACAGTAGAAGCACAATAATGGTACAAAATACTTGAATACCTAAAGCAGCACTTATTAATTCTATCAAGTTGAGTATGGAATTTGTAATTTGCAATGTTTTGTGCTTCATAATTGTGTAATCGGCTGGATCAACAGTCCTAAAAATAGAATTTTAAAATTAACAGAAGGAACTAACATTGCATAAACAAATTTACATCAATTTCTCCCTAAATTGAACAATCATAACTCGTGTAATCTTGACAATCACCAAATAAAATTCAAGAACAATGTAAGCACTGCATCCAGTGTACATAAAGTCAATAAAGATCAATAGCTCTTTTTGAATAGAAGCTATAAACGTAAAGGAGCAGCATTTAATGATCCAAAAAATTATCATGATTGCTAGTTCCTTTCGGTAAGTTATATTCGTCTTAAGGTTGCGAAGCTGAAATGGATTTTAAAAAAAATTATAAAGCAGAGCTCAAAATTGAGTGGAGCAGTAACTTACCTCCGAATCAATATCCTCGACACTTTTAATGACTTGAAATATTTTCTTACACAATCCAAAATTAAGTATCAAATTAATAAGCCTGGCCAAATATGTGGAAATCAAAGTAAAAACCATTGAATATGTGAGAATGCTATCATTTCGCATGACAGCTGTAGACACATCATTACTATCATAGCGAATCAATGAGAATATGATAGTACACTGAAGAACAGTGTAGCAAAGGCTCAAAATTAGGCAAAAAATGCCAACATATGAATATTTGAAGCTACTTGATGGATATCTAAAGACGTTAAAGCCAAGAAATTTTAAGGTTGTAGTGAACAAAGTGAAATAAAATCCTATAATGCTCTTTTGACGGTCCATGTTATTGCTCTATTGAAACTTAAATGAAGTTCAGGTTTTGTGCATTAAAAGAGTAAAGTAGAAAATGGATTATTGGATGATTAAGATGTACACCATAGTCAATCATTGTGAATAATTTATTATGTTATTTATTGACCATTCAAATTTTGTTAATTATAATTATTTTTGACATTTTTCCGAGTAGTCCATGGTTAGGACGGAGTGCTCTATCAGTTCTAAAAATTCAGCAAAGACCATAATAGAGCTTTGGTTTCTAGTTTCAAAATTTTAGCACATTTTTTGAAACAATCAAATTTACTACCATGAACGTGACGTTGGATTTTGATTCATTTATAAGGCAAAAATGCCGTTCATTCATTGCATTACTCAAGTAACTCACTTCGATCGACCGGGTGAATGGATAAACGTGAGATCTTCACTATTAGACATCATTGAGAGCTCAAAATTGAAGATATGGCTCCGGAATATCAAACATCTTGTTTATCAATTTATTTGGTTCAATAAAATCCAGGTTAAATGCTTAAATTATTGGTTTTTGAGTTTCTTTTCTAAAAACATGTCGAAGAAATTTGAATTTCTTTTGGCCGTTAATTTTTTAAAACAAAATTTGACCGTTATTTTACATGTAATTTTTATTTTAAAGTTAAGTCAATTATAAATTAAATTTACAGATTGGAATACGCATTTATTTCCTTTATTCGATATAATGCATGAACATTCACCATTTTTTGCTAAGAATATCTTGAAAAGTAGACAGTGTGACGTAGTAAAGTGCTTCAGTTGAGATAACCTTTATTGATTAAATAATAAAAATAATTAACTTAATGCGTGTGAATACAATAAAGTTTATACCATCTTGATAATTTCCCAATCAAAATTAATTAAGCCACAGTTGTATTTGACTGCATTCATATTGACGTCCAAAAATATCAAATTTTCGTTATTTGGATGTTTTGAGTAAATTCTTCTAAGAACTCCGTAAAGATTGTTGAGCTTAAAATTGAAATAATTACTAGGCATTAAGCATTTTCAAGTCATACTTACCTCATTATAAGTAGCAGATCCATAATATGAAACTTCTAAAAATACATAATGGAGATAAACCAAAATTGTTACTAATCGAACAACTGGAAATATTGATACACCGGAAGTTGATATGAATGAATAAGCCATTATAATTCCAAAAAGGAGTAGAACAAAAATGGTAACAAATACTTGAATTCCAAAGGCTGTATTTATAGATTCAATAAGTTTGAGGATAAAGCTTGTGATTTTTAAGGCTTGATACTTCATTGCTGACTGGCTTTTCTCGTCAGCGTACCTGGAAATATTGAATTTTAATTAAAGGATTGTCCTAAAAATGCAGAACTTGAGCGAACAATTTGGTGTATTCAAAAAACAGGCCTGCATCTCTAAGACACAGGAAATGCAGACTGTCAGCCTTGGACAAACTATTAGGAACCCGAATAGCTCAGGGTAGAAATCAGTCGCTACGATGCATAAAGAGCAACGTCATTTCTTATCGTTGATACGGCAACGTATCAATTCCCTAGAAAACGCGTATCCCTAGCTGTTCAGGATACAGCCGCAATCTTCAATTTCCGGTTTCTTATCCTTTCCGTTATATCTTATTTAACCCTACGCGGGGTAGGCTGGGTAATCCTAGGTTACGCTACCTTTATTCATCCGAGGTACCCTAGAATACTGTAGAAGGAGTAAGGTGGGTTAAGTACATTAAAAAGCACATCTGACTCGGGTAAGATAGGGTAGTATATCCCGGATAGATCAAGAAACCGGTAACAGATCAGCGCATCTAAAATCCAGGAAATGCAGGACTGAAGCTCTTTGTCCAAACCCTAATTCTAATAAAATCAAATTAAAACAAAAACTAACATCAATTTCTCCTTAAACTTGATGATCATCATCAGAAGTAACTTGATGATTCCAATATAAAATTCAATTATAATATATGTCGTAAATCCAGTATAGACAAAGTCAAATGATATCGTTATATTTGGAAAAAAGAAAGATAGGAACACAATTGAGGATGATTTTACAGTCCAAATTATCACCATGACTGAAATATCTTTACGATAAGAAATATTTGTGCCAAATTTTCGTAACTGGAAGTAAAAATGATTAACTTAATTCCAATACTTTGTTTCCTTTGTCTCACCATTAAATCCAGTTCCTCAACCAGTTGCATGACTTTTATTATTCTTCTAGACAGTCCGAAATTAAGTGATAAATTTATAAATCGAGCGACAATTGTTGAAATGAGTGTGGCTGCAAAGGCAAGTGCAATAATCTTGTCCACTTTTTCTATTGCACTATTAACACTGGCGTCCATGTAAGCAGTTGTAGACAAAATATTATAAGACTGAAATATGGAATAGGAAATGCTTAATAAGAAGCAAAATAGTCCAATAAATGAAAATTGAAAGCCATTTTGAGTATATTGCAGCACACTGAATCCAAAAAGTTTCAAAAATCCATCATAAATTGTGAAAAATTGTCTTAATGGACTTTTGTTGTAATCCATACTACTGAAATATTGTGTCTTAAATAAAGAGTTAAAATATAAATAAAATTACTTTTTATGGTTAGCAAATGAAGATATCCTTCAAATTATAAATGGATGTTGTTAATTATTCATAATGTTATCATAGATCATGAAACCGCATAATTGAATTATACTAAATTAATTTATACCTAAATTAATCGACTGTTGCTCATTATTGTTAATTCAGGCATTCTAAATTGTAATGTTGTGGACAATGTTTGGATTCTAGTCATATCTATAGCACTCTATGTTATGATTGACAATTTGGTCTATAATAGGATTGGAACCCACAGCCTGACGAAATAGAGGGCAACATTACTATTCGATCTACTGACTGACGACTCTGCCATAAAGACACATTACTCTAGCATTGGCAGATTCTTCTACATATGGCTTGATACACTAAAATTCTATTCTAATCCAAAACAACACTCACAAAAAAGCAAGAGTGAAAAGATTCAAGTTTTCGGCAAGCTGTTTCAGGCGGATGCTCAAGATTTGGTGAAATGATAATCCCGAGAATTGGTCTTTAAATGACAAGTTTTTGCAGGATCTAGATCATTTGAAAATGTCATTGCTTGGATAGCATCTGCGTAGATTGTTGTAATGATTGAGAAATCGTTCTCTGATGAGAGTCGATCTCACTTTCTCACATAATAGTCATAAAAATATTCGGTCTGTTGCTTAACCACTTGGTACACTGAGGTCTAACTCTAGCATTATAAGATTCCCAAATATAGAGTCCGGATCATCTGGCAGAAACTATGGATTCCATGGATTTTGTGGAATTTGTGGAATCCATGGAAAAATTTATGGAAATCATGGAATTTATGGAATTTTTGGTGGAATCAATGGAATCCATGGAAATTATGGATTAATTCGTGGAATCCATGGATTCGATGGATTTTTCGATAGAATCCATAGATTCGATGGATTTTTCTATGGAATCCATCGAATCTATGGATTGATTTATGGAATATGTTGATCCTATGTAATTTGTGGAATCCATCGAATCCATGGAATCCATGGATTGTGGAATATAATGAACTAATCATTAAAAAAAATTCTAAAATAGAATCCTCAAATTATATTTATCTTGTTTATTGAATTTTAAGTATACGGTTAATAGAATTTCATCAAAATTTCTGGAAAATTCTGCGTTTTCATTACCAAAAATGGAAAATTACTGTTTATTCTAAGGTTCATCAAATTTTCTAGACTGTTTGTACAAGGAAAAATTATAGTGAGCATTTTAAAATTTTCATGCGCCTATCAGTTATTTCGGACTAATTTGTAAAAGGAAAAAATTACAGTAAAATATTTAAAAAACCATAAAAAGTTATGAATTTTTATAAAATAGTTCCATGTATTCCATACTCCATGGATTCCATAGATCCAATGTATTCCACAAATTCCATAGGATCAACAAATTCCATAAATTAATCCATAGATTCTATGGATTCCATAGAAAAATCCATATAATCCATGGTTTCCACGAATTAATCCATAATTTCCATGGATTCCATTGATTCCACTAAAAATTCCATAAATTCCATGATTTCCATAAATTTTTCCATGGATTCCACAAATTCCACAAAATCCATGGAATCCATAGTTTCTGCCAGATGATCCACTCCCCAAATATATGACTCCTTGCCATCCTTGAATGATTGAGAAATCAGAAAAAACTGATTTTGATGGGAATCGAGCCCCCGTACTAATACAGATATCCAGTTTATTACCCAGTCACTCGATCAAAAGAATCCTTACTCTCTGGACTGACAGATTCATCCATAATGACTTCATATCCCAGATTCATCTCTGCTCAGACACTATAAATACTATATTACACAATGCATGCAACTAATCTAACATTGTTTTGAACCAGAACATTTCATATCTGCATAAAATTCTTTTATATACTGCAAAAAATGAGTTATGAACTACTGCCCTAGAATTAACGTATTTAATCTTTATTAATTCAAGCCTTGTCAATTCACACAGCTGATACAAAGAAAATCTAGGTTGAACATTTTAAAAATATATTTTTTGTCTTTATATATTCATAAATATTTATAAAAGAAGCGGAAAATTCTTTGAACTTGTTTACGCATTTTACAACGTCAGCAAAGTGAAATAAATAGCGTAACAAGGAATATACCTTAAAAATATAAAGTTTGTAATTTATAGAAACTGTTTTGATAATAAAAAGTGTAGGTACAAATATTATTGGAAATTGATTAAGTATGGAAGAGTTCAGTTAGTCCGTAACGACAAAAATCTACTTTTTGACCTCTTCCTAAATGACAAAATTTCCATTGTAAAAGGCAGAGGAGGACAAATTTTTATTTTTGCGGCACACTTTGGTGGTAAGCCTCGACCGAAATCGCATATGGTTTCCGGCGTATGGCAATTTCTAAGAATTTTTTACCACGTCACTCAGGTTACCCAGCACTGGGACAAAGCGTAATGAAATCTCAAACTCCTCCTTCTTCTTACTAAGAGTGTTACGCTATAGGTGAATTGCTCTTAAGGTCGTGATACACTTGCAAAAAGCGCACACAAGTGACCCACATAGCCGCGGAACACAAGTGGCTCACCTCTGGTACAAGACGTAACAAAAGCTCAACTTGGCTTCCCCTTGGCCCTAATATTGTTACTTAATAAGTGAATTGTCTATCGGCCCCTAAGGGTCATGATGGTAGACTTGATAATAACGTTCACTTATTACGTTCAGTAAGGGGAAGGGGAAGGGAAAGGAGGAAGAGAAAGGAGGATGGGGTGGATGATGTTCTATACCTGATTTAAATAGCTGCAAGAAATTGCGAGAATTCTATTGTTGAGTATTTAAAAAGTTCGTTATTCTGTGACTCAGTAATGAACAGCAATCTGTGTGCTGCGGCACTGAAAATACCATGAACCCTATGCCGTGTACGATTTTATTTGAAGCTGACCACTAAGGTGTGCCGCAAAAAATAAAAAATTGCCCACAACTGCTGTTAAAAGTGCCGTAATAATCGAACGATCCCTACATAATTTCTCTCACAACTGATAACTTGATAACTTGCTAATGCCTAAGCGCCCTAAATGAATCATCAATGATAATAAATTGTATGTATACATTTCCTCATATCTTAATCAAAAATATCACAAAACTATATCAGTCAATAAAATTAAATTTATTTTATGATGATTGTGATGATTGTCTGGAGTTCCAATTCGTCAAAAAAAAATTCTCAATTATTTATTGACAACGTATCTCGCGAGAACTAAACAAACAAATTAATTTTTCAGTCTATATTATTGGCAAAGCTGCTTACACGCTTATCAATGAACTAAAATAATGAATAAAAAAAAAAAAACACAAACATTTTAAAAACATTGCGTCTATTAGCTATCAAGAGTGATATCTTGTACATATACATTTGTTAAAATTATAATTTGATTACAGAAGTCTTCATTTTCATTGTATTTCAAAATTTCGCAAGACCCAAGTCAGTCATACATACATTCATATAATGTCAGTTCTCTTTTTTATAATCATTCATTTTTATGTCTTAAATTTTCCGCTCATCGGCTCAGTTTGAGAATTTATTCCGATGTGTATGGATCACTTAGTTAATTAAATGCGAAACTGTATAGTCACATGTTCGATTTTAAAGGAATTTTGTTGATATAAAAATCGATAGTGAAGATTTTTTTTTTATGTGACTCAATTTTGATCCAAGAAAAGTGAAAAAGGAAATTAGATTAATTTTAAAAAAAATTTATTAAAAAAGTGCAATTGAAAATATGGAGAACAAGGTAGAGCAATTGAGGACAAAAAATATATTAAAATCGTACTGTTCATTACACTCCGTAAATTAATTAAGATGAGATGACAGAAAAAAGGAAACAAAATAAAGTTAAAAATTTTCGTGTTGTTGATTGAGGGAATTATGCGCAGTTTTGTCTAGTGATCAGAATTGGATTAGCAGAAAATAAGCAGAAAAATAACGGTTAATTTTTTTTTTGAAAATTAACGGCAGAAAAAAATTTCAAAAATAATGTTTAAATTTTTTTTAAAAAATTAACGGTCGAAAAAAAAAATCAAAATTCCAAAAAGAATAAAAATACGAGACTTTTTGCAAGAAAAATTGAAAAATCATTAATTAAAGTATTCAAATATGAATCTATTGCTGATTGAGGAATTTACGAGCATTTTTGCCAAAACAAACAAAATGAGTCAAAAATCGTTTTAAAAAATACCGGTGAAATTTTTTTTGAAAATTAAAGATTGAAAAAAATTCAAAATTTCAAGGGGGCCAAAAATACGTGAATTCTTTTGTATGGAAAATTGAAAAAATCATCAATTACCTTGATGGCCTCAACTGAAACAGCGAGTGGCATACGGATTATGTCATTTTCAAAAAAAAAAAAAAAAATTGACGGAACACTGGTGTGCCACGGTACACAGGCTGCTCACCACTGTTTTAACCTATTTAACCAGAAGTGGGCAATCTTTTATTTTTCGCACACGTGGTAGAAAGCCTCGATCAAAATCTTACACGGCGTACGATTCATGGTATTCCCAAAGCATCTTTGTAGCTTTTTAATGTGCCGCCGCACATCACCACTGTGCTAAATCAATTGATAAGCCAGTTTCCAGTGATACGGACCTAATTCCATTAACCAGAACTCTATATTGAGATCTCTTACCTCAGACAGTCAGCCAGATCAAAGTGATATTCCAAGCATTCCCAAAAATCCGCTAAATATATCAATGTGGGGTCAAACAAAGAAATTGCTTATTATTTTATTTTTATTTTTAAAAATTTCATTCAACTTTGATAATGAAATCGAAAATAAAGAGGATTGTCCTATAGACAGTTAAGTAAGAGGTCGGTAAAAGGTCGCAGAATCCCACAATCAGCCGATTTTTTAATAAGTTCTCAATCTAATCTTATCGACAGTCTGTATTTTTGTGCTACAATCAAATTGTTCAATCAAGTCACTTGTCGATGGAATTGATAAACAGTAAATTTTGGATTATAAGCCTTAATCTCCCCTTGTTGGACTTGATTTATTAATATATTATTTTTGAGAGTGCAGAATATAAATACTGTTGACAGAAAAAGCTGCTCGCTTATCAAAATATTCAATCGTTGAGACTGTGCGCGTGTCAATTTTTTTTTGGACTTTTAATAGACACACAAATTAAGAAATCATAGATCCTCAATTATTCAGAATCATAAAATTATTATGTGTAAATATGTTTCAATGATAAATATTCGAAGACGTTGATAAACACAATTTTATGGCTCCAATCTTTATATTCGATATACTAAAACCCATAAATCATGCTTGCGTATGGAAAAATACTCCCCGAATTATTTATTTTCTTATCATATTTGCTGTGAAATTTTTTTTTTGTAGGTTTCGGTGTTAATTCCAAAAATAAATTGTGACTAAATGCATTAATAATACATCTTTCCCGAGAAGCATATTCATTTCCTGTCCTTGATTGTGATCCATTCAAAAATTACTATTTTGGATATATATTGTTGAGAAGAACATGACGCGATTAGTCTACCTTAGTTCTAGTAATGAACTTGACATACCATCGAAATAACATCCTCAAATGTTAAGTTTATTTCTAGATGCATTTAAGGTCGACGAATCGCAGCGTCTTCTACTGGAAGTTATTAAGAAAAGGAAGCAATCTAAGGTATCAATCAATATTTAGGCGAATCTGCCAATTAGAGACCTCTGTGGGCGTGGGGTTAGGCAATAAACCGGATATTTCAAAAGTTTCCTTTTTGTGATAATGCGGAATCGATTCTCATCACAGCGCTCATTCCATTGAGTGTCGTTTTTGTCG
Source organism: Chironomus tepperi (assembly GCF_022539635.2). Taxonomy (NCBI): domain Eukaryota; kingdom Metazoa; phylum Arthropoda; class Insecta; order Diptera; family Chironomidae; genus Chironomus; species Chironomus tepperi. The sequence continues at coordinate 1,014,117 of NW_027226215.1, forward strand.
ACAATATGACAAGAATTCTCACAATACTGAGAATATATTCTCGATTGCCCTTTGGAGATAATGCTGATGACATTACCCCGGGGAGAATTCAGTGGAGATGGGTGTTTGGAGATCAATCCCCTTATTCTCCTCTTTTTGCAAAAAAGAGCGATTTTGGCGATTTCAGATCGGTTCTAAAAAATTTCAAAATCCTTCCCATCAAAGAATTTCTGGTTACACTTCTTTTTTGGCCATAAAAATTTATCTAAATCAGTCTTCGCGGTAAATCTGGGCTATATAGCATCTTGTTGATGAAACAGCGATCGAAAAATGACGTAGTAGTGACCTATCGAACTTGTTGTGCTTTTCGGGTATCAAGTAGACTATTGAGAATTTGATTGGTTTACTGTAAAATAACCCTGTAAATTAGATTAATTTTCTATGTCAATATCCATGCTCTTTGAGCATTTACAAGTACTTTGGAACTTTTCATTTTTGTTACTCTTAATCACGTCTCTCAACACGAACATTAAGGAATTTATGGCTATTTTTAATATTTACGTATGGAATGAAAATGAAAACAAAGCCTGAATTAATGACTTTCACGTACGTTCAAGGAGCTTGAATAATCATTCACTTTGTTGACTTCCTGAAAATACTTCTATTGTCATCATAAATTTTACGAGCTTTTTAAGCTGAATCAGATTACGCTGCTTTCAATCAAAAATAATCAATCGATCATGAACTGTCACGTTGTTCCTTTGAACAATTTTATAAATGTATTAGAAGAGTTTTTAAATCACAAACTTTGTAGACATAATTCAATAAGTCGAATAAGTGATAATTAAATAATCAATTTGATTGCGGATGACTGGAAAATATTGGAAATTAACGACTTTTTCGCATTGAAAATTGCAAAATTTTTGTGCAAACTTTAGATTTTATTAGAAACTGCAATTCTGTTCATTCTAGTAATTCTCGTCTCAATTAATCGATTCTTACTCATAATCCGTTCCTTAATGTATCTGTTGGAATGGGATTCCTGCAATGGTTGTATCATTAAGAGTGTACCAGTGAGGGGGATACAGAAAATGTACAAAATATATAGGACAATTTGCCATTAATTCGAGTAACTCACGATAGCTCAGTGGTAGGAGTGTGTAACTCGAAATCGGAGGACGTGTGTTCGAGTCTAAGTCAGGATCTTTTATTCGCAATTATACTTTTTCTGTCAGATTAACTGAAAATGCTCAGAGCTTCGATTTCACATTGATCTTCGTTCATTAACCCTAATAAACTTAGAGTTGTAAAGGTTGTAGAGATAAAGATGTATCATAATACCCACTTTGGTCCGTTAAAGCAGAGCCTGATGAAGTAGAGTCGACTATAGACGACTTTTCCATACAAAATCCCATTTGACTTTAAATTCTGTCTTAAAGCATTTTCTTTGTCTGTTGGGGTAAGCAGTTGAAGTATCTAAATTTCCAAAAAAGTACGAAATTAGGAACTGCAGCATTAGAATCAACGAATTTCAAATTATCACAACAAATCCAATCCAAATGACTAGGCAATCATTTCACAGCATCCCTTAAGTACTTATATGATACTTTAGATACTTGAGGGAATATCCAAATTAATCAGAATTTCTACAAATTTGAAATGTTTCTACAGATTCGCATTCGCAGTAGCTAAATTACCCTTGAAAATTATGTAACCAAATTTTAAGATACCCAACAGCTTCCTCCTCACAATTTCTCGCTATCTTATCCAAACTCATCTGTCAAGTGCATAAATTTCATTCTAACTTGACAGATTTAATCCACTGTTGTCATAAAGAACTCCGCAGCACATTACATCACGACATATTTACCCTGAATATTTGGCAAATAACTTCATAATTAAAAATTTCGCATTCTTTATGCTATCTCTTAAAATTCAAATCGTCATAATCACGAGAAATTCCTTATCGGTTAAACTAAATTTAGCAGGTGGGAAAAAATATTCAAATATAGTCAACCGAGCCCCCAAATCTGATAAGCCTTAATGCGTTTGTAAACTTTAAAAAAATTTACGACGCAAAAATTAATCTTGTGATTTAAAAATTGTTTTTTGGGGTAATTTAGATAGAGCAGTGTTGTCTATACTGTGTGGAGCCGGTTTTTTTGAATATGCCAGGAATTTTATGAAGGGTGAGGGTTTGGTCATGGCTAACCACCAAAGCGTGCCGAGGTACAAAAGAGTTTGGACAACACTGGGATAGAAGCTTGATAATTTTTAGTCCTGCTGACGAATTTGGTTTGGAATAATAATGACTAAGTCAATAAGATGCAGCAAGCTGTTTTTGATAGGACAACTTGACATATTGTCTAGTTATTAATTGAAGATAAGGTGGACAAATGTCATTAGTCGACTGCAGGTCTAAATAATAACTAGACATTATGACAAGATAACCATTCGGAGTTCTATTTGTGTTGATGCCGCTTTCTTACTTACTTCCTTGGCTTTACTGATCAATTGTGATCCATGGACTCCTTTAGTTTGCGTCTGAAGCTATTTTATGGCCAAACTCATGAGCATGCCTCCTTGTAAATTCGGTAAACCAGAGTTAAACTGGCCTGAGATCTGATTTTCATCCCATCTAAGCCGTGTGCTTTTCGGCTATCTCCTTCCTTACTCAATTTGCTGCCTAAAAATACCAATTGTAATCCATGACTTTCTAAGTTCTATTTCTGTTCATGAGAAAATATAAAATATCCCTGAAAATAACTTATAATTCCGTCCGTAGTTCAAATGATTGTTTGTAATACTTTAAGAATTGCCTTGTTATCATCAGTTGCGATACTTTTATCGCTGAAACTTTCCAAATTTACGACCTAATGAAGCACGTGCGAATAATGAAAATATTTTTGAGAGTTTCTTACGAAAAATTTGGTTCCAAAATGATTTGTAAACAGATTAAGTATCTCTGCTGTACATGAAGCATGAGAAGGTTTTATAAGTTTGATAATTTAAACAGTCTCAAGTTCAAGAATGAGTCAATACCATAAATACTTAATTTCATAATGAACTACTTGAATTGTCGCTCATTTCACCGTACGAGGCACTCGATAACATTAAGTATTTGTTAATCAATAATAAAAATCTGTCAAAATTCTCATCAGCTCATAGAAACAGTCTTAAAAAAGTTGTACAATTACGGTCTGTAACAAATTACATACTTAAAAGAAATGAAATCGATAAGAAAAAATCTGTGATAATTTTATAAATCGATTATGACAAATGTTGCCCTATATACATGCTGTATATTCATAGATAAAATGTGTAATGAACTTACTTAAGACTTAAAAACGATAATCGTGATGATTAATTGATGATTATGTTGTGTCGTAAAAATATTTATTTCTAGCAGACTGATAACAATCATGAGGAGGCGACGCGGCTTACAGTGGAATATCAAGATACAAATAAAGCTGGGGACGAAGCAGTGAACTATAATGAACTTCCTCCGCCTCCTGATGGTGGTAAGTACTTGCTTAAGTGACAAGAACGGACAATGAGCATGATGATGTTAATAGCAACAAGATTGAGGATGTGACTCTAACATACAAGCGTACCCGATTGGCACATATTGTGTTGACGCTATAGCCACAAGACAGCATTGCACTTAGAACCGAGTGACAGGTTGGCAAATTTGGAAGTTTTTGTCAACTGGCTGCCACTTGGTTTTAAGCAGAGTTGGCAGGGCTTTGAGTGTCCGGACTCTAATAGTCCAAAAAGTACGAATTCCATGTTTTTTGAAGTCCGATTCCACAAAGTCCTCCACATTGGAGTCCTGCCAACTTTGGTTCTAAGTATAATGCCGACACGACACCATGACTTCAACATTTCAATATGTGCCAATCGGAATATGCTCAATGGGGAGCTTTCAGTACTAATGTGCATGCTCACTAGGTACCGTAAGGGGCCGTTCACTTATTATGTTACGCAAAAAAAAAAGAATTTCAAGACCTTCCCTCGTTACAAAATTTCCAATAAGTGTAATAATAAGTGAACGGCCCCCAAGATGCTCATTAAACATGTACTCGTATGTAACGACCAGAATTCGAAGTCGACCCGGATTTTGTGTGGAAATATCGACTAAAGTCTACTAGACTCCATTTAAAATTGGAATCGACTTTGAAATCTGGTTAGGACTCAATCATAATGATTGAGTCATTACTCATGGTACGGTCATTCAGTTGAGCATGCTCATTGGCTGATTGGCACAAATTATTCTTGGAAGGCAAGTTGCGGTGAAGCTGCGGTGAACTGGTAGACATATGACATCCAAGTGGTAATTTTCATGTTAATTGCCATAAAAGCAGCACTTACACAACAAAAGACCGCCACCTAAATCCTATGAAATACTTGTGCCGATCGGGTTGTCTGTCAGCCTTCAAATACACATTGCAAAATAATGAATTTATGATAACAAAAATATTTTTTTCTTCTTTTTTATAGGCTACGGATGGGTAATATTCTATGACTGATTCAGAGCAACTGATCGCTTATTCATAATATTATTTATTTCTCTTCTCATTCTACTTCCTTCAATCTACAAAAAGGTCATCGTCATTGCATCGTTTTTCTGCAATTGTATTGTGGACGGAATAGTATATTCGTTTGGTATTTTCCTCGACGATTTTTGTAAATATTTTGATGTAGGCAAAGGAACAATATCATGGGCCGGCAGTTTACTCTCGGGAGTGTACATGTGTGTTGGTATATGAATGAAAAAAATACGATAAAGTTTACAAAATTTTTCTCACTCTCAATTTTATCTATTTTTAGGTCCAATTGTATCAGCACTAGCAAATAAGTATGGATGTCGTGCGGTGTGTATTGCGGGTAGTATAGTTGCAGCCTTAGCATTTACACTTAGTACATTATCAACGAATGTCAAAGTGTTTTTTATAACTTATGGTGTTATGGGTGGTGCTGGATTTGGTATGATTTATCTGCCAGCTATTGTATTTGTTGGATATTATTTTGAGAAGAAGAGATCGTTGGCTACAGGTGAGTTAAACTGTTTTTGTGGTTGGCAACCTTTTTGTGTGTCACGGCACGACTTAGTGACAAGCCACGAGTGAAACCGCACGTGTCATATGGTTCTTGTGATAAACTAACGTGTCGTGGTCCAAAGGTTGTCCACCTCTGTTCTATTTTATTGACTTCCAGTGCATTAATTATATGAAAATTCATAGGAATTGCTGTATGTGGCAGTGGATTTGGTGCCTTCGTATTTGCACCACTTTCATCATTTCTATTGGAAACACTTGGTGGATGGAAAAGTGCTAATCTTGTACTTGCATGCATTCTTTTGTGCTGTATCGTCTGCGGAGGTAAGTGATCCTGTTCAAAGGTACAGGGCTTAGTTGGGGCGAATGTTACTTGACTGGAGTAATTCTGGCTAGAAGTTGCACTCGGCCAGCATATTTTTTATGGAACTCTAGGATCTAGAGGCTGGCCTGTACTTCCTGTATTATATACATGCACAAGCCAACAGTTTTATCCGTACCCTAAGTGCGCCAAAATCTCCAAGCCTGCGGAAAACATCGATTATGTTCTGCAAGCCTATAGTTTATTGTCAAACCCTAGTAATACCCTATTCTAAGCCTTGTGCCTTTGAGGATTCCCCTCCTATTCTTCTAATCCACAATCTTTACAATTTCTCACATCCTCACAGCATTGATGCGTCCACTCCAATGGCCTGAGGGAGCAAACATCAGAGAACTTCAACCACTTAACCTTGATCCCGGTGTACAATGCTCAAATTTAGCCATCGATAGAATTCCAACAAATTCAGCACTCCCAACAATTGTAGAGACAAAAGTAAGCAACTCTGTGGTCAATCGAAGCATGATGGAACTAAAAGTCGAGGAAAAGCAAAGAAGTCGTTTGAACTCAGAATCAGACATTGAAAGAATGAGACGTAGAAAAAGTTCAGCAACAGGATCAAATAAAGCATCTCGTACAGAACTTGATAAGGCAGTGCCAGTTATGTTGAGAAAGGATGTATTTTATTCTGGATCAGTACAAAATCTTAAGGAGTTCCAGTCACAAAAGTCATTGACTGCCTATAGAAATTCAATAATTTCACTTAATAAGCTTCACACAGGTGAAGTTGAGAATCGACAAGGATTAAAAGTAGAGGAAATGGATGAAGCTAAGGGATGCAGTGGAATTCTTGGATCCTTAATGGATGTTAGTCTGCTTAAAGACTGGACTTTTATGTTTTTGGCTGTTTCTAATTTATTTGGTAGGGATTTGAACTTGATTTACATTTCAAGCATATAGACTTAACTCTAAATTATCAATTCAGGTATGGCAGCACTTTTCGTTCCATTCTTCTACATCGTCGATTCCGCAAAACAGCTAAATATTGAAAATCCATCATCGTTGATTTCAATTATTGGAATTACCAACACATTCGGTCGTATTGCATGCGGTTATGTCGCAGACTTCCCAGCAGTCAATTCACTGCTTTTAAATAATTGCTGTCTTGTACTGTGTGCGATTGCACTTGCTGCTGTTCCTTTATGTACAACATATGCTATGTATATGATAGCATCTGTGGTATTTGGAATTGGATTAGGTATGGATTTATTAATTTTGGCTAATTCAGGCTATTTAAGTATAATTTTTACAGCTGGTTACATGTCACTTACATCCATCATCCTCGTCGACCTTCTTGGTCTCGATAAGCTTACAAATGCATTTGGACTTCTTATCATGTTCCGTGGTGCTGCAGCTATTTTTGGTGCTCCTCTTATTGGTGGTATTTATGACTTAACAAATTCATATTCAGCATCATTCTTCGCTGCTGGTGGATTATTTGGTGTTGCAGCTGTTTTCAGCTTTTTAGCTCCTGTGGTGGCAAAATTTAAGAAAAGTTAAAGATTTTTTTTGTATTTTTTTAAGGGACCGGTCAATTATTACGTTAACGGATTTACCTTCCATCTCCACCTCCTGAACGTAATAAGTGAACGGTCCCTAATGGTTCAGTGGTGATTTTGTTCAATAATTTAAATTAAGTCAATAAAATGCTATATTTTTACTACTTAGTAATAAGAAGAACAGCTGTGTTTTTATTGCTGAAATTTGAGATTGCTGTCTGTTTTTAGGACGGTAATAATTCATCTAGTTCCAGTGGTAGAGAACCTGTGTGACGCGGCACACTAGTAAGCAGCCAAAGGTTTTTGGAAATGCCATGAACCGTATGCTGTATGCGGTATCAATCGAGCCTTACCATCAAGGTGTACCGCGAAAAATAAAAGGTTGTGTACCACTGATCTAGTTCCATCTAAAGTGTGGAACAATTTACGAAGCACAAATTGATGGAAGGCCTCAATCGATACCCCACATGGCATGACTGGTCATGTCTTTTTCGCGGCCTCTTACTAATGTGCCGCAGCACACAGGTTGCCCACCCCTTAATCTAAATTAACAATCTCATCAAATATTTATGTCAATTTGCAGCTACTTAATTGTCGCAATAAAATCATAATGCCAAAATATTAAATCTATTTTAATCAGCATTAAGGTGTGACTGATACCCAGCTATAAAAGAAGCATCTAATTTCCAGACACTTAACATTTAAAATATGAATTTTAAAAAGTATTGCTTCATTTTCCTTTTGATTGTTGTGTGCTTATCATCATTTGCTTCATGCACATAAGGACGAGGTGGTGATTCAATTGAAGGAAGAGGAGGAAGGAGAAGAGGAACATGCTCAACAACAACGACGACGGAAAGAACCAAAAGAACCAAAAAATCTAAAGGAAATAGCAGTGACTGATGTTGGATAAGTTCAGAAGTTTTGATGATCAGCAAAAAGTTGTTTATGGGCTGTCACATTTGTGGCTGAACTTTTTCAGTAATTTGATCAGTCAATAAAAAATTGGGCAAGAAAAATTTAACTACGGTTTATTATTCGTCAATTTATTTGACAGCCTAAAATGTCAATTTACTTGCTATTATCTTATTAATTTATGTTATTTTTACTAGGTGTGTATTTGGAAATTTTAGTGAAACTTGAAAGCAATCGTTTGGAATTAGACCTCCTTTCTCCATCCTTGTAAATCGAAATTGGTTATCAGTTACAAAATTGTAACCCTCCAGTCTAAGCGTTACCGAATTTCCTAACGTAAGTTCCCTATAGCATCCGAGTAATACTTCTTTACTTGCCTGGATGTACAAATTAACTGTGATTCTTGGCCTTTTTTTAATTAGCATCTAAATTTGGATCTATTGCTAGCTTTGCTCAGTCAATTACTTACCTGAACGATGTTCCGATGTTCAGCTTAGGTTACTACAAAAGGTTTTCCCTCTGATTCTATGGATAGTCCAATTTCCAACATCAAGTTCAATAGTGTCTCTATAAACACCCATTAAAGTAGGCGGGAAATATACCATTTATGCACCTTGAGGTTGTTTTGACGTTTTTCTGTTACCACGACAATGTGTTTTTTTCCTGGCAGTTATGTTGGGCTGCTCTGGAATTAAACACTTAAAATATGACAGATACATACAATAAACAATAATGTGAAAATTAAGTGATATGTATGATACAAAAAGTGATATTAAAAATGATTGCTTATTTATTTTTTATTTAATTTGAACAAATATTACGTATAAATACGATTGATTATTCATAATACATTCAGTTTCATATCTTCTACAGGAGCTTATCAGTCTTAATATGGATAAAAGAATTTTGTTGTTCGGAATTTTGGTAATATTTGTTGTGGCAACTGTAAGTCAACTTTAAGTTTTACTGTAACAAGTTTACCGAGGCTTTAAATTCAGATTTGAGTTAAATGATCTATTTCTGAGCAAGTTCGTGAATTATTTAAGGCACAGTCAAGGATAAATTCATGAACACTAACTTGCAGTCGCCATCATATAGCTTACAACTAAAACTAGTCATCAACTGGGCAATAACTTGTCATCATCTACAACATTTATTACGTATTTGGATTTACTAATTTCTAATTCCCAATTTTAGCTATCTGTTCCCCTTTCAAGTGAGTCACATTTAGAAGGACATCATATTAAGGCTAGACAATGTGGAAGAGATAAAGCATCATCAACGTCATCAACAATTGCACCTCCAGGTATCGATATTAGAACTGGATTAAATAATACTGCTGGTTAAATGCTACTTTTGGATTTAATAATCTGTATTTTCCCATTTTTGATGTTCACATTTGATTTGTTTTAATCATTTTAGTACAATAAATGAGCATTGTTTGTTACAAAATTGAAAATATTGAGTTCGAACTGACTTTAATATTCACTGACTTTAATATTCAAATTATATTTTCAGCAACAATTAGTTGATATTTCCCTTTTATAGTTGTTGACCCCTTCTATATAATTGAAATTAATATTTTAATTTGTTTTCTATTTTCAAAAAATAAACATCATCCTTAATTAAATCCGTATGGAAGTTCATTAATTATATTTATCAATAAATATGTAAGTATTGCTGTCAGGGTTAAATACTGTCGTAAAAATCATTTTACGAATCTACGTGATTGTTGTTTTATCTCCTCAACAGATAGGAATGCAGAATTGGATTTTATAGATATTCTCTAATAAAATTGGCAGCGATTAGTTGACTGTTATTCTGCAATTGCAAGTATTAAACGATCTAACACAATCAACTTCACGAGCTGTTTGTTCTTCAGTTGGTAAAGTATTATAAACTAAACCATTGATGTAATGACTTCATAAATTGAACTTTTTCATTTATTGACCAATCATTTACGTCATACTTGACTCAGTTTGACTGTAAAAAAACGATAATTTGTTTAAATTACTCAAAGTTGGTTATAAATTGATCAAATATTTTATCAAAAAGTTCATTGTCAACCCAAGAACCAAAGTCAAAAGTAATCTGTAGCGATGATTTTAGTAACCATTTTTTGTGCATTTTTGGTATTATTAAGTGCTGCTCCAATGCCCCGTAAGTTAATTTTCAATCGATTTTCTCTTAATTTGGTCAATGAACTTCCTCTTTTTAGAAAAAGTATTTGACTTTAATGTTCAAAATAGTTTTCCAAGTACTGGATTTCCAAGTGGAAAGTTTAGTTTTCCTGGAACTGGATTTCAATTCAATGCTAATGCAGCTAATGGATTTAATGGATATTCGTTCAACTCATTCTCAGTGCTGGCAAATGGAAGCATCTACAACTCAGCAACGGGAGCTATGATCAACGGATTCTTAGTTCCTAGTTCCTCTGTCAGCAGTAATAGTAATATCAATTTTGGTACAAATTCCGCAGTTGATGTTCGTGTTGGATAGATATTGTTTACCATGATTAACATAATCTAATTAATAAAAATAATTTTATTAAGAACTATAACAAAATATTCTGTATAGATCAGTCTTGCATCAAAACATCGATCATATTGCACAAATCAGCTGTTTTCAAAGCTTTTACTCATTTTCTCTTCAATTTGAGCTTTTTGAGCACCACCTTTTATCTTCTCATTCTCTCAAAAAAATCCAAGAGCAGCAACCACAGAGAAAAGAGAAATCTCACAATGCGATTAAAAACAAAATAATATTTTTACCGCGAATTTTTCTGTCTATTCAGTATAAAGCCGAGATTGAATAAAATCGCAAGTGTTTTTGATATTGATGTGAATATTATGTGAAATACTTACAGTGATTAAATATGATAATTGAAGAATTGTGACTGACAGTGAACGGAATTAGAATTTTTGAAAAGGACTTAAATGCAAATTAGTTCCGATGATAAGGTTTAGTTTAGAATTCAAGAACATCCAAAAATCAAACGCAATTAAATTCCTGGAATCCACAAGATTTCTGAAAATTGGAATTAATGCACAAATGAACTAAGTTAAATTATCTCATTCTGTAACTTAAAATAAATAGCAAGAAGAAGCAAATAATAACATCAGTTATACTGTGTGTGAAAATCTAAAGTGCAGTAACAATTCTTTGAGGAAACTAAGAAAAAAAAATCAAAAAAATCTAATTAAGGAATAGCAGTCAACTTGTCTCATTGTCTTAGAGCCGCAACACAACAGTGCAAGGTTAGTATCTGCTGCAAAATGAGAGACAGAAAAGTTAAATTAATAAAGTTTTTTTTAATTGCTTTCTGCCTGAAAAGACATAAATATCGAAATTTTCGCACTCACGGCTTGCTTAATTTGATTAAATAAAAATTTATTTTTGCGACATTTCAGCAATTGGAATTAAAAGAATTAATTCAATTATTTCTGCTTGCCTTGATTTTATTTGATACCTTAAGTGAAACTTATGAAGCATAAAATTAATCGTAAGCCAAACAAAAAGGAACGATTTCAAATTGCTATGTTATGTTTTTTTTGCGTACCGAACGATATACGTATGATTAATTTTGTGTGGTCAATTGAGATAAAGCAATAGATACTAGTGATATAATTAGGGTAATATAATGGAAAGACCTGACCATAGCTCGAATGAGACTCGAATTTTGTATGAAGTCAAGCCAGAGTCGAGTTAAGTTGAGTCGACATATCCATATGGATTGTATGTACTTACTTCTTCTTACTTCCTTGACTGGAACGAGGGCCCATTGCCGCGCATTGGGAATGTCTGAAGACAGCTCAATCCTTCGAAACTCTCTGCCAGTTCGGAATATTAAGGACTCTAGCGTCCACGATCTCTTGCCATCCACAAAGTCTGAAGTAGTTACCTTAAGGGCTGGGGCGTCACTTGGCCTTCTGTATACATGACCTATCCATCTCAAGCGATTCGCACGTAATGGAACGTATGGATTTTATGTTTAAAATCCGAATTAACTTCAAGCTTTTAAATTAAAGTCTTTAGGTTGTTCTTGTGAATTTAAACGTCTACAATGCTACTGCACCTGTAGAAGCTCCATTAAATAAACTTGTCAAGTTTGACTTTAAAAATGGCAATAAATCTCGTGGGTGGCTGAAGAATTTTTGGACAAAAGCTGAAGATAGAAATTGTTCTGAATGGCACAAGTCAGTTAATCGATCCGAAATCTGACACCTAGCCGTAGAGACTCTAGCTTGGGCATGATGTCAGATTTAAACAACATTTAAACCGAATCCGGCAATAAGACATAGTCACAGCAGTCTAGTGCAGAATTTTGAATATATTTTAATCAATTCGGGTGCAAATCAATATTTATCAGCAATTGTAAGCGGTTGCATGCGTTAATTGCTGCTTCTGATAAGTTGCCATGCTTTTCAACATCCAAGTATGATTCTGAAAATCGATGTTGTGTATTACCAAGGGTGTGAAACTAATCAAAATGATTGAAAATCATCAAAATTTGTCAAAAATGATATTCATCGATTCCACAATTTAATTTATAACTCAATATCTAGACAATTCTTAAATCTGACAATTTTCAATCACCTTACTGTGGATTTACACCACATCAAGTCAATCTGTTGACCAAAACAAATATTACCACCCATTAATACTCAATGCATTTCAAATTCATAAAAATTAGATCCTATTTACTCAAAGAACTGTAAATTATTCACACGACCTGCCTAATCAACTCTGCATCGGTCGGGCTTGTTCCATTTCATGTGAAAAATGCACATATTTAATTAAAATTATACGTTACAATCTATTTGAACTTAGGAAACTCCATTAAAAGCACAAATTAAAGAAGAAAGAGAACTAAATGAAGCATGATTGTGGGCATGAATAAAATCGTTGGCCAATCCTAAATTTTTTTTATTATAAAAATAAGAAAGACACCTTCTTTGTGTAATTGAAACCTTTAACTATCCATAAGAATTGGTGTGCTGAACATGTGCTTGTACGATTATAATAAAACTGTAAACTTGAATGATCTGTTAATTGCCCATTCTCAGCTTTGGATTAGCATAAACTATCATGTAAATTGGAAACGATAAGTGAGCAGCAGGAAGAGAGGAATTTTTATTATATTAAGTGCATATTAATAGTTTTGAATTATTCTTTATTGGCTATAAAAAGGAGTTTGAATGAAGTTTATGAGTAGAAGACTCAAACAGCACAACATGTCTACAAGGGGACAGCTTACTTACTTACTTTACTGGTCGTACAGATCAAGTGTGATCCAAGACCTCCCTAAGTCGGTGTCTGAAGCTGGCTCTATCGCTAGCTACCACTTGCAAATTACCATTATTGAGAAAATTTGGTCTCTTCGGGAATCGAACACACTTCATCTCAACTCTATCCCAATGCTGCCTGAATTTAGATGTATCACGGCACACCTTAGTAGTAAGCTACGATTGAAAGCACAAACGACATACAGTTCATGACATTTACATGTGTTCCAAGACACAAAATTTAGATAATACTGCTTTAACCACTCGTATGTTGTCTAGTCGTTCATCCACAATGACTTTACTATTGCACTAGCAGATTGTCGCTTAGATATGACTCGTTATTCCGAATTCCACTCTACCTCCGACACAACATAAGCAACTAAAGATCTCTTTAACATTTCGGAACTGCACAAGATCTGCACAAAACATCTCATTAGCCTCCAGAAGCAACAAACTATCATCATCTCCCTATCTAAATTATCCCGGATATAATCAATGGAATCAATAGAGACACCCTAACAATTTCAATCTTTCAATAGATCATATAATGGTAAAGAGTAAATTTTTTTTCTCCTTTTAAAATGGTAAAGGAAGGGCAATACCACAATGATCTCATTTCCACACAAAGTACTCAACAGCTAACTACAGTGCATGGACATAGCAGTTGAATTCGATCTCAAGAACGATAATTTCCAAAAGCCAACCGATATAACACAAGCAAGGACAAGCGTTACTTAATTGCTGCTCACGATACAACTTTTTAAGTACTGGAATTTTTATTGGAGCGGTCAAGATACAATAACGTAATTGACTACCATCGATAAAGTCTTTTTTATTCTCTTTTTTTTTTTTGAGGAAATTATGATTTAATATTTCGCGAGTTCTCACTTAAACCGCATGTCATATTTTTTGCTATTATTATTCATGTATGGACTGTCTAGTTGATCTTTGTATTCATTTTAGCCAGATTGATGTTTAAATTTCGACATTAACTAGATTAGCTATTAACTTCTTGCTATAAATGCTGTTTTTTGAAGTGCCGTTGGGTAAATTAGCTTGATTAGTGGAAGATAGAGGGGTTAGGGATTCACTTTGTGCTTGGTGTTCCTTTCTTTGATGATTAAAGTGTTTAATTAGGGAAGGAAGTACCTGAGTCAGGTTTTCGTTTAAATGGTTGTCTTGCCAAATTTGGTCACTTGGGCTATCCCGAATCATTCTGGCATTCTGGTCATCATGTTAATAATCCATATTTAACATTTATCACTTGGTTGTCATGTGACCGTCTCTTAGCTGCCATGAAAACTTGTGCCAATCAGGCGAGACTGTAGCTTCGAGTCAGACTCGGCAAATTCTAACCAAACACTAGAATCACGTCAAATTTGACAAAATCAGTTCCCACGCTATTGCCACACTGAACTAGGGACACTATCCCAAACTTTTAACGCCGTATGTCTTTCGGGTATAGTTCGAACTTCTGTGTCGATCCAACTTATCACGATAGAACTCTGCAAAATGACTATTGAATCTTAATATTATTACTCATTTCGCAGACTGAATAGACCAATTGTGATCCACGGTCTCTATTAAACAGCACCTGAAGCTGGTCACCAATTGCTGTTAAGAAGCTTTCTATTATGAGTTCTTTGGTCGATTTTAAGAAGTTTTAACATCTACAAATTCAGTCTTGTTGAACTCTCTAACCCGACTCGGTACAGCTCAATCATAAAGATTTGTCATTAACCTGCCATTGCTGTCTAATCACTGCTCACATCTGATATTCTTTAATAATAAAGTAATAAAAAGCGTTCAAAATCCAAAAAACTTCCTTTCAATAATCACTCAACTTATTCACAATTAAACTTCAACTTCTATCTGCTTAAGCTCAGCAATAATAAAGATATCAAATGGATATAAATGAAAAAAATAAACTCGAAATATAATTTATGCGATTTATGCGCCGGATTTGAAAAAAGTAGCAAAAATATTTTTATTGTTATAAAAAAAAATGATTTTATTTTTCTCAGCAACAAAAGCATGACGCTCTATTGTTGCCTGTCTTTATGACTTTTTCCCGTCCAAAATAATACAAAAAAAAGTTTCTCAAATATTTTTTAGTGTGTGCATTAAACCTGAACTTCAAAGTGGTTTGTACACAAAAGAAGAGTCAATAAAAATAGTTTTAATGTTAATGTCTGAATTAAGATTAACAGTAGACAATGATGAGCATGAATGGAGACAATAGATTATGTTTGATGTGAGAAAAAATTTAGAAGATTTTTTTTGCTTCTGAACCTTAACTGAAGCTGCAGTTTAGCTTGTTGTGAAATTAATATCACTTAATTTTTGGTAATTATGTGGAATTAAATTTAATCATAGATTTTGATACTGATAAAAAGGTTAAGTCTTATAGATATTCGATATTAGAGGTAAATTGGGTTGTTAACTAAGCTTTTTGAAAGTGATATTTGATAAAAGCAGAGACTAAAATTTATGAAAAATAATCTTTGATGAAAAAAATCATTTTTTTCGATGATTAAAAAAATCACGATTTTTTTCATCATACGTTAATCACACGTAAAATTTAATCACGTAAGCTTAATCACTACGTAAAATTTAATCACGCAGGGCAAAAACACATGGTTTAAAAATTTTCTCAAAAGTTTTGTGTCAATCACGATGAAAATTTTGAAATTTTTTTAGCTCTAATATTGCATTAAACTAAAATATTATAAACTATTATATGTTATTTAGCTATTTTAAGTAAATTAGAGTAGTTTTCTGGTGCTTAAATAAGTTAGATTTGTGAAAAAGAACTATGAAGTTTGGTATTTTTTTCATGGAGAAACAAAAATAAATCCATTAAAAAAATACCAAACTTCATAGTTCTTTTTCACAATTCTAACTTATTTAAGCACCAGAAAACTACTCTAATTTACTTAAAATAGCTAAATAACATATAATAGTTTATAATATTTTAGTTTAATGCAATATTAGAGCCAAAAAAATTTCAAAATTTTCATCGTGATTGACACAAAACTTTTGAGAAAATTTTTAAACCATGTGTTTTTGCCCTGCGTGATTAAATTTTACGTAGTGATTAAGCTTACGTGATTAAATTTTACGTGTGATTAACGTATGATGAAAAAAATCGTGATTTTTTTAATCATCAAAAAAAATGATTTTTTTCATCAAAGATTATTTTTCATAAATTTTAGTCTCTGGATAAAAGTCTTTGTCCGATGCCATTGAGTTTCCTAGCCTCATTGCAGATACATCAAGCGGTATTGATTTGAATCCAGATGTTGAAATGTAACATTCCTGGGTTGAACACAAACCTGCATTTCCTTTATCTTATCACTAAACCGAATAGAATATCATAAGTCAATTAATTTTTTGAAAAAAATGTGGCGCCAAGCTGGTGAGACTCGTATGGTTTAGAATTTGAATCGAATACGCCACCAAGTTAGAGTCTCGCCTCCCAGGGCCTGATTTTTGATCCAATTTGTGCTATTCGGATGGCATGAGTGCGAAACTGTACCATAAGTGAATCGCTCGGCTTCTGGAAATTGTGACTCAAATTGAGATTCGAAATAAGATTTCTCGAAGTCTTGGTTTCGACGAAATTTGAGACCAAGACTGAAAACGAAGCAGAAATTAAAAGTGAATTATTTATAGTCTTGGTCTGGATAAGTCTCTTCGCATTCAGAGAATTCCTGGTCCCATGATCGCTAGATAGTTTGTAATAATCAAGTTGCAAGGAACGAAACCATTACGCATAAGAGTAATTTCAACTCAACATCTTACAGTCTATAAATATATTATTCCCGCATCCAAGATAAAGTTAATGTGATTAAGCTTTTGAAAAATCATGTTCCGTTCCGCACAATCCTTGGGTATGTCATAAAACCCATTTTAATTTAAGCATTATTATTATGAAGTCATGTAAATAGCCGCCACAAAGTTCGTTGCTTATCATTGCATTAAAATCTCTTTTCCATATTTTATTTCGTCTCTTACTTCTATTATTTAGCCATATACATACATATTGTTGGATGCATTTAAACTTTACTTTCGTATAAATTATTCCAGAATGAAAATTGTAATTAATTTCGTTACCCATAAACATCGTCATGAACTAGAGAGCATTTTACCATAATATGCAGCAGCAACAATACAAAACTTTTATTTTTTTCGGTCAAACAATTGCATGCTGTTGCCACTGCCTTGGGCTCGACCGAAATTGTAATTTTGTTACAACAATAAAAGGTATCGGAATGGAAAAAAGCAGCACCAGTCAAAAAAAAAATACAAAAGTTATTAAAAACATGCTCCGATTTCAAGTTTAATGATATTGCTATTTTTTTTTGTGTACGGAGTCGAGCTTGTACAGAAGAAAGAGCTGAGAATATTCAATCTCGGCCTTTTTTTCTTCCATCCATTCGAATGACTCACCCAAAGTTCCAATTTGCTAATTTATATTGCCTCACACATTTAACAAGATTGAGAGAGCCCCGAGAATGTTAATAAGCCTTAAGGATTTACATAGTGCAATACCATATAATAATGCTACATGTCGTTGCTTATAATAAGTATAAAACTCATAATTTGTAACATGATATAGCGGAAAAATTGAAGTTCTTTTGACTTCGCGCGCGAGGTCTTTATTGGAATTTTGATTTAATTGTAATTCAAATGGAAGTGATTGCTCGTTTATTTGTGATTTATTGTTAAGTGATTCTGCACTTATTGGGAAATCTATTTTCGAGGTTTTGTGATTTAATGGGAATTCTTCTAAGAATTTATCACGGATATGTGGGTTTGGGAAATTACTGATGCTAAATAATTATGAATTATTCTAAGTTATTAGAGCTTATTCTAAGTATTTGTCTAGTAATGAGGGAAAATGTTAGTCAGCTGTGTCCGTCTGGAATAAATTACGTAAATTAGGAATAATCAAAGTAAATTTATTGTTTTATTTATTTAATTAAAACGGAAGTAGAAATTTGTAATTTTAAGTCGAAGTGAAGCAAATTTTGCTGGCTGATGGAATGATTTAGTACTTCGGTATCTAATTATTGTAACAACACCGATCAAGTGATCATGGATTCAAATCTCGGTAGGATAAATCTTTCTGTCATCCTTTTTTGAATCATATGAACTAGAAACACGATTTACAGCCTTCATTTGAAGACTACAGGGGTTAATGTCATCAAATAATTGGTTCCGATCCAAGTCCGACGCTCTAATCACTACGACACTGCTCCTTTTTGCTGCCTAAGGTTCAGATCCTACCATAAACTATAGATTTAATGAGTACATAGATCTTACACACCCTCACTTGTTAAACAGTTATTAGCCGCAAATTACCCTAGCCAAGCTATGGGTTTCATTGATCTCCGAACAAGCAAGGAGTATGCTCAGTTATTGATTGATGAGCTTGCTCGTGATTGTATTTATAAGTGAATATGCCACTGTTTGTTCGGAATTTAAAAAGCTAAAGTTTATGTATCTTTAAATTTAAGCATAAATTGGTAGTAAACTCAATGAAGTAGCTAGTTGCTTTGTTAGTATTTTTTGCGAGAAGGTAGACCAAATTAAAATAAAACATGATTTAATTGATCCATTTTCAATTCTGATGATTGTTTGAAATTTAAAGAGGGTTGTTTTGAGTTTTTGTTACTAATCTCAATATTGACGTGACTCTTGCTTTTTGGATGGACATTCGGCACTATGTCATTATTACGTCGATCTTATGCTAGATTTCGGATCGATTAACCGACATATGCTATTTTGATAATTTGAAACTACTACAAATTGAATAATTTTGTTAAAAAAGGAGGTTTTAACCCAAATACACCTCCTTAGATGCACACATAGTCTACATTCCTAAACAGTTCTAATATATCATCGAGTGCATAAGTTACTCAATTAGCTACAAAATAGGCGTTTTGAAAATATTTGCTAAATGACTTTAAAAGCAAGAAAGAATCTGGAATAGGAATTGAATAACTTTAAAAAATGTTTAATTTTCACACCTAGAAAATTGTCAGTTGTTTTCACAGCTGGAACTTGAAATAAACACTAATTAAAAACACTAAATTTGACAGCAATATTGCAAAAACTGTAACATAATTATCAATTTGCAACTCCATAATATTTATTTCCTACTTAAAGAACACTTAACTTAGTTTACTGTCCAATAGTCTCATAAATATTTCCATTATGACACAAATTGCAAATTATTTACCTTCAAAAAATCAATGATCTAGAAAACTAATTCACTTCCAGATATTCCAGTCATAATTCATAATAATAATACAAATGTATTTGAATTAGAGACGCAAATTATTCATAATGAACTGCTGATTTGCATAGTCGGGTGTAATTTTATGACCTTTTGACTCTTTTTTTGCAATTCAATGATTGTTAAGATGCATTGAAAATAGATCATAAAAGAATTTAATTTAATTTTTTTATGAGCTAAGGAAGGCTGGTCTGAGGTATTTGTGGAACTTTGAATTTGTTTCAATGAATGTAAATTCCTCGGTCACCAGATAAGTTTAAATTGGATCAAAAAAGCTATATTAGCTCTTAACAGACTTGAATCAACTTCGAGTTCTAGTTCTTAATGAGCCTTACATTTATGTTACAAATATCCGAATAGCACATTGAAGTCAATTTCATTTATACGTAAAAATGAGCCAAAATTCCGTAATATAGACGTAAGATCAACCTCAACAGAGTCGTATTATCTTGATATCATTGGATGATTAGTACAGAGTTGGTTGGATTCCAATGTGAAGGCGGCTTTACAGTCAACACACTGGACCAACTTCAAATAGCCGACTTCTTGGAGTCCGGACTCGCGGGAAATTCATGACGCCTCGATTGGATTCATTCATTCATTCATCCAATGGTCCGTGTCACGATCAGGGGAAGCTAGCTTCAAAAGTCCTGTCAACTCAGCCCTAATATACTAAATGATGCATTCTAAGCAAACCATATCAATACTAGAGAAATCAAAACCAGACAAATCAAAAGTCATTCCAACTTCCACATTATTCTATCTAACATTCAAATTCATGACGAAACCGCTCGAAGTATATTTCTAGAATATGTATATGGAAACTCCATTTAAATGTCATCAAACTTGCACGTACGCCGGTAAACAAAACAACTAAGTCTGAGACAAAGTCTACATACAATAAAAATCATGCTTGTAAGAATCTTCATATAAATGTCATAAACTACTTTCAAGAACGACACAATCGTCCCATCTGAGTCTTAAATTCTTCTGTGTAATTGTTGAGATAATGCTGCAAATTTATGTTTACAAAAGACAGGAATTTTATAATTCTTTCGAAGAATTCTGACTGAATAATTGTCTGAAATTCATAAATTCCAGACTGACATTCTTCATGTGAATGATGGATCTACGGCAGGGTTGGTCAAACATTTTATTGTATGGCACATCAGGTTAGTAAGTGAATCATGCGTTGTGCTTCCAAATGGTTTTCATACGACATGACACACGATTACTTCATGGATTCTATCTGACTTTCATAAATTAGTTCCTGACCTGAAACCAAAATGAGACTAAATTAAGCCATGCTGTGCTGTTTATGGCGTTTCGAAAAGAATTCGGCGACACAGTAGTGTGTAGTCTAGGGTATGTAGTCTATCATGCTAGGGAGTCGCAGCACAGTAATGTGTCACACTAGAGTTTCGCAACACAGTAGTATGCCACACTAGTGTGTCGCAGTACAACAGTCTGTCAAGCTAGCGTGTCGTATCACAGCAGTCTGTAACGCTAGTGTGTCGCCACACACAGTTTCAACAATACTGATCTACACCGTCATATTCAATTAAACGCTATAAGTCTATACGCTCACAACATGTCGTGATGTTGTTTATTTTTCTCTGTTCCATTCTGTAACTTAACAGAAGCGTTTAAAAATAATATAATTTTCATAAGCAATGCAGTAACACATATGACACATATTTTGATTATGTCACGCCACAAAAGAAATTCTTCAGAAAAAAATCAATTCAATAGCAGCAGTTCTATTCGAAGCACGCGTTTTACATAATAATAATTGAAAGTTAAACGACAATCGAATGGATCTATAAGAAAGAAATTTTTCACACTCATGCCTTTGACATAATTGGAATCGATGAATGAAAGAGAGAAGAAAGAAAAACCAGAATTTTGTGTCGTTATGAAGCAAAAAAAGCTTGCGATTGCAAGTCAAGATTGCAACGGATGTTGCACGTGTCACTGGAGCGGGTCAAAACTATTGGCAAATTATATAATCGCGACTGAATTTTAATTTTTTGCTCACATGACACAGTCTTCTTGCTGGATGCATTTTAAGGCGAGCGACATTCTTGCATACCTCACATGAATGCCTAAATGCTCAAACGCAATTATAACTCGACATCAGACATGAAAAGGAGAAAAGCACAATATTTTTATTGGATGTAATGTCGATTATCGTAATTGATTTTTAAAAATTCAATTGTAAGCTATTAAGTAGCTTAAGACAATCTTTGTATTGAATCAGAGATTTTTTTATTCATAGAAGCAAAGTTTTTTGCCTTTTTTGCAGTAGGAAAGAAATTTTGCAAGATAAAAGGCAGTAAACAAGATTATTTGAGATGCAAACTGTGAGCGTTGAAAAGGCTTAACGTCATATTTTACGTAAACTGCAAGAGATTGGATTCAACAAATTTGAATTTGCTAATTTAATGGAATTTTAAATCTATTGAGTATTAAATTAAGTATTTGGGACAGAAAGATAAGCGACAGTTAAGACTTAATTTAGGCTAAGTTAGCAACTCATTTACTTAAATCAAATAGAATCCATGAAGTGGCCGTGTGGCATGTCGCGTGGAAGTCATTTGGAAGCAAAACGCATGTTACACTTGCTTACTCACTTACTTCGCTGGTCAAACAGATCAATTGTAATCTGTGGCCTTTATCTGATGATTCTATCGTTGGCTTCTGTCTATCAATTTCTAATACCAAGTGCAGCACTGTCTCTATTGAAATTTTCTATCAACTCCATAAGTTCTTCAACATGTTGCACAGCCATTTCAATTTGGAGATGGATTTTATTTGACGCTTGTGATTGTGTCTCTTAGTTTGCATCTGAAACTGGCTCTATGCCAAGTGCATTATCATCTCTGTCTACAGAGTCCTAAGAAAGGAAATTAAAAACGGTTTTTAAGCATTACCTGACTTACGAACGATGTCGTAGCTAGAGCTAGAGCTAGAGGAGTTGGGTTCTCTTTTGAGACGAAAATCTTCAAATTCCTTGAGTTTCTCAAATTTAAAACCAGAAATTTTAGGATATGTCACAATTATTCACATTCTAGAACTAAACAGCATAATCAGCTCACTCCAAGTAGATCTCCAAGTAGACTCCAGGTAGATCAACATAATACCAAATCGCCAAAGGTGGATGCATATAAGCAAAACACAACGAAAATGATATCTGCAATAATAATAACAATGAAATAAAACCAAATGACGATTCATAATTTTTTTCCTTTATTTTTGCCGATCGATTTCAAGGCGTGCCGCATTTTACGAGCACAACCAAAGACTGAAAAAAAAAAATCTTGCAAAAACCGTTAAAATTCATTGTAGGATGCAAAAATAGAGTCATAAATTATCATAAAATGGCAGGTCGACGTAATGTGATGCAATTGTGAAAGCTATTGTGCCTCAACTTTAGTGTGCAGGTGAATCCGACGTAAAAACGGGATGAAATATATATATCGATATTAAATTGTATAATAAATGTTGAAATAAGTTTGATGAGAATTCCCATTTTGCTTAATATGATTTGTTGGATTTTCTCATGGATTGTTGAGTTATTTTACTCGACATTGTTGTGGATGAAATAGATTTAATATTCATATTAGCTAATGTTCTTAATTTACAGAGAATAAGGAAACACATTAAGATGATTTTTAATGAGCCACAATAGGCTTTTAATCACATTTTGTTCTGATTGCAAGAACAATAAAAAAAATTAAGTCATAAAAACTTCAAATGGAACTAACGACATTAAAGAATTAACATTTTTCCACATTTTTGTTGAAGTTTGTTCTATATTAGAATTACATACCCGAGTGGCACAATCCTCATAACCACATTTTTTGGCTTATTGCTTACATACTTATTTAGTTCTTATTTACTTTGGATCAGTTGCGATCCATGGCTTCCTTTAGATGCCGTCTGAAACTGGTCCTATTTCTGGCTTTCGCTTGCTGTGCAATTTCGAATACTTACTGTGCTGGTAATACCGATCAGCTGTGATTCATGGCCTCTGTTAGATGCCAACTTAAACTGGCTCTATCGCTGACTGTCCTTTGCCATAGCAACTTCTTGTCTTAACGTCAATTCGTTAAGATGGTGTCCTAAGGAACTCTGTAAAGCAATTGACTAAAATCAGCCATTACGTTGCCTTCAGGGCAACATTCCGTCTTTCCGTCAATTAAGACGGCAACATAACCATGACGGACATATTGTGCTGTTTGGGATGCTCTATAATGAATAAATGTTTTGTCAGATTTGTGCCCACATTTATGGTCATCATGAATTATGTGGCAGTAAACACAAAAAATATTAATTGTAATGAAATTTAAAACCTCAACAGCTCGACCGGCTAGATATCGACATTTAGCCGATTTTATTACCTCACCATGCATTTCATAATTCACCTATCATCGTCTTATTTACTCATTTACATTTTAATTAACAGCACCAAATTTTTTTTATCACTTTTTCAAAGATTAGCGGTAAATTTTTTGGCGAAAAAAAAGTCACTTATGTATACATTTAATATAGCATGATTGTATGGTATTAAGCCAGGTGACATTTGCATTTGAAAGGTGACAAAAATGTGTCACAATAGAGTTGAAATTTTAGCATCTCTCTCTTTTGTGTCTGACCTAACAAATGTCAAAATAAATATTTAATATCACACGAGTAGAAACGAGAAATTTGATTTTAGGAATTGACATAATTGATGCGCATTTTTTATGAATGTAAATTTAGTATTCTGGTTTTTGTTAATTTCCTGGGACTTGTTGACTCAATGTCGTATGTAGAGAACGTTTGAAGTTGACTCAATAGTTCAAAGCCATTTGACGGTTCCGGGATGTTAAAAATTCTAACGATGCTTTCTATACGTTCAATTTAGGAATTCTTACATATTAATAAAGCACTTACTTACTTATTTGGCTGATGGTACAGATCATTTGTGATCTATTTGTCGTCTGCAGCTGGCTTCATCTCGCCAATTTCCAATATTAAGTGCAACACTATTTCTAGCCATATGTGATTATGCGTTCACCATAACTGGATTGTCAAGAGCATTTTCAGGAGAAGGGACTGGGGAGTTTGAGAGTGAATTTGTCCCAGGTTGCAATCAATGCAATTGACCTGGCCACAATTTGTGTGTCGCAAATACACCAAAACCAAGTTGGTATGATTAGAAACAGTTGAAAAGCATCCGAATCTGAATAGACCTTTCCTTGGAATCGATCCCGGGTCGTTAGATTCGGCAGACCAACACTCTAGCCACTACACCACTATAGCTTTTTTGCTGCCCTAAAGCTCCTGGGTAAATTGCCTTCAATTCGTACATGTTCTGAGTTACACTTGATTAACCAGAAAACTACACAAATCAGCCTTTATTTAAACAACTTAATTCCTAGAAATTCCACAACAATTAGACATTGATGATTTTCTAAGACTTCTTCTGATCCACAAAAAAATGTGTTTTTACACCAAACATTTCCGAGAATATCCAAACAATAAATTTCACCAACCTGCCATGACACATAAATTCTAAAACAAACTGAGATGAAATTACATGCCCATTATGGACGAGAGCTCATAAAAGCCAGGCACAAACATTTGAAAAACAAAAGACCATAAATGTAAATAAATGAAAAGAAGCAAGTGTGACAAGTTTTGTGTATAAACATTAGAAATGACATGAATACATTTTTTGACACCCATTATTATACGATTGCGATCATCATGATCGCGTCACGAAATGGCAATTTGTTTCATGACTGTCTTGAAATATATTTTTACACATTAAAACTTAATTAAAAAAAAATATTGAGCAAAAAAAGTAAATATGAGCAAATTTTTATGTTTGCTTTAACTTTTTTTTGGTCGTCGAACCTGAATTATTTTAAAATTTCTTTAATTTTTTTTTGTGGTGCTGTTCCACTCTAGTTGCAGTGTTGCAAAGATGCAATGACTTTTAATTTAATTTTTATTTCATATGAATACGATGGATCTACGAAATAATTATTGGGTATTAAATTACACTTCATAAATTCCGGAATGGTAAATACCTAGTCAGTCCCGAGAAGCACAATTCGGTTAATCGATTATAAATCCGAAACCAGATCGGTATTATCCAGCAAATCCCAATTCGTAATTGCTCTGCTCCATAATACGACTACAGGACAAAATTACTCTGACTTGGTGCATGATTCAATTGATCGATACAAAATCCGGGATAATGCTTACTTGACTCTCCAAGTCTCAAGTCAAAGTTACATCGCAGATTGACCAAATCAGAGTTACGGTAGTCTGAATTCGATTGATCGATTCAAAATCTAGCACCAGGTTGGCATGATTCTGACTTGGTCCTGAATTTGGTTTCTGTTTAAAACCGGCACTATGCCAGAGTCACGCTGAATTTTGGATTGTAGCACTCCCAAATAACACAAATCGGTTAATTGATCCAAAATTTGGTACCAGACAGGTATATCTTACAAGTCCCAAGTAAGAGTTACGCCGGTTTAGGTTCAATTAATCAATCCAAAATCTGCCATCAGTCCGACGTGACTGAATGATCGATCCTAAATCCGGCAACACGAAACAACGTGACTCTAATTTGGCACAGGATTCAAACCAATCAAGTCAGAGTCACATCGACCTGGGCTCAGTTGATCAGTCCCAAATCTGGTTTCAGATCAGTGTGACCCTAGAATAATGTCGGATTTTAGTCGAATCTGACACCATGCCGAGTTACTCCAGTTAGATGCCAAATTTCTGATCGATTAAACCGATTTATGCTACTCGGAAGTGCTTAAATGTTCATAACTCGATAATTAGATGTTCGGAGATACTCTGTCATCAAATCAACAGTTACAGCACCAAAATATGATGAATGTTTTCCAACAGTATTGATGACTATTTTTTGTCTTAGCATAAAAGGAATAGTTCATATATCTTTTTGAACTAGCTAGACGCGTGCCGCCACTATAATTTACAGTTTATTTTGTTACATTTTTTCGTGTATTTACGATTTTGATTTTCATGACCTGACGAGATCTCATCAGTCAGTAAATGAGCAATATCATGCTCAAAAAAAAGCACTTGAGAGAAAATGAGAGACTCGAGTATAATGAGAGTCTATAGCCGCATATGGTCGTGGGAAAAAGCTTCAAACCGATAGTGATACTTAGCAAGTGAACATTTAACAGTACGAATAGAAAAGAAATGATTTTTGCCTTACTGACTCAGTTTCTTTCGCGCTGTTGGACTGTTGAGTTGTGTGTTTATATTAAAGGCGTGAATAATAGCTGCGAAGCCCCAAAAGCGATATAATTGAATGTCCATTAATGATCGTTAATAAGTATAAATGCACAATTGATTTTAATGCAATTTAAATTCAATTATCGAAAAATAAATAGGATATGAAGTGGAATATAATTGGTGTTTTGTGTACCTTGAAGAAATGTGAACTGTATATTATGAGAATTGTATGTGATTAACTAAAATACAACAACTTTAATGGCATCAAGTGAAAAATTAGTGAATAATTGTAACAAAAATGATTTAACGGTCAAAATAAATTTGAATATTATCAACGTTTAATAGTTGCACACCCCTCAGTGTTGTTGTGAATTCGAACAAAGAAGATCAATAAAAAAATAGTTTAATATTATTATTAGAACGACATCATTAATAATCACTAAAAATAGAAAGCCATAAACGAACAAAATCACCAAAAGAATCAAGAATTATTAGAAGAATATCAATAAATTAGCCAAAAAAAAAAAAGTGGATAAAAAATTCTTCCGCAATATTCAAGGTCTGTATTAAAAAAAATCAAAAATAGATCTGCGTTGTGACATCTTTGAGCATGGCATTTTTATGCATGGGTGTAGATGCTTTATTTTGCACAGCCAAATGATTCGATTTATAATTAGGCAAAATATTCCTTATTGTCTTATACATGCGAACGCCTTCATAGACATGATGAATATATTCCTAAATAGTTATTTACATTTTACTAAGCGGATTCATCTTGTTGACATGTGACTTAATGCTAGAGGAACTAATGTTTCTTTTATGGCAGGTCTTAAAAGAATAAAGCATGTTAATTAGTCATAAATCTATAAAAATTTATTGGACACGAAAAAAAGAATATTTTTTGACACCTTAGAAGTATTCATCATCATCGGAAATGGATGACAAGTCAATTAATATCATTCATCTGATGAGGAAATCCCCACGCAAAAAAATATTACAACGTGCTTTATAAATTAGAGAAAAATCACCTTTTAAGTTTAATTCATTTCCTAAGAATGTAATGATGCAATGAAGTTTATAAAAATATGTGTTGTTGTCGGCGACATAATCGTAATTCCATCAGATAAATATCAAATAATACAAAATAATAATGCTAGTTTGGCTTAAGATAGGCGAAAATAATAATAATTGGTAACGATTGGCATTCTTATAGTATAACAAAATGTAATGAATGGTCTTACATTTACCTTGATAAAAAAAAAACTCTATTATAATGCGAGTTGATTTTCTAGCGAGTACGAATCAAAAACATGTATACCTAAACCCGATCGGTGCATGTTGAAATGCTGTCGTCGAAGGGATGAATTGACAACATACTTAGAACTAAGTGACGTCCAAAAAAAATCTTTAGCTATTCAGATCATTGAGATCCAGAGCTGAGCTAGGGCGATTCTTAGTTAATGACAGTTTGATTAGTTAGGGTGAGTCAGACCACTGCAGTCAGTAGACCTACTATAGTGGAATCAGAACCACTTCATTGATGACGCTATTGTAACCTTATTGTCTTTGAACTCCAGAAGGAGGCTGTGAGCAGCGTTTAAATTGCATATTTACTTACTTCGCTGACAGTACAAGATCAATTGTGATCCAAGACTTCTTTTAGATGTCGTCTAAAACTAGCTCTTTCGCTGGCAACCATTTGCCAATTCCCGATTCTAAATGCAATGCTATCTCAATCGACAGCTTTGTTCCATGAGTTCTTTAGCCTTCCATGTGATTTTATGCCATCCACAAAGACCACCTTAAAGACCTTAACTTCAAAAGTCCACAGGTTTTCACTGCATATGATTCGAAAAATGACAGATGAAAAAGCTTCCCCTTTCGAGTTTCGAATTCATGACCGCTTGGTCAGTAATCATGATAGTTAGATACAGAAGTAAGAAACCGTTCTGCCACCGAGCCACTTCGACTCACTGACATCCACTCGGCAAAAACAAGTATTCCGTCACCTCGTCGTCATGGTGGCAACAAATCTGGATAAATTCTTGGGACCGAGATTTCCCGCGTAGTCTCGAAATTGGAATCCTTTAGTTCTAAGTATGCTGCCCCCTAATTGCCACGACGGCAACATTTAAATGTGTGCAGATCGGGGAATAAACACTTTGTTGGCGTTGATTTCATTTTTCCTCAACTATTGAACTTTTAAATTAAAATTTTTATATTATTATTAGCATTTTACTTTACGGTACATTAGATAGAAGACAACGATTAAGGCATAGCAATAACATTACAGAGACACAGAGGAAAAAATAAATAAAGAAACTTGTGAAATATATGTGGGTAATTAAATTTAATGATGGCGAATTATAGCGAAAAAAAATTTTTGATACAAATACGAAACGAACCTTAAGAAGTAAGAAAAAAAAATCATTATCAAACGAGGTCAAGATTTCGTGTAATGTACTATACTACCTGCGAATTGACTTAGACTTTAACATGCAACATTGACCTTGAGAAATTGTTTATAAAATAGAGACATGTAATAGCTCTTATTTGACAGTACTCAATTACACTTAATGTGGCGAGAGATTTTTTTCGTGTATGCTTAACATGCTGACATGTTTCGGATGTTTGCTAAAAAAATAGAAAGAACTTAGGCCCAACCCAAAAGCATTTTTATATTCTACAGACAAGTTAAATATTGGAACAAAAATGAAATCAAGGATTTATTAGTAAGGTTCACGCAGGTGATTGACTCTGAAAGGAAATTAGAACTCATGCACAATATTTGACCATAATTTCCATTCTGTTGACAAGTGTCATAAACGGAAATCTAACTTATCGATTTTAATGACTTAACAAACTGATTTTAAGTGCATAACTTGAACTTCCATAAATAAAATTACGAAATTCACTTCTATCTTATCCAAGAAACTGCTTAGAATTTGGACCAAAACTGGTATAACAAGAGCATACGTGACCTAGATGCATGCATGATATATATTATCTGTACAGGTGTCAAAATTTTCTTTATTTTATCATAATATCTGTGTATAAGCACCACGAAGTTCATGGTTTGAATTTATTGACTGTATAGGAACTTGGAATTCATTATGGAATTTTGAATAAATATGTAGAATCAACATCGAAACTTAAGAAAACAATGGTAATAAATCAGGAATATACTTACATACTTACTTATTTACTTACCGTATAGAACAGCTGAGATCTATGGTCTTTCTTAATTGACATCAAATTGGCATCTAAAACGAGCTCTATTGCTGATTGCCCTTTGCCAATTGTCAATACCAAATGCAACACTGTCTGTATCAACATTCTAATTTCAAGAATCAGGAATATACAGATTGTGTTCTCCCGAACAGCACAAGCCGCGTAATCAAATCAGAATCCGACACCAATCCGACTAGATTCTGGCATGATGACGGATTCGAGAATCTAACACCAAGTCTGTGTCATGCTGAGCTGGAGTCAGATTTTTGGTCGATTAACCGATTCGTGCTATTTGGGACGAATCATATAGTTACTATTCAAAAAGGAACTATTCAAATAACTCCTTCCTTGTTATAATGCACAGCAATAGATATACATACATTTTAAATGGAGTTTAATTATCTTAATGATTTTAATGATAATCGATGGTTACAAGACGTGATAATTAAAGATTTGTATAGCAATTTCCTGCCACTTATAACAGCTATTAGTATTTCACTTTCTTAAAATTATACAGCCAATACATCACAACATGAGAATATGTAAATTCATTCTCATGACTAGCTTTAGAACAGGATCCAGTGACTAAACGTTTTTTAAGGTATTAGAGTCTCCCGTGACACATTCAAGTGATTAATGGCCTAAACCTGAATTGAATAACTGAGTTCAGTTCCAGTGTAAAAGTTTGACCTTTGAATTCTTGATGCACCTAATTCTAATAGCCATAAAAGGATATTAATTACGCCCAATCATCAATTAATCAATAGCAGCTAATGAGAGGATTTATACAGCATCATCATCAACATTGATTAAATTAAATTACTTCTCATTATTCATTATTAAATCAAGTGATGAAATGGAAATTCATCAATTTGACATTAATCCGTCCTCACCTCTCTTTCCTCATATTGAGGAGTAGCCATTAATTTATGGGTAATGTCGGAATAGATCTTGTCATGTAATTAACAGCTCTCAACTGAATTTGTAACAAGTATGTCTCCCTTTAGCAACAAAAAAGCTGCATTGTAAACAGCTGACAATCAAGTCTGATGAGATGCAAAAAAATGTGTTCTCATAGCATTTAATTGAATTCTTTTGAGTGACGATGCGTTGTAACAGACATCATATAACAATAGAATTGTTTTTTCATTAAAAATAAGGTGATGATGTCGTTTGGTGATCTCATGATGCTTTAATTCTAAGATTAATTGATTCTGTTGTAACTTTATTCTTATTTTATTTCGATTTATGATTAATAATTATTGAAATTACAAAAGATTATTGGAAATAATGATGAATGGGGTTATACACGAGTCACATTGATTTAAGACTAAGATATATCCGTAAGGAATTCTCGGGAATGCAATTTAACACGTTTTAAGTAAATAAGCAGCTTTGTGAGGTTTTTTGATCAGAGTTGCTGATAATAAAAGGTATTTGGGATTTAACAATGTATTGCTGAATTTAATGCAACTTTGTATTTGCTTTGACTGCTTTTGGGATAACCCCAAGACCTCTTTGTTCGTGAGTATAGATTAAGCTATTTTCATACCGACACAATATACTTTGTAATCATACTCATAAGGCACATGGTGTAGAAAAGGTAAAATGTCTAGCTCCAGATCGGCGTGGTTCCCACCTATGGACAGACCGATCGGTTACAATCTATAGTCCAAACTTACGCCGAGGCGGTGGGATTCTTGAGGTGTATTTTTCGTCTTTTCTAAAATGTTTGGTCACTTTCTAAGGCGTTTTCTAAGACTTCCGGGTCACAAATCCGAGGAACCAAAAATACGTTAGAACATGACACGAATTGGACATTAAGTAGTTATAGCTTATTTTTGCACAATCAGGAATAGATCGACTTCTGATGAGAATCGAACTCAATTCCTCACAAAAGATAAGATTACGAGGTTTTGGTCGGTTTCTTAACAATTTGTCCATAGAGTCCTAACTCTAGTACCTACAATCTAGCCTACATATTACTCGATATTCCAAATTCTACTCTAATCCAGTCGTGGGCAGCCTTTTTTTCGCGACACCTTGGAAGTACCTTGGTGGTAACCCTTGACCGAAATCCTACACAGTATGAAATTCATGAAATTTCAAAAAACATTTTGCTGCACACTAGGGTGCCGCGGCACATAGATTGCCAACCCCTGCTATAATCCAACACCAAAATACCCTCAAAATCTTCATATAAATCATTTCCCTAAAGTGTTAACTCAAGTGGTGTATCTCTTACAATCCGCGATGAGTCATTGACCTCTCATACTTTAATCTTATACTACATTCAGTTCAGTCAATCACGAGTATCGAAAAAATATGTAAGCAAACATTATGTAATGCTCAAAACAAAGTCGAGCATAAATCGAAAGCAACAAAAAACGATTATCTGCGTATTAGTAGGTGAACAGCATATTTTTTTTTGTGTAAAGCTGTTTTCCTTCTTCGTGAGTCGCTAAAAATCTTTCTTCTTACATATTTTTATATATTTATCTTTCTCGCGCGCCAACAACGTTGTTGCCGTTTATTGCCTGCACTGTGCATTCTGTGAAATGCAATGTTACAATTTTATTATTCGTCTTATTGCTACTTGGCAGTGTTGGCTCTGTTGGTTATGTACATATTGTACAGGCAAAGTATTATTATTGTATATGATTTCAGATTGGATTACGTATTCCATTACTAAGTGCACAATGAGAGCAAAGTCAACGGTGGAGAAAAAAAAGACAACGTTTCGGAGGTCTTTACTGTTACCATTGAGAATGCCTTAATGTTGGTCAACAGTTTTATGAACGAATTTTTCTTAAAAAATCGATCAATCATTCATGAAATTTCGTGATGATCGAGTTCCATTTAGGTACAATTTTTAATTGAAATTTGTCATGATATTGGAAATTAATTGGCATCAATAGACTGTTTCCTAATAAATTAAAGGTATTTAGTGTCTGCTTGATACTTTTTTTTGCAATAGATTCATGATTTTAGCAAGATTTTGGGCAAATTTCTTCCATATTTGGATTATTGTTAAGAAGAGTTTTGATCATGAAAGATCTATGGAAGAATGGTCAATGCTAGACACGTTGGAGCTATTTGAAGTGTTGATCTGACAGAAAAAGTGTAAATTCCAAATAACGGATCCCGAGTGGGACTCGAACCCACGTTCAAGATTCCCGGTCATATGCTTCTAACACATTTTCTGGAATTCACTTCCAACATGAAATTACTTACTTCCTTGGCTGGGGCACACGAGGGCCCATTGCCGCGCGTAGGGAATGCAAAAGACAGCTCTATCCTTCGAAACCTTCTGCCAATTCGGGATATTAAGGACTCTAGCATTCTTTTCAACACGCCCAATCCAGGAATTCTTCGAAACCCTATTTTAAAATCACTAAAGCTAATGAGGATAGGAAGTAATAACTTCTAGACAACACTTCTAAATTCTAGATTCGTCCACAAAATTTTGCCGTTAAAAGACAAACATTTACCAAATTATGGCATGACCTGCTTCGTAAATCGGCAAATAACTCTATGGACAAATGTGAAAAATAGCCAAAATAAACACAAATATTGGTCAACCAATCGCAAACTTTACTAAACATCGTAAATTTCCAACGCAAAAGCAATATTTTAGAATATCCACTAATCTGTTGAAAAACAATAAATAATTCTTAGTCAGCTTTACAAAAACGTCGATAAAATTCAATAAGAGTCAATATATCCATAAAGAGTTCGTTTCAAAAAGAATAAGAATGATCAGAAATAAGTCATGAAGCAGTGTTGTCTAAACTTTTTTGTGGAACGGTACACTTTTGTGAAATGTCAATGTTGGGACAGAATCACAAGTTTGATTGGATTCCAGATATTCTGAATCTCTAAAAGCTACTAAGTACAGAACAGTGATGTAGGAATGTCAGCTTAAAGTGCGGACAGAGAATTTGTACAAACTAGGAGACATAGCCAGCAACAGAATCAGATGGAAAGCATTTTGTTGTTGTCTAAATAAACTTTGGTGGTAAACCGCGACCAAAACCGCACACGTCATACGGTTCATGGCATTTTCAAAAAAATTCTACCACACACTTTTGTATCACAGCACAAAGCTTAAACAACACATCCATAAAAGACCATTAATAATTTATTCAATTATATGTCCTCCAAGTAGCAATCCCTTGTCGTTGATATTCCTTTTATAAGCACAACCTCAAAAAAATGATAAATTATTGCAGAGTGCTCGAGCACGGGTCGAGTTACTCTATGTACTCTAGAAAGCCACATATAAATTGAAACAATAAAGAAACAAAAATGCCTTATTCATTCATTCATACAATACCACAAAAGCGATTTGGTTTGAGGAGTGTCTGAATGTAAGCAACAAGAATCAATTGCGCTGGTGTTTTTAATCGCAAGCGACCAGAGATCAAGAGAATGTTACAATTTTAAATGTTAGACGATAGGTAGTTGTAATCTTGAGGCGATTTATTTGATGGTGGTGTGGTATGGTATAGGTATTCCTTACTAGTATGATAAAGGTGCATCAGTGGTGCAATATAATAGGACGATGGGACAGTATTGATCCAGCATTGATATATTACAGTAGTACGATATTGATACACCAATGGTACGGTACAGGTGGAACGGTAATAATGCAACACTGGAACACCACGTTGCACCATTGGTTCACCAGATGTTGCAACAATGATACACCACACGTTGTACTATTGGTACAACACACGTTGCAACATTAGTACACCACACGTTGCAACATTGGTACACTACACGTTGCACCATTGGTTCGCCACACGTTGTACCATTGGTACACCACATGTTGCGCCATTGGTACACGACGTTGCAAAATTGGTACACCACGTGTCTCCATTAATACACCAAGTTGCAACGCTGGTACACCACGTTGCACTACTGATACACCACGTTGCACCACTGTCACACCAAGTTGCACTAATACTGTGCCATCGTACCGTATCACCATCGTCCTCTCATTAATTTAAATGCACTTAATTCTTATTATTAATTAAAAAAAAATTAATTCATAAAGATCGATTTTATCTCATACTCGATGTCATAATAGTTTAAAAAAATTTGTTTAACATGTTACATAATTCTCTCAATTTTGTTAATATTTCAATGTCCCGCAGTCCATAAAATGTAAACATTATCCAATTAATCTTTGCCGCACAAAATGTTTACAAAAAAGAGAGATAAAAGGTGAATGAAATGCTTACGCACCTGAATGAAAGGTTATGAGATCAAAACAACGTGAAATGTGAATTAAATTAAGGTGATTTAAGTTGCAATTTTACGGTATTTTTAAGATCGAAAAGAGGTTTTTGACTTGTTTTTATGTGCTTTCACTGCTGTAGACGCTTGACTGTTCAATTAACATTTTTTATGTCTGCGCGAAAAATCGACGAAGATTTTTTTATTTTAACGGAATTTGATTTTCTTCCATTTATATCACAATTATTTGTTTCCTTAAAAAGCTTACAAATTTAATTGAATCAGCCGTGATTAAAAGCATGAAAAAATTACAATTTCTTGTTCAATCAAACGTGTAAAACTTCCGATTTTAAAGTCAGACAATGGTGAACTTTACGTTTGGTTTGAGATCATTGTTCTATTGGAGGTCTATTGATTCTGTTACATTTTTTTCTTGTTATGTTCATTACTTCCGTTTAATGACTATCAAAAATTGTTTCTTGGAGACTGTGGAAAAAGACAAACAATGGAAATTGGAGCCAAAATAACAATAATCATTAATGTTGGCACGTTTTTGGGATATATTTTCTCACTTACTTACTTACAGTAATTATGTTTCTTTGTGGAACTTGATTACTTACTTCGATGGCCGTACGTATCAATTGTGATCCATGGTCTCTCTTAGTTTGCGTCTGAAGCTGGCTCTATCGCTTGCTGCCCTTTGTCAATTACCGATGTTAAGTGCTATACTATCTCTAACGAAAGCGTCTTTCCATGTGGAGATTAGGTTACAATTAAAGGTTTTCCATCTGATTCTATTGCTGACTTTGTCACTTAGTTTGCACAAAGCAAATATTCAATATTGAGAATATTTAAATAAGATGGATTCTAGAATTTAATCAGTTTTATTTAAGGTTTGCTCAGAAAACTTGCAGTTGCTCAGCAAATCCAAGACTCTAGCTCTTAGGCGAATCTTAATTTTATCCTGCTTTCATTCGAACTTTGAAAAATCACTCTCGAAAACTTACTAAATGACTTTTTGATTCCGACTCGGAACAAACTTAAATATTATAATTAATCATAAATCAAAAGTACCTATTTAACGAGTTATTGTCTCTGTGATAGCTGCGCTAAATGATTCTGATGTTACGCATTTGAAATATTCTCGAGATAGTCCAAGGATTCGGTCAATTCGGATTAAGTGAAGCCAGTGAATGTTCCAGATTACGTTGGGCTCCGGAAAAAGAGTAGGGCAGGTCGGTTTTTGGGGAAGTAAAAAACTTATATTTGCTAGAGTTGCTTTTAAATTTGAGCTATGTAGGACAAACTTTAAAGTCTGCGATAAAAGAGCTGAAAGTCGATTCGAATATTCAATGAAGTCGAGTCGACTTTTCCATAAAAAATCAAAATTGTCTTGGAATTCTGACAAATAAACAAGGTTTTTGAACTCTTACTCATTTAAACGATGATACCAACCATTCAGTCTCCAAAAACATCATTAACAATACAAAAACCAAAACAATAACTGTTTATATTGAGCGGTTAAAACTTAAACAAGCAAGCACTCAAGAAGAAATCGATTGTTTGTCAATGAACAAAAAAAAAAAGAGAAGCAGCAACAAAAATAGCGTTAAAATCTATTACGTGAATTACAACTTAATTGATTTTGCATCGAAAAATATTTTTAATAATTGGAAATCATGCGCAAATAGTCGAAAAAAAAGTGGTGCAACAACTTCATGTTTATACCAGACTTGCGTCATTTCATTTCGAAAAAATTCGAAATTAGTTCGAAAATATTCGAAATTGATTGCGAAAATTCAAAAAATATTTTACCGTTGATATAAATGTAAACAACGAAAAATATTTTTCAAAAATTATCAGTTCTTTTCATGAAATTCCATGAAGTTACGACTCAAATTATCATTGATATCATTGCTCATTTGAAAGAAAACAGTTACATGCATCAGAATTTGAATAAATATTGATTTTTTGTTTGTAACGTATTTTTTGAATTTAAAAATTTTCAACGGTCATTTATTTTTTAAAAATATAGTTTTCATCCCCGTTTTTTCTTTCAAATAATAACGATCAATATTTGAAATGACGCTAGTCTGGTTTATACATTGAATTCATCCGTAACTCCAGTTAACAAAGAACAACAAAACAATTTTTGAGATTCGAATGTGCTTTTATGGGCTACAAAAAATATTGAATTGAGACAGCTCAATTAATTCCAATTATTC
This sequence comes from Chironomus tepperi, assembly GCF_022539635.2. NCBI lineage: Eukaryota > Metazoa > Arthropoda > Insecta > Diptera > Chironomidae > Chironomus > Chironomus tepperi. The sequence goes on from NW_027226215.1 coordinate 1,051,504, forward strand.
ATAATTTTTAATCCATCTGTAATTGTTTTTTTGTGTACGGGAAAGTAGCGACCAAAATATTTATGACAATAAGCAGATTAAATTGACATTCAATGAGATGAATTTGTACAGATTATACACGAGAAATACTTTCATACAATATGTTGATGACCATCAAAAGAAATGCTTGCTAATAATAACCTGATTCAGCTATTAAAGACCATTTTAATTAACTTGTTATGCTTTTTCAATGTCAATTGATGATTATATGGGAAAATAAAGTGTTTATTTTTAAATTTGATGCTGTTGAGCTTTATGTATGGACTGATGAGATGTAAGTGGCCTGATTCAGAGGCATGTAATTTCTTGGGTTAATTACTTTATATTGCTTAGTTCATTTAAAAAATTGCTTGCTGTAAGTTTTAGTATCCCGAATTGCACAACATATTCGCAAACGCAGTGGTGAGCAACCTTTTTCACGACACACCTTGTTGGTAAGCCCAAAGGGTTGCTGCTTCCTACTGGAAGTTGTCCACTACTGCCCTTGAACACCTCTTCTTCGTCACATCAACAGTAAGATGCGTTATGCCATGATGGCACCGTGACGACTAATTTTGATGGTGATAAAGGTGATTCGCTGCAATGTGTGACTTTCATCTACAATATATTTTGAGAATTCAAGCATCACCACTTTATATCTTAATAGTTGATTTTGAGGCAATGCATCTAGATGATTTGTTTCGACTTTTTGTTAATAATTGCGATTGATTTTCAACACGTCATAATTTGCAAGTCTAAAGATATATTAATTCAATGGATCTTAAATAATTTATGTCTAGTGTGCCTCGTTGGTATGACCTAGTTAATGAGTGGATCTAAGTTGGTAACACAAACCTAGTTGGTGTGACTAGAAATAGTAAGTAATGACTCAAATTTGTCATACACTTCTCTGGGATCGAACCAGAATCGTTAACATAGAGGGCCGACACTCTACCATTCGGCCACCGCTGTTAGTTTTTGGCGTATTCTTAGTTTTATTTTTTGCATGTTTTAAGGAATTTCATGCAAAATCCGAGTCGACTTTCAACTTTGAGGTTAACTAACACGCTATTTTGTAATATGCTCTTAAGTATTTGTACAAGACTCGTTGGCTAACGTTTACTAAGAAAGATAAAAATCCTTAATCCTCAACATCGCTAAACTTCAAGATTATCTTCATTAAAACAAAAATTCTCATTGCAATGTCCTCAACTAATTTAATTAATAATTTAAAAGACACAACATACAAGCTATAATTTAGATCAAGTCCAAAAACAAACAACATTTGTCAACAGCATATATCCAATATAATCTTAATTCAATCTATTAATCCTAATATTGTCATGTTTTCTTAATTCAAAATAGCTTTTAATTTTAGTAACGTTGACAATTATTTAAGGCATTAATTTGCTATAATCTTCGATACAATTTAATTTAATTACGCATGTATTTTTAATAATAACTGCATGCTAAAATCAATTTTAAGCGTCTTATAAATTAATGGGATTTTTATAATTTACATTTTACGCTTTTAATTATTTTTACACGTCGTATAATTGTGGTCACATATTTAATTAGATTCTGTAACAAGCAAAACAGCCAGTCAGCCAATCCTTTAAAGTCAGTGTGAATAGAATTTTTAATTTTTTAAATAATTTTAATAATTAATAAGGAGCATTTAAGAATTTAATTTGTTTTTTTTTGTTGTAAGGTCATTTTTGACATTGTGAGACTTTGTCGCATGTCTAGAGAAATTAGCAATCGATGATAAATTGTAGTCACATTTTGATGTATTGACAGCATCCATTAGTGATTGATCTATCTGACATTTTATCAATAAGAATTAATGTATCGATGTAAAGTTTTTGTGACTTGTGTCATTTTATCTTTAAAATCGTGGACATTTTAAATCCCTTGAGTATAGTTTGAGTAGTGAAGGAAGTCAATAATTGGAAGTAGTGAAGGAATCGAGTTTTATAAGACAATAATAAAATTGATTATTCGGGTGCAATACTTACTTACTTACTTCGCTTGCTGGTCAGATCAATTTTGATACATGGCCTCTCTTGTCCATGGATGTCTGGTGCTTTAATTTCTGAGATATGTGTTGTCAATGAAGTCATTCTGTAATGTTCCGCTTGTCGGCAATTAAATCCAAAGCATGTTCTCGATTTGAGAACATGATCAGCATGGAAATTGATATCAGATAAGAAATGACTTGGCGGCTCAACGTTGTCGATCTTTAGAACTCACCCGAGTGGCATGCAATATGACGTGTTTTATGTCACAAAAAATGGGGGTAAATCAGCTATGTCGCAAAGGCAACATAGCCTGAATAGCACAAGTCAGTTCATCGATACAAAAATGTGCACCATGCCGGGATGAATAGCATGGTGTAGAGCACGAAGTCGATTCGACTTTAAACAAAATTTTAGTATCTGGCATGGTACCGGTCTTAAGCCAAATTATTGATCGATTAGACGATTTGTGCTATTGTACTATTCAACAGGCAAAGAACATGCTTTCGAGCGCGTACTCATCTTAAATCTTACAGCTGACACAAAGGAGCTCTAATCATCACGTTATGCTGCTCGGGTCAATTATTACACAATGACCCAGAAACCATGTATACAAACAGTAATGTCATAAAAGGATTGGTTCAAATCCCACAATAATCTGTATAAACTGCTGAACGTTGATTGACTTAATTGATTGATTCTCAATTTGTACTTTGATCCACTATGATCGATTAGAAACTCAGTCTTATTTCCTTTTGATATAAAAATCCATAAAACATAAAAATTCATTAATAATACAGTAAGAGTGATAGAAAACAAAGCAGTCCAAGATTCCCATCATTAGCAAAATTTACTTTACCAAGATCAACTTTCATCTTGTAATTATTTACAACATTCCATTTAATTTCTCCTCATTAATCGCTTCTTTATGGACAAAAAAAAGACCCTTATAGTCTTAATTCATTATGATTAGTCGAGTCAGCCGTCATAATCGTGAGAAAATACTTCACATTTCAAGCAATATCAAGTAGAAAATCTAATCAGTAAGTCAGTGGTGGACAACCTGCGTGCTGCGGCACAATAGACATGCTATGCACAGAATGGCAAGTGGGGATTTGGTCTAGACTTACCAGAAAAGTATGCCGCGAAAAGAAAAAGGTTGTCCACCACTGCAGTAAATGTACCAAGCAGGTGAGAAAGAAAAGAGGAAAAAAAATTCCGTTAAAAGTAAAAGTGTTTGCAGCTTAGAATATTAATCATGCATAAATAACCATTAAATACGTATTTAACAGTCATTCAATCACCACAAAACTTTAAAACTTGCTGGTAATGACCGTAAGAAAATGTGAATTTAAACAAAGAAGAAGAAGTTAAGGCAAAGCAACGTTGCTTTTGTCGTTTGTCCATTACGCAATCATCCAAGAGGAAAAAAGAGATTAAAAACTGCAACAGAAGTAGGTGAACAACATTTCATATATGAATATTATGTTACTAGCAAGTCTTATTTTGCTTCACATTCAACCTTATGTGCAAAGTGAAAATTGCAATGTTATTCGCATATTGATCTAAGCTTGTGCAGCATAAACATGACCAATATGTGTAGCAATAAAGGAAATTACGATGTGGACGATTAATCAAATTGCGGTTGTGGATTAATAGAAGAAGAAGAAAAATCTGCGGCATGTATGCACACACAGCTAGTATCGCATCACTATTTATTATGTGATGAGCACTTTATTGTAATTTATGGATTTGGTACGATATGACTTTAACATCATAGGAGGCTTATTATATAATCACATTTGATCATCAAATAGTTGATTCGGTTCATTCGACCGATGAGTGTGATTAATAATGAGCATGACTTTTTGGAAGTGAAAAATAAGAAGCTCAAGCGACTGGATATTATGTCATTATGAGGTTAAACCTATATGTCTGTCCAGTGGTGGGCAAACTATGTGACGCGGCACATGAATTAGCCACCAAAATTGTTTAGAAATTCCATGAACCGTATGCCTTGTGCAATTTTGGTCGAGGCTTATAAATAAGCTGTTCCGCGACAAATAAAATGTTGTCCACCACTGTATTAGTCGATGACTTAAGAATGTTAATTTTTGGGAGTTTTTTGCTTTATATTGACAGTATTGATTGCTCATCAAATTGTCAATACAAAAGCGTATCCGACTTACTTAGTTACATCGCTAGTCGTACAGATCAATTGCGATCCATGACCTCCCACAGGTGTCTCCAGAAGCTGGCACTATTGCTGACTTTCGCTTGCCAATTTCTAATACTAAAGCGTACCTGATCGACACAAATTATTCATGGTAGAAAAAAGAGTGTCCTGGAGGCAATTCTCATGTTAACTGCTATAAACTCTAACTGGCAAAGAGCATGCTCACCTTAAACATACTATATGAGCATACTTATTAGCGTTGCTATCAGCTTACTAGTGCTGTTGTCTGCTAGGGAAAACTTGTCACTTGGATGTCATGTGGACGTTATTTCGCTGCCATGAAGAACTTATACCATTCGAATTGATTTGCAAAAATTATGCTACAGAAATCCATTCCTTTAAACTTATTACATTGTAAGCTTAAAGGGAATTTAAATCGAATGATGTAATGTGAAATTGGATATGTTTATACTCAATACAATGCAGATTTTATGCGATGCATTTCTTGTTAAACATTTTTCCTACAATGGCTTACAAAAAATGTAAATTAGAGAGCATAGATTCATAGCTGGAAAGAGAAATGACTCAAATGTGGAATTTTTCAGGTCATTGTACTGATTTTAATATTACAAAATATTCAAATTTCACCCTAAATATTCGAATTAATTAAGACAAAAATCATTTCACATATATTTACAGATGAAGAACTTCACCTTGACATTGCTTGCATGTCTTCTCATACAATGGTGCACTCTTCATAAAATATCATGCACAACAGTTGCTGTGAGTCAAAATAGAAGCGATGTGGATCATCATTCACCATTGTCTGAAGATAATTTATTGAAAGTTAGTGCAACAAATGCAGTCAGTAACTCAACAGACCATAATTCTTATTCAGACTCAGCATCATCATATGTCAATGAGAAAAAGTAAGTCTTTTTTGATTCATTTATGTGAATTAGATTTGCATTCATAACCGGCATGTACAGCATGATGAGATTAACATTAATTTTATAGAGAAAATCTTGTTAATGATCTTGGGAATGAACATTATTACAATTGTAAGATGATGAGTGAAATCATGAGGCATTTATGGAAAGTTTACTCATCAGAATAACTGCAAAAATCTAATTTATTTCCATTGAATCATCATGTCTTTTCCGTGAAAGTGATCATGACGAATTGTTAATGAGATGACAAAATTGGGGATAATCAAGACTATTTGATGATGATTTTGTCACTCAACAATTGAAATTGTAGTAAAAGAATGAAAGTGAATTTTATGATTTACTTCCTGGTCTTTAACAAAAATTTCTATTTTCTTTGTGTACATTTTTCTCATCAAAGTCTCTTCATCATTCACAGGTCAGAAAGGAACCAAAGAACACTATACAGAAGAGCAGGTGGTCACCTAAGAAGCGATGTCTCATCAACGCCAACAACAGAGACCACAAGCCAACCACATCGACGTCCAACAGTTCAAAGTCATCTAAATGAACCATCAACGTCACGCGAAGTCATTCATACCGTCAATTCCAATAGCATTAAAAATCATCAGAGCTATTTTCGAAGAAAAACGAAGACAACATTACAGCCATCACAACATAATTCATCGTCGAGTCATCGTGATGAGAATGTTAGAGGCAGTAGTAGCAATAAAGTCATTAATGTCACAATATTAGATAGTTCAGATTCCAAAGAAATAAATGACACAAATGACGATGAAAATAGTCTAGATTATGGTCTGATGGCAATGAGTGCAGCTGGTGAGGGTAAAGATGATGAGGAACTTGCAAAGACATCATTTAAGGACATAAAGAAGGATGAGAAGGTTAAGACTCTGTCAGATCAGATTGCGGAAGGAAAATATGGATTAATTGAGAAGGAGATCTTCAGTAAGGCACCAAAAGCACCTGGCATAATTTCATACAAAACAAACTCAGAGACACCAGATGACAATGAGAAGACTTTAGGTGGATTAAGTAAGGATGAAATTTGGTTAGCCGAAGATCATCTTTTGGTCCTTAAAGGAGGTATTGCAAATGACAAAAAGAACAAAAATGAAGAATGGCGTCCAATTGATGACTATGAAGCACCAAAAAGACCAGTTAAAATTCCACTTAATCCACGAGTTCCGCCTCCCTTTCCCGTTCAGCTCACGAAAGATGGACCGTTACAGTTTATCGGACATAATAAATTTTCGATATTCAATCCGTTCACAAATGAAACAGGCTTATTTGCAAATGCTAATGGCCACATCACGCCCATTAATCAAGCCAACAGTGAAGATACGAAGAATACTGTTGCCGGGCTTGGAGCGGTCAAAAATAATACGAAAGATAAGATTCATGAAGTAATTCCGCCACCACCATGGCTATTTCATAATTCATACAAGGACGTTGATCTTCTCAAGCATTTTCCATTTAACCTTCCTTTACCAGATCAAGCACTTAATAGAACTGAAGATTTTGATGAAGATGATCCATCATTGTTCTATCCACCGCCATATAGTTTCGTCTATAAAACAAATTACACCAATTTAGCACCAGTTGGACCATTAGTTCCTGGAATTATTTTACCTCCGCCACCAGACTTCTTCTCAGTTTATGACCCTGAGGAAGAGAAGAAACCAATCAAGACTCCACTTGATGCATATCACAGAATTAAAGACATTCAGCTTAAGAATCGTCTAAGTGCAACAACATCAGCTCCATCTACAACAACAGAACAGCCACCAAGATCATCAACAGCATCATACATAAGAGACTTTACACGCAAAACTAAGCAGCCAAGTTCAACAGTCTCGACAACAAAACTCTACAAAACAAAGACAACAACTGTGCGTCCAGTCACAATTCATTCATCAACAGTTTCACCATCAACAACGCCAAACGAAATATTGAACTATAAAACTCATCATTATGACACGTCTACACTACGATTACATCCAGTTTATATTCCACCAAGCATGTCAACAAAATTATATTCAACTGTGTCAACAACCACGACGACAACACAAGCACCAATTGAACCGCAAAATGTTAAGCAATACCAAAAGGATTATGGAACACAACATCATCCAATTTACTTTGAATATTTTGATGCCAGAACGGCAAATCCAATCAATGGTAATCCATATGTCGGTCCCGAATATGACACAAGCTATGTAAATGGTCAATCAACAACGAGTAGTACAACATCACCACCTCCTGTGCAACCAATTGCTGTATTTAATTCACCAAAAGTTAATAAGAAGCCAAAAAGCTTTTATCCGCCACAATATATATCCACGACTATATCGCCAGCTAATATTGATGCAAAATATTTATTTGTAACACCAAAACCAGACATATTTGGTACAATTATTGCACCACAAAAATATCCAATTACAACAGACAGTCCAATTTCATATAATACAGCACTTCCAGTACAGAAGCCATTGATATTAAAACCAGTTGGTAAATTTGAAGATGAAATTGCATCAATTAAGCAAACATTAGATTATTATAATACCGGTAGTAAGCATAAGCATGCACAAAAGCCAAAAGTTAAGGCAGTTTATGAATTTTCATTTGAAGCATCGAAGCATAAAAATAATCAACATCAACAGCCATCACAAGAAGAGTTCCAACCAATGTTGTCATATGATCAAAAGAATGCACATTTAACGGAACTGATAAACACAAACAGCTATTATCCAACATCCAGTGAACCATCAATGAAATACTACAGAGCTAAACAATCAGCAACATTACCGCCGAAGAAGAAAAATGCTCATATGGAATCAAGTGTATCGTCAGCACCGCAATCAATGCATTATGGACAGAAATTACGTCAACAAAATCTAAATTATTATGGTAGACCAATATTTAAAGAAGTTGTGTCATCGCCGCAACAATCACAAAAAATTGTATTATATCCATCGCAATCATCACATGATATTCAATCATCGCACGTGCCAATTAATGTTGATCAACATGGATATAGAATTAACAGTAAAAATATTAAGTATCGTAATTCACAACAGCAAAGCCAACAACAGCAACAACAATATTACGGGCCAGCAAGTGAAGTTATTAGTCTAATAAATGATACGTTGGTCAATTATAAGCCACCGCAAAGGCCAATTAATCCATTGAGTGAATTTATTGATGTGTCAAGATTTCCACAAAGCAATCCAACACCTCAAACTGGTCTAAGACCTCAAAATAATCCGCCATACATTCCATATATTCCACATCCATCACAAATTCCTCAGCAGCAACCTGTTTATCCTGGTCCTTTCCAAAGGCCACAGCAACACTTCCCACAACAGTCACAGCAACACTTCCCTCAACAGTCACAACAGCATTTCCCGCAACAGTCACAACAACATTTCCCGCAACAGTCACAGCAACATTTCGCACAACAGTCACAGCAACATTTCCAACAACAGTCACATCAAAATTATCATCCAAGTGCTTCTCATGCGTCATTAGATGTCGTAAATTATCCAATAATATCACAAATTAATCCAGAAAGTGTGCACATTACTTTCTATAATCGGCCACTAGAGAAGTCGGATGATGGAAAGTTCTGAGCATAGAATTATTTTGTGATTTAAGTAATAGGATATTTATTATTTAATGATATGAATGAGATGAAATTTTTGAGACTTTTGGTTGTGATAGGTAGGAATGAACTAACCCCCCTTTTTTTAATGATTCTAGATTGTAAAGCATATGTTGCACTTAGTCCTTAATATGAGCATTTTTGACAATGAAAAATTGAATTGATTCTTTAATGTTTGTTGATTTTCATGTAAAATGCTGGCCGCAAAGCTTGAAGTCGACTTGAGTTGTTTTTTCTATACAAAATTTGAGTCTCCTTCGGGATTGTCGGTCTTAAAGTGAATCAATTATTTATCTTTGAAGAGAATTAAAGGAAGAATCGTGAAGATTAAGCTTGTTAACCATTTTTAAGGCAATGCAGAAATTGAGCAACAGAATTATTAGATTTTAAGAGTTTTTTAATCTCTGAATTGTATCTTATTGCATTTCCATTGACAAATATGCTTGAACTCAAGATATTATTAATAAATATAGGATGCAACACATAAATAATAAGAAGCACCCAAAGTTTGTAGTTGCCTCGAATGTCACATGGTATCATGTCACATGGAATCATGTCACATGGAGTCATGTCACATGGAGTCATGAGACATTCGAGTCAACCTCGAGATCCGAAATCACGTATAAAGTGTTATCAGCTTATAAGCACCAAAGTTTGTGCCTAATTTAAAAAATACAGAGCATACTCTTATTTCTGCTATATTTATGCCATGTGTAAACTTTCTGAAATTAAAAAACATTTAATTCCGTACACTTTTAATGCACCATTCACCAAATTCGTGTAATGAATCTACAAATGTAATGCAAAATGTATTTTACTGAAAAATATAAAAATATCACTTGCTTTTTACTAAATTAGTAAAAGAAATATTGTGAACCGGGATCGATCGGTTATTAGGTTACGCAAAAACATCAATTTTTAGACCTCCTTCACACATTTCTACAAAATTTTTCTTGTTTAGGCTGTTTTTAAAGTTTTTACTAAATCGTTCCCTCTGAAAAGCTAACGTAATAAGTGGACTACCCCAAACCAAGCAATTCTTTATAACGCAAGACATAAAACTTTATGACAACTTCAATTAATGACTAGGAAGAAAGGATGTGTTGGAGTCTTAAAACTAGTTTTATATTCCGTTACTTAATAATCAAATGACCCCAAAGTTGATGCCAACAATATTATTTTTGCTTGACTCGAGTGGCAAATTGCCATAAGCCGGTATTTTATCTGTTGTTGATCATTAAACGTCGACTAGGTGACAAAATTAGTAATTTATAGCTTCATAACGTAAATATGTAACAGATTACGTATTATTTGTGGCAATTTCAAGTTAGATAGCTAAAAGTTATTAATTGAAATGTATTGAAATATGAATCATATCTAGAGCGACACAAACGAAAGTGATGCCATTAAGATATTGTCATGATTAATTTTATTAACATCATATGGTGGTCGTCTCTGTGGCAACAGAGCTTAAAGTGGACTTGAATTGTATATGAAGAGACTTTTTCATATAAAATCCGAGTCGATTTGGTGCTCTAGGTGTCATGGAACCTAATTCACTTGCCCAAAGGACACTTTCGCTAACAATGGCCGAAAATCTGACACCAGGTCAGCATGTCTCTGTCTACAGACCATATTCGATGAAATCCAGTCTCAGATCAGAGTCAAGTCTGTCTGAAACTGGAATTTTGTCCATTTCTACATCGTGTGATTTCTGGGTTGAATAGTTAGAAGCATGACTCAAAATAGACGATGTATCGTTGCTGATCGTCAGATTTCATACCACAAACACCGCGTAATTTAACTCATAAAAAGAAATTTTACATGTCTATAAAATGTCTTGGGTCATCGAACTTCCAACAATTTATTACTTTGTAAATTCAACAATCTTGCACATACAAATAATTACTATTGTAATAATTAGTGATAGTTAAGTATTTATGAATCCATAATATTTAAGTTAAGAAAGTTTATAAGTATAATAACATTTTCCTCCTTATTTTTACTCCTTACAACTTATACTTCTGTTATTGTCTATTATTATTATTATTATTATTGTGATAAATTTTGAAAGCAAGAAAAATTTACTCGATGAAATTAATTACCATGTTAAGATCTGATAAAAAAAAGTGAAAGAATTTTTTATACTGACTAAAAAAAATGAAACAATAAAAAGAAAATATCTATGAAATTATAAGAGAAATTTTGTTTGGTACTTTCGCATGCAGCCTCTTGACTGAAGCTCACATAATAAAAATCTTTAGCTGTTTCAGATCATAGAAATTCAGAGCAGCGCTGTTCAACGAGGAAGGGTGCAACGCCTGACCAATGCACTTAGTAGAACCTTAATTCACAGTGAGATCAGAACCACTCATTTGAGGACCCTAACTATTTATTGGAACCATGCTCTGACTTGGAGCTTAAGTTATTGAATTTTCTAATTGACATTCTCGCATTACTGTTCTACGAAATGTTGCTTTTGGAGCACCAGGTCGCTTTTTTCCTTGTGGATTCGACTCAATTGCAAGAAAAACAATTTAGTGTTTCCATGCCACTTCCGACAATTTTTCTAGTGTTTTGTTTTCGAAGCGTGTGACCTGTTCAGCAATATTTTCGTTTGAGTACTTCCCAATTAATGTCTTCTTGGTCAGCTCTTCATAACAGCACTTGTTTTAACGGGCCAATAAACTGAATCAACAGTCCACAAGATTCTGAGGATTTTGAGGACGATTTATGTCAGATTGTTCACTTTAAGCTACAAAATGAGGCTGTGAGCAGTGTTTCCTCTGCATATGATTCAAAAACTACAGAAGAAAAAGTTTCTTCTGACGAGTCTCGAACCCATGATTGATATCACAATAATTAGATACCGAAATACAAAACCATTCCCCCACCGAGCCACAAATCGACTCACATAAGATGCTCACATAAGCACGTAATTAAATGTTAACAGCACATTCCTTAAATCACACTGCAGAGCTAATTAACTTTCAGCCATGCTTTTCTTCATCAAAGTCCACAAAAACAAGGAAAATTTTTACATGTATAATTATCAAAACTAATTAGAGGTGAGTGGTTGTAACTAATAGAAATAGATTGCTGATTTCTACGCCAGATAACTACACAGTTTCGATGATTATGTTTTATTTTTGCAAAAAAGGTAGACTCAAAGCTTTGTGCTTATTTATTATTTTTACACTCAAAAAAACAACACAAAACGAGAAAAAAATAACAAGACAAAATTATTCATGTCGAATCTTTCATTTTACTACCAGCAGTCATTATGCGAGAAATTTTAAATTGCAATCTAAATAGTGACTGACTAGTTTTAAAAGTGAGAATTAGATATAATTGGAGATTACAGCGCATTTTTTTGACAATTGAAATTTGATGCTTCAAAAATGACGAATTTATGGCACTAAAAGGTGAAAGATGTCGAGGAAGACAGTAGAGCTGACAGAGCAACTGTATGAACTGTATGAAGTAAAAGTGAGATTTGGGAAATTGTCTAAATTCTTAATGGACAGTAAGTACATGTTTCTTCGACTAGGAAGTAAACAGGTATACATCATGCAGAAGACAAGAGTGTGAAGTTCCGCATCTTTGGTATAATCCAAAGACACTGCTTTTAGATACCGTACTGGTCTATATGTTCCATGAAAGCATGCTCTGTGCTTTACATGTTAGGGGATGTTGTTTTTATTTCAGATAAATGCCTGAATAATCCTAAATAAAAGGTTACTTCAAATTACTCCAGACTAAAGACCATAGATCGAAGTTGAGTTGAATTTTGAATGGAGCCGAGTTGAGTCGACTTCGAGCTCTGCTACCCCAGAGATCACCAGAACAGAACAAATCAGGTAATAAATCAAAAATCCAGCACCAAGCCGGCTTGACTTTGATTTGATGCCGCATTCGATTATCATGTCATATCCAGTACCATGCCATAGCTACGCTTGTCTTGTATCGGATTTTGGCTCGATTAACAAACTAATGCTATTCGGATATGTTTTCACAAATTACCCAACATCCATTAAACACCCGCCAATTCAATATGTCACCAACAAATCCAACTCAACTTCCACTTCCTATTGAATAATTTGACTACAAACTACTTCACCTAGACATCAGACAAATGATAGGCATTAATTTCCTGAAACATTTCATTTCTCACAAAATAATACTCAAATGTACAAAAGTCATCAACTGCTTACTTTCATTAAATCAAATAAAACTTAATTTAGTTAGCATTTCAAGGCAGCCAGCTACAAGAAATGAAATGTTTTTGAATAAAATGAAAATTAAAAATTCTTTTCGCACGACAATGACATGACTTGATAATGTTGAAACGTGGAAAGGCTTCCTTGAAAATTAAATTTTTGTGAATTTTTTTTTTGTACTTTCACAAATGAAAAAGTTTATGATGAATATTAATTCCAACTTGCTGTTCTGAATTTTTAAAATGAAAACAAACAAAAACTTTCGTCATGAAGAAGCATCTTCAATTTCACTCAATTGTTTACAGACTTCCCAAGATCATTAACAATAATACTGTAAAAATATTTATTATTAATCTCATGCTGTAAATGCCTGTTGTGATGATGATGAGTTGAACGAATGAATGAATGCAAATCCAATTCTCATAAATGAATCAAAAAAGACTTACTTTTTCTCATTGACATATGCTGATGTTGAGTCTGAATAAGAATTATGGTCTGTTGAGTTACTGACTGCATTTGTTGCACTAACTTTCAATAAATTATCTTCAGACAATGGTGAATGATGATCCACATCACTTCTATTTTGACTCACAGCAACTGTTGTGCATGATATTTTATGAAGAGTGCACCATTGTATGAGAAGACATGCAAGCAATGTCAAGGTGAAGTTCTTCATCTGTAAATATGTTTGAAATGATTTTTGTCTTAATTAATTCGAATTATTAAGGTGAAATTTGAATATTTTGTAATATTAAAATCAGCACAATGACCTGAAAAATTCCACATTTGAGTCATTTCTCTTTCCAGCTATGAATCTATGCTCTCTAATTTACATTTTTTGTAAGCCAATATACAAAGCCATGTAGGAAAAGTGTTTAACAATAAAATGTATCGCAAAAAAGTATTAAATCTTAAGACATAATATATCCAATTTCACATTACATCATTCATTTCATTTTTAAATTGTTTTCTTTTTTGTATCGATTGATTGTTCAGAAATGCTCTTTTTTTACATTTTCAGAATTGATTTATGGTTGACTGTTAGCTATTTAACAATAATAAATGTGACAAATATTAAGATAATTTAAAGTAGTTTATGTCACATTTTTCATCATAGAGCATAGAGCATAAAAATGTTGAGAAAAAGAAATTGGAGGAATTTTGTAGAGAAATTTGTCTAATTGGCCGTGAATGCTCAGGAATACTTTTTTTGGCAGCTATTTGGACACCGAACGGGAGCGGCTTCCATTTGGTACTAGTAAAAGAGATTTAGTGGAGCCTTAAAAGTTCATTTGTGTCGCTCGACGTGAAAAGTACACAGCAAAAATAAAGACGGAAAAAATGTCCTCAGGCCGGCATGACTCTTAATTCGAGTCAAAATCAATCTGACCTGTGGACACTTTTTTCAAGCTGTCTGCTGATCAACACAAATTACTAATGGCACATAAGTGGCTGCCAAATGTCGTTCAAGTTGCAAATTTCATGTTAACTGTCATAAAAATTGCCACTTCGAAGACATATTGTCACCGACTGGCTGCCATGAAAATCATGTGCTGATCAGGTTCAAGTCTTTCAGATAAATTTGACCCTTAATCAAGAAACCTAGAGCAACACAAATTAAATTATCTTGATTGATTTCATAAACATCAAATGGACTCTACCTCCGTGTGGCTCCTAAGATGCTGCCAATAAGCTTCTAGAGTTAGACATCAACTTAATATCAAATAGTTAAAACGTATTTTTGTTCTCACGTCCATTCGGCGTTAAAAGGCTGCGATTGCAAAGCTTTTGCGGAGTTACAATTGACCATTTTCATATGTGTCGCTCGGGATTAGTCAAATTTTTAAAAAATCAAAAATGCAGGCCTTTATCTAATCAATAATTTCGCAATACCATCATCTTAGCTAATTAAGCAACCATAAGCCATTAGCAGCACCAAAATATGCGCTCATAAAGTCATAAAATATCAACTTTCAAACTCTAATTCCTTTACCAATAAGAAATATCGTAAAAAATGCTCAAATCAGGCTTAAATATAATAAAAAAATTGCGACAGTTTTCTTTTTACCTTTCTATTCATAAGTGCCATATCACAATATGATTCACAATAATCACCAATTTAACATTTAATCTACGATAATATTAATATTAATATCGTTAAAAGCACTAAATCAGTGAATTGGATTATAAAGTTTTTTCATCATCAGCATAAATGGCTATTATGTAATTCATTCCATATATCATTTTTGGCTTCTCTTTCTTTATTCCCATTTGGACTTCTTTTCAATTTCATCTCGATATTGTTAAGCCATCATGGCTAATGATATGTTATTAAATTTTGACTAATTTTCATTCAAAAAATTGAATTAAATAATGCAACAAAGTAGGCGTTTAATTGAAAAAAATGTCGGTAAAGATAATATGATTTGATATTTCAGCTATGCCACACGACTTTATAAAAAGGTTAAATGTTATCTCGTCATATGAACTCTTTTATGCTTGTCTATTAATGATCATTAGGCTGCTATATTTTAATCCTATTTAGGTTATAGCTAATGGAATTGTCGTTTAATGTAATGATCATAATTTTCACCAATTTATTGGCACTATAGCTTTGTGAGCGATAAAAAGTTATGAGGCTGCCGAAAAAAATAACCTGTTGGGTGGGATTTGTTACATTTGGCTAAAGGCAAGCTAAAGGCTTGCTTATTAATTATGTAAAATTTTAATGTTTGTTCTTAAGACCTGTTCGCAACATATATTGATGCTCCTCTTAATATAAGCAGCTTCTGGGGAACACAAGACTTCATTGAAGAGTTGGGGAGGCTGTTGAATTGACTCGGTGATTCTTCCCATGATCCTTCCTATTTTCACTAAGAACAACGCTGGCAAACGAAGCTGTGGCGTGATAAGTACTTTAAAGAAAAGATTAGTAGTCTATTCCAGTTGTGGGCAACTTGTGTGGCGCGGTACACTAGTGTGCCTCCAAATGTCTTATATAACTGAATGCAATATGTGATTTTGGTCATGGCTTACCATCAAGATGCAGTTTATAGATTTTACAGGGAAATTAACTAACGTTGATACAAAAATGCCTTAATTCAAAATTGAATGGACACTGAGTTCATTTACCTAAAATTTAGTAGCTTTATTGTAATTCAAATTAATTAAAATTGCAATTAAAAAGATTCAAAATATTATCATATCCACAATTGTTAATTAAATTAAAAATTTAAATAAAAATCAATCGCAAAAAAATGCGCGAAATTTTTCACTTCCTTTAGAATCTTTTCATCTTTAGGAGAGCATGACACAAAACTGAAATATTAATAATTACCGTGTAAAATAATGAAATATTCCACCTTTTTTATTGACACACGTGTAATTTATTTAATTACGTACCTCGCTAATTTCATTATTAAAAAAGGCAGAACCAAAATATTGCGCAGACAGATTTTTATTGAATAGAATATTTGCTACCGCATAATTTTGCCGAAATAAATTCAATTGAAAAATATTTCAGCATTCCAAAAATGGCAAGTTTAAAATAGTTTTGAAATGATACATTCGCATGCTATAGATATGCTATGAAAGTTGATCAATCATTTAAAATAAGAGCGGATATAATGATATAATGTTTGTGAGGCTTATTAAGTTTGGTTATTTGATTTATTAAATTGAATTTTTGACGCATTTTCTATTGAAATTTGATTTTTGAGGAGGATTTTTAGCAGAGTTGAAGGTTATGGATTCATAATATCGAACAATTGGTAAATGTTCATGATCTCATGTCAATTATTGCCCGAAAAGCATAAACCGATGATTCGGTCCAAATCAGGCATCACGCCGACGTGTCTTTGATCTGGTGTCAGATTCAGTTCAAATCCTAATAGCACATCAAATCCTAATCGATCAAAAATCCAGACCCAGACTGGCGTGACTTGATGTCGGATTAGTCTCTTGGTGTCACATTCACAATCAATCGTCACTATGCCAAGTACAAGTTGGTTAAACGATGAAAAGTCCAATCCTAAACCAATATGACTCTGAGTTGGTGAAGAATTCCCTTTCAAACCAACCCTAAGTCCAACCACAAGTCGGTTAATCAATCAAGAATCCAAACTTTTAGTTGACTTGACTCTGACATTGCATTAGATTTGAAACAAATTTGATACCAAATTAGAGACACGCCGGATCCTGATGCTGGATTTTTGACCGATTAATTGGCTTGTGTTTGGGCATGGATTTGGATTTAAAGCGAATCTAGCACCAAGTCAGAGTCTGGGATTGGACTTTTTTGATCGATTAACATACTTGTGCTATCTGGATTTGAACTGAATCCGCAAATAGATCAAAGACACGCCGGCCTTGTTTTTTGAATCGGGTCTGGATTTTGGATCAATTAATCGAATTGTGCCATCCGGATCTGATGCCAGGTCAGAGTCACCCAGGTCTGGAGCTGGAATTCGGATCGATTAATCGATTTGTGGTTTTTGGGTTACACCAACTCAATGACATAAAATATTCAATTTCCAGATAGTTCATCTACTCAATTTCTACTCAAACTACCTAAAACAATCAAACATAGATCTTGAAAACCAGATATGCAAAAAGTTGGCATAAAGATTATAAATGACATACCGCGAATGTTGCCGAGTTGATTAAAAACTTTTTAACTTGAATAAAATGTGATTGTAGCTTTCAAATCCGATTTCATTTATGCGAACAATGAACCACATACTATTTTTTTGCAAATGTCGATCAAAATTCATGTCATTCTTAAGCCAATGACTTATGTAGCTTGCAAAAAAAAAGAGTTTTGCTCAATGAAATCGACTTCATGCTTGTAAAATAATTTGGACATGTCTCTTTTGTTGTCGAATTTTTTTCGGGTTTGAAAATTTTGTTGCTTTCTGCAGATATAAATCAAAGAATCAATAAATTGTTACAATATTAGCACCGACCGTACTTGCACAATTTTTACCTTTTTTTTCAGTAACAACAGTAACATGAAAAAAATCAAACACACACAGCGGGGTAATGACGCAAATTGGGTGCAATTAATTAAAATTATGGCAATTTTTGTTATTGAGTAAATATGTTCAAAGATCTCACATGTGTGCTGCATAAAATCAACAAAAAATATTTGATTTCAATTTTTTTATTTAATTTCATTTATGGCAAAGGTAGTCGAGCAAAAATGAAGAGATGAGAGGTGCTTTTAATGGAATGAAGAAATAAATTAGTAAAGACGAAAAAAATTTCTATTGCGACATGCAGGCAGAGTTGTAGAGTGGAAGTTTTGTAAAGAAAAATTAATTCTAAGTGAAAAGGTTCAATATTGACTAGTTGCGTGTCTGGTTCTGAGGACGAAGAATCGAAAAAGGAAGACATCAGTCGTTCTAAAAACTTAACATTCAAAAAGTCAATTTAAATGCACATTTGGGAATTTCTCGACCTTTTCTCAACCACAGGGCAAGGTCATGCTTAAACTATGACTAGGACCAAGAGGCTGAATATCACTGATCTTGCATTGATGCTTGTAATATTCCTGATTGCGACAAATTACTCAACTACAGCCTTATAAACTCTTCGATATGACTATAAAATGGAGCATTACATATGTCAGTCGGAACTATTTATACAGCTTAATTAATCACCTCAGAATTTATATCAATTAGAACTCAAAGTATTAAGGTAGATCAAAGAGTTGAGTTCTGTGTAGTACTGTGTGAGCAATGATGCAAGAATTCCGGGAATTAAACTGGCAGAAATTATCCAAAAACAGATCCAGTTTTCGACGAATTCTAAAAGCGGCAATGGGCACTCGTTTGCTTTCGCCAAGGAAGCAAGTCAGTAAGAATTCGATGTCAGCTCGGATTCTCAGTTTGACTCAAGTAGACTAGACTCAACAAAAAATTAAAGTCAACTTGGATTTTTAAACATAAAAAAGGTCGTAATCATGGTGCCGTCATGACAAATTCGTGTCTTAGTGGTTTCCTAGTGAACATGTAGTGCTGTTTGGAAAAGCCTATCTATTCACCACGTTCCCAGCTCTGACACCAAGATAAAAAATTAATATTCAGTTCAGGGTGCATCATTGCAATGTAGCAAATTTTTATGTACTATCATTACAGAGACGCTAAGGCATGGAATGTTAAGTGAGAAGAAAAAAAAACTTTTTAATTAAGTTACTCTTCGAGTCAATAATTTATGGAATAAATTTTTCAATCTTCCGTCATTTTTGTGGGAATTTTCTGAGATATTTATTGATTTTATGAGTAGGTTAGACTAAAGCTTATGACGCTATACATATTCAATAAAAATTAAAATATTCAAAGTTAATGAAATTTAATAGAACATTACATACTGTTGTGTATTTAAGTCATTAAATTAATTTTCTCATGGAAAAATGTCTTGTCAAAATGACTTTAACAAGCTGCTCTTGTGGAGATTTTGTCAGATAATTCGTCTGGAATTTTGCATATTTATTGGTAGTCTTAAATGAATTATACAGGAATTTAACACATTAACCGTTAGACTTACTGTATAAAGCGAGGTTGAGCTTGAAGTCTTGTTTTGTCCAAGTTTAATTTCCACTTGAATTTGTTGAATTTTACTATTCTGTGGATGTTGAGTTTGCTTTGGTTCATGACAACTTTGAAACCAGCTGATTATGAGCTATTTGAACTTGCTTCTTGGTTGACCGTACGGATCAGTTGTTATTCATGACTTTCCTTAGATGGCGCCTGAAGTTGGTTCTATAGTTGGTTATCGATTGCTTATTTTTAAAACCAAATGCATTACCCTAACAGGCAAAAAGACTGCTTTTAGGTACCGTAGTGGAATTTTTGTAAAATGAAAGCATTTTCTGTGTCTGTAAGAGTTACTGTCTCTATCAGCAGCATCCTTCTTTGAGTTCTTTCACCGTCCATTTGTTACTATTCAAACTATAAGTTCAGATTTAAATACCTTATTAATCGAGGCTTACTTACTTACTTCGCTGGTCGTACAGATTAGTTGTGAACCATGACCTATCTTACAGGAGTCGCCTGAAGCTGGCTCTATCGGTGGTTTCCACTTGTTAATCGTATCGTAGCTTATACTAATGTATTTAAGTGATTAAACAAATAAAATCTTATTCTATAAGTGATTTTAATCTCACTTGATCGACACATATTACTCTTAACAGGCCTTCATGTAAACAGCCATAAAAATTGCCACTTGGATGTCATTAAGCCTGCATTTGCTTGCCATGAAAAACATGTGCTTATCGGATAAACCCCCTTAAACTGTTGATAACTCCAAAAAGCATTTAAATAATTTTTCATCCAATTCGAACCAGTTAGTAATAAACATAAAACCAAACCATTCATCACTTCCAACGATACTCGTAAATTACATTCGATATATCAAATACAAAATTACAATAATTTATTAACTTCATAGCTAAATGCCAGCAAATTTTAAAACAATTTCACTCGCTCAAAAAATTATAAATTTATATCATAATAGAAATTTCATAACATGCTGCCAACTGTCCATCAATCAAAACATCTTCCTTCCTTCAATCTATTACATTTTACTTCTTTTTTTCTACCTCAAAACTTTCAGTTTCACTTTTTTTAGACTTAAATAAATTGACATCATAAAAATAAACATTTAAAATGTTTGCCAAGATTTATGTTTTGTTATACTTTGCAGGTTGCATTTTAAAACAATTGAAAGTCTTTTTTATGTGCTTTATATTTGCTTTGGTATTTTATACTAATTTATAAATGCCGATAGCCGTTTATCCAGGGAGTGAAGACAAATATTTTGGAATTGTCATGAACTGTTTGGCGGGTGCAGTTTCGGCTTACCATCAGTGCTCGAAGTTGGTGCGATTCATGCCATTTACACAAATTATTGGCGACACAGAGGTTGAACACCACTGCTTTTTTTATAACCAGGAAGATGTCTTAAAAAAGTTCTCAACCCTTGAATCAATCATTTATAAATATCAAGTAGGAAATAAAGCAGTTTGAACAGCTAAGCATCCGTTTCAAATTTATAAGCAAACAAACAACACGTCAGAGAATTGTTTTGCAGTATTTCTCAAACTATGCTGCACGACACAACCTTTGTTCCGCATCAGAAACGTCAGATTTATTCAGAAAACAAGCAATTTCACACAAGATATCCCGAGCGGCACAAATGAAGAAGCCCGCCACGAAGCTTTTGATATTCCGCAAAACCTCTTTTGTTAACATCAAATGGAAGTCGCTGGTAGATAGCTGTCGATAGAGATAGTATAGCATTCGGTATTAGTAATTGGCAGACGGAAGCCAGCAATAGAGCCAGCTTTAGACTTCATCTGAGAGAGACCATGAATTACAGTTGATCTGTACCGCCAGCGAAGTAAGTAAGTAAATGGAAGCCACTTTCGTTTGGCGTCCACATGACTGCCAAAAATAGTTGAGTATATGTTTCGTATTCAAAAAAGGTTAAGAAAACCTGATTCAATCATCTAACATTTCATCAAGATTTGAGCAAATTTAAAATAACGTATAAACAAATAATGCAATTCATATATACATATGCAGTATACATGACCATTTCATTCTCATATTAAATGTTACGTAAGTGATGAAAGAAAGAAAATCAATTTATGTATTAGTCAACAGAATTTGTGGCTACTATCTGTTTATGTTATGAATAATAGAGGCAAAAGGTAGTGACGGAAAGTTATTCAGATGCAGTTCTCACTCGATCAGCTGTATAGGCACGAGAAGAAGTTCATAATAAAAAAAACTTGTTTTTACATTGACTCTCTTTCTACTCTAAATCTGTTTAAAATAGTAACACTGACTTACTGTGGCTACTATCGATTGAGCTTGAAGAAAAAGCAATAAACATTCAAACTGGTTCACTTGCTGTTTATTGTTTAATGTATCTAAGGTGTGCCAAGGGGAAAAATGATTAAAGAATGTGGAAGTATGCAGGTTATTTGATTCTTTTTATGGTTCTATGCTGAATGATAATTGAGTGATTTAGTAGTGCTTTAGGTGTGCATGTTAATGTATAATGAGTTGAGAAGAAATAGTTGTAGGACATAATAATCATAAAACATACATTTTTGAGAAACTCGAAAAAGTGCATGTGCTGTATAGTGACAAGAATCTACTCAGAAATCGGACACAATTGTTTGCTTTTAACTGTTACTTTCGGAACAGAGTAGACACTAGGGCAGTGTTGTGTCCTAACACTTTTGCGCTATGTCACACTTTTGTGGTATTCTTTGGTTCCTGACATTTCCTATACCGCGATTTGGACAACACTTATCTAGTATCGAATCAGACATAGCCAATTCTGTCAGTTGAACAGTAAATCCTCGGTGGCCGAATGGTTAGACAATCGGAAATTTGTATCACTCTTTTATGAGTCCGTGGGTTCAATTCCCACGAGAGAACGATCTCAATGACATTTTATATGTAGACCAGTACTGGGCATCATGGTGGTATGCCTCGATCAAAGCTGCTCACGACATACGATTTATGGGTACTTCCAAAAAAATTTAGCACCACACCAGTATGCCGCGGCACACAGGTTGCCCACCACTGATATAGAGCATTGTCACTAGGACAAGGATTTAGCACAATGACCACGACATTTACAATGATGACTAGATAAAGTCAGGTATTTATCCCCAGTATTGTTCAAAAATATTGGCACACCCAGCAATTTCCATATGATGTCATTAAAATAAAAGTTGTCGCGAATATCGATGGAATTTATTAGATTATAAAAGCTCCAATAACTGAGCATTCTCGGTCATTGATTTTCTCATTCGAATTTCCTTAATTTGTCCATGGTCATAAAAAATTCTATAAAAATTGAAAAAGCATAAAAAGTAGCCGTAATAAAATCAGGAACAACAAAATTGAACACGTTAAGCACGAGAATAAGCAGCCAGTCACTATTGTGAAATTATCTTTCCTCTCTTTTATTAAATAAAAAAAATTGATTGTAGGTTTTTATATATTATTAGACATACTCTATTATAATAGAGACTGCGATCGACTAATTCAGTTTACATAAAAATACCTACAATTAATAAAATCACAAATTCGTGAGCTATGCTGTGTATAAATTCAGATCAACTCTTTTTATTTTCGAAGGTAGTGCTTAAAAGATAATTAAATTAATATTTTTTTGTATATCATGCAGTTCCAAGTCAACAGAGACTCTTTATTTATTTCATTATAAAATCTCATGACGGGGGCTTTAAGCATACATATTTTGTTCATTATGTACGAGAAAAATATAGATTAAAGATTGCCGATAAGCATGAGAGCAAACATATGATTCATAGACACTACACATGCTACAGGAATAGATTTTGTTGGTACTGAATGGATGAATGTCGATAAATTTAGTGTTTTAAGGATTGTAAACAAAGCATAAATCATGCAAGTTGGGTTGATTTGCTGTTTTGTCCTCTATACACCCTTTGGATTGTTTGATAATTTCAGACCCTTTAAAAACTCATCAATGAACGAATATCTCGGACTATTTGCCAAATATTCGAGTCCACGGCTGTGGCGTAATAGTTTGAATATCGAACAATTTGGAGTCGATTTGAGAATCGAGCCTGAGTTCGATTCCAAAGATTATCTAGTCGGATTTTAGTGTTTCTTCATTGTTCTAATCAAATTAACCATATCAAGTGTGTTTCGTGGCATACAAATTGTGTTTAGGTACATTGTTTAGTTATGTACTGGACCACGCAGTCATTATTGTTTCCCAGATCAATTGTGATCCATGCTCTCCCTCAGATGACGGCTACCTAATAGAGCTTCAACAGGTCTTCTAATAACATGTCCATCGAAGCCTGCTCATTTCGACTCTTCTGTACAGATTAGTTTTCAGTTTCCCAGATTGGGGGAGTTAAATAAGCAACTGAAGTCTGACTTTGTAGATGGAAAATGATCACGAGGACAGCTTTTGATAGAAAGCATTGATTTTGGTAATTGGCAACGATAGCCAGTGATTGGGCCTGCTTCAGAAGACATCTTAAAGAGACCACGGATCATGATAGATCTAAAATCCAAATGAAGTAAGTACTGAAGTTTATCAGCTAATCCAATTTCTGCTCACAATCCTTTGTTCCTCATACCCAACCTTACACAACTTGCTTTGAATAATTCAAATAAAATTTTATTAAAAATTATTCCACCTTGTATCTCTTATTTTTTGATTTATTTAATTTATTTAAAAGTAAATCGCTGACGTTTGTCTTCCCAAACAGTTGCATGTCAAGGCCAAATGAGTTCATTTTTAATGTGCTATGAAAGAGATTTTAGTGCAATAACATTTTTTTGTTTTAAAAATAGATTTGTTAAATGAAAATTCAGAGAATGAACCATTTTGTTCATGTCTGGTAATTCAAAAATTGCAGTAATTTGTTCACAGTTGTTTCACAAAAAATTAATGCTCAATAAATTCCATTAAATTTTCGGTCTAATTTAATTGTTTACGAAAAAATATCGTGGGTCAATTTTGCAAGTAGCCACTTAGAAGATGCAGGAAGCTTGTTGAAGTCATTGATATTGTTACAAAGTATTCTGGAGTGCTCAGCACTTAGGAAATAATCAATCATGAATGAGTCAACAAGTATATTAGATACAAGCCTACAATTTAATTAGAAGTATTTCCTCACTGGACAAGATTATTCATAAATTTTAATGTGAATTGCGAAAAATGCTTTAATAAAAGCAGTAGTTTGTGTAGTCATGTGACGGATAAGTATGAGAGTCACGGGATGTGGGTGACTAAAGCGCATTTTACTTGATTTTTCCCTAAATAATAATTTAAATCTTATTTAG
Organism: Chironomus tepperi; assembly: GCF_022539635.2. Taxonomy (NCBI): domain Eukaryota; kingdom Metazoa; phylum Arthropoda; class Insecta; order Diptera; family Chironomidae; genus Chironomus; species Chironomus tepperi. The sequence continues at coordinate 1,076,414 of NW_027226215.1, forward strand.
AGTTCTAAAGATATTTCCGAGGCTAATTGCTTACTTACATACTATAACAATTGCTTACGTACAAAAGGATTTGTACAAATCCCAAATACCCAAATCCCAGGACCCCAAGTACTTGTACAAATCCCAAATCCTCAATAAGAACAAAATATCATTATAAATAAGCGCGTTTTCTGAGGTTTTAGGCCTACGCATCCAGATGAAATTCAAATTTCAACCATTTATTTTTATTTATTATTTTAAATCTTGTTTAAATTCCTTAAAACTGCTATTTTTCATCTTAATTTTCTCAAGTAGGTTATAAAAATCTCGAGAACATGTTAACCTTTTTCTTAATTTTTTTAGGAAATGAAAAATAGCAATTTTTTGTCAGAATTAAAAATGTAAAAAATCCTGGAAAATTATAGCTTTTCACCTTAAATTTCCTATATCAGAGTGAAAATTCATAGAAAATTGTAAGCTTTTGCCTGAATTTTCCTACACTAAATTGAAAGAGCCTCGTAAATGGAATTTTCACCATGATTAACTTAAAATTAACCAAAACAAATTTTCATATATAATAAAAATTCACTTGGATGCATTTTCAACTACGGGTCAGCAAAAAAATGCGCAACAGCAGCCCTAGATTTTTCTAACCAAATATTTATGAAAGTATTAATGAATAATTAAATTTTGAAAAACTAAAACAATAATAATATGAAAAAATTATAACAATATAGGAAAAAATTCTATTTTATTAAGATTTGTACAAGTACTTGGGTTAAAAACCCAAGTATTTGGGGTACCCCAAATCCTTACAAAATACCCCAAATCCCAAATACTTGGGATTTGTAATCGACACCCCTAATAACAATGTTCCTATGTGGAGCTTAGGCTTTCCATCTCGCTCTGTCACTGTTGCTTGCTATGTCACTGTTGCTGGCTTTGTCGCAGTTGCTAGCTATTTCACTGTTGCTGGCTGTGCCACTGTTGCTGGCTATGTCACTGCTGCTGGCTATGTCACTGTTGCTGGCTATGTCACTGTTGCTGGCTATGTCACTGCTGCTGGCTCTGTCGCTGTTGCTGGCTATACCACTGCTAATTGTAGAAGCTTCTCGTTTGAAGGCCAATCTTCCAAATTCCAAGTCCACAAGATTCTTCCTTTGTAACCTGATTCCCTAACCGGCAAATAGTATGCTTTCATGGTACAGCTAGACCATAACGGAACTTAAAAGCAGTCTCTATGTCTGTTGGGGATTTAAATACTTTAATTATTCATTTCCCCTGAAAAACCAGAATAAACCTCACAAATCATGAGCATTCGAACTAGAAAAATTAATTTTTCAGTTTTTCATTTACCCAGCTTAATAAATCAATGCAATTTGGCATATTGAATTAATTTTTGCTTCTGCGTTCATTAACAGGAACTAGTACAGAATTCATTATTCATTAAAAAAATTACATAAGTCCTCGTGTTATTGATCGAGGGACTTAAGCGCATTTTTGTCCCAGCGATCAGTAATTGATTAATAACTCACTTCCAGACCTTAAAAACAAGATCCAGTAGGATTCTAGTCACTTCCTAGCCCGCGAAATGAGATCCAGTAGGATCCAGTCCACTTCCAGACCTAAAACACAAGATCCAATAAGATCCAGGTCACTTCCAGAACTAAAACACAAGATCCAGTAAGATCCAATTCACTTTCAGACCTAAAACACAAGATCCAGTAAGATCCAGGTCACTTCTAGACCTAAAAACCAAGATCCAGTAAGATTCAGGTCACTTCCAGATCTTAAATACAAGATCCATATAAAACTTCCACAAATTTAAGAACTTCATCATTTAAGGGATTTTCATAATTCAAACCTCATAACGGTCAAAAAAAAATTCAAACATTGTTAAGTAAACACTGTGAAAACATCGACAAACATTGAAAAACACTGTATAACAATGAAAAAACGTGTTGTTGTTTTTGTTGTTGTTGTATATGAAAATAAAAAACTGTTAATTATAGTATTTATGTGTTGATTTGAAACTTCTAAATGACCGATAACCCAATAACTTGATAGAATGAAGCTATTAAAACAAACCAGAGCTCTCTAAGATGTCTAGTTTTCGAGATCTCGCGTTCCAGCCGAACAGCCGAACGAACATCCGAACGAACGAACAAAGTGCATTATTAAGCTCCCTTTTGTAAACAAGTTTACAAAAATGCGCTAAAAAAATATCTCAAATGAAGTGGCAACAACTGTATTATTACAAAGCATTTGGTGAGAAAATCACGAATGTTCAAAAAAAAATCTTGGCTTTATTAAGCCAAAGAGTGAAAGAGCATCAAGCAAATGAACATGACTCACAATGGATTCCATTGTTAACAGATAAATTCAGACAGATTTGTGCAATTTCAACTTGAAACAAATAGAAAAACGAAATAAGGGCTTTTTCGGTCTATTGTACGCAATTTTTATGTGTTTGCGCAAAAACTGAGACTATTTTTTTGGACACGAAGTAGGATTGTCGTTGACAAATTTATTGCAAAAGCGAATATTGTTGATTAAATTTACATTAAGTCAGATGATAGTCGTGAATTGTTACAAAGAGGATTGTTTAGAGTGGCAAGTTGTAATTTGTTTTTAGTAAGACGGTATGAGTCACTATTAGAGTTCGGAATATATTTGGAAAAGTCGACTCGACTTCATACAAAATTCGAGTCAATTTCGAACTCTGGTCATAGAAAAATATGTTCATAGAAAAATATGTCAAATTATATGGTTGTTCCTCAGCTTATCTATCTTACATGATTATCATTATCTTTATATTCCCTACTGAACAACCGTATGTTTTGACTAAGAAATTTCTAGTTACAGGTATTGACTTTTTGGATCCGGATCTTGTTAGTCGTCCTATTGGCTAGACATTAACATTGCAAAATAGCTTGTTGTTCATTTAAAATTAATCTTAAGAGGAAGGAATTTGCAGTTTCATATGCAGAATAATACAATAAGTTAGTAAGGGTCTGTTCACTTATTATGTAGCATTCTAAAAACGAAATGATTTTGTTGCTTCCCCAAATAGGCAAAAAGACTGATTTTGGGTACCGCAGTGGTATTCTTAGCCTCGAAAGCATGACTTGTGTCTGTTAAAGTTCAATCAATGAAAATTTCAAAAAAAAGGCAAAAGCGGTGTTCAAAAATTTAATCATAAATTCAGTACACTACTTGTTAACTACCTTAAATTTAATAAGCATGATTAGATTACAATTATTGCGAATAGCTAGATTAATCGATCAAAAATCTATCCTCAGAATGGCATGACTCTGACTTGGTGCCGAATTCGATTATTTAAATCCGCCACCATGCCAGAATCACGACTCGATTAACAGACTTGTGTTATTAGACATTGGGATTTGTCCCAAGAATGTCCCAAGAAACTTGGCACTTCCGACTTGATAAAAATATCTTAGAATTAGTCATCAACTGGACATTAACTTGTCATCTAACCTATTTTCGTCCACTCAGGAATGCGTCGTCAACTGAAAAGTTTGGCAACCATAGAATTAAATTTATCATATGAACAAGATGTTCTCCTTTACACAACCTTGAATTTAATAACTTTACTTTATTCACTTTTTTGAATAGACTTTTAACCCAAGTCACATCATAAAGTTTAATTTATCAAGCAGCACGACCGGCAAGCAATAAAAAAACACCGGCTCGTCACGCTCGAATCGATTCTTCATCGCCGAAATATGCCAAGTATTTCAAATGAAAAGCAGCATCATTAAATGATGAAGAGTTTAAAGTTTTATTGCTCTCGTTTACAGCATCAGTAAATTTAATTTGGCATCGACCAAAATAAGAAGACATGAGAATTGCTTTATCTTTCTAATGAGATGCTCATTACGAGTAGAAACTGAATGTTTGAATGGGAAGCTTTCTTTCCTATTTAATTTAAATTTTTTACTGCATCACATGAGGCACAACATACAGTCGACAATGAAAAGATCAGATATGCACAATAAAGTAATTAAATTTACCCTAAAGATACATAAAGTAATGTGAAAAGCTTTAGAAAGCTTCAATATTATTTTGCATTATTTCTATTCTTTTGCCAGTTTCAATGTCCATGTGAATTGGATCAACCTTGAATACTACGCAAAACTGTGGCAAATATTTTACAAGATCTGCTGGCGCACCTTTTGAATTTAATTAATAATGGAAACAATATGAAATGAGAAAAAATGCGATTTTGATGACTTTAATGACGATACTTAATGAATTTTTGTAGCTTTTAATAAAGATGATTACAAGTTTTATATCTTTAGAATTGTGTAGGATTGCATCATTAAGTTTTTTAGTTTTATTGCCCTCACGAAGTCTGAATTAATTGAAAATTAAAATTATTTATTGTAAAATTGAATCTGAAATGTCACATAAAAGCTATCGCGTGACCAGTATTGCATAAATTTGATATAAATTTAGCATAAAAGGAGCAAGTCTATAATAGAATAATAATGAAATTGTGGAAAAATTAAGTAGAATCATGCATGAAAGTTGAATTCATTTTCTTTATCGAAAATACAATTCAATCTTGAATTTATTGAGTAAATGACAAGTGTTTTGCAAAAGAGTCTATAGCTTTATTTGAGCAAGTGTTTCTCATTATTTATGGTTTTGTAATATTTTTCAATAAATTATTCATGTTTAGCACGAAATTAATTTAAGAACTAGATCAGAGTTTAATTAAAAATTCAGCTTTAAGTTAATACATTGTACTTAACAATATGTAGAATCTAAGAATTAATATTAAAGGAACAGTTTAGTATTATACGTTATTCAATCAAATTGTAGGTAGGAATGCAAAATACTTTCGATTAGAGCTCGAAGCCTACTTCAATTTTGTATTGAAAAGTCGACTAAACTCCGTATGAAATTCAAGTCAAGATCTGATTTTGATCGGGTGTAGGACATTTGCCCACTGACACTTGCCCACTGGTACATTAGCCCACTGACATTAGCCCACTGGTACATTAGCCCACTGGTACATATGCCCACTGGTACATAAGCCCACCGGTACATTAGCCCACTGGTACATTAGCCAGATACCTATCTTACAGCTCTAGATTTATGTATTGAGAATAGGCACACAGTATCCAGTCATCAAGATAATCATGATATATTTTTTAAAAAATATATAATGTAGACACCTAAACAAAAAAATAAATAAATATAAAAAAAAATATTTTTTCAAATTTTTTCCACTAGTTACTATATGAACCAATGGGCATATGTACCAGTGGGCATATGAACCAGTGGGCTTATGTACCAGTGGGCATATGCATCAGTGGGCATATGTACCTGTGGGCTTATGTACCAGTGGGCAAATGTACCGGTGGGCTTATGTACCAATGGGCATATGTACCGGTGGGCATATGCATCAGTGGGCATATGTACCAGTGGGCTTATGTACCAATGGGCATATGTACCGGTGGGCTAATGTACCAGTGGGCAAATGTACCGGTGGGCTTATGTACCAGTGGGCATATGTACCGGTGGGCTAATGTACCAGTGGGAAAATGTCAGTGGGCTAATGAACAGTGGGCAAATGTACAGTGGGATTTTGTCGGTAACCCATTTTGATCATAATAGTTATCAATTAAACTATTGCATGTTTATGTAGGATCAAGCATAGAATTTTCAAATCTTAATTAACAGTGAACAGCAATGAGCATAACCCGAGCAGCATAATGCAAAACGCATTTTTTACAGAATGAATCGATATCCGTCACGGTGCCGTTATGACAATTTTGCGTCTAACTATTAATTCGGTAACGTATCGACGAACTAGCGAATGCGTTGTGCTGTTCCAGAAGGTTACGTATTATTTTCAGGTTCATTCTATCCAGTTGAATCAATATTTCATTCGTAAAACTATCTTATAGCTCTCGTTTCTATTATGTGTAGGGTTTTCAATCCCGTACAATTACATACATTTTGATCCCGGGATTGAAAACCTCAATTATGTGTGTTCCGCAGTCTCTCATTTAAGAGAATATTAAAGCTCTCGCGTCTAGCTCCATTCGCAGCAAGTTGCTTTATCGAATTTTTCAATCATTTCACATTCTTCTGTGTCTTCTAAACGACAACTCTGAGAATTTCATGACGAATCATGACCAAGGGTAAATAAAACAATGCAATCAGCAATAATATGTATGCGTAAAGTACTCATTGAGCTATAAACCACAGTATTTAAGAAGCCGCCGGTCATAAAAGAACTAAATTTTAATAATCAGTAATTCTTAAGAATGAAGTATCGACGGAAACTGTGTTAGAAGAGTGATGAGCAACTGTGTGTAGCCAAAAATTTGTAAAATTGCCATGAACCGTATGCAGAGTGCGGTTTCGGTCGAGACTTTAGACCAAGGTGTGCCGCAAAATATAAAAGGTTGCCCCACTGTGTTAGAAGGTTAGCATAACTATAGCATCCCACTGTTCTAGAACAAGATTCTAAATCCTATTCACACCTCAACATAATCAAAATCCATAGATCCAAGATTAATGAAAAACATCATAAACCGCCGAAAATATAAGATTAATTATAATAGCTACTAAATACACGATTATTGCACAAATTTGCCAAAAATAAAAAATCGCACATTACAAAGCCCACACATCCATTCAATTCAATTCCAACCTCAACATCCAAGAAGAAAAGCATTCGCATTAGCTAAACCATTTCGTATTTATATATCCATATATACATAAATTTTTAAGAGAAATAAAAAATCATTGTTATTGCGACTTACTCTTTCTTCACGTATATTCCAAAAGCAATGGCACGCGAGCAAATCAGGCATTATAATTTCATCATAAAAGGCATCTCAGTAATTTACTTTTGTAGCTTCTGGGTATGCAAAAGAGTTTAAAAATTGAGTTTTAATGTGATGAATCCTAACAGTCAAAGAGCATGCTCTCAGGAGATTGGTACTTAGGGAGATCAATGGAGCTTGATATCTAGGAAGACCTAGGGAGCTTGGTACCTAGGAAGACCTAGGGATCTTGGTAGCTAGAGAGTTACCTTAGGTATACTGGATGAGCACGTAGCTAACAGCTTGCTCTGCTCATCGGCGTAGCCAGGGGGGAGATGATGGTGTGTATTGGGGACACGGGTCCCGCATCCAAAAATTGAAAAACCGTTTATTTTGTAACGTATTTTTAATTTTTAAATTTTTTGTTCGTTTCTTTTAAAAATTCAAAAATTAACGGTCGTTTAAATTTTCAGGCTATTCCTGTGTCGTGAGTGTAGCTATCTGTTTGCTCTTGTCTTGAGAGCACGCTCTTTGCCTGTTAGGGGAAAGGACAGAGACACAAGTCTTTTATATTTTTGGTCAAATGACTTTATTTATGGTTTTTCCTTTTTCTTTGATTTTACACAAAAAAAGTAAAATTAAGCATCATAAACAAAATCACCTTCCAGCGATTTTGTTGCAAAAAAAAATAATAATATTATTAATAAAAGAATTTTTTATCATATCTGAACCAATATGATGCCGTTTAGTGATAACTTTAAGGTAAAACATTGGATTTTTTTTTATAATTTTTTTAATATTATTAAATGGAAAGTGTAAAGAACTCTTCTCGTGTGTCTAGATGTGTGTTTGTGTGTGAAGTGAATCTATTTAATGCTTTTGGTTTTTCCGACGCTTTTATTATAAAAAAAATGAGAGAAGTAAATTGAGAGGAACGATGACAATCGACCGTGTCTCAACAATTCGTCGCAATACAATTTAACAAACTTTTCCTTTTTAAAAAAAGGAATAAAAAAAGTAAAAGAAGTCTGAGACAAGACCAATTGTCGTTTCCAATTCGACTCAAAAAAAATTTAATTTCTTCTTGGATTCTTGCCAGCTGCTTTATATGGCATGCCTTGTTGACTATGATAGTTATGTTGTTGGGGCGGAGGTTGCATTTTTTGTTGAGATGTAATGCGATATGAGCCCATTTGTGGTGGCTGAACAAAGTTGGTTATGGGCTGTGGCGGTGTTGGACATGTTGGGACTGATATTAATGGCACACAATCACTCTTACGAACTTCCTCAGCATTACCATATTCGGTGAAGAGAACAACAAATGTTGAGTCGCTATTGCCAGTAATTTTTGCGTTGTAGAACTGATTTTTTTATGGGACAAAGAACAAAATTTAAATGGAATCAAATATTTAACCTTACATGCCCAACTAACTCTATAAACTAGACATTAATTCTACTCACCTTTCCATCTTCCCAGTATTTAGCCAAACATAAATCACCAATTTTCAACTGTTGGGGTGGTGGAACTTGCTGAATTGGCGGTGGCTGAACACTTTGCATTATAATTTGTCCAGGATAAGTAATGGGAGCAGCATGATAGACAGTTGGTGGTGGATTAGAAGTTGTCAAAACAGTGGGTTGTGCCATAGCATGCATAACTTGATGCTGTACGAATGGTTGAGGTGGTGGCTGTATAGAATGCATAGTCGGAGGCTGATTTGGTGCGTTTTGTGGAACAGCATTACCCGAAAATGGTGGTGGTGGACCTTTAATTGTTTGCTGAGAGATCACTGGTACAGGAATTGGAACTTGTTGAGGTGTTGGCTGTTGTGCTGGTGGTGGTGGTTGTTGTTGCTGCTGTTGTTGTTGTTGTTGTTGTTGCCAAGATTGTGGCATATTTCCTGGAATATTTTTCGTCTTCAAAGCATTTTTAGCTTGTTCATTTCCTTCCTTACTTTGAAAACCAACAATCGGATAGTTTGACTGTGACGTTTTAGAGTAATTTTGCTTCGTCTCATTGGTACTAACCAATGGTGGATAGGAACTCGATTTTGACTCATATGATGAATCGTACGATTTATATGACTGCTGTTGATGATGATTTCCTTTAATATTCATCTTTTCCATTGACTCAACAATATTCCTCTGAGGTTTTTGATACATATCATTAGAATGTGATTGATGTTGATGATGGGACATGTTTGATGAATTATTATGTGATGGACCATTATTGGATCTCGGTGGTTTGTCATATTTGGAATTGTAATTACTGCTATTAGCACCAGATGATGAATAATTATTATAATCTTTATTATAATCCTTGTTATAATCTTTATGGTAATCCTTGTTATAATCTTTGTGGTAATCCTTGTTGTAATCTTTTGACGGATTTTTTCCACCATCCCTGTTATTATAATCGGGTTTGTTGCCATTATATTCAGGCTTATGACTTCCATAATCATGCTTCTGTCCACTGTAATCTGACTTTTGTCCACTGTAATCAGGCTTATTTCCACTGTATTGAGGCTTATTTCCACTATAATCTGACTTTTGGCCACTATATTCAGGCTTATGTCCACTATACTTGCCTTTACTGCTTCCTGAATTATCGTAAGAATTATGCGAATTTTGACCATTATTAGCAGCATTCGACGATGAAGAATGCGACGAAGGCTTTTGACTTCCTGAATGGGACGTTTTTGAGTAAGCATTTGAAGACGATGTATTTGGTTTTGATGAATAATTGCTTGATTGGTACGATGAATGATGTTGGGATTGATATTTAGAGTCCCTATCTCTGTCTCTTTGACCACCGTCACGCGAATCTTTATGTCTGTAATCTTTATAATCTCGAGTGTTCTCCTTTGAACTGCTCTCCTGATTACGGTAGTCATTATTACGCGCATTATATGAATTCTTTTGATAATTTTGACTAGATTTCTGTTCATTTGATGAAGAATACTGAGACCATTGCTGAGATTTATTGGAATTCTCCTTGTCGTGCTTACGAAAGCTTGATGATATGTTATTCTCAAATCGCTCATTATTACTATTACTATTATTGTTATGAGCGTATGACGAAGATTTGGCAGTATTTGTATTTGTAGTAGTACTTGTCGTTTCTGGAATTTTATTTTCAAGAAAGTCAAAAAGAGAGACACCAGTCGATGGCTTAGATGGTGGAGGTTCTGAACTATTATTTCCACCCTTTCCACTGCCTCTTTTGTTAGTATAATCTCTTGAACTTTCACGAGTTTCATATTCATTGGAATTTGCACGCTGTTGCCTTTCATCACGTCTTTTGAGATTACTTAATGCTTTTTCAACATTATTTTTCGCATATTTCAATGCGACAGTTGCCTGCTCTTCCGAATATCCTTTATCCATTATTTTTTGAACATTCGAGTCAACAAGAGTCTTATTTCCACCACCAAAGGTCTTACGAGTCGCAGCTTTTGATGCTTCCGCAATAGCATCTTGACGTTGAGCATTAAATTCGGAATTTTCTTCGGCTTCTTTTTGCTTATTTTGTTGTAGACTTTTGAAGCTTCTATCATTAGGGAGATTCTGTTGAATTTTTTGACCAAATGGAATGAATGGTGGCGCCGTTCCACTTCTATTACCTATTTTGCACAATTTTTAATTAGTACCGAACTAATATATATGTATGCACTTGATACTTACCCTTCATTTGAGTCGCAAGAGATCTGGATATTTCCCACTTTGATACCAACGATTCGACATAACCACCCAAAATGTCCATGTTTTTTGGCGTTAACAATAATTGACCATTTGCGAATTTAAGTTGCTTGATTTTGAGGGAAATCTAAAATGGGAAAAATTTATTAAAATTTTCACTCTAATTAAGTAAAATGATAAAAATGTGACATAAAAAAAATGTGGGTTGCTAGACATAATAAAGCAAGTCGGATGATGTAAGAAAGGAATGAAAAAGGAACAAGGTCAATGACATCAAAAAAAGGAGAGAAAAAAAAGGACTTTTAATGTTTGTTTCTTCTTATTACCTTTGTGCCAGGTCGTGTCTCTAATGTTAAGGCAGTCTGTTCCATTTCAATTGCTGAATAAGTATTTTGTCCATCAGTCAATTGTAATTTCATTAATTTAGGAGCAGTTTTAGACATCTCATTGGATTTTGGTGCGGATATATTTCGTAGTTTGAGAATTTGCAGCACAACCAAATCATGTTCAATATTTTCGAGTTTTCCTTTGTGCAAATCACTTATTCCAGCTCCAATTTCACGGAGATCACGCTAAAAACATTACATTTCCTCATTATGCACTTTTCATTAATTAAATTCATTTACTTACATCTAACAACACTTTTGAAATATTCTTTCTAGCAGAGCCATTTAAATCGATTGTTTTCAGGCCGGATTCGCTTAAAATCCTAGAAAATGTAATTAAATTACGTGCATTGTTAGCTTTCTTGATCGGATATCACTTAATTATAGCTAATAAATACTTACCAGCCTTCCTTTTTTAAAAAATCTAATTCCTCGTTCATTTTTTATTTAAAATATTTTTTTTCCGTAAAACAAACAAGTAACTTCTCTGTTGACGGTGTGACTTGAAAGCGCATTTTTCTTGCGCAAGTACAAAATTCAGACATTAATATGTGTTGCTGTTCTGCTTATCAAAAGAAAGTTTACAGTACTTCAGGAAGTTAATTTTACCATTTTCAGGACTTTTCTAAAGTCATAGACAAGCGGACAAAGTGTGAATTCTATTTTCATCATCAAAAGATGCAAATAAAATTGTTTCGCAATGATGTGTCGTTTTTGCACGGAAATATATTCTGACAAAATTTAAAAATTTCAAAAACCGTTGACTTAAATTTCAATTTTTCATGAAATTTTTAAACAAAATTAGCTCAACATGAAATCATTATGTTTTCTTAAAGATTGCGACAATTTTAATGGAGAATTTGATTGTATATTACATTATTCAAAGATCCTTAACGAAGCTCAACAAAAGATTATCATGCATTACAAAGGTAAGTTAAGTTAATCAAATTTTTTAATTTTTTAAACTAAAATATATTTTTATCAAAACAAAACATCCAGCGATGAGATCCAGAATGGAGGAAATTATGAATGATAATGTCAAATTTGAGGAAGTGTATGTTAATTAAATTTAATTAGCTAATGCTTGATACTGGTATTAATCTGTGATTCATTTTAGCGCCAAAAAGAAATGTAAGAATCAATTTGATGCAATTTATAGTCTAATTAAAAATCGTGTTGAAGGTACAAATTCATTAGATGGATCTGAAAGTTCATCATCAAGTCTAGGAAGTCGAAACAGTTCTCAAAGTACTGTAAAGAGAGCTTCTGGATCTGGAACTGGAAAAGAAAATTCACCAACGAAAAAGACAAGATCTAGGATCAGTAGAGCCAGTAAGGAATCATCGAAGGATATAAGCATTGACTCTAAGCCATCAAAAGAGAAACGGACTAAACAAACAAAGCTGCAATTTTTCAAAACTTCATCAGCTAAAAAACGACGTCCACAAGACGTCATGGACGATGATGAGGATTTGACTTATTGTGAGGAATTAGAACGCGGCCTAATAAATGCGAAAGATACAACCGCAAATACGTCCATAAAAGATACTCCAGATATATTTGATTTTGGAACTCCTGAGAATCTTCTATGTAGAAAGCCTAAAGAAAAGACATCAACTGCTGTTAAGAATTCAAAGGAACTGACTCCGCAGAAATTGTTTAGTGATGTAAAGATCAAGACCGAAAAAAATGACGACAGCAGTTTTAGAGCCATCCCAACACCCTTGTCACCTGAATTATTCTTTTCCGATTTAAGCAATAGCAATAACAGTGTTATTTTTATTGAACCACCGGAAAAGGAAATCATATCCATATCTGACCGTACTTATAATCCAACGCATGACTTACTGCAAAAAATTCAAAAGGAAATTAAAGTATCACGCAGATGTAAACTATTTGAAGATTCCAATCCGATTCCAACACCGCCAAAAATGCCTATTGAGGAACGCGAGCTGTATGAGGGAGAGTGTATGGATTGTCAAGTTGTAAGTACTCTATTGCTTAGCTCTAGATGCATGTTTCATATCCAAATGACCAAACAATTAATTTTAATCCAGGGATTTAATTTTTAATCCTGAGATTTAACTTAAACCCGATTATTTGCTTCATACTTATTGATCAATCAATCATTCATTTCTTGACAGTTCTATGACAACATTGCTGAAAAGAAAAGCTTATCTGAAGCCAATACTGAAATCAACAATTGTCCAATTAAATGTGATGGATGGAAAGAACGATGCAAAAAACTGCGGAAAGACGACAATTCACGGAAGAATGGAATGGTCATAATTAAGTGCAACAGTAAATTTGCCCGGCGCAGAAAGGAGGAAGCAATCAATGATACGGCACCAGGAATTTGGGATTTAGAAGTTGAGCCTCGTAAAAGCAAGCCGCTATTTAGAAAAGGCAATGAAAACTACGAGACACCCGACCTCTGAAACATAATAGCTTTAAAGTACTTTCAAGTTCAAGTTTCACTTTTACGTAATCAGCGCATTTAAAAAAGTCGTTTATGATTTTTTGTTGCTTGTTATTTTCTAAAAATAAGTTTTTTTTTCTCTCTTTTTCCTAAGTTTCTTTGCATTTTCAACACACAACAGCACACTTTTAAAGTCCAATCAAAAGAAGAAAAAAACAAAAACAAAAGAAAAAATTTTGTGATAAAATTATAATTATTTTTGTTCAATTCCCGAACACACCAAAAATTGATAATAAAGGAATTCTTTTCTTGGCAATAATTATGAATAAATAGGGACTTTTGCAATATTGAATTATTAAAATAAACAGTAACAAAAATGGTTTCATTCATGGCACGACAATATTTGATATTTTGAATATTTCTTGAAAAAACATTCAATTTTCCCAGAAAAATCAGGGATTCATTTTAAAATTATCCGAAAATTTCATGCAACCAAAAAAACATTTAAAAAATTTAACGGCTTTTATGATTTCAAAATTTAACGGTTTCCAGAAATTTAAAATTTTACCAAGCGTAAAAAATTCAAATTTCAACCGTTAATTTTAAAAAAAAAGTCGTTAAAAGTCATATAATTTGATACAAATTTTAATGCATACTCAAATATATCGAATCTTGCCGTACCTTGAATGATATTTAATATGTATTCATAAAATTATTAACAATCTGTTTTTTCCTCTTTGTTTCTCTTATACGACTAATTTAATTGGCCGCACGAGAAGTCCTAATTAGGTTTATCATTAAAAATTTTACTGGATAACAAGAACTGATTCTCAAGAAAGAAAATAAGTCTTTTAATTTGCCATGCAATGCTTTCGAGTTATTCGAGCTTTTTCTCAATGTCTTGTCTTTCGGGCTTATCAATAAATTCAATTTCGTCGCCTATTGACTCAATTTCCAATTCGTCGTTCTGTTCTTGTTCTTCTGACTCCACAATTTGTTTGGGTTCAGTTTCTGTGACATTTTGTAATTTCCGCTTTGAAATTTCATTGTCTGTGTCTAAAAAGAATAGTTTTTATTTTAATGTAAATGATATTATAATGTAAATAATACATACCAGAACAACTGCTTGAGTCAGACGATGATGGACTTTGAATGTTGAATGAAGGTTGCGATGGCTGTAAAGCTAATTCTGACGATAATCTTGGCGCAATTGGTCTAAGTTTTTTAGCTGGATTAAAGAAATTGCAAAATGCACATCGAAAGGCAGCATATTCATATTCTTCTTGGAGTGCCATACCTATTAACAACATTCCAATTTAGTCATACTGTGTTAATTAAACGATAAATAATAAAAATTAATTACCATTATGCTTAAAGCACTGCTGACAGATCATGGCAAATCTATTTGTTGGACCGTCGCCTATTAAGTAATCGACCATTTTATCCACAACCGATTTCTGACTATTATCAATAATTGGATATGGCGTTCGTTTCATTCCTCGAATAACGGCTGCGGAAGAAGGAATCATAGCGAGTGTGCGATTTGGATCCATTTGTGGTGTTTGTTGAGCATTCATTCTTTGTTGTAAAATATTTCGATGAACTAATTGTCTTGCTGCTACTGGGGTTTTAAAATTTCCGCCTACGGACGGTGTCATGTTTGTGCTGGTATTAACCATAACTTTTGAGATATTTTCTGGAGGCGATGCTGACGATTGACGCGATGGAGTTGAAAATGATCTATCGTTGGCATTGCCAAATCTTTGTAATATCTCGACTGCGTCCTTGTATGTTTCCTTTGTCTTAACATGATCAAGTAATTCTCTCTTTTCAGACCTAAGCTCGGCTAATTCCTCTGCATTTGAATTTACCTTTCTTTGATAATAGTATGCGACTAGATTTTTAAGAAGAAAAATACTAAAGCGCGAAAAAAAATGGAAAGGAGATAAGTGAATTAGTAATAAACATGGTGAAAGTTCAAAAATTCATTGTGGTATATTATGATATACTTACAATGCAGGCAATGAAATAATCGGAATCGAATAAACTACTCGTTTCTCTAGTGTTTTTGGCAGAAATGCAAAATAAAATACTAAAAATGCGATTACTGACGTTCCTAATCCATACAACAGAACATTTCCAACAAATCTTCTCTGCTTTAATTGATATAGGTCTGAAAATTCCTCTATTTCTTTTATTTTTAACTCGATTGCTTCCAATTTTTCATAAGTACTTTTTTCTCTCTTCTAAAAATATAACATAACATAATCAATGTCAATTTTTAAGTGCTCAAATCAAACACGAATAGCTTACCCTTTTAAATAATCGCGAAATCATGGAACCCATTTCTCCGCCAACTAACTAATAACGAAAAATTTAGTTTAATTAAATTGAACAAGTCATCAAGTTAAAAAAAATTTGATTTGAATCAAACAAGTTTTAAATTCACGGTATTTATCAGTTTCTTTAGCGCACTTGTATATTGTATTACTTCTTTCCTCATTCACTGTCTGATGATCACTGATTTATTATATTTTTTATATTTATGAACAAGCTGCTAAAAAAGTAAGCTGTGAAAATCTGTTTTCAAAATTTAACGAATATTTGAATTCAAATATTTTTCTAAAGCAACGCTTCAAATTAACAGCAGATTTCATAAATATCGTTAAAATTCTAATAAATTAATTTCATTTCATTAGGAAATCCACTACTTGAAGATTAATGATGATATATTTCTAAGCCACTTGTTTATTTACAAACATAGACAAACTATACGTGTTGGATTTCAATTGTTGCGCAAAAATGCTGCTAAGATCTATGCGTCATCGGCTGTGCTGCATGAGAATATTCAAAATTACGTGGTTTAACGGAATCAACATGTGTTTGGCTGTAAAATAGCATTGAGCAAGGTTTTAACAGTAAAAAGCAAAAAGTAGTTTTTGATTAAAATGTGAGACATTTCTTTTTTATTTGTGTCTTTCATACATCTTAATATGCTGAGTATTGAAGGTCTTTGACGGTTGGAAATGTAATATTGGGAAATAATGTAGAATCTAAACTTATTATTTTCAATATCAAAAATGTTGTTTGTATAATTTCAAAGTATCTAATAGCTGTTTAACATTCTGGGTAGTTTGGGCAGGTGTGAGCTGAAACTCCAGCTGGGTAGAGTCTTTCAGTGAATCCTGGGAGTGGAGCAACATGATGAGCGTGATGTCCTGGAAGAACTGGAGTTGGGCAGTATGGGAAGTTTGGGCATTTTGCTGGGTCAACTCCAGCTGGGTATTTGGCGGCAGCTTTTGGTGCAACTGGTTCAACATGGTTCCATTGTGGAGCAGCGTTCCATTGTGGTGCTGGTGCGTTCCATTGTGGAGCTGGTTGGTTCCAGTGAGCAGCTGGTTGATCCCAGTGGTTGTATGCTGGAGCTGGTTTGTTCCAGTGAGCAGCTGGTTGATCCCAATGGTTGTATGCTGGTGCTGGAGCGTGGAGGGCAGCGTTATCACAGATTGGGAATCCAGGGCACTTTAATTAAGAAATTATTTAGTTATTAATTATTGCAATTTTCTACTTCCATTATTAAGTCATTCAAGCACTAAACACTTTGCACTGCTTAATATTTTTTGCATGTTTGTTTTTTGAAAGCACAAGCACTTGAGTAATTAAAAATTAGATAATTATAATTACTTTTGCTGGATCTACTCCGGCGGGGTATTTGGCAGCTTGCTGTGGGGCTGAGAATGCAACAGCGAAGAGAGTTACGAATGTCACCTGAGGATATTAATATTATCACATATTAGATTATCACAAACTAATTATTCCTTTTTGATTAATTGCTTTAATTATTTTAAATATTTTTTTCTATTTCTTTAAATAAACACTAGATATAATCCACAAAGTGTATCCAAATTGATTAAGGAATGCTGTAGAACCAGAAAACTCACCAACTTGAACATTTTTGATAATTGAAAGGATAAATTAAATATTGGACTATTATAAGAATTATAAAACTTCCAACTGTAATGTGAAAAGCTAGACTGATTTAACAAATTCAATTCGCATGCTTTTATACAAGCTTGTTGCTGCATGCTCTCAAACTCCACACCCTATACGAAAACAATTTTTTTTGTTTTTGTTCTCTCACCAATTTTGACTTCGTATGTATTTCCAATTGAACAGCATTTGAACTTGACTCTTTCTTTCTGTCAAAGGCAGCTTAAGGATGCAGACGTATTCTTAATGAAAATAATAAATTATTTAAAATTTTAAAACTTGATTTTATCTAGGAATTAATTGTAGTTCCAATTGAATTGGAATAAAATAAGATCAAGTTGGCGTTAAAGTTCGATCATAAATTTAATTTTCTGCAAACTTTGCTGTCAACTTTGAGAAGATATTGCAAATTAATTCAATTCAAAGTTCTTGGCACAAAAAAATGTTTCATTTTGTAAATCGAAATTTCAAAAATTTTGCATTATTAAAAACTGCTTATTAGACACCCATAAATTTAGCTGTCATCGCATTATGGAGACAATATTTCATTTTGTTAATTAAACATTGAATTCAATTAAAAGCTTTGGATCTCGAAAAGATTTTGTAACGTAAATTTAACATTTAAGTCAGTTGCTCAAAATTGAGCAAATAATTTCATACTTTTGAACCCCTTTTTTTGAAACTCACTTTGGGGCCGTTCACTTATTACGTTTGATTTTTAGGGGGGAGGGGGGGTCTAGGATTTTGTAACAGCCTCAACCAATTTTTTTTTTGTAATGACATTTTGTAACGAGAGGGGAGGGGGTTCTAGAAATTCGTTTTTTTGCGTACCCTGAATTTACGTTATAAGCCACTACCCTGAGAAATTTGATTCTGGAAAAAATTTTGTATCCGTTAATAAGCCACTACCAAAAGTCATTAATTAAACTATATAAAATAATTTTTCCGATTTTAAATGACATATTCGCATATTAACAATCAGTAAGGACTAGAAGAAATTAATAGTTTTCAAGATTTCCATGAAAATTTTCGATTTTTCTTCATTTGTTTACATTTCTTTACTAAGCCACTACTCTCACTATTAAGAAGCCTTTTTTTGCGATTTTGAAAACTTTTTTCTTCCGATAAGCCACTGGCTTATAACGTAAATTCAGGGTAACGTAATAAGTGAACGGCCCCTTTGTGATAATTTGTTGCAAATATAACATCACAAAATATTTTATTAAGTTAAATTAAATAATTTTAAGGTTCAGAATTATATTTGACAACATTCGGAAAATAGATAATGCTCAGCAGGTGAGGAGATTTGCAATTTTGTTACGAAATACAACAAAATTGGAAACAATTTTTCAAAATTGCGCTTAAAAGGAATTTAAAAATTAGGAAAATACAAAGTTTTTCCTGTCAAGTCCCATTTATTCAGGAAGTTACAATACAATCAGTTCCAATGTAGTGTACAAAAGTCATCTCCGGTGAATTTTCAGCAATCATATCTTTCTTATTCCTAACTACATCAATCATGAACCGATCATCCATCTCACGTTGCCTATTTCTTTATTCCCGTTAAACTGCCTCACTTATTAATGAAGCAAATCCAAAACGGAATCAGTAAAGAAGCAGATTACGCTTTCTCGGACCAATTCAAACTTGCTTCTTTACTTGCATGCTTACAGTTTAGTGTTAAATGCAAGATTTGTTAAGAACAAAAGACTTGCATTTCTTCAATTTTCAAATGTACTTTATAGTTCTTCCGAGGATGCAAATCTATTGATAAAAATTCTAAAAATCAAACTTGTTGAAATTATTCATACACTTACGTTATGCATATTTGGAAAAATGTTAAAAACTTAATTTTCGAAAAAGCAATTTAATAATACATATTTGCATTATGAAACGTTGTGAATATTTAAAATTGGCCAAAAGCATAAAATGCGATATTGAAATTGAAAGTATTTAAAAATTATCACATTGATTGTGATAAATGTAAACTTCGTATATGTTTTAAGTCTTGCAAGATTGACAACTTTGTTGCAAAAGTATCCAGCTTAGTTGAAATAAATACATCAAAATTATTATTAGATTAAGCTTCACGCCTCTTAAAATCTAACGATATCAGTTCCCATATTCATATAAACAGCAACTGCACCCTCGTTGCAAGCTACAACCCTCGCAGCAATTTAGAATGGATTTAGTAGAAATCTGGTCGGGAATTTCCCTTATCTGCACTATAATAAAGCAGTTGATTGTCTGGTTGATAAAATAGGTAAATCGCTTGGCTCAAATTTGGTATGTTAACTTGAATGTCGTTGGTTCGAATCAAGCCATTTCCAAATTTGTTCTTTTTCGGAAGTTTAGATACTTCGACTGCTTAATGTATGAGATCAAGTGTAATTTGAAACTGGGTAACGTTGGATTAAGGAACGGGTCAGAAACATGAAATGTAGCGAGAAATGAAGGGACAAGAGCTACTAGATTACCTAATGATTGGAATGTGGATAGAACTAACTTGAAAAGTGTCACGTAATATGCTAATAGCCGTCGAAACGAGAGTCTAAATTTATTTGAAACCTTGACTTGAAAAATTGTTAATTTAATCCTACATATCAATGTAGGAATTATTATATTGGCAAAATTTTGAAAATTTGAATTGAATTCAGCAGTTCCATCTCACTATTAGATTAGTACATCGATGTCCAAATAAAAAAATTTCAAAACTTATGGTTAATTCTAAAATATTTCTATTTCTTTACAAAATTAAACCACATTCTTAATAAGCACTACGTTTTGCTTTTCTTAAATATTGATTTCTAAAACCATTCCCATCGGCATATATTGAAATGTTGCCACCATGCTGACAAAACGGCATTAAACTTAGAACTAGATTTCATAAAGTTGAATCGACTCCGAGGTTCTTCTGTTTAGAACCAAGTGACATCCTACACGTGATAACAACCAAATTTGGCACACTTGATTCAAAATAAGCCGCTGCGTCGTTGCCGTGATGACGACATTTAAAGGCGGGTCAATCGGGAATAAAATTTAAACTTTCTCATAATTTTATCCTAATAAAAACTTCCTCCGCAAATATTGAGCGCTATAAAAAATTAGCTGTAATTAATAAGCAATAAACAAAAGTCATAAAATAGTTTTTGATCAAAATGTGAGACATTTCTTTTTTTATTTGTCTTTCATACATCTTAATATGCTGAGTATTGAAGGTCTTTGACGGTTGGAAATGTAATATTGGGAAATAATGTAGAATCTAAACTTATTATTTTCAATATCAAAAATGCTTTTTGTATAATTTCAAAGTATCTAATAGCTGTTTAACATTCTGGGTAGTTTGGGCAGGTGTGAGCTGAAACTCCAGCTGGGTAGAGTCTTTCAGTGAATCCTGGGAGTGGAGCAACGTGATGAGCGTGGTGTCCTGGAAGAACTGGAGTTGGGCAGTATGGGAAGTTTGGGCATTTTGCTGGGTCAACTCCAGCTGGGTATTTGGCGGCAGCTTTTGGTGCAACTGGTTCAACATGGTTCCATTGTGGAGCAGCGTTCCATTGTGGGGCTGGTGCGTTCCATTGTGGAGCTGGTTGGTTCCAGTGAGCAGCTGGTTGATCCCAGTGGTTGTATGCTGGAGCTGGTTTGTTCCAGTGAGCAGCTGGTTGATCCCAATGGTTGTATGCTGGTGCTGGAGCGTGGAGGGCAGCGTTATCACAGATTGGGAATCCAGGGCACTTTAATTAAGAAATTATTTGTTATTAATTATTGCAATTTTTTACTTCCATTATTAAGTCTTTCAAGCACTAAAACACTTTGCACTGCTTAATATTTTTTGCATGTTTGTTTTTTGAAAGCACAAGCACTTGAGTAATTAAAAATTAGATAATTATAATTACTTTTGCTGGATCTACTCCGGCGGGGTATTTGGCAGCTTGCTGTGGGGCTGAGAATGCAACAGCGAAGAGAGTTACGAATGTCACCTGAGGATATTAATATTATCACATATTAGATTATCACAAACTAATTATTCCTTTTTGATTAATTGCTTTAATTATTTTAAATCTCGTTTTTTTCTATTTCTTTAAATAAACACTAGATATAATCCACAAAGTGTATCCAAATTGATTAAGGAATGTTGTAGAACCAGAAAACTCACCAACTTGAACATTTTTGATAATTGAAAGGATAAATTAAATATTGGACTATTATAAGAATTATAAAACTTCCAACTGTAATGTGAAAAGCTAGACTGATTTAACAAATTCAATTCGCATGCTTTTATACAAGCTTGTTGCTGCATGCTCTCAAACTCCACACCCTATACGAAAACAATTTTTTTTTTGTTTTTGTTCTCTCACCGATTCTGTCTTATTGTCGTCTTACTAACTTAGAGGCTATAAAGGGGGAGAAAAAAAAAGTTGTATTTTCTTCTCATGCTACCTATCTTATTCAATTTAGAGCAACTATCTGTGAATATAGGAGTCACCACACATATCAATGGATTACCTATATACGAGCAATGAATAAAACTGGATATATCATAGCATATATGAGAGCTTTTGTTTATGCATGTATTTACCTTTAAAAACTTGCTGATTGCCCTTGTATTGCGATCGGTGCTCCGGAAAATAAAAATTAGTTTACCGCGCGCTCAACTTTTGCTTTCATCTAATCAGAATTTTTTTAATTTATTTACTTCTAGTCTTATTTTCCTTTTTAGAAGCGTACATATTTTACTAAAATATTCTGGGATTGTCCACATGACATGGTCATTCGGATTATTAATAGAATTATTGAAATCATTAAAGAGATAAATGGAATAAGATATCAGGAACAATATGGTTAGTTGTGATTTCTGAAATATGTTGTGATTTTATGAGGAAATGCTTGTTGTTATGCTTAATTAAGCCCATTAGGCACGTAATATATGCTCTGTTATGAATATAAATGAAGACATTAGAATCCATAAGATTAAGAATTCAAGATTGATTTATTGTTGAAATTCATAAATCCAGACTGATGAATTACATTATGCTCAGCTGTTGCTTGAACTCTTGTTTACAACTTGAAATCGCTGTAAATCCAGTTCACAATATAGTTGTAAAAAATTCATTCAAATTCTTGTGTATTTAATAAGATATTCATGTAAGATATATTTCTTTGCAAAGGCTTAAACATTATTTTCAATAATAATAATAGCCTAGCTTCTTACCACGATGGAATTCTTAGTGCATTGAGAAAACTGAAGTTAATATTTATTTTATTTTCTAACAATCGGTGTCATTTCTGGTGTAGGTATAATATATTTTCCTTTATATTATAAATTATAAAACTCATTTCATTATTAGATGAAGCTACTTTCGCCATAAATAAATTGCTATAAGCTGAAAATAATAAAATTAATTGGCATTTGATAAATTCATGGTATTAATCCGAATAATCTTAATGTTCCAATAAACGCGATTTTATTTGCTGAAAATATTGTAATTAATAAACTGTAATACCTGCTTTATTAAGTGAATGCATTAATTTTTATTCCCCAAATTCCTAAGTTTTTAATGGTTTTGCACATGTTTCAAGCTAATTTTAAGTTGTTAGTTCTGATATGAAGTGTTATGTTAATTGATAGTTCCTAGACAATTTAATAAGACGTCTATATTGTCTGATAAACAATGCAGAAATAAAATGATTTGCAAAACTTGGCAAATTACAGGACAAAAACTACGAATTTGTCGTTTACAAATAAATTGCAGTAACACCCCTTCGACCACACTTCAAAAACAAAATTGCCGTTATAAATTATGCAAATTCATTCTTTTGTATTAACAAATTAACATGTTAAACAAGCAAAAAATGAGTAAGCATTTTAGTAAGTACATCTATATAAATAATCCTTACACATAAATTAACAAATTAGAGTTTATCTGATTTATATTAAAGAATTAATAACCATTAATTTTAAAATATGCATAAAAGATCTCTTGTATCAAGATCATGCGAAATTATGCATAAAATAGGCAAAGAAAATAAGCCATGCTTTGTTCGGTACAACATAAAGGAATCTTATGCTTTTAAAATTTCAAGTGTATTTAAACACAACACTTAAAAGCATTCAACCACTCAACAAAAAAGGAACAAGAGAAGTAACATACACGATCCCATTATGAGGAGTCGTTGACAAATGACGTCCAGTTTTAAGGGAGTGGGGAGGAGGCAAAGGCTGGAGTCAATTTGAATTTGGTTTGGCCCGTTAAAAACTGGTTGGATTTTGTACGAAATTCTATACTTCACAAGAGTTAGCAGAAATAATTTCATATAAAATTTCGGATCAATTTAAACCAAATATTTATAAGATCAAGCTGGCTTCGACATCTGGATTCAAAGCATATTCCAAACTAGCAACACACATCATTTATGAACGATCCCCAAAAGTGCACCATATACACAATTAGCATAGAACTTTAGATCAAAGATAAATGTTAATTCAAAAAAAAAACTATTCAATAGTTATTGAGTAGTTTTCAGAATTCCATAAAGCTTAACATAGTTACATGCCTATTTCTTTTCTCTCACGAATCGAGTCGCAGAGTCATAGAGGGTTGAAAAATTGAAAAGCCATGACTTGCTCAATTTAAAACATGAAAAACAAATTGAGGAATTTAATAAAATGTACATTTACATGAATTACAGCATATATATTATGACATCATCATCATTTTTAGTCACAAAAAGTTATATCCAACGGCTAAGTGGAGACACAAAACAAAACTGCAAGACAGCTAAAATTTCATCACTACTGACTGCAGCAAATGCAAAAATATTGTTAAAATAAAAATGCCAATTGATTTATTACGCGCGAGACATAAAAGGAGAAATAGAAGTTGAAAATTGTGAGAGAAAAGCTAATGAAGAAAGCTCTGGATGTGGATAACATGAGCGCATTTGTGATAGAAGAGATTAACTCTTAAGAATCAGAAGATTTTCTGTCAGATGTTAAAAAGAAGCTTCATCATTTAGAGCGATCAGATATTTGACATGCTCGCTGACTGCTATGAAGCTACGAATCACATAAGTGGTTTCAAAGCAGAGTATAATCTGAGGCTGATTACTCTGGAATGAGCGTGGTATGGTGCAGTGCACGACTTAACCCTCCTAAGGTCCGAATCGAACTACTACTGGAGAAATAATCCTCTGGGATAAATAACTATATGTCGACAAATCTGCCAGTGTAAGTATAAGGCTTTTGTAGCCTAGTAGTTAGGTAACAGCCAGGAAACCAAATATCCTTTTATGACGAGGTAGTCGAAAAGCTCATCTACAAAATCTCTCAATCATTCTATCATAGAGTGTTGTAGATACAACAAGGATTCACACAATGTTGACGACATTTTACAATATATACAGCAACAAAAAAATCATAAATTAGAAACAGCAATGAAAGCATAAGCAAGAAAACCAATTGAGCCACCTATATCTTTACCTTGTTAAATTGTAATAACACATATCAATATGTGCTATATTTAGCTCTATTTCTTAATTGTAGCCTGCTTATATATAATTTTGTGCTGTAATAATTATTCAAAGTTGGAACTTAATGATTGTAATAAAGCATAATCAAAATCATAACTAATTCAATTAAGATGTTGTTAGTCAATCTTAAAAATAAACCGGAAAGACAGGTTAGCCACGTGTAACATGAGATTGATATAGGTCAGTATGGGATGATTTGTGTTGCCAAAATATTTTGTTATTGGTTGGATGTGATGCATGTGGAATACAATTAGAATTCAAATTAGCTGACCATTATACCCGAGCAGCACAATGAGGCGAAACATATTTTTGGCGGGAAAATGAGACCAAATCAGTCGTCATGATGTCGTCAAGGCAGCTTTGATCTTAGCGCCAATGCAGTGACAACAGTTGCAAATACGTTGCGTTGCCCGGATATATTTTCTAAGCTACAATCTTATAGAATGCATGCTGCAATTACAGCAATAATCCTCATCTCATGATCTACTCAGCATAACAACAAAGTAACTTTCCACTATAAAAATCACGACAAAAAAAGTATCAGGAAACGCACACACCAGACAAAGCGGGCGTGAAATTGCTTATTACTAATTGAAAACTTGCACAAAAAAAAAAAGCAAAAGAGATTAAGTGCGCGCCAATCTAAGCAGCACTATGAATTAATTGAATTGATTCATAATATGAATGAAAATAAATGTCTACATTTCTATTCAGGCACTCATTGACATTATGTGTTGAGGGCGTACACAACAAATTGAAGTTTGCTACAAAGCATACCGTTTAGCATAATCAAATGTAAAGTTCATTAACACTTTTTCTTAAGGCACAACTTCCATAGTGTGTAAACACATTACAATTTCCAATATTATTAATAATTTTGATTTATTTCAATCATTCACGAGACTGCAGCCGTCAATAAAAAAAAAACAAGTTTTTGTTGGTGTTATGCCCGAGACCTTCAAAGGAATTAGATGTATTAATAGTGACAAAAACAGTTGTCAATACACACTCTAATAGAGTTACATTAATTGCTCTATTTAAGACTGACTAAACTAATCATTAGCTGATTGAAAGCTTGGAAAAGTATAATTTACTAATTTATTATTATAAAAATTTTTTGTCGCATTTTTACATGCTACCGGGATTTAGTTTTTTCACTTCTGTTGATATATTGGCATGCATGTTGTTTACTTTACTTTTTACTATATTAAAGCTTCTGTGGCGTTTTACAATGTTGTCTAAAAAAGACAGCACACAGAGCACTTAAAATATATTGTTAATCACGTTTTTATGATTTAATGTGAAACATTAATGTTAAGGCATTTAAAAAAAATATATTTAATAGCTTTATGACCAATAATGATCAGTAAAGGGAGAGAGCGAGAAGAAATAATTCATCGACCTTTGAACTTCATTCGTACACAGAACATGCAGGGAGGCGTTTTTAAATGATGTCTTGCATTTTTGTAAGGTATGTAGATGCTCGCATATTGCAAGTTCTGCATACTTGGAATTAGGGTCACTTAGATTAATTTCGGAACTGCTAATATGTGCAGTGCAATCCAATTGAAAGGGAATTGATTCTGCCTGCTTATTCTATTCATCCAAATTTCATGCCCATGCGAAAACATGCGCATGTTTAATTCGCATGTATTCGCATATAAATGAACCCTACTGTACACCTTCACCAGGGCCTTATATGAAGGTTTCCCAAGAAGAAACTGCATATACCCAAATTTTGAACCAATATATACATTTATGGACATCATTTACATCCGACCCTCAAAAGCACAATCCGATACGCTCTGTGCATGAATGGCGTTTTCACGAAAATTGCATTTGTCAATGCAGAAATTCTTGGAAAAAAAAATAAATATAAAGATTAAAAATTATAGCTAACACACACGAGTGTACAAGAAACAAATAATAATGTCCATGAAGGCTAACAATGCAAATTCTGCAAGAAATAATAAAATAAAAATTTTATATAGAAAAATTGAATAAAATTATTTTGAAAATAGATCATGCAATGAATGAATGGAGCGCAATATGTACCACAACATTGTTTTATTGGCGGTTACGAGTGTGATTTCAATTTTTTTTGTTCGGAAGCTTCCGTGGTTATTTTTTGGGGGGACTTAATTAATTTCACGCGGTGATTTTTTTTTTTTTGGATGCAGGTATAAAAATTCCTATGAAATGGAATTAGAAGCTTGATATATTTTGATGCATTCCATTATGTTCAAGGTTAGCATATGGTTTTGAGGGTTATTGGGCTTTGTATATTGATCAGTAATTAAAAATAATGAAAACATCAACGATTCTTTGAGATTCAAAATTGTAACGGCTTTCTAAAATTTGAAAACAATACAATATGAAGTGATGCTTCAAAGTTCAAAATGAATTTTTGGACATTTAAAATTGTAACGGCTTTCTAAAATTTGAAAACAATACAATATGAAGCTATGCTTCAAAGTTCAAAATGAATTTTTGGAAATTTAAAGTTTAAAAATCAGACGAAAATTAAAACGACTTTCTAAAATTTAAAAATTGAACTTATAACTTTAAAAGCTCTGCTTCAAAGTTCAAAACTAATTTTGTAAATTT
This sequence comes from Chironomus tepperi, assembly GCF_022539635.2. Lineage (NCBI taxonomy): Eukaryota > Metazoa > Arthropoda > Insecta > Diptera > Chironomidae > Chironomus > Chironomus tepperi. The sequence continues at coordinate 1,103,827 of NW_027226215.1, forward strand.
GAATTTTAAAAATCAGTTAAAAACTAAACATCTTTTCTTTAGAGAAATTACTACTTTAATTGCATTTATTTGCAAGAAATCAGCCTCGAAAAACTTTATGAAGCTTTCTAAACCAACTCATCATCGCATTCCAAGCATTATAACTTTCGGAATCATATTAGTGATAACGAAATACCCATCCAGTCAATTAAAAAATGAATTTAACGCCCCATCTGTTTCGTAAAATTGCTCAAAAATGATACAAATAAAAATGAGAGAGAGAATAAAGCAATAAATGGGTGCAAAAAACATGTTTGCAATTCCCATGCACCCAATTCTATATTTAAAACTAAAATATCTATCTCTCTATGTTATTATTATTATTATTCAAAAAAGACTAATGTATGTCCAAGAAATGAATTTCAAGTTCGACAAGAATTCAACCAAACATCGTCGTCGTCGTCGTCGTCGTCGTTCGTTCGACATTGCAAATAATAACAATTACTTGACGTTGTAAAAAAAAAAAATATTTCTTATTTTCTCAACTATTGGATAATATTAATAATGTAGTGTAAGGTTTTTAAAATCGTTTATTAACTGTTAGTAAGTAACTTAGCAGTATAATTTATGCACATGGGAAGTTTAAGGAAAAAAAAAAATTAAGAAGAAATAAATACCATGCACATTAATTTGAATTAAGTCAGTTGGAAATAACTCGGCAATATTATAATAAAAGGCATGCATATCTAAATACACAATTCATATGGGAATGCATAGATTTTGAGTAAAAAAGTGTCAGGCACAATCTAATTTTTTTATTTAATTCTTTATAATTTCCTAAACGGGTGCGCTTTTTTTTTGTTTATTTTTCCTGATAATGCTAATGTTACTTCACCTTAATCGCACATTTTATGCTCAATATTTCTTCATTCTCTCTGCTCTATTCATGTCGAAATTGTTTAATATATATTTCTGACTTATTTATATTGCCGCATGCTTTGCATCGTTGAGGTATGGGAGAATGAGATCTTGAAATTGAATGTTTACAGTCATAATAATAAAATGTTATAATAAATTTAAAGAAAAATTGTAAACGAGACGCATTTCCATCGAAAAATATTCGCAGAATGACATAAGCCTTATTTGATCACATTTTTTATTAATGTTTTAATGGTTTTAAAGCTGAGAAAAATGTAAAGTAATTGATGTAAATTATGTGTAATTTTAATTTAGACATGATCTTGCTTCTGTTTGCTGCTACATTAAGAACGAGTTCTGATTGGCAGTTATTTAACGATTTAAAAATGAATTTTGAAGCGAAAAATGATGCGAAATTTTAAACATCAAAATTCCGGTAAAATTCAACTTCGAAGAATACGTTAGAAAGCGTTTGAGAAAAATTTCAGTTTTGAAGCCAAAAAGATGCGAAAATTCAAATTCCAAAATTCCGTTAGATTTTCAAATTTGAAGAATCCGTTGAATTCCAATAGAAATAGATTATCTACATATCCTTGAGATAACTTACAACGAACGTTAAGTTCACGGTTTCCATAAACAAGACAAGCTGCATAAGCAAATAACATAGAATTTCAATAATCACATACTTAAGTAGTAAAAACAAATAGGATTTCCAGCTTAAAGCGTGAAGCACGCAGTTGATATAAATGAATTTACAAGCATTTTTTCGCATAAATGAAAATGAGGAAGTCATAACTTACAGATATTAATGCTTGAACTTCAAAATGTTGCTACAGCACAGTCACTTTTATTATGCGTCAATAATCTCTCAATAAAAAATTTATCCGCAGCAAGTGCAACAATCCATATTTGAATGGCAGGCAATATGTGCCAGAAAATCAGTTCAATTTGAAACAAAACAAGAGAAATCCAATTTTAATGTCATTCAAATTCGATCGAAGAGATTAGGACTGACAATTCAATTCGTGCCTTTGAAAAATTGTAATTGAAATAAAAAAAATTTCAACTTTCATGTTCGTAATATTTTTTTTTTGCAACATTTATGTGACACTTTCAAGTTCATTGATATTAATCATTCAGGCTGCAAACATTTTTCTCTCCTCATATTCGTTGCTAAGCAAGCGCCAGTTTACCTTTATGTTGATTTCTATGCTAACATTTTGTCATACTTCCTTTTGTACCATAATTTAGTTTTTAATTTATAGTGTTATTGACTCAATTTGTTCTCACTCTTTTTATTTTTATTTTTCAATAATAATCGATTAAGGTACGAAATAATAGACCGTAAATATATGTATCAACTTTTTCTCATTATTACAGCAATTGAAATATTGAATACATATGACGTCACAATAAAGCAATGTGAACTAGAGACCTGTTGAAATTTTCCGTGTGCTGAAGGTTTTAAGCGACTTTCTGATCTAACGAATTTTTTTATTTTGAAAAATAACGAGCTTTTAAAATTTAAAAATATCAAGTTCTTGATGGGCAAATCCGCCAAGTTCAAAAAGTGCCAACATTCGGTTTTTTATAAATTTTTCTTTAAATCAACACTTAGAGTAACATTAAGGTATTAAATCAAGTGTATCAACAACAAATGGACAACTTTTGGTGCTTTCCTGATGCTATAAATCACTTAATAAAGAGAAATTTTGATTTTTCATGCGTTAATCGATCCTGCATCGAAAAAATTATTTTCTAAAAAATTAAAAATTAACTTAATTAGTTACCTAGACGGTATAAGTTGCATTAATTTACGTTTCTGAATTTAAGTTTTATCAATAATTGTCATCTGTAAGTAAGTTAACTTAGTTAATAAGACAAAATTAATAAAAAAGTAGCGTTAATCGATTCTGCACAACCGGTTATTCCAAATCAAATTTATGAAAATTTGGATTGTTTACAAAATTAATTTCACTTAATTAATGATTCTAGCATTTTTTTATCGCGTCTAATAATTGAATTGTGTGATTTAATCTTGGATAAATTATATTGTAAATGAGAACTCCGACTAAAAACGTCTCAAATTAGTTTTTGATGTAAAATTTAACGAATTTTTCGTAGTTCAAAAAAATAAGCAAATTTTTCCAGTTCATGCTTTTAGCGGATTTTCCCTGATGACTTTTTGATTTAACGGATTATTTTATTTTGAAAAATAACGAACTTTTGAAATTTAAAATTTGAACTTTATTTTTGAAAATAACAGTCAAATTTAAAAAATTAATCTAAGGATTTAAAATCAGATTAAAATAATTCCTAAGATTTAATTAATCTCCAGACAGTCAAACTCCGTGTTTAATGTAAATAGTCATAGTGAACTGACAATTAATTCATATGTGTGAAAAAAGTGCGTCAATGATTAATTCAATGTCTCACGCGTAAGTACCTTAAATGATTCCTTTGTGACTGTTAAAGATACAAGAAATTTGAAGGATAAAAATAACTAATCAATTTATGATTGATAGATTGATTTTTATGACTCGACACCTATAACTGTACATGCCTAATGAATATTAATGGAATTGTTTGTATCATATGACTACCTAGATTTAAATATTATGCAAATTAATAGTCAGAACTATCCTTTTGGAACAGCTTTTCTTACTGTTCATAGTTGCACCTAGTTTTTTTATTATTTGACTTTGATCTAAATTCTGCTAAATTCATTTAACATCTGCTCAGACAGCTTTTAGACTTGTTTCAGCATTCTTAACTTTTTGTATTCTTGACTCGCTGCAATCCTTTCGACGACTTCGTCGGTGTGCTAATAAATTGGATAAACACGAGAACCGTGCCAAACACTTTTCGCACTCAAATCGTTTAATTCCTGTATGGATTGCTGTGTTAATAAAATGTTATGTCTAATTAGTTTGATTGATAGGAACGGTTAAATTTCATACTTACTGTGATGTGTTAGCAGGCTCTCACGGTGTGCAAATTCTGCCTTACAATCTTGAAACTTACATTTGAACGGTTTAAGCATTAAATGTATGCGATTATGGACAGTCAGTTGACCTTTCGTACGAAATTTCTTTTGACAAAATCGACATTGATAATTTAGCTCTGCGGTGTGGACTGTCATGTGAACTTTCAAACTTCCAGCTGAATGATAAAACCTTTCACAATGTTCACATTTGTATATTGGATTAGCTCCACAGTCACTCCTTTCATGATCACTTAGAGCTACTTTTGTATTGAAATTACGTCCACATACGGAACAGACAAATGAATATTTCTTAGGCTGATACTTATTCTCGGAATGTGAATACTTTTTATGGCTAAACAGCTTCTCGGGATTATCGAATCGTTTCAGGCAATCCTGAATGTCACAAACTAGACGGTCTGTATGAGACTGAAATTGATGATCTTCCATATCCTCGATAGTTTGAAAATATAAAGTACAGCATGTACATTTGTGAATTAAATTGCCATCTTTCCCATGAACTTTTTCATGTCTTTCAACTGTCTTTGCACTTGTATACTTTTTGGGGCAATATTTGCATTTCCAAACTTGATTCTTTTGTGGTTTGCGGTAGCGGTTTGTATTGTCGTAATTGAAATTACTTAAAACTATTTTATGTTCCTTTTTCAAGTGCTTGACACTGATATTTCTTTTTGAATAGATTTTTGGACATAATTTGCATAAAAACTGGTCATTATCTATTGTTAGGTACTGTAATATTTCAAATTCATCATCAATCATCTCGATGATATTGTCAGTCTCATTAGTTTCCTCAATTGCCTCATAACTTCCTTCAAAGCTTTCATCTAAATATTCAGGTTCATCAATTAATTCCTCAACAATCATTTCCTGTGCATTCTCAGTGTCCGGTTCTTGTTTCTGTTCATTCTCAGTGTACTGATCTTGTTCCTGTACATTCTCAGTCTGTTGATCTTGTTCCTGTACATGTCTAATATCAAAACTCATGAAGTCAAAAACTTCCATTTCCTTTTTTGTAAAGTCCTTCATATTTTGTTGTATATCAGCTTCTGATGGATTTTGACTTTCTGTTATGACAATATATTGATGGTCATCGTATGGCAGTTCCTGTTTCTCTTCTTGTATCAAAACAATCTCTGTTTGGATATCGGAAGTAACTGAATCTTGTTGGACATTTGACGAATCAACGATTATATCAGGTGCTTTTCCTTTTGGACATTTAACACCAGCACGCTTACAAATTTTCTGGTTTGTAAATATAGGAAGTCCACAAGTGTTTGGCCGCACCTTTCGATGCTTAATTAAGTTTCCTACACACGAAAAAGTATGATTACAATTTTCACATGCATATGGCTTAATTTTAGTATGAATTGTGCTGTGAGTGACTAATGTCTCTCGATGACTAAATGCCTTGCCACATTCTTTACATATAAATGGCTTCTCCTTATTATGACTTCGTTCATGTACTGTAAGTTGTCCTTTGCTCGCAAATGGCTTTCCACAATGACTGCATACGAATTTCTTTTTCTCTTGATGTATAGACTTTATGTGTGTCTTTAATGAATGTACTGTGAGGAATCTTGACTGACAAATATCGCAAATCTGTAAGAATAAAGGCATAAATATTAAAAACAATTTTGTGAAGAACAGATTTTCATCTTACATGATTTTTCTCCGTTGAACATCGTGTTTCGGTGTGAATTCTGAGATTATATGATGAGCTTAAGGATATTCCACATTGTGGACATATATATTTCTTTTTATCTTCCATTTTAAGACTATTTTTTAATATTTAATAAAATATTAGGATTTGTTTACCTTTTTAATCGTGTGAATGCACCAAGTTGTGTACCAAAGCATTGTAGGTACGGCTGAATAAAAGCTCAAAAATGACAATCAAAAAATTGCGGAATACTGATTTAAAGGATTTTAAGCTGGTAATAGCTACTGTATCGACTGGAAATGTTGGTCAACTTACAGCAGATATCTTAATTAATTCCCTTAAAATGGAAAAGTATGCTTTGGTAAGTTAAATTAATTTAATTTCATACCAAACACTTTTTGACCAATTTCCGGATCTTTTTAGTTCTATCATCCAGCTATTATTCCAATGATTGGACCGTCGGCTTTTAGTGAAAATCCTAATGAGTTCTCCATAGCCAGTGAATTCTTCGTCTGTGAAAGCAACAAGATTGTATTGCTACAAATCAGAAGTCCAATAACTGCTTTTTACCTGGATAGTCTATTCGATGAAATTCTTGATATTATCAAATCTGAAGGAATCAGTGAAATTATTCAACTATCGTCTGCATTCAGTTTTGAGCAACATTTTGTCCAGAATAGTCCTTTTGAGTTTGTTGACAATGACTTCTTTAAAGAAACTGAGAATCTTACATCCAATTTCAACAAAGCATCAAGACAACAGATTCCTGGATGTGGAATAGCCATTAAACTTCATAATATTGCAACAATGAAACAAATTCCCTCGTTAGTATTATTTAAATATGTCAGTGAAGGAGATAATAAGTTTGATGCAATGCAGTTTGCTGAGAAATTCAATAAGTTACTGGATAACCCAATCGGTGAAAAAGATGGCAAAATTGATCTAAAAATTCCTATTAGCTGGAAGCATATGTTTGGTCATAATGTTAATCTTGATATATATTAGGATAGTATTTAAAATTGTATATCCTTTAAGGGCTTTTAAAGTGATGGGAATAAAATTATTTTCTACTTAAAAAATATTCTCATTTTTTTAACGGTTTTTTTAAAATTCAAAAATTTGTTTACACATAAAATTGAAAAAGTCAATTGAAAAATTTTAAATTCATTTTATTTTAAATAAATCTACTTATTCGCAGTGAATAAATATGTCATTTGTAGATGATGATGACGATTTGTGTCCACCAAATGAAGAAGAGGAATTAAGTCTACCAAGAGCAAGCATTAACAAAATAATTAAAGAAATTGTGCCCACAATTCGAGTAGCAAATGAAAGTAGAGAATTAATCCTTAATTGCTGTACAGAATTCATTCATCTCATCAGTTCTGAAGCTAATGAAATATGTAATCAGAAGAACAAGAAGACAATTAGTGGTAAGTTAATAAATTTTGTGTAATTTGAAGATCCAGTAATAACAAAAAAATTCACTCATCCAGCTGAACATATATTGGAAGGACTGAACAAGCTAGGATTTAGTGACTTCACAAGAGATGCTCTCAATGTTTTAAATGACTGTAAAATGCAAGCAGCAAAGCGTCGTCGACAGAGCACTCGATTAGAAAATTTAGGGATATCAGAAGAAGAATTGTTCAGGCAACAACAAGAACTCATTCGACAAGCTAGAGAACAAATGAACGAAGAGTTTCAACAACAACAGTATGGCTTACAAGCACAAACAATCGAGAATAAGGAAAATTGTGATGATGACGATGATGATGATTACTAATTAACTAAAAATTAGGCCTATAGCTTTTATTTTAATTCATTATCTTTATTGCCTTTTTTTACATTGATAAAAAATTTTACATTTAAATCCCAGAATCTTCATGTCCACAAACCCACAATAAAACTTTTTTAAACATTTCAACATCAATCTCTTCTATAACATAGACATTAGGCTTAGTCAGCAGTTTATGATCTAAAACCATTAATCCACGAGCATATTCACCACTTAATTCTACAGTCGCTGAGTGATGCTTCTTCTTTAAAACCATACTTGGAAATGCAAAGCATGCAATCATATATGCATCACATGGAGTAAAGTTCTTCCTTGATGCTTCGCATTCAATTTTATCCATCAAGTCCATTATGTCACTTCTGACTGTATTTAAAGTACCGAATCTCCATCCATCATGTGGCGTAAATTCACTAGATGACAAGCAAATCTCCCAAGGCAGAATGGTAAGTGGACATTGAGTTTCAGTAAGAACAATTCTTGCAGCTTCTGGATCATACCAGAAATTGAATTCAGCACATCTTGTAACATTTCCAATTCCCATAAAATTTCCACCCATAATATGCAATGCCTTGATTTTGCTGGATATTCTTGGGTACATTTTATACAGCAGTGCGATATTGGTAAGTGGACCGACAGCAAAAATGATGACTTCATTTGGACTCTAAATAATTTGAAATTTAAGGCATGACATCTACAGACATACGGTTCCTTACCTCCTCAATTAAATCCTTCATTGCTTCAACTGCATGCTTCTTTTGGATCAAGTCTAAACTTGGCTTTTCAGATGGTGAGAAGACATCCTTAAGACCATCATTTCCATGATGTGGAGTCATAAAGACAGGCTTTGGAAGGATACTATTTTCAGATCCAGCATAAACCTTAACATCCATACGATTCAGAGTCTTTAAGAGTAGTAAAATATTTTGGCATCCATGGTTTAATACAGTATTTCCAGTCAGGACAGTAACAGCTTGAACATCAAGATTGAATCTTTCTTCACATTTCAGTAAAGTAATCAATGCCCAAGCATCGTCGGTGCCAGCATCAGTATCAAAAATTACTTTTTGCTTTGACATTTTGTACGGGTCGTTAAGGAAAGTATAATCAGCTGTTGATAATTCGAAAGTCACTCAAATACTGAGCTGCTCAGAAATAAAATCAGTATCAGATAGACTTATCAAATAATGAGATAAAAATTCATTGTCAAGAAAACATTTGAGTTTTATTGTATAATTAATTTTTGTCATCAAAATTACATACACACATATACACGCTTTTTAGTCTAGATTTGGCAATTTAATATGGCTTAGTTTTGGCATTGATAAATTTGTAACGGAAATTTAAATTTTGAAAATGAGATGCAGTAATGAGACGCGAAAATAAAAAGTGTTTAAAAATGAAAAGAGGCAAATCCCGATATTTTGTTCTGAACATGATGTATAGTCAGTAGCAACAAAAAATCAATTAAAGCTTATGCTAAACATAAAAATATTAAGAATTGAGCGAGGCAAATGCACTTTTGTTTCACAACGGTCAAACAAAATTCAAAATTAACCAAGTGATGCGAAAAATTTCAAATTAAAATCCAGTAAACATCCATCATGAAATGCAGCGAATACAAAAATAAAAGATTAAAATCTGCTGATATGTCAATAATCTCATAACTCGTCCACTGTATGATTACAAATCCACTTTAAAAAGTTTTTAAATCTTTCAGTGTCAATTTCTTTGATAATTGTTGCATTTGGTTTTTGTTTCTTAAGATGATCCATCACCATCATTGCTCTTGTATGAGTTCCAGCTAATTCAATAGTGATGTGATGTTCTTCACTTCTCTTAATGATCTCAGGAAATATGAATGTTACAGCCAAGAACAAATCACATGGCATCCATTCCTTCCAGCCTTTATAAGCCACTTTTTCAATTGGATCTAAGAACTTGGTATAAATATTGTCATTACTTGACAGTACATTGATCCTAAACTCTTCAAAAGGCATTAACACTGATGATTCAACGCAAGGTTCCCAAGGAAAAACGTAAATTGGGCATTTTGTGTCTGCAAAAACGATATGTGCTGCCTCTGGATCTGAATAAAAATTGAATTCGGCATGTCTTGTAATGTTTCCAACGCCTAAAAGAATAAAAGCGTGTAAAAACAACTTTATCTAATCGGTTTTGATATGCTTGTTAAGAGATTTGTGATTACCTAAGTGATTTCCACCCATGATATGTAGACTCTTGATCTTTGGTATTACATCTGGATACAACTTATAAAGCAAAGCGATATTTGTCAGTGGAGCTGTTGCTATGATGACAATTTCATCAGGATTCTAAAAAGCCAATCTGATTAGTTGATTTATAAAATAAATTGATAATTAACTTACTTCCTCAATGTAATCTCTAATAGCCTCTACAGCATGCTTCTTTTGAACAAGATCATAGCTAGGTTTCTCACTTGAATCGTAAACACCGCTAAATCCATCATCTCCATGAAACTTTTCTTCTTTCTTGTCTGGATCATAAATCAGATGTGATCGTGCACCAGCAAAGACAGGAATATCAGATCTATTACAAACTTCCAGCACTTTCAGAGTATTCCGTACACTATTATGAACATCACAATTGCCATGAACGCATGTGATGGCAATGACATTGAACTTAAATCTTTCTTCCGATCTCAACAATGCAAAAATTGCCCAAGCATCGTCATTTCCAGTATCGCAATCAACAATTACTTTCATGATTAATCGTATGAAGTTAAGAGACGATAGATAAACGTAGTCACAGAAGCACAGTTTGTAATTGACTAACTTAACGTTGTAGAAATGGAACAAAAATATTAAGAAACTCAGATAAAAACGTAAAGTGAAAAAGACGGAAGTTTTTTTGTGTTTATATTCTCAATACTCAATCATATGTTTTCAAGGTCGCTCTCGTTCGATTACCGACTCTCTCTTTATGAGAGAATGGCTTTGTGAGAAAATATATCCAGACCGTACTCGATGAATACTCAATAATTAAAAGAGAAAACAACAGTTTTTGGGTAAGTTAATTGTTATTGTTTATTATACATCAATAAAGTTAGGTATTTTAACAGTTTTACAACATAAATGATCCAGGTAGGACGAATTATCTAGAGTTTGTGGTTAATAGCCCGAACAGCACAATATGTTTGCTAGGACACCATGTTGCCGTATTAATGGTAAGACGCGAAATGTCTTGATCGCGATGTAACGACTCTGCAACGCACTGGATAGCTATCCGGTCAAAATTGATTACTAATTAGAGACTAGTACATAAATCTGTTGCTTGGAGCTTTCTCTTAGATCTATCCCAAGCGACATGATGTGGCTAATTGCATTTTCGACGCAAAAATGGGACGAAATCAGCCGTCACGTTGCCATCAGACCAACTACGTGTCTTGCCATTGACACAGCGACATTGTGTTAATCTAGCGAACACGTTGTGCTGTGTTGCCCGGGTATACAAATGAACACATTTCATAAAAAAGCTGATTTGCGTACTTTAATAATTTTTAAAGGAAGTTCTAAGCCATTGCAAGAGTGTAGCCAAGAAGGGAAAACTGAAGTCAACCATCATACCTGAGCGACACAAATGATGAATGGTAAATATGGACGCCAAACGGAAGCGGCTTCCACTTGGTATAAATAAAAGAGATTTATCGGAGCCTTGAAAGTTCCTTCGCGGAGCCTTCTTCATATGTGTCACTCGGGAAAACTGTGGTCCTCCACAACACACTTGTGTATCGTGGATGGCAGTCGTTAATATTTAAAAGCACAATCCTCTTGCATGACTTAGACAATACACAAACAAAATAATTGGGTGCCAAAAAGAAAACTTTCCATTTCCTTAAAAAAAAGTATCTCCAAAAATAACCAAAGCAATCTCTTTAATGTTTATCTCGATTGATACACTTAATTTCCACATCATCATAAACATGATCTGATTATCGATAGCCATATTATCAAGGTTAATCTATTTAATGATGTCAATTTTTTTTATCATTCGACCTTGAGCTTATTGGACACAAAAAGATGGATATGATGAATAAATATTGATGTCATTGCATGATGAGTTTTTTATTCAGTTGATGTTCCAGTCAAATTAGGCTGGTAGTGTTGAATGAAATGTGTCATGATAGTATAAGAAGAGCCAATAAAGCAAATTCAGAATTCCAAATGAAGCTGAAAAGGACAGGAAAGAAGAAAAGAGAGAGAATATAGTCATTAGGAACTGTAAATGTTCAGCTATTGTTGACACATTTCCGAACAATCAGTTTGCATAAGACCGAAAGATTTTAATGACAATAGCTATATATGGAAAGTTCATTAAAACTTACTGGGAAAAAATACTCTGGCAGCACGATCAATTAATGATACCGAATTGACATGCTTCTTTGAACCAGCATTTGCTTCACGTGCCCTCTGCTTCCTAAACTCATCGTCACCAATAAAACATAACCAAACTTGTTTCCATTTTGGTTTTCTTGGCGGTTCAGTTTGTGTGGTCCTCTCCATTGTTGATAAATGTGAATGCGTTCCTGATTGTGATTCAGAATGTGTTGAATTATAAGCTTCATTGTATATCGGACAGATCATAGAATTACGTAGACGACTATTTAGTATTTTTTGTGGTGAATCTCGTGATGATGCCAATGAATGATTTAGTGTTCCTCCTATTTCTTCGACAGTATCTACATCTTCCCATTCGTCATCATCTAGAAGGATTTAAGGGGTTAGTGAATGGGTTCATTGACACACATACCGGAAGAGCACAGATAGGTTAATCCATTGTTGTCCATAAAGTGTGTCACGTCACATGTCGTGTGCGTATGTCATGGTATCGGTTGGGACTTATCACCGAGATGTGTCGTGGCACTATTAAGTATGGACAACGCTTGGTTAATTGATCGAAATTCCGGAATCAGATCAGTGTGACACAGACTTGATGTCGGAATTAGCTTCAAGGCCAACGTGAATCTGACTTTGTGTCTGATGCGATACCACGTCACGCCAGAGTCACGTCGGCATGATGCGGGATTCCAGATTGATCAATTAACTTGTGCTATTCAGCATAGTAATTAAATGACAAAACATCCATACCAAGATCAGAAATTGGAATCTCCCCGCTCCCAACTTTCGTAAAATAATGAACACCAGCAAACTCCAACAATGTTGCGATGCAGTAGAAGAAGCTCATTAATAAAAACCAATCCAATGCGGTTGCATATCGAACTTTTGGCAAGTCTGTCCTCGAATCCAATGAAATAGTTGAGAGTGTTAAAACAGTTGTTATGCCAAGTCCAACTCTATCACTTGTTGCTTCACGATGTATCCAAAATGATACCCATGATAAGATGACGATGAGGATGCAAGGTACATAAACCTTTTCAGATTGTAGACAGTTAATTAGAATATAATTTATTATCCTTTTCATAATGAATTAGTCAGTATACCTGAATTAAGAAGTAACCAGTATGACGTTGCAAGTTGAATAGCACTTGAAGTGTACTAAAATCACCCTCTCGTCGTCTAAGGGTTAAATTCTCTTGACGAAAACTAATTAAATCAAACTGACTAAGAATGGCATGGCATGAAGACAAGGAACAAAAAAAAGCAAAATGTCATCCAGTTAGACTCGTACCCGAAAAAAAAGGAATTTAGAAGTATCATCATATTTCATTACCTCAACGCCATGCCTGAATCAAAACTTACTGAATTATTGTTGTACCATTCATATACAACTTCCTTGTTTGTGTAAGCATCTTGATAAGGGATTGAAAAGAAAAGTTATGAAGGACATTGCTATGATGAATAATAATCTTTGAGGAACTTACAAGATCCCAAAATGAGCGGACAACTTTGACGGTCCATTGGAAAATTTCTCAGTTGCATTGGACAGCTTGCGCGTATTGTTAGCCTTTCCATTTCCATTTTTTTTTAAAGCATGAACAATTACATTGTTCAAAATATGAAGGAAAAAGAGATTATTTTAGCAACTAAGTAATAAAATGTGTGAAAAGGAAGACGGGGTAGACACGGAATGATTCATTATTTTTCATTTTCAACCCCAAACCATTAGTCTCATGTATGGAAGTACTTTTTTTAATCATGAACAAAAAATATAATTTAAGGATGAAAATGAAAAATCGGAAAGGACAGTAAAGTGATAAATTATATATTTAGGGAACGGAAATATGGTGTGTGGGGGTTAATGAACTTAAATGTTTTGTCATCAGACCTCATTGAGTACAGTATATCTCCATTTTCGGTTAGTCTTAGAAGCTTATTTGGAACTGTTATCGTGTGGATGTGACTCTTTTTTGCATTACTGGAATGATAATTAAAAAGATGCAAAAAGTTACTGAATACGCTAAAGATGCAAAGATTTACTGAATGCACTAAAGATGCAAAGATTTACTGAATGCACTAAAGATGTAAAGATTTACTGAATGCACCCAAGATGCAAAGATTTACTGAACAGACTAATGACGCAAATATTTACTGAATGGACTTAAGATGCAAAGATTTACTGAATGCACTAAAGATGCAGAAATTTACTGGATAAACTAAAAATGCAAAAATTTACTGAATGCACTTAAGATGCAAAGATTTACTGAATACACTAAAGATGCAAAGATTCACTGAATGTACTTAAGATGCAAAAATTTTACTGAATGCACTAAAGATGCAAAGATTTACTGAATGCAATAAAGATGCAAAGATTTACTGAATGCACTAAAGATGCAAAAATTGGGTAAAATTTACTGAATCAATTAAAGATCCTAAGATGTTACTAAGAAGTTACTACGACGCTAGCTATCGTATTCAGCAAATCAAGTGTCAAACAAGAAGCAAGTAACAATATTTCAATAGAAAAAGTCTCAAAATTGATTATGCCAATGACATTAACCAGATAAAATCAATTTACTGTCTGAAGGGCGCATCATAGTTCGCATTCTGAACCTTCACAAACACTTCTCAATTATTCATAAAATTTATAAAGCAAATCGCTTTGATGTTCATTATAAAGGCACAAAATTAATTGACTGAAGAAAATTTATCTAATTGAGGAATTTGCCATAAGAGATTAAATTGACAGACTCAATTATCTATCATCTTGTTGTTTCGATCATCTTATGCTGTCTCTATGCTATGTTACCCACGCATTTTATGCTTGAAATATTTGTAGAACAATTTTCATGCTTGTAAAAAAAATTTTCATCAATGAAGCTTAAAATGCATCCCACATAAAAAAATTCTAAAGGATTAACTTACTAAAAATACGTATCCGGTTTCCACATCCTTTCCAGCATCTTGAAGAATAAAAGAAAATTTTTCAGTGTATTGTTTACAAATGACATTTCAAAAAATAAATTAATGTCCATTATGTTCTCACTTTAATGCTTAGTGACAAGCTTTTAAATGGTGACTTGAAGCTGAGTCTTTTGTCACGCCAATATTGACGAAAATAGCAATCCATTGAATAATCCTTGAAAAGTATAAAGAATAAAGGAATTGACTTAATTAGTTCACAATCTTGTTTAAGTGGGGGAAGTAGGTCAATAGCTTAGACATCCAGGACAATTGAACCTGTTTATTCCACAAAACTTCATTCCTTGATCATCAATGTGTATGAACACATGTGTGGCATCTTATGTCTATTCCCAGTTGAATACTCCCATTCAACATGAGATGCACATTCATATACTCACCATTGCCTTCTCACTAACTGGTCCCATAGATCTTATCAAAATATTTGTTCGAATTTTTGTTGGAATGCCTGAAAAAGAATAAACATTTTGATACATAACATAACTCAGGAATATTAATGTCCTGCATGCACACCGGGGAAGAATAAGGGATGATGTTTTAAAGAAAATATCGCGATACGGACGATAAATTGACAGCTTTTCTTTATGTCATTTTTTAGTTTAAAAATATCAGACATTCATTCAAAAATTCATTTCATCGGAAAAAAAAATCTTTTGTTGTGGTTTTTCCGTGTATAGGGGATAAAAGAGTATGCAAAAAGATTGAGTAGAAAATCATTGAACTATTTTGAATGTCTTAAGCGCATTTTTGATCAGTTGTGTATTTTAGATTGAAACAAGATCCCTGACAGGAAAAGAGCATGCTTTAACGGAACAGAAAGACAATAAACGGTACCTAAAAGCGTTCTCTTTGCGTGTTAGGGGATATACCTTGATTGGCGAGGTACAGCGAGGAACAGAAAATGTATAATTTTAATATGGCACCTTGCCATAAAGTCATGTAACCCCCGTAGGCTCAGAGGAAGGAACACGCGATCATAAATCGTGGGACATGAGTTCGAGTCTCTCTTGGGGTTTGTTTTACGGAATTATACTGGCAAATGGCAAATTTCAATTTGGATCCTAATAATGAGCAATAAAGCAATCATCATGGTGCTGTCAGGGCAACTTTTGTGGACACCGGAGCCAGAATGGCTCCCTAGTGACTATGCTATGCTACTTGAAGAGGGTTTGTCAACCCATCGCTCTCAAGCCTAGACGTTCAATGACATCCTAACCTATAATTTGACAATACTACTTTAGCATCCTAGCGCGTATTATTAATCAAATTTCACCGCAGCACTTTATGCCAACTTGAATTTTGTATAGAATCGACTCAAGACGATTTACGGACTTCTGTTCAAAGGACAGTTCGGTTATTCATCAACGATTTGAGAAAGATTGCTCTAATTGATGAATTTTACTTTAATATTTCACGCATTTAAAATTGATTAAAAATCCCACAAATTTAACTAATATTTGAAAAATTTATAAAGCCTTCTTCATCCCACTACCTTATGACAATTCAGTCAAAATGAAACTATTATTTTAGAAATTCCATAAACAAATAGGCTAAACATAATATTGAATGAAAAATCAATGTTCAACTGATAAGGTCTGTGTCATAACAATAACAGACCATCATATTTAAATCTCGTATGTATGCATGATTTCTTCATGTAAATTTTCTTCCTCTTTTCCGAGAAGAAAAATCAATTTTTTTTCCAACCGTAGCAACGAAAAAAAGAAGAGATTTCCTCTTTTTGTATGTGTACAGCATTCAATAAGTATCATAATAACAATAGTAATGACAAGCTATTTATGAATAAGTACACATGAACGACAAAGTGCCTCTATACACAACAATAAATATGTGTCATTATTTAAAGGAAAATTAAGTCGTATGTGCAGTATTGTCATATTTCAATGCTTATTTTTTTTTACGATGTGAGTTGAAAAAAGACAGCAAGTTCTTTATGGAACTGAATTTTTTATTAGTTTCATGTGTAAGAATGACATTCAAGTTTTTAAATGCTCAAAACAGTGGAATCAATTATTTTGAAGTCTGCGTCTATAAAATGTATTGTTAAGGACCGAACGAAACAGGGGATGGGAAGGATGAAAGAATGACGAATTTCATACTTTAAATTGTAAGGTATTTTTTATTTCCTGGAAATGTGTGACAAAGACGAAAGTATATTGCGTAATAGATGCAGACTGTAGATTTCGATTCGTTTACCCGACCAGCACACAACATAATGCTATCTATGCAATATAACTTAGGTAACAGCCTTTGCAAAGTAGCAAAGTTACTGTTATTGCAAAACGGACGGTATTCAGTTCTAATCAAACTAACTCTTACATTTCATATCAAAAGAACATTATTCAAGCTCCTTTCCTAATTTCGAATGATTAATGCCTACTACTACTACTACTGGAGCCCTACTCCAACTTGGAGTCTAGGTTGCTACGAAATGCTTTCCATCTGACTCTGTTGGTGACTGTAAATGATTGCTACACTCCATATTTTAAATTGTATTGTCTGCTTTACCGTAATGTGGACAACATTTAAGCAGATGTCGAGATCAACTTGAGTTCTAACAAACAATGAGCATGTTTAACATAGGAAGTTGCCTAAGATGTATGCAAATAGGATGCTCAAGCATATTCCTAGGCTACACATGCGAATTTAGGTGAGTATGCTCAAGTCTGTTAGGGTATTTCACTCCAATTCCATAAAAACCAATTAAAATTTGAGTAAATTTTTTCTGCTAGCTCTTGTGAAGTAAAACATTTTATAAAAATTTCAATAGATTCTTAACTGTAGGGACCACAATTTGGTGTCGGTCTCTGCATTAAAGCCTCAAAAGGCCTATGTTGATCGGTTGGTAGCTTTCATTGTAGTCAAAACATTTAAATTGAATTTACTTGAAAGAGACACTTGGGAGTCATTCATATGTGACGTGACATAAAAGATAACATTCTTGACATGACATTCTTAACAAAACTACTTTTGAAAATAGCAGTTTATCGGAAGTGTGACTCAACTGCCTTTTAGTTACAAAATTTACGACAAATCCCCACTATTAAATTCCACAACAATTGCTACACATTTCACAGAAATCTTCTTTAAGGCATCATCAATTGAAGACGAAACAGGAACAAACAAGTAAAAATCCAATAAATCATCAAACAGACATAACAAAAGTAAATAAAATTCAAAGGCAATCGATAAAAAATTTCCATAACTTAGCAACAAACCTTCTCCATGTGTTGGAAGCTGAGAGTTCTCATAGCTCATCAAGAGATTCTCCAGTACAAGTGAAATATTACGACTAACTTGCTTCCTGTCAGCAGACGATGATGATCTTATTTTACGGATTTTATCATCAGCTTCCATATTCTCTTCTATTTGATTATTAATCCTCGTTTCAGCATAATTATCGACTTTCTTACTGTGACTGTATATGTAATATCTCTCTTTTGTCTTTTCCTTCTCGGTCGACATGCTTGTTGTTGGTGCTGATATATCAGATGGCACATAATGTAGCTGATTATGTAAATAAAATTGTTTTTGTTGTTGCTGTTCATATAAATCACTTGATGCTGTTGATAATATATCAGTTAGATTGTAAATTTTTCCCTCATTACGTCTGTCACCATCGTCATTTTCATCGCTGATGATTTTTTATGTTTCACATGTTGATGTTGAGTGATGATTTATGTTGCATGAAAAAAAAGGAGGAATTGGAGAATAAAAGCGGTAATAATTGTTTAAAGAGATGATAATGTGCTTTTAAAAACCTTGTGTTGCTTTTTATGGATCTTTAGAAATAATATATAGACAGTTTTAAGGATTCAAATTGTTTTTGTCATGAGCTATCCGGATAACAATAAGGAATGCTTTTTTTATAACGAGACTTCATTTAAGGTAATTTAAAATCATTTTGTGGAACCTCTTCTATGAACAAATGGTTTGAATTTCTATTGGGGTATGGGGACGTTCGGATGTTACGTAACACTTAGAATTAGATTATTCTAGACCCACAACCCCTTCCCTCCTTTGCCCACTCTCTTGAATTCCATACCAAAATTGTTCATCCCACTTCCTCCCTCTTCCTAACCGTCACATAACCTCAAAACATACCCCTAAGGTTGCTTATGTTTGATCGTGTTGCTGTGGCTTCGGTATTCACTCATGCTCAAATGGTTTTCATTCTTTAGATGGACAAAGAGAATATTGAATCAAATTAAGCATGGAATTCCTCACAGAATTTGCTAGACACAAGGGTTTGAAGAAAAGGAAGAGGAACAATAAATTTGTTAGGTAAAATTGACATAAAAGAAAGTTCAAGTATTAGGACTTTTTGGGGGATATTAGGAATAATTGTTTCAAATTAGAAATGAATTGAGTAGCACAAGTTGCCTAATCTATTTAAATTCATGTACCAGGGCGATGATTTAGCGATTTGAAGTGTTCAGGAAGGGCACAGAAAAGTTTTTAGCAGTTTGGATTGTTCAGGAATGGCACAGAAAAGTTTTTAGCAGTTTGGATTGTTCAGGAATGGCACAGAAAAGTTTTTAGCAGTTTGGATTGTTCAGGAATGGCACAGAAAAGTTTTTAGCAAATTGGATTGTTCAGGAAGGGCACAGAAAAGTTTTTAGCAGTTTGGATTGTTCAGGAAGGGCACAGAAAAGTTTTTAGCAGTTTGGATTGTTCAGGAAGGGCACAGAAAAGTTTTTAGCAGTTTGGATTGTTCAGGAATGGCACAGAAAAGTTTTTAGCAGTTTGGATTGTTCAGGAATGGCACAGAAAAGTTTTTAGCAGTTTGGATTGTTCAGGAATGGCACAGAAAAGTTTTTAGCAGTTTGGATTGTTCAGGAATGGCACAGAAAAGTTTTTAGCAGTTTGGATTGTTCAGGAAGGGCACAGAAAAGTTTTTAGCAGTTTGGATTGTTCAGGAATGGCACAGAAAAGTTTTTAGCAGTTTGGATTGTTCAGGAATGGCACAGAAAAGTTTTTAGCAGTTTGGATTGTTCAGGAATGGCACAGAAAAGTTTTTAGCAGTTTGGATTGTTCAGGAAGGGCACAGAAAAGTTTTTAGCAGTTTGGATTGTTCAGGAATGGCACAGAAAAGTTTTTAGCAGTTTGGATTGTTCAGGAATGGCACAGAAAAGTTTTTAGCAGTTTGGATTGTTCAGAAATAGCACAGAAAAGTTTTTAGCAGTTTGGATTGTTCAGGAATGGCACAGAAAAGTTTTTAGCAGTTTGGATTGTTCAGGAAGGGCACAGAAAAGTTTTTAGCAGTTTGGATTGTTCAGGAATGGCACAGAAAAGTTTTTAGCAGTTTGGATTGTTCAGGAATGGCACAGAAAAGTTTTTAGCAGTTTGGATTGTTCAGGAATGGCACAGAAAAGTTTTTAGCAGTTTGGATTGTTCAGGAATGGCACAGAAAAGTTTTTAGCAGTTTGGATTGTTCAGGAATGGCACAGAAAAGTTTTTAGCAGTTTGGATTGTTCAGGAATGGCACAGAAAAGTTTTAAGCAGTTTGGATTGTTCAGGAATGGCACAGAAAAGTTTTTAGCAGTTTGGATTGTTCAGGAAGGGCACAGAAAAGTTTTTAGCAGTTTGGATTGTTCAGGAAGGGCACAGAAAAGTTTTTAGCAGTTTGGATTGTTCAGGAATGGCACAGAAAAGTTTTTAGCAGTTTGGATTGTTCAGAAATAGCACAGAAAAGTTTTTAGCAGTTTGGATTGTTCAGGAATGGCACAGAAAAGTTTTTAGCAGTTTGGATTGTTCAGGAATAGCACAGAAAAGTTTTTAGCAGTTTGGATTGTTCAGGAAGGGCACAGAAAAGTTTTTAGCAGTTTGGATTGTTCAGAAATAGCACAGAAAAGTTTTTAGCAGTTTGGATTGTTCAGGAATGGCACAGAAAAGTTTTTAGCAGTTTGGATTGTTCAGGAATAGCACAGAAAAGTTTTTAGCAGTTTGGATTGTTCAGGAAGGGCACAGAAAAGTTTTTAGCAGTTTGGATTGTTCAGGAATGGCACAGAAAAGTTTTTAGCAGTTTGGATTGTTCAGGAATGGCACAGAAATGGCACAGAAAAGTTTTTAGCAGTTTGGATTGTTCAGGAATAGCACAGAAAAGTTTTTAGCAGTTTGGATTGTTCAGGAATGGCACAGAAAAGTTTTTAGCAGTTTGGATTGTTCAGGAAGGGCACAGAAAAGTTTTTAGCAGTTTGGATTGTTCAGGAATGGCACAGAAAAGTTTTTAGCAGTTTGGATTGTTCAGGAATGGCACAGAAAAGTTTTTAGCAGTTTGGATTGTTCAGGAAGGGCACAGAAAAGTTTTTAGCAGTTTGGATTGTTCAGGAATGGCACAGAAAAGTTTTTAGCAAATTGGATTGTTCAGGAAGGGCACAGAAAAGTTTTTAGCAGTTTGGATTGTTCAGGAAGGGCACAGAAAAGTTTTTAGCAGTTTGGATTGTTCAGGAAGGGCACAGAAAAGTTTTTAGCAGTTTGGATTGTTCAGGAATGGCACAGAAAAGTTTTTAGCAGTTTGGATTGTTCAGGAATGGCACAGAAAAGTTTTTAGCAGTTTGGATTGTTCAGGAATGGCACAGAAAAGTTTTTAGCAGTTTGGATTGTTCAGGAATGGCACAGAAAAGTTTTTAGCAGTTTGGATTGTTCAGGAATGGCACAGAAAAGTTTTTAGCAGTTTGGATTGTTCAGGAATGGCACAGAAAAGTTTTTAGCAGTTTGGATTGTTCAGGAATGGCACAGAAAAGTTTTTAGCAGTTTGGATTGTTCAGAAATAGCACAGAAAAGTTTTTAGCAGTTTGGATTGTTCAGGAATGGCACAGAAAAGTTTTTAGCAGTTTGGATTGTTCAGGAAGGGCACAGAAAAGTTTTTAGCAGTTTGGATTGTTCAGGAATGGCACAGAAAAGTTTTTAGCAGTTTGGATTGTTCAGGAATGGCACAGAAAAGTTTTTAGCAGTTTGGATTGTTCAGGAATGGCACAGAAAAGTTTTTAGCAGTTTGGATTGTTCAGGAATGGCACAGAAAAGTTTTTAGCAGTTTGGATTGTTCAGGAAGGGCACAGAAAAGTTTTTAGCAGTTTGGATTGTTCAGGAATGGCACAGAAAAGTTTTTAGCAGTTTGGATTGTTCAGGAATGGCACAGAAAAGTTTTTAGCAGTTTGGATTGTTCAGAAATAGCACAGAAAAGTTTTTAGCAGTTTGGATTGTTCAGGAATGGCACAGAAAAGTTTTTAGCAGTTTGGATTGTTCAGGAAGGGCACAGAAAAGTTTTTAGCAGTTTGGATTGTTCAGGAATGGCACAGAAAAGTTTTTAGCAGTTTGGATTGTTCAGGAATGGCACAGAAAAGTTTTTAGCAGTTTGGATTGTTCAGGAATGGCACAGAAAAGTTTTTAGCAGTTTGGATTGTTCAGGAATGGCACAGAAAAGTTTTTAGCAGTTTGGATTGTTCAGGAATGGCACAGAAAAGTTTTTAGCAGTTTGGATTGTTCAGGAATGGCACAGAAAAGTTTTTAGCAGTTTGGATTGTTCAGGAAGGGCACAGAAAAGTTTTTAGCAGTTTGGATTGTTCAGGAATGGCACAGAAAAGTTTTTAGCAGTTTGGATTGTTCAGGAATGGCACAGAAAAGTTTTTAGCAGTTTGGATTGTTCAGGAATGGCACAGAAAAGTTTTTAGCAGTTTGGATTGTTCAGGAATGGCACAGAAAAGTTTTTAGCAGTTTGGATTGTTCAGGAATGGCACAGAAAAGTTTTTAGCAGTTTGGATTGTTCAGGAATGGCACAGAAAAGTTTTTAGCAGTTTGGATTGTTCAGGAATGGCACAGAAAAGTTTTTAGCAGTTTGGATTGTTCAGGAATGGCACAGAAAAGTTTTTAGCAGTTTGGATTGTTCAGGAATGGCACAGAAAAGTTTTTAGCAGTTTGGATTGTTCAGGAAGGGCACAGAAAAGTTTTTAGCAGTTTGGATTGTTCAGGAATGGCACAGAAAAGTTTTTAGCAGTTTGGATTGTTCAGGAATGGCACAGAAAAGTTTTTAGCAGTTTGGATTGTTCAGAAATAGCACAGAAAAGTTTTTAGCAGTTTGGATTGTTCAGGAATGGCACAGAAAAGTTTTTAGCAGTTTGGATTGTTCAGGAAGGGCACAGAAAAGTTTTTAGCAGTTTGGATTGTTCAGGAATGGCACAGAAAAGTTTTTAGCAGTTTGGATTGTTCAGGAATGGCACAGAAAAGTTTTTAGCAGTTTGGATTGTTCAGGAATGGCACAGAAAAGTTTTTAGCAGTTTGGATTGTTCAGGAATGGCACAGAAAAGTTTTTAGCAGTTTGGATTGTTCAGGAATGGCACAGAAAAGTTTTTAGCAGTTTGGATTGTTCAGGAAGGGCACAGAAAAGTTTTTAGCAGTTTGGATTGTTCAGGAATGGCACAGAAAAGTTTTTAGCAGTTTGGATTGTTCAGGAATGGCACAGAAAAGTTTTTAGCAGTTTGGATTGTTCAGAAATGGCACAGAAAAGTTTTTAGCAGTTTGGATTGTTCAGGAATGGCACAGAAAAGTTTTTAGCAGTTTGGATTGTTCAGGAATGGCACAGAAAAGTTTTTAGCAGTTTGGATTGTTCAGGAATGGCACAGAAAAGTTTTTAGCAGTTTGGATTGTTCAGGAATGGCACAGAAAAGTTTTTAGCAGTTTGGATTGTTCAGGAATGGCACAGAAAAGTTTTTAGCAGTTTGGATTGTTCAGGAATGGCACAGAAAAGTTTTTAGCAGTTTGGATTGTTCAGGAATGGCACAGAAAAGTTTTTAGCAGTTTGGATTGTTCAGGAATGGCACAGAAAAGTTTTAAGCAGTTTGGATTGTTCAGGAATGGCACAGAAAAGTTTTTAGCAGTTTGGATTGTTCAGGAATGGCACAGAAAAGTTTTTAGCAGTTTGGATTGTTCAGGAAGGGCACAGAAAAGTTTTTAGCAGTTTGGATTGTTCAGGAATGGCACAGAAAAGTTTTTAGCAGTTTGGATTGTTCAGAAATAGCACAGAAAAGTTTTTAGCAGTTTGGATTGTTCAGGAATGGCACAGAAAAGTTTTTAGCAGTTTGGATTGTTCAGGAATGGCACAGAAAAGTTTTTAGCAGTTTGGATTGTTCAGGAAGGGCACAGAAAAGTTTTTAGCAGTTTGGATTGTTCAGAAATAGCACAGAAAAGTTTTTAGCAGTTTGGATTGTTCAGGAATGGCACAGAAAAGTTTTTAGCAGTTTGGATTGTTCAGGAATAGCACAGAAAAGTTTTTAGCAGTTTGGATTGTTCAGGAAGGGCACAGAAAAGTTTTTAGCAGTTTGGATTGTTCAGGAATGGCACAGAAAAGTTTTTAGCAGTTTGGATTGTTCAGGAATGGCACAGAAATGGCACAGAAAAGTTTTTAGCAGTTTGGATTGTTCAGGAAGGGCACAGAAAAGTTTTTAGCAGTTTGGATTGTTCAGGAATGGCACAGAAAAGTTTTTAGCAGTTTGGATTGTTCAGGAATGGCACAGAAAAGTTTTTAGCAGTTTGGATTGTTCAGGAATGGCACAGAAAAGTTTTTAGCAGTTTGGATTGTTCAGGAATGGCACAGAAAAGTTTTTAGCAGTTTGGATTGTTCAGGAATGGCACAGAAAAGTTTTTAGCAGTTTGGATTGTTCAGGAATGGCACAGAAAAGTTTTTAGCAGTTTGGATTGTTCAGGAATGGCACAGAAAAGTTTTTAGCAGTTTGGATTGTTCAGGAAGGGCACAGAAAAGTTTTTAGCAGTTTGGATTGTTCAGGAATGGCACAGAAAAGTTTTTAGCAGTTTGGATTGTTCAGGAATGGCACAGAAAAGTTTTTAGCAGTTTGGATTGTTCAGGAATGGCACAGAAAAGTTTTTAGCAGTTTGGATTGTTCAGGAATGGCACAGAAAAGTTTTTAGCAGTTTGGATTGTTCAGGAATGGCACAGAAAAGTTTTTAGCAGTTTGGATTGTTCAGGAATGGCACAGAAAAGTTTTTAGCAGTTTGGATTGTTCAGGAATGGCACAGAAAAGTTTTTAGCAGTTTGGATTGTTCAGAAATAGCACAGAAAAGTTTTTAGCAGTTTGGATTGTTCAGGAATGGCACAGAAAAGTTTTTAGCAGTTTGGATTGTTCAGGAAGGGCACAGAAAAGTTTTTAGCAGTTTGGATTGTTCAGGAATGGCACAGAAAAGTTTTTAGCAGTTTGGATTGTTCAGGAATGGCACAGAAAAGTTTTTAGCAGTTTGGATTGTTCAGGAATGGCACAGAAAAGTTTTTAGCAGTTTGGATTGTTCAGGAATGGCACAGAAAAGTTTTTAGCAGTTTGGATTGTTCAGGAAGGGCACAGAAAAGTTTTTAGCAGTTTGGATTGTTCAGGAATGGCACAGAAAAGTTTTTAGCAGTTTGGATTGTTCAGGAATGGCACAGAAAAGTTTTTAGCAGTTTGGATTGTTCAGAAATAGCACAGAAAAGTTTTTAGCAGTTTGGATTGTTCAGGAATGGCACAGAAAAGTTTTTAGCAGTTTGGATTGTTCAGGAAGGGCACAGAAAAGTTTTTAGCAGTTTGGATTGTTCAGGAATGGCACAGAAAAGTTTTTAGCAGTTTGGATTGTTCAGGAATGGCACAGAAAAGTTTTTAGCAGTTTGGATTGTTCAGGAATGGCACAGAAAAGTTTTTAGCAGTTTGGATTGTTCAGGAATGGCACAGAAAAGTTTTTAGCAGTTTGGATTGTTCAGGAATGGCACAGAAAAGTTTTTAGCAGTTTGGATTGTTCAGGAATGGCACAGAAAAGTTTTTAGCAGTTTGGATTGTTCAGGAATGGCACAGAAAAGTTTTTAGCAGTTTGGATTGTTCAGGAATGGCACAGAAAAGTTTTTAGCAGTTTGGATTGTTCAGGAAGGGCACAGAAAAGTTTTTAGCAGTTTGGATTGTTCAGGAAGGGCACAGAAAAGTTTTTAGCAGTTTGGATTGTTCAGGAATGGCACAGAAAAGTTTTTAGCAGTTTGGATTGTTCAGGAATGGCACAGAAAAGTTTTTAGCAGTTTGGATTGTTCAGGAATGGCACAGAAAAGTTTTTAGCAGTTTGGATTGTTCAGGAATGGCACAGAAAAGTTTTTAGCAAATTGGATTGTTCAGGAATGGCACAGAAAAGTTTTTAGCAGTTTGGATTGTTCAGGAATGGCACAGAAAAGTTTTTAGCAGTTTGGATTGTTCAGGAATGGCACAGAAAAGTTTTTAGCAGTTTGGATTGTTCAGGAATAGCACAGAAAAGTTTTTAGCAGTTTGGATTGTTCAGGAATGGCACAGAAAAGTTTTTAGCAGTTTGGATTGTTCAGGAATAGCACAGAAAAGTTTTTAGCGGTTTGGATTGTTCAGAAATGGCACAGAAAAGTTTTTAGCAGTTTGGATTGTTCAGGAATAGCACAGAAAAGTTTTTAGCAGTTTGGATTGTTCAGGAATGGCACAGAAAAGTTTTTAGCAGTTTGGATTGTTCAGGAATAGCACAGAAAAGTTTTTAGCAGTTTGGATTGTTCAGGAATGGCACAGAAAAGTTTTTAGCAGTTTGGATTGTTCAGGAATGGGTCGGATGAAAGAAGATGAAAGCAGATGAAGTGTGTCAATGCCTTGGACAGAGGCTACACAGAATTGGAAGCCTTTGTCTCGGTTTCGAGAACTCTTAATACCTTACTATTGAGGGACTTAAGCAGCAATTAAAACACCAAATCTTATCTTAGCTTCTTAAATGTTCATGTCTTCATACTGATTCATTTTTGGATCTTTTCAACAGATATGACATCATCATCCTAATACTCACCAATCTCAAATAAAAAGAAGACTTGAAGAAGACTCAATTGGAAACTTTCTAATTGTTTACTCTTTAGAACCAATATTATCATATGACTTTTTTTCTCTATATCCATCAAACCTCAGACCAAAAGTTCAATGGAACTAATTTGTCAATTGTGTCTACAAGTCGAGAACAAATAATTTTAATTCATCAAGATTTGAAATCAAGTTAGATATCAAGAGATAAGATTATCTTGAGATTATCTTCTTGAATAAAAGTTTCGTCTTTTTTTGGTAAACTTGTCAATGTTAATGAACTTTTATTGTGGTTGAAGTATCTCGAGGCAATGTGGATATTTTTATAATATAGATGTTGATGAGACATTTTCAAGCAATATATGGAGAAAAGTTTTTGGGAATTCTTCTACATATTAAAGAATTTTTTTGATGAAAATACTTTTGATATTAGACAATTTTTTTGTCAATTAAGGCTTCCGATGAGAAATTGCTAAGCTTGGGTATGAGAATATGTAGAATGTATAGGGAATTTTCAGCAAAAAATTAATTCTAATTGAGTATGTTGTGTTAGTGTCCTCAGACCAGTGTCACTCTAGTGTTTCGACTTGAAATCAGTGACTTGTTAACCTGTCAATGGAATATTATTGGGAATGCAGTAGTAAAGGTTATACTAAATATACATAATTTAAAAATGGTACTTTGTCATATAGTCCAGTATCCCCCATTAGCTTAGTAGTAAGAGCATGCGACTGGAAAGCTGTAGGACGTAGGTTCGTGTTCCACTAGAGATCGCTTGATAGAAATCATACTTTTTCTGTAAGATCATCAATATTGCCTAACATTGAGAATAGCTTTTGATTTTTGTGTGGCAAAAAGTGGGAGAAGAGGAGTCCACTTCATGGAGTTGGTGCTCTGTGTAGCCTTTAAATGAAGCCTTTTGATGAGTTACTCAAAATCTATAAAGCCCACTACATGTAACTAGTTTAAATTGCAGAAACTCTATCCAACCTTTATGTAGTGACATAGTAAATCGCCAAGTAGCAGCAATCCACAAATGTATTATACAGTATCACTAGAATCCCTCAAAAAAATACTATTCCGATTCAAAAAAACAAACTTATTATCTCATCAAAATAATCCAAATAAACCATTTGTGCGCTGATTCACAAAGTCTTATCACATTTCATAAAAAAAAAAATATTATACATCATCAATGAGTTTTGAGAATATGACGATGAAAGAAAAAAAAAAAACATTAAGCTTATTTGAACTGATAACCTTTCTCAATAACAGAGTCGACTCAGCATCAATATTAATTATTTAATTAAATCTAGATGAGGATGTCTATTAGGGGTCGTTTGCTGATTACGTTCGGGTTTTTGAGGGCGAAGAAAAGGGAGTCATTGATGAAGCAAAGCAATACTTTTTGTATGGAAATTTCGTAACGAACCCGAGCGAACCAATCAAAAGAACTGCATTTTTTGCTGTTAAAATTGGTTGAAATCAGCCATCATGGAGGCATAACAGTGATCAGGGGATCTTTTCGTCTTACCGATAATACGACGACGCAGCTGAACTTAAGGCGACATCTGAGGGAGACCATGAATCACTGTTGTTATGTATGGCCATCGAAGTAAGTAAGGAAGCTGTGCATTACTCCAGCAGGCAAAGATCAGGCTCTCAAGAGTAGAGTTAGCTATTATTAGGTATATTTAAGTAGTACAAGCTCTAGAAAGCATGTTCTTTGCTTGTAGGGTTAGCAAATACGTTGTTTTGTTCAGAGAAGTCCGAAAACAATCGTGTGACGTAATTAGCAATCGACCCCTTAATGAGATTTTTTTTAAAGTTCACTTCTGTTTGCTGTTGTGCTACTATGTTGATAGACTATCTCGAAAAAAAAAATATTTGGGATTTTCTCCTCATTATTTTCATTGTAAATATTCTCATTAAGTACTCTGAGAGTCAATAAGGATGAGTGTATGAGCCATTTTACGTTGAACAGCTATAGAGTGAAGTTCATAAAAATAAATTAGAGATGATATTAAGGTAATTAAATTAATTTTTTTCGTACTTAAAAATTATCTCTAAAATCTGTTTCCACTTTGCCCAGGTGTTTATTCATTTTATTAATAGCAACAATAACAATTATTCAAGCGGAAGTATTATCCATTGAATGTGAATTTATAAAAGAATCGGAACGAGGTCTTCTTTGTGATTTCAAGGACGTCGTTACATATCAAACAACTCACGTAAATGTTGTAGACAAAAATACATCTGTTGAAGCTGTTACTTTTCGTCAATCTGAACTTTTTGATGTTCCAGCGGACATCTTTCAAAAATTCCCACTACTAAGGCATCTCGATGTCGAACAGTCACAGCTGAAGGTCATTAAATCTGATAACTTTAATAATGCATTTCAGTTGAGATACTTTTTGGCGCGATTTAATGAAGTTTCAAAGTTAGAAAGTGAAACTTTTGCGTCATGTCCGCATATGAAGTACATTGTACTGGAACATAATAGAATTACTGAAATTCATCCACGCGCATTCTATGGACTTAGTCATTTGGAAATACTTGATCTTGATTATAATCGATTGACTGCCTTACCATCCAATCTACTCGACTATCTGCCAAATCTGTTGCACTTCTCAATGGCCTATAACAGCCTTTCAACCATTCCGGATAATTTATTCATAGAGAATAAGAAACTTGAAACTTTAAACATGGGACACAACCTGTTGACATCATTTGATAATGAACATTTCAATCGACTGCCACATTTGGAGCTTGTCCAACTCGAATCCAATAATTTATCGGAATTAGATTTGTCAACATGTAAATCAACTGAAATTAATGTTGACAATAATAATTTATCGACAATTGAATTGAATAAGTGGACAAAAACAGTATCAGCATGGGAGAATCCTGTAAAAAAATTTGTTCTACATGAACATTATGGAATTGGACGTACATACAACTTTTCATTTAATGACGTAACTGAAATTGTATTTTTTGTTCATGAACAGTGTTGCTCGGTGGAGAATCTCGAAAACTTTTACATTCTGACATTGTCGTTTGGGGATTTGAGTACGAAAAAGCTTAATGTAAAAGATTGGAAGTGCAAATTTAGGAGAGACATTAGATATGAATCGGATAAAGGATATATTACGAATAATGTTTGTGTCAGGACTGTTTTGGAGACAACAACAACAACTACTGAGGCAACAACAGTAGAAGCAACAACTGAGTCATTTGCAGTTACTTCTGAATCACACGACGTAGATGATCCTGTAACAACATCACCAGAGCAATCAATGGATTCAGATGAAGATTCAAGAAACAACGAAGAATCCACAACAACTGAGACATCAGAGACAACGACTGAAAAAGGAATGTGGAAAACATTGAAGACAAAAGTTGGTGGATTGAAGTCAAATGTTGTAAACAAATGGAATTCATGGGTTGGATAGAATATTACATTTATACCTGATTTTTCCATTACTTTTTTGTACATATATGAATATTTTTGTATCTTTTAAATTGAACATTGTTTTGAAAATTTTTTTACATGCAGTGTTGTTTACTCAGGTCATATTTAAGTCACAGATATTTACTGTCCAGATTTTCTCTCTTCCTAACAGACTTGCTCACTGCAAGATCTTAGTATACTCACTTTTAATAGTATTCTCAAATTCACCAAATAGCACACTTGAGAGTATACTCTCTAGAGTACAAGGATCTAACAAGAACTGTATAAGAATGCTGCCCTGATGACCATCTAAAAATTATCAACCCGAGCAGCACAATGCGTCAAATTTCATTTTTAGCTAAAATAAGCAGCCACTGCGCTGTCAGGACAATTTCTAATCTCGTTGTGAACGCAGTTACTTAAAGGTAAAATTGTGTTGCTCGAGCTTGTACCTGAAAAATAACAATAGATTTGTCCGAGCTAACCGCATTTCACGAAGTAAAAATGGGTCGAAGTCAGCCGTCATGATACGGTCAGCATCTTACTGTAAATACGACACATGACGAAGACCTAGCGGACACGTTGTGCTTTTCGGGTTACTGATTGCTTCCAAAAGTGACTAATTTAGAGTCCTCCCCCCTGAATACGACCCTGCTTATGATAGATCGAACATATTAACCAGTCAAACCATAGTCCAGTCCTAAATGTGTGCAAGTATGTCTGAATATCTGAGACCAGACAGTACCTGTGTGTACAAATATTACAAACTTATTAAATATATAGTCAAATTTGAGCCAGATTTTTGACTAGACTAAACAGTCAGATAACATCACTGCCACTTGACTGCCACAGAGATAAATACAAAGATTTTCCACTGATTCCAGTTCATTTCATCTCAAAATATAAATCAAACATGATCCTTTTCAAAATATCAGTCAGATTCTGACAACAAGAAAGCTTAGAATAAATAAATATACAGCATAAAACAAAGCTCTATGTTATTTTCTAAATTCCATCAATAAAAGCAACACTCATCTATTCACTTGAATAGAATATGTTGTATCATGTTGTGCTTCACATGATGATAATCGACAAAAATTACCTGCTATAATCATCCTGTTGCTCAAAGCTCTCCTCATCAAATTGAGTATCATTCTCAGCAACCATTTGAATTGCGTTTCTCAAAAAATCAATATCATCATTTATTTGTTGTCCAAACGTTGATGCTGTAAGAGTTCTGTGGATGAAAAAGTAAACAGAAATGTGTTCTTTGATTTGGGATGCTTATTGACAGCAAAGTAAGTAAAAACTTTTAATTAATTGATTTTTCTGTCTGCTCATTTCAATGAAAAACAACAAAAATTTTTAATGAGATTCAGTTGTATAAGAACCAAAAGCCATGGTAGCAGAAAAATTTTAATTGTTAGTTGATGGAATTAAAAAGAAGTTTCATTTCTAGATAATATTTATGTTAATTACACACTTCATATTAATTGTGAGATTAAATCCATTAAATGCTTTTAAGGGAATTGCATTTGCATTTTTAAGTATTTGCAAAAATATTCAACAAAGTTTACGTCAATAGAACCCTGATGTTTTTGTTGCAACTTCTGGTAAAGCTTTTCTGAAGAAATTTACATTATCAGCATGATCATTAGGTTGTTTATAGAATAAATAAATAAATAAATGATTGCAACACTCGTAACACTTTGTAGGTACTTTACAAATAGCTTTAGTGTATTTTATTCAATTTAACTCGAAGAAGTGCATCTACTTTTGTTGTTCTGTAATACAGTTAAGTAAACAACAAGAGCTGTTAAAGGAGTAAAAAGCAATCTTTGATTAAAAACTTTTTCGTTTTCTCAAGAAATCAAATTTTTGTCTACGTTCATGTTTAGGATTTTTTTTTGTGAAAATTTAGAGATATTTTGTCTGATTTGTCCCAAATTTGTCCAGCTTAGAAGGTGTTTTGCTGCTTGTCAGTGGATCTTAGGTTCTTTTACTCTTGCTATTTAATATATTTAATAGATTTCGCTCAACACGATGTCGACGAACTATAAGGTTCGAAAACAACCGAAAACTGCTGGACTATGCATCTAAAATGCAGGTGCAGGTAATATTTTATTAGTCTAGCACAGCCATCAAACTGGTAATACACAAACCGTAATGACTGCATTGCTCTTACCAAGGTGTCGTCATATTTCAAAAGCGGATTTACCAGACTAAATATTGCACTCAAATCTGAACGTTTAATCTACAGTGAATCTGAACCAATTTCCTGATGACATTAGTGCATAAAGCTTACAGAGATTTGAGGTGAGTTGGTTTTCATTATAAACGGATTAGATGAAGAACATCCACAACAAATTTCTCATGATAGGACTTGAACCGAAAATCGATTTGTGTCTCTAGCAATTAGATCTCGTAGATCTTATCCATCAAACCATTAAACTCCTTCAATTAACTGCTACGAAATTGACATAGTTCTGATTTAGTATATGCTAAGGGTTCTCGATACGGATACAAAGACTTCTCGATCTGAATCTCGAGCTTTGTTGAGACTACAAAGAATTCCCATGAAGTCTCGGTTTGGGTTCTAGTCTGGAAACTTGTGCGTGTACCCATATGTACCTCTGTAAAATTATTGTCTCGGATTCCAGATCTTATCCTGAAAAGAGTATGCTAATTTAGGTGAATATCACTATCAGTAAATATGGTTATGGTCAGTTAGAGCGTTCAAGCCACACACAATTTTTAAGAACTTCCTACTTGCTCATATTATTCTTGCTATTCATATCAAGCAAAAATACGAAAACTTTTCTTATTCCTTCACTCAACACCTTCTTGAGAACTTTATTTATGAAAAAAAAAGTCTTCTTCCTTTAACTTTATCTTCATTTTAAGCAAGCAAAATTGATGGAATGTGACAAAGAAAAGGAAAAAGATTTTTTTTTAATATCCGTAGAAATAGGAGACGAATTTACATGAATTTAAATTAATTTAAAAAGGAGTAAGGCGGAGGCATGTAAATAAAAAGTCTGAAGAATTTTTCTTTTGTTCTCATGAACTTTTTTTTTTGTTTTCTAAACGCGACATTCATGTGACTTCCAAAAGTTTCTTAATATTGTTGTTTTAATTTTTAGTCGACGCCAAATCCAAACAATAAAGAATTTTTGGAATTAAAATTTTATTCGGTTGCGGTAGGGAATTTTTTATTATTTAAGTAGGAATAAATTAGCATTAAATCTGTTTAAGTTTTTAGTTCTTCTATTTGAGTTCATTATTGAAATTTGATTAGTGTAATTTGCTATTGAGAACTGTGTACATATTTGACTTTTAAATTAATACGACGATTTGTAAATTTGAATGACTTTTTTGTATTCAATTCTTCGTCTGTCTTCTCAATGTCAATCCTTTTCAGACGACTGAGATGAATATTTTTTTCTAATTTAAATTTTCTGAAGATTTTTTTCTTTTCATACCTAAAAAATTAGTTCTCAAAAAAGTTTTAATGATTTTTTTGACACCCACCTATCGAACTTTATCGTGATGATTTTTTGGAACAAATTTTTAATGCGATTTTTCCCGATTTTTTCTTTTTAATAAAATTGCTTAATTTTATATCAAGGTTTGATCAATCTTATTAATAATTGGACTGATTTTTGACGCTTAAAGGATGAATTTTGAACTTTTACTAAGCTTCTCAATTTTGGATGAAACTAGTTACCAGGATAAAATAATTCTTTCGATTAAATTGATGAATTTCTTTGACATTCTTCTTATTCTCAGCTCTGATCTCTGATTTTGAAAAGTCTGACTAAAACACGCAAAATTATCCGAATATCACACTGTGTTAGCTAGGGTGTTACTATTCTTCTTATCAGTATCTTATTTTTTCCTTATACCTTCTTATCCTATTTGTTGGATAAGCTTTTAATCTATTCTTCAGAGGAGATATTACGCTACAATTGGTCGCCAGTGGTGTTGGTAGAGATAATATGGAGTACTACTTGAAGGTAAACACTTGACATTTGATCTACCAACGAGTCAGATCGATAGCTACTCCATCTCTTCAATAAAGGTGTAAAATAAAAAGAAGGTTTTGTTGAAATTACAGTCTCTATTTTCGAGAAACCTTAATTATGCCATCATTCAAAAATATATAAAACAAGACATCCATTTAGGATTCCATACCGACAAATGACATGTGAAGATATTCCGGGCAAATTAATTTAATAAGAATCCATAAGAATAAAATTCTTCTTACTATTTAAATATCTAAACAAGATTGTCATAGAATATTTGAAGGATAGGAATTAATTAAAAAAGGACAAGTAAGAAGGATTTTTTGGATTTCCAAGATAAAGACATGAAATCTTCCATGAATGTTCACGCATATTTAGCAATATTTAAATTTTTTAATTAACATTCACGTACATACGCAAATTTATAATCACATGAGGAACTGATATCTCTTCAAACATTAAAATCGCGTTGCTTTTTCCTTAACATCTTCTCATCCATAGATGAGAAATTATGCAGATGCTTTATGTCAACACATGGCCGTTATCATATAAATTTTCAGTAAGCAACAGATTCAGATTATACGAATATCCACCAGAGCCAAATGGGAAAACTATTTGGTATTTTGAATTTTTGTGGGATTTTTTTTCTTTCTATCATTTGCATAAACACATGTTTTGTTACTTCTTCCAGCACTCTTTGGGGAAGATGTTTTGAGTCCTTTTAGTGTTGTTGTTATTCTCTCTCGTGTCCTTCCACTAAAGGAGATAACATTCTGTTAAAATATAAAATTTTATTAGATATTCATTTTTTTCCTTCCATTTCATTCTGAATAAAAAGGATCTTGACACTCTTTTTTTGTTGCTTCTATATATAGATATGAATTTTAAAGAGTACAAAATGAGACAAGATGTCTACAAAATGAGGTTGGTATGGACAAAAAAAGGAAAGTGAGTTATTGATAGAATTATGGTTTTTGAATTGAAAGCGCAGGAAGAAAACCTTTTTTTTAAATTTACGGTAACCAGCTCTAACTGGCAAAGAACATGCTTTCGAAAGCTCACTCTACTTAAATATACGTCAATCATGATCGTGAGTGTGCTCTCTGCTTACTCTACTCTTGAGAGCCTGGTCTCTGACTACCAGGGCAGGAGCCTAACAAGCAGAATTATTTTTGAAACCTAACTTTTGGCTATATTCTTATCAACAGTCAGTTTATTAGACATTCTGTCAGAGCAATACTTCAAAAGTAACAGTAAAATGTTCTTTTCAGAACTTGAATTCCAAATATGAGAGTAAAGAAATTGATTGAATGACTGAATGATGTTGAAAATTGTATTTTTTTCAAAGTTTCAAAAATCAAAGTAACCAATTTTGTATGAAAGTGAAAGTTTTTTGTTGTCCAAAACTGCAAGGATGAAAGTTTGATCCTAAAATCTCCAAGATAAGCTTCTAGTTGCACTGCATTTGGAGATTATGAATTAAAATTGATCAGTATCCCTACTGCCATTCCTGAGAAAAAAACCAGTAAGCAATCCTAAAGAATATTTTCCATTGTGTATTTGCCAAATATGATGAGTTCTCATAAAATTAACTGACAATGTAAATTAATGAACTTTTAAAATTCAATTTTCGCAAGCAAATTTATCAACCTTGAAACGATAAATAACGTTCATTACACAAACATTTGAAATACTCATGTCACGCAAAATTAATTTCTAAGGGCAAAATATTCACTAACGTAAATGTTCGCAGACACAAAGCATTTTTTCCTTCCTAACTTCCTTTCTGTTAGCACAAAAGTTGACTAATTTTCTTCTTCCTTAATAAGACTTTTTTTTTTTAATTTGTACAGACGAGAAAAGGATTGTGAATTATTAAGGCAGTTAAACTTTTCTAATGACTTAATGAGTTGTGAAAGCATTTCAGCATAATCCTTAATCACATTTGTGCTATTTTTGGTCTAAAAGGGAATTATTTATATCCGGCAATTTAAGCATATGGAATTTAGTTCCTTTATAATAGTTTCAATCACGATAATGTCTTCAAAGGTACTTTTTGGCTTTAAATAGATTGAATTATTGATTTCAAAAGTAAGCAAAAAATAGCAAAATTGTCAACAACTTAATAAGATCCAATAAGATATGTCTTCAGATGCTGAAAAACAAGTTTTTACAGCTTTTAAATTTAAAACCGGGTCAGAAAAATTGTTGGAAATTTTCAGTGACATTTTAAGGTTTTGTCAATCATGTGGTTACATATTCAATTTGCAGACGTTTTGAGATGTGATTGAATAAATATCAGCAATGGTATAAGATATCTTTTATTTTATGATAATTTCTAATGGTTTTTCCGCTAACCTTCGGAAGGAAGAACTTAAAACTCTTCCAAATTTAATTAGTTTTGTCAGATTTTACTTGAAATGTGGCGAAGAAAAAGATGAAATTCAAACGTTTTGGGAAATCGTAAAGTGTAAAATCTTAATTATATTAGTTTTTCTATCTTCTTCCACCACCCCTATCCTTGGCCACACATCTCATACAAATCATGTATGAGTTCTTATCCGATTGGCACAAATGAAAAAGTCTCCGTTAAGACTACTGTAAAATTCCGTTTGTGGCTCGTGTGGCTTCCAAATGGAAACTGCGATTATCTGATGCCCGAGTTACACACATACAGTAGGCTTCTCTACAGAGACAGCTTCCATTTAGTATAAATAACCGGTTTCGTGACGGTGACTTCAAGGATTCCACCACGGATCCTTTTATTCATTTGTGTCGTTCAGGATGAAAATTCGTGGGACAAAAGGATCCATTTGATAGTCACGGAGGCAATTTCACGTACCTTGTGTCACTCGAGTAGAATAGATCCCGATTGGACAACTTGACATAATGTTTAGTTATTAACTAGACCTACCATCAAGTAAAGATAGGAACTCCGTAGTGTTTTACAAAATATGTAATTAATCGACCGTAGGTCTAGTTATTGACTGTAGATTTTGTCAAATTGTCCCCACATCGACGTATCCAAAAAATAATCCTAAAGGAGTTGTGGCAGAATTTAAGTCCTTCAAACTATACAGCTTCAATCATTTTCATTCCAAACATTAGACATAACTTATAAACTACTACTTCTAAATACTAAAGCTAAATTCTACCAGAATTCATAAAATTCATATTTGATTATTTTATAAGAACAAAAAAGAATCGATTCTTGTGATTGATAGAATTATGTCAATAGTATTATTATGGATGGATAAATAAAAATAGAAAAAAAAGGAATAAATGTCTTCTATGTTGATAGAATTTGATGGAAAAGCCCTTCCATTTTGTCAACTGATTTTTCCAAACTTTATATTTTATTTAGACAGCAGTTCCGTAAGCATCCGTGGCAAAATAACTAAAAATACCAAGTGTCAAACGTCGTGAAAATAAAAAGTGTTCTAAACGGAAGTAAAATCAATAATTTAAAGAAAATTTTCTAAAATTGTCAGTACTTGTGGATGAAAATAACATCTTAAATAACTTATTTAAAGGAACAATGAAGAATAATTTTTTGAAAAACAAACACGAGACTTTAGTTTCAACAACATCATTGGAAGTGCTGTAGTAAAGAGTTTAGAGTAGTTGTTGAGCAACCTGTGGGTCGTGGCACACCTGTATACACCTGGAAGTTTTTGAAAATGCCTTGAACCGTATGCCGTGTGCGGTTTCGTTCGAGGTTTATTACTAAGGTGTGCCGCGTCATAAAAAAAGGTTGCCCACCACTGACTTAGAGTACACTACAAAAGCAATAAGTAAATGACAACAATGATGACAATTTGTTCGTTCATGTTTTGCTGCATCATTTTTCAAATTACTGAATATTTAATACATATAACAGGAACAACATCCACTTGAAAGTATTTTAAATGAATAGTGAGTGCACAAGAGTTTTCCACAAATTTGCTGCCATTTTCTACTCAATTTAAGTCCTCATTCTCTAAAATTCTCTCTGTCTACAGAAATTCAAGAATCATCAAATTCCAGCTCTACAGTTTGATATAAAATTCAAATTAAAATTTAATTAAATCCTAGAAAAAATGTTTTTTTTTTGTTTGCAGCGTCAATTAACCGCGGATTGTTGAATTCTTTTATTATTCTGCAATGTGAGGAAATGAATTTAATTAATTGCAACATCCATCAAATGTCAATAAGCTATTAGAAATTCAATATTAAATTTTTTTTGAACATGAATTTTAATTAATTCCTTTTTTCTTCTAATCAAGAAAATTGGCTTCAATGAGTTTGTTGGGGTCATTCCAACTTTCAATTAATAAATTTTCATGTCCAACTTTTTGAGGGAATACGATGATAATAGGAAGGGAAGTTGGACTGGTGTGACACATCTGGACATAAAAAATTTGAAAAAATTAGCTTATTTGACATTGAGGCAGATCCATAGCTTGTCCATAGCTGCGTGTTTATTGTGTTACAATCTTAACCTTCACTGATATTCCAGATCTAGTCATAAAATAATGACAGATTAACATAGTGATGTTGCATTAGATTTCCCGTTCAATTCTAGACCTACTGTTTATAGTAAGATTCTCAGATTAATAGAACAGGAGACATGCATTCTAGATGCCTAAGACTGCAGTTTAGGGATGTATCTTATAGTATGTTCGTGACTATATTTCTCCACTTTTTTCTTGTAGGCCTGCAGTTTCGAACGAACTCAACTTTTCTATTTGTATCCTAGAAAGGAACGCTGTGAGCCGTAATTTCAAAACATGTTTAGAAAGCACACGGCGTATAAAATCTGAAAAATCTATTAAAATGCCGGCTTGACTCTCACACGGAGCCAAATTTATTAAAATTCGTCTAAATTTATTGAGATCCTTTCTCAAGCTAGCATGGGACTAGATTTTGTACTTTTCGGTGTCATGTGCCATTCAGAATATGATTCAAAATAGGGAATATGAAATGATTCTCATGCGGAGTCTCGAACCCATGATCCCATGAAGGATATGTCAGTTAAGTCATGAAAAACGAAACCACTACTATTTATATCAAGTCACTGTGGCACAGAGCTAGAAGTTAATATACTCGGATTTTGTATTTTAAAGTCAACCTGACTCCTCATAAAATTTGAGTCGACTTCGAGCTCTGTTTTAAGACAAGTAATATCCAAACGTACCCTAAGAAATGATCTAGAATGTACAACAACCTTCAAAAAGATCTTTTTATTTTAAATTTAAAATAACTAATAAAAAGCTCCTTTGACAGTATTCAAATCTATTGGAACGTAAAAGTAATTACAGTATTCGAGTTCAAATTGAAAAGTTTCTGATTTTTCAAAGTCTTCTTCCACCGGTCTTTTTAAAATAGAGATTTTGAGTTGAAATAATCATCATATAATCTCCATAGATACAGCACTTAGCAGGGTTTATTGTTATGCTTGACGAAATATTATTCAAGATCCACCAAGATGTAATTCTATGTGGCACAATTAGGCTTAATTCTGTAAATTGTCCAAGACTGAATATTACATAATCCATGTCCCATGCGGAAACTAGCGCAAACATATCACTTTTTATCAACAATTTGTCTTCATTTCCACATGATTAATTTACTGTTTCCTATGTCATGTCTCACACTTCATAATTCTCATGTACATTCGGCACACTTCTGTTTGCCATTCGTATGACATAAATTGATCACATGTCAGGAAATTGATATGCAGGACATGAGAAATCTAAACACTTGGCTATTGAAATTTTCTAAGGAAACCTGAAAATGGAAATCATTTAAGACAATTCGCAATTCATGGCCTTAAGGTTCCAAATTGTGCAAAATGAAAATTTATGTGCAACAACTATACAGTCATAAGTCTTATGGAGTAAGAAATATATCAATCATGTCGAGAATCTTGATTTACTGTCCATAACAAAAATTGAGGCAAACACCTTGGGAAAGTTATTTTCTTAAAACATATGGACATTCCTCTTTTTGTGGTGTGTAATGTACTCTTCTTGGTTATTATGTACAGCATAATTGTGTCACAGAAGATTAAATACATAAATTGTTTGGTAATATCATCCTTTGAGGTATGTACAGATGCAATGCATAGAAAATGGTTTTTCAATAGAAAAATATCAAAGGTTGCTTAAAAAGAAAATTTTCTTTTCCAGTTCTTACTACTTAGTATAGCTACAATGTCTTGGTGATTTTTCAAATAGAATATTGGGGGATGGAGTGGCTTTAAAATATTACTTTTTGTAATTAGAAAATTTTTTGCGTCGATGAATTTTCAAAGCTTTAAGATTCAATGAGAAATAGTACAAGTTGTTTGAAGCACAGAAGAATAAATTGTTCTGATGTCTAAAACTGTTGGAAAGTTTGCGTTTGATTAAATTTACTGTGAGACATTTACATACAAATGAGGTATGTATAGACTGTACTTTGGAATGGTTCTAAGAAGCAAAAATATCTTGCTAGCACACTTCGGAAGGTGCGGGTCATGTAAGTTGGTGTTGAATTTGAAACTCGCGGGTTCGAATCTCACTATGAGCTTTAGTGATTTTTCGGTAA
Organism: Chironomus tepperi; assembly: GCF_022539635.2. Taxonomy (NCBI): domain Eukaryota; kingdom Metazoa; phylum Arthropoda; class Insecta; order Diptera; family Chironomidae; genus Chironomus; species Chironomus tepperi. The sequence continues at coordinate 1,144,436 of NW_027226215.1, forward strand.
TTTGGATACTTTGGCTTCTCAAGTGTGGCAGTTTAATGATGGAAACTAAGAATTAGACAGCATATCCGGAAAGAAGCCTATGGCGTAGGAATTTCCGAAAAATTCGGCTTTGTCTGATTTGACTCTAGCCAGAAGCCGAATTTAATCGATCTGATCTGAAGCCACTGTCATGTCTGAGGCTGGATTTTTGGTTATTTCTTCGCCTTGTGGCTTCCAGAATGAAATACAAGAACGGGTCAACAATGATAAATGTAGCTTTAATTAAGAACGATTCTAGAGCTATACTTACTCCCATGGACGACATAAACTTCAACAAACCTGCATATGTTGTAACTTACTGAATAATTGAAACAAAAACTTACATGAGCACACTGGTTCTAAGATCTCGGATCTTTTTAATTGTCTGCTGGACACATAATTACTTTGAGAAGATAATACGCTGTCTACACGATGATATAGATTTTAAAATTATTGTTAATGAAAATTTGGGGACGGTTCACTTATTACTTAATGCGAAATAAAGACATTTAGAATCTTAACAATCTTCCTCAATCTCTCTCAATCTCTTAAGTGTGAACGGTCGCTTAAGGATTAGAATCATTGAGAGTTCAAGTAACATTGTAGGCCTGAAGGAAGAATGATTCTTTTTCCTTAAAAATTAGACCTAAAAGTAAAATTCACTAAATGATCCAAAATTTCCAATTTAAAATTCCCCAACACTCAAGCATCTCACAAACAATTCAATGTCAAAGACAAACATATCCATGCACAAAAACACCTCATTATATTCTAATAACAGCGTAAAACATTGTTGTCCTCGATCCTTTAAAAAATATCCATTTAATGCTACAATGTTTCTAATTCTGAAAGATTCATCGCCCTTTAAAACGTCTCCTTATATACATCCTTGATTCACACAACATCCATTATCGCTATAATGAAAAGCAATTACAATTTTTTTTTTCTGTGTCAGCATTTAACAGATAATAAAGATACGATGACGCTGTTAGCTAGTAAAACAGTTAAAGAGAGGAAAGGATGAGAAAGAAGGAAGATGAAGAATAAGGAAATCCAATGAGATTTTGTATGTATGTATATATTTATTAAGAGGTAGGACAACATGCTTTAGATTAGGGGTTGTAGATCACCTGGATGCTTGACTTTTAGATTAGCACAGTGGTAGGCAATTTATTTTGTGTCATGGCACGCACTTCAAGTGACAGATATTGAAAGAGGTACACTAAGGATACATTTATTTATATCAAATTGAAGCCACCTCTTTTTGGTGACTATGTATGTAGATTTTACACTGAGAAAGCTTCTTTTTAGTAGTGATAAATGTATCTATGATGCAAAATTAAACAGAGCTCGAAGTCAGCTCATATTTGTGTCAGTGGATCCTTGATGGAGTCTATTTAATTCGTGTAAAGGGTTTCATCAAGTCTAGATTTTGATGAATTTTGGAGACCGAGACTACAAGGCAAATTCTTGGACTTCATGGTCTCCATAATCTCGAGAATCCTTAATTTATAATGCTTAAGCTTTGATCATTTAATACATTTTACAGACACACCTGAGCATCATCAATGCTTCGTTTTTTTGTGCTTCAGTACACAGATTGTTTGCTACTGGTTTACCAATCAAGGACTTCATCCATCAAAAACATTTTCCAGGCATACCAGAACATAGTTAATGACACACCACTCTGCCGTGGGTCACTGGTTGTTTAAAAAAAGCTTAACAATCAATAACTAGTAAAACCACTACTTATTATCACTTAAGTTCAGTTCTAGTGCGATTCATACAATTCCTATAAAATGGCTCAAGAGACCAAACCACACTTGGCCGGACTCGGCCGCACTCGGCCACACACCAAATCCACATCACTTCACTTATTTATTCGAATACTCAGACTTTCTAAAACACAAGCTGTAGCAACAAGCATTACATTGCTTCTAAATTAAGCAACTGCAAGCCCCTAAAAAGTCAGTAAACAGATTCAAATATGATGCCATTTATGCATCACAAAGAGGTAAGAGGATGAATATTTTCTTCTCTCCTCATTTTCCCTTCTGTTTGAGTGAACGAGTAAATGTGATGATGAAAGGAAATTATTACATGCAATTATGTTAAAGAAAAAAAAATCAAATTGAATTTTTACGAGGATATGATAAGAATTTATATGCTCGAAAAACCTCAAGAATGCTTGCATGTTGTCAAAAATCTTAATGCAATATTCTCATCTTCCCAAAAAAATACCATCACATCCTGTTAGTTTAACAACACCCCTCAAGTGATACAGTCATGAATTTCGATCACTCAAATGTGCATCGCTTGTCGTCTTAAAAAGCAATGGAATCGATAAAAATGGAAAATATTCTTCTACATGCCTTCCAGGAGTTTGTTACGCTTGTCATTCGTAAGCTGTTTTTCAATTGTGCAAAGCGAATGTGATGAAGATGCAAGAAGTAAAATCGCTGTCAAGTGCAGCATTTTATTGATCTCGTGACATTATTTTCCTTCTTCTTCTTCTTAACATTTTTACTGTGTCATGAATTTAAATTCCATTTTCTAGCTTTTTTGGGAGTAAAGAGGAAATATTTGTCTTGAGAACAGGATTTGGAGGAGATTGCATGCTTTTTTTGTGCATACTCTAGCAGAAAGGTGGTTTAATGAGGTTGAGAATTCGTTAGATTTGATATTGTGGTTGCATCTTCAAATCAATGTACTTGCTATCTTAAGTGTACATTTCCTGAATTCTCAATTTTTTTGAAATTTATACTGGAACAATGGAATGACAGAGAAGTTTACAATTTAAAGATCCTTCAAGGTACCTGGCCCGTGCAGCATATTGTGATTACTAGGGGTGCCTTGGCCCTAGTGTTTAAAATTTTTAATTTCACTCTTAAGAGCGAAAATCAAAGGAGTCGAATTGAATAAAAAAACTCTTATTTTTATTTCACTCTTGAGCGAAATTGATCAATTTTCCTCACGCTCCTGAGAGCAAAATTTTTATTTCACTCCAAAAAAATTTCACTCCCAGGAGCAGGAGTGAAATTCTGAATTTCGCTCTCAAGAGCGGGAGCGAAATTAAATGTATGGAAAAATATTTTGGTTGTTATTGGCCGTTATTGGCAATCATTTGATTGTTTCCGAAGTCCAGAAAGGTTACTTTCTTTTATGTTTGAATCCAGGTTGTCATTTTAAGTATTAGACATGAACTTTTAAGGTCTGGAAGTACTTCTTTTTATCATTTTTCTATGCCAAAATAGCAAACTGTATGAAAATTCTCAAAAATGAAGACAATAATGATGCAAAAGTTGTGCTATTGCAAAGTTTGCTCTAAAATCGACAACCTTGTGCATTTGGAAGTGAGGAACTGACTATATCCAGTGCCTGAACTTCCAAAAACTTCATTTTCTTAAATATCGAACCTAATTCCATTTTTGAACTTTTTTGAAAAACATGTGGAACCGACCACTTCCGCTAGTTCCAGCACAAATTTTGATGCTTTTATCCACTTTAGATGATCCATATTACCCAATAGCCCTATAAAATGTTCAAAAAGTCAATGATTCCTAAGCTTAATATAATTTTTTCTTGAGAATGTCGTTATAAGATATTTCTTACTGGAATTGTAAAGGAAATAGGTAACTTTTTGAACATTTTATAGGGCTATTGGGTAATATGGATCATCTAAAGTGGATAAAAGCATCAAAATTTGTGCTGGAACTAGCGGAAGTGTCGGTTCCACATGTTTTTCAAAAAAGTTCAAAAATGGAATTAGGTTCGATATTTAAGAAAATGAAGTTTTTGGAAGTTCAGGCACTGGATATAGTCAGTTCCTCACTTCCAAATGCACAAGGTTGTCGATTTTAGAGCAAACTTTGCAATAGCACAACTTTTGCATCATTATTGTCTTCATTTTTGAGAATTTTCATACAGTTTGCTATTTTGGCATAGAAAAATGATAAAAAGAAGTACTTCCAGACCTTAAAAGTTCATGTCTAATACTTAAAATGACAACCTGGATTCAAACATAAAAGAAAGTAACCTTTCTGGACTTCGGAAACAATCAAATGATTGCCAATAACGGCCAATAACAACCAAAATATTTTTCCATACATTTAATTTCGCTCCCGCTCTTGAGAGCGAAATTCAGAATTTCACTCCTGCTCCTGGGAGTGAAATTTTTTTGGAGTGAAATAAAAAATTTTGCTCTCAGGAGCGTGAGGAAAATTGATCAATTTCGCTCAAGAGTGAAATAAAAATAAGAGTTTTTTTATTCAATTCGACTCCTTTGATTTTCGCTCTTAAGAGTGAAATTAAAAATTTTAAACACTACTTGGCCCCCATATGAACCGTAAGAGACGAAGTTGGTCTGATGACACTTTGAAGACAAAAGCAACGAAAATGAGGCAATGGTCTACTTTGTTAGAAAGTCGGGCAGTCGACTCAAAGGTTCCGGGTTCGATCCCAAGGAAAAGTGTAGTTGAATTCGGGAGCTTTTTCGCTGTTCTAGTCACATCAACTCAGATTATGTATACGCGGCACATAAATTGTCGCTAGCTACTTACTTACTACTTACTGGAACCATGCTCCGATGTGGAGCCAAGTTTTCTACAAAAGGACTTCCATCTGTTTCTGTTGCTGGTCTTATCACAAAGTTTGTACAAACCGCTTGCTACGTTGCTAGCTAAGTTGCATTAATAAACCCTGGGTCATGCAGCGTGCAGAGTTGTGGAAAAGCAAATTGTCCATTGGGACAAAAACCCGTCATCACTTCTGTGACGACGAAAAGAGGTAATTGCCATATTGTACAGCTCGGGAACTGATCATGTTAGAGATTTCAAGTCAGTCTATATACACATCCCACCCACATTCCATATTCAATATCTACAGATTTAAAGCTGAAAAACATTGAAAATTTTGAAAATTTAAACATGACAATCATTGATAAGAGATATGATTAATGTCAAGCAACTGACATTTGACAGCAACATAATAAGTCTCTAAAGTAACTTGGAAGCAATTTGGTTGAAAACATTATTTTGATTTGTTTTGTTGATGTCTATACGGAAGTTATTATCCGATATTATATAACTTGAGTGTGATTTCATGTGAAAAAAATTTAATGAGTTACTGTGAAGAAAATGTTCATGAACTCATTTCCATCGATTTTCGTGTGAAGTAAACTCTTCAAATCCCATCGCAATAAAAAATATTGAAAATATTTAAAAAAGGATGAAAAATAAATAAATTTTTCTATACAATAAAAGGCTTCAAGTCGATAAAGATTGACGCAATGCATGATAAATTCCCGAGTTATACAATATATTAAATAGATTGAAGTTGACAATGAACGTCGTCATGAACATGCTCACAAAAATGAGTATATCCAAGTCTACTGATTGGGTATAATCATGAGTACGCTCATTTTGATGAGGATTTAAAGATGGAAAATGATTTTATAGAGCAGTTGTGGCCAAATTTTAGACAGCCAAAAGGCAGCAATAGCATAGTGGTTAGAACGTCGCCCAACCAATCCTATCGACCCGGACTCGATCCCAGGGAAAGCCTAATAATTGAATTCGGGCACTTCTTCGCTGTTTCTAGTCATACCAGTTCGGTTTGTGGATTTGCGACACTCAAACTGTAGCTAAGGTAGGATGGAGTTTTCGACTTATTGAAAAATCGGGACATTTTGAAACTTGGTCCGGACACAACAGCAAGATAGAAAAGAATAGCAGCGTCCCGGCAAAAATACAGCAGATGGCCATTAAGCTAGGAACATTAAATTGGTCTCTGGTTTGACCCCTTAAAGTTGAAAAATTTGGTAAGCAGCCTTTTTAAGTTTGGAAAAAATCATAATCGTCTATATTTGGGTTTTTTCAAAAAGACACATCTGTAATTTATTATGGCAAATCACAGATTGCTCATCTTCGCTTACGTAGAGGTTGTAAGTTACAACTTGTAACTAAGATTTCCGTAAAAGAGTCTCAGGGGATGGACAATTTAAGTGACAAACGAATAAAAAAAGACAAACTTTGTCATTTGAGTTGTTAGCCCCCTAGAGAGTCTTAAATGATTCATAGCTGAGCCTCTCTCTCATCTGTGTCGTTCGGAATTTTGTTTATTTTCAAGGTTATTTCAGACAATATTTATAAATATCACAATCATTGTTCAATATTTTAAATGATTTATTTTGGATTTTAAAAATAACTTTCATATTTATATCTAAGATTTAAGGAGGTAAATCCTTTCTCAATTCCAATTGAAACTTTCCCGCGTAAACCTCCTACCCCAAAAAATATAAATTGCGAATAAAATCATACTTACATTGTTACGATGAGTAAATATGCGATGTTGAGTATCATTGGCATTATACTTGTTCCTTTATGCTTTTCCTCTTTGTTACTTTATGATTTTTCTTCACTTTATTTATGTTTGAGATTATCGTTTGAATTGAGTTTTTTTTTGATTTCACTGATTATCAATATGAAGCTTATGAAGATTACACTCTGTAGCGCTTATTTATTTTCATCATTACAAAAAGCTTTGCAATTTTTTTTTAAAGTGAATGGCAAAAATATAAATCTTTTAAGTACAGTATGGAAATAATAATGTAATCCGATTAAAGCAATTGATTTAAAATTGTGTGATAAATGTCTTTTTTTTTTGTTTCCATCGTCAATTATTTGAGCGTAAAAGTTTTTGATTCTGCTGGCTGAATTTAGTTGGAATTTACATAAAATTTGGAATGTTTATTTTGATAGCAGTTAGTGGAGTTTTTAGTTTTTACAGTTTAATGGATGTAAAAATGCTTTTGGATAATTTGTAGTATCACCATAAATGTGCAAACCCTTTAATATCTGAGTTTCAAATTTCATGTCCATTCTCATCTTAAGATTTTGTATTGTGCCTTTGGTGAGAATTTCAGATATTCAGCTCTAAGTTACTATGTTTACCAAGCTTAGATACCAATACTAATGTGCACATCCTGAAGTTTGGATACTTAGAATTCATATAATGTTTGAAGGGCTTATTCTTATAAGCTTGGTGCATTGCGGTCAATGATCTATTGAACAACATCCTTTAAGACCTACATTGTAAAGCGGAATTCGAACCACTTGCAAGTTTTGCACATTGCAAGGACACGAGCATTTCATAAGATCTAATGTTCCTAGTTACAATTAGAGTGCACCAAATTCTACCATGAAAATCATCCAGATATGAATATATGCTTGTAGATAAGCCTAGCAATGGAGACGCATCGTGAAAAAAATTCTAGCCTGCATCCAACCTAGCTGCTGAGCTTCATAACCAAAACGGCGAAATTGAAAAATATCTTCAAAAATTAGAAAATTTCTGGAATTGTACGTAAGGTTCTGGGGTAAGTTTTACCATTAAGGCCACTGATGCCCTTTCACAGCTGATTTTAACTCATATATGTTGTAATTATCCATAATTATTGATTAGCACACCAGTAAAGTCACATACCGACATGACTCTGGCATCATACCGGATTTGATCCTAAGATCAAATTAGAATCACAGCAACCTGGTGCCGGATGTTGAATCGATAAATCGACTTGTGATATTCGGGCCACATTACTACACAATATGAATCAAATATCATGTAGACAACAACAACATAATCATCAGGATCCTACATACTTCTTCAAAAGATAATAAAATAAACTCAAAATGACAAGAATTAATAGAGTTGTGAACACATATACAGTGACATAAATGAAAACTTTTAAAATTTGCGGTCTATTTATTTGTTATATAAACCCGAGAATAGATGAAGATGAAAGAAGGAAGAAGAAAATCGTAAATTCAACTCGAATTGCTGTGCGCAAACAATACACAATACAAACTAGTATAATTGCTGACATGGTAATGGGAATCGGAAGATTAAAAACCAGGAAATAAACACTTAAGTGTCATTTAACTGCTCCTTCAACGTGCTGTAGTGTGGATTTACGTAATTTTTCATCTCATGAAAAGTCATTTTAATGAAGTTTAATTTTTTTCAATGTATGTTAGGGCATTAGAGGTGTAAATTAAGCCTCAAGATTCCTTTCTTTTTGTGTTATTGTTTTCCAAGCTATTAATGACAATAATGACATCAAAATGTGTTTGTTGACTTCTTTGAGGAGATCACTTTAATTCAATTATAAAGGTTTAACCCTTTTTTGCACTCAAAAATTTTGTAATCTTGCCTTTAAAATGGAATTGTCTTTTTTGCAACATTCTCATATGCTGGAAAGTGTTTTTTGAAGCAATATTAAATTCCATGTTGTGCCAAATTATTTGAGGAAATGAATGAAAAAGGGGAGAGAAAAACATCTTCAAGTGCTTAATAAATATACAGAAAAAGGTTTTACAGAAAATTGTCTCATTTTGTCGTCATTGAGCTATGGCTACATTGTCTTAGAAATTATTATTTTATGGTTTGTTGAATGATCAGAGTTGAAACTGTGAACATAAATGTTTATTTGTGGTCACTGAATCCGAGCAGCATGCTTTAAATCAATAAAACTCTTTACAAAAGGAGCTATTCACTTATTACATAATGCTCTTAGGAGGTGGGTAGGTGTAAAGGTTAAGATTTTGTTGACAGTAATGTATTGGAATAGGTTTAAGGATGCATTTAAATGGCACAATGCGGCAAACCATAAATTGGATAGAAATCCTTAATCACGGCGTCGTTAGGGCGACTTTGAGTCCTATCATTAACACGGCTACACAACGAACCTCCAGCGAACATTGTGTGCTGTTAGGGACACTTATCGTACATATTTTTGGACATTTCCCTAAGTTATATCAAAGATAATTCAGATTAGTCGTCTTTAATTAGAATTTCATTCAGTTTTAGGATGATCCCAATTGAGTCAAAATCAGCCGTCATGATTATTGAATTCGTTATGTTGCTCGGGTTGTATCTCCATGGTGTCATTATTGTATCTTTGCATCTTAAAAAATCTCCATTTTTTTATCAATTTCTATAGTATTGGTGCGATTTGGGCAACTTCGCATCCTAACGTTACTACAGCAATATATCGGTGTCCAAACAAACACGTTATGCAGTATGGATATAGCACAAAATTGGATTCTTTCCTTTATCCAACTCTGCACACGTAGCGCACAAAAAACAGCACCGTAAATTAAATTTAAGAAGATCGTATTTGCTCAAAATTAAATTTTCCATGAATAAATAAATTTATTAAATTCAAAATAATTTAACTAAAGTCAAACGATAGGTAGGCAAAATAGGCAAAAAAGAAAAGTAAAGGGATTAAATATTAAATTGGAAGAGAGTAAAGGAACCAAAAAGGGATTTAACATTCGAGATTACTTTCTCTCTCCGTCCTAGACACATCGGAATGTATGTCCACATATTCATTTCTACTCTAATTAATCTATGGGGATTGAAGCTGGTGGTTGAGTTATTTTAAACCACCAAAATGAATTTCATGTCATGACATGGATCACAGGATGATATCCTTATTTATTCTCATACCTAATGTGAATTATGGAACAAAAAAGCAACCACACTTGTTTTTTTGAAATGCTAGCAGACATAATACAAATTAAAATGAAAGTCCAGCTGTTCTTTTTTCGGAACAAACATGAGGACGAGAGACAATTGAAGTTCTTTAAGTTTTCTAGACCTTGGGCTAAAAATGCTAATGAATTGCAATTGGGAATGTAGAGGAAGATTAAAGTTTGTTACTTTTAAGTTGATGAATTGCGGAAAATTTAAATGCAGTCGTGAATAGGGTTTCTGAAAAACGGCATTTTTAAAAAACGGCCGTTTCCGTTTTTTTCTGAAAAACGGCCGTTAACGGGTCCGTTTTTTTAATGGAAGGGAAAAAATACGTTGCATTCAAATTGAAGTCTTTTTTGATTTGCCAAGATATGTACATGAAAAATTTACTTCTAAAAGTATACCGCAGGCCAAAAAAATTGACGAATAATTATTTTCTTAGTTTAAATTATTATTTAAAAATTTTTTTGAGTCGAAAAATTAATAAATTTTTGAAAATTTACCAAAAATTCAGAGAAAAAGTCATATTAAAGAACGGAAAAACGGCTAGCAAAAAACGGCCGTTTTCCGTTTTTATTTTTCCGAAAAAACGGCCCGTTTTCCGTTTTCGTTAACGGCATCAGAAACCCTAGTCGTGAATATAGCTGGATTTAATGAGATGCAAACTGTTTAAGGGAGCGTCCGGAAATTATGGAACGCTGAATAGCAATTTTAGATCCTTTTCATTCACTGGAATGGTTTGTAGCAAAATAATGAACCAAAATTGTATTTGGTAACCAAATTGTACACTTTCTCCTTGTATGTATCCCGAACCCTACATGTACTCGTATCTCTGTATTTGCCCTCTCCCTCTGCATGTACCCTCTTTCTATGCATGTTCCCCTACTTCTACATGTATCCTTACCCCGACGTGTACCCCTACTCCTGCATGTACCCACTGCCTCTACATGTACCTCAACCCTTGCATGTACCTCCTCTTTCTGCATGTACCGCCTTTCCCTCCAGTACCTCCCCCCTGAATGAACCTCTTTCAGGATGAAGACAGAAAGTTTTCAAGATGAGGAGTTGGGACTGTAAAATTTAGGGGAGTTTTGGAAAGTTTTAGGAAAATTGGAGATAAGGTAAATTTAGAAGGATGAGAGAGTTAACCCCTAAACCCCCTGATTAATATTTTAGTAGTGCTTAACATTTTAATGAATACCAACTAGATTAGGCTATATCTGCTCTCATTGAATTACAAATAACTGCACGTTGCCTCAATTTTCTACCAGAAAACACACATGTAATCCATATGTCTACTTCAAATCACTCTAGCATAATAAGCATTTCATGTATCCCTATATAAACAGGATTATGTCGTACTATAATACTATTAAATGCCTGCTAATTGTTCTCAAGCCAAACCACTGCTAAACTTCCTTATAAAGACATATAAACTCTGTTGAATCAGTTTTTTGAAAGACAAAGCTCACATTAAGCTACTATTATTTCCCTATGATTAATTTAGTCTCCCCAAAAATTGATGTCATTTACAGAAAAGCTGCCTGAATAATTTCAATGGAATCAAAGGTTGCCTTTTATAAAGATAAAAATATTCCTCAATCATACCCTTTCCCATTGTAAATACTTTTAAACAATGAATCGAAAAGCATGTTCAATTACCCAAGTTGATTACAAAAAAAAGATACCGTACACAAGCCACAAGTAAATAAAGAATCAGGTTCATTGCTCCGAGCAGCACAATATATTTGCTTGGGTACTGTGATACGTCACCGAATAGAGTCGCCATTTAGAGAATCGGGATGTTGGGAACTCTAGGCGTCCTCATCAACACACATTGACGGCATTCATTATCCTCTATTTTCCTGAATGCACTTCAAATTCCTGACCCGTTCCTTCCTTGTCTAGAATAACAAATTGTGGCTTGATTTTGTACATTAAGCAGTTGTAGTATCTAAACTTCCGAAAAAGGACAAATTTGGATATGGCTGGATTTGAACCCACGACTTTCAGGTTTCTATACCTAAATTTGAGTCAAGCTTCATACCTATTTGACCAGCAAGGCACTTGACTGCTTTAAATATCTGTTTGCTAAGGGAACGATACATTGTCAAATTAAAGGTTACTCTACCTTAAAGCAGTATGCAGAAGATAAGTCATTTTTTATTTAGGGAGTTGACGCAGTCACACTCAAAGCAGCAAAAACGTGGCAATGGTCTAGTTGGTTAGGAAGTCGGGAAGTCGTCTCAAAGGTCTTGAGTTCGATCCCAGAGAAAGTCTAAAGTCGCGGTCACTTTGCAGCCAATCCCTAGCAAATTAAAGATTTTTTTCCAAGGAGTGTGAGTTTTGAACCTCTAAACTACTTTTCCCTCAAGGCAGTGTGACATCATTTCCAACGACAAGTACGATCCTTTGAATTGTGTTGCTCATACTCAATTTACACAAAAAATTCTAAAATTCAATTTGTTAAAGACAAAAATTTTCATTTCTATGAAGCTTTAGTAAAAAGTAAAACTTTTCCATGTACATTATTGTGCATATTATGCATACACAAATAGATCACAGCAGTTGGTATAATTTTGGGTGTTGTCAAAAAAAGTAAAATCAAGGATGAAAAACTGATAAAAATGAAAATTTTTTCGGCTGTGTTGATTGATGGGAAAATATTATAAATGATGTTTTTGATGCCTTTTTATGGAGTTTGTGATGAAATGGGAAAAATTTTGATGAAATTTTGTCTGCAGGCTTTATATTGGAATGTATGGAAAATAAATGAAGATGAAAGTGTGATGATTATCATAAATATTTAGTTGATACAGAGTTGGCAGGACTCCAATGTGGAGTCCGGACTTTCGGAGTCCGGACTCCGAATGTCCGGACTCCAAAAAAAAAAGTGGAGTCCGGACTCCAAAAGTCCGGACACCCGTGGAGTCCGGACTCCGAAAGTCCGGACTCCGGGACTCCGGGAGTCCGTGGAGTCCCATACAAAAATTTTTTTTTTCTTTTTCGGTTACACTGTGTAACAGTGGTAAATTTTTTGAAATTTTTTTCGGTTACACTGCGTAACCCGAGTTATAAAAGTGAATTTTGACATTTTTTTGGGTTACACTGCGTAACCCGAGTTATAAAAGTGAATTTTTTGACATTTTTTTCGGTTACACTGCGTAACCCGAGTTATAAAAGTGAATTTTTTGACATTTTTTTGGGTTACACTGCGTAACCCGAGTTGAAAAAGTGAATTTTTTGACATTTTTTTGGGTTACACTGCGTAACCCGAGTTGAAAAAGTGAATTTTTTGACATTTTTTTCGGTTACATTGCGTAACCCGAGCTAAAAAAATGGCATTTTTTTAGATTACACTGTGTAACAATGTCAAAAAATTCACTTTTTCAACTCGGGTTACGCAGTGTAACCCAAAAAAATGACAAAAAATTCACTTTTATAACTCGGGTTACGCAGTGTAACCCAAAAAAATGTCAAAAAATTCACTTTTATAACTCGGGTTACGCAGTGTAACCGAAAAAAATTTCAAAAAATTTACCACTGTTACACAGTGTAACCGAAAAAGAAAAAAAAATTTTTGTATGGGACTCCACGGACTCCCGGAGTCCCGGAGTCCGGACTTTCGGAGTCCGGACTCCCAATGTCCGGACTCCATTGGAGTCCGGACTCCAAAAAAAAAAAGTGGAGTCCGGACTCCAAATGTCCGGACTCCACAGACTTTCGGAGTCCGGACTCCAATGTCCTGCCAACTCTGAGTTGATATAAAAATAAACTTGAATCATTGAATGTGCAACATATTTTAGAGTTATGGAGATCATATCCAACGGCTATGTTATAGTTTTGAAATTAAGTGTATTGGCCTGTGTAATGAAATGAATATTAGGTGAAATTTTGCAATATTGACAACAGTTTTTTGGTAAATAAACAGATAGACAAACTTACTCATAACTTTACTGGCCGTACAGATCAACTGTGGACTAAACAAGTTAAACTGAAGGATACTTTACCATGAAGGTATTCGATCAACAGAAAGAAGAGGAATGCACTTAGTTTAACTATTGAAAATCCATCCCACTTTAGCTTCATGCCGGATTTTATCGAATCTGAGCTAGAATCAAAGGTTCTCAAGGATTATCGAGACCGATTCACTTGTAGTCTCGGACTCGGTCACGGTCTTGATCGTTAAAACCGAGACTGTGGGAAATTCAAACTGGAAGTCTTCTTCGTTATTATTGTTATCTTCAAGGATCTATGGATGATGATGCAATTTCCACAAATCTCAAAAATCAAGTTTCCAATCCTTTGTCTTTAAAGCACCAAACAATTTTGCTACAAATTCTCAATAAAAACCATCCTCAAAATACAAGATCCATGACAAAAACAATGATGCATAAGTAAAATTTGTAGTTTAATTAGGAAAACTTTTCCGCAAGTTTTGTTCCAGCAATTTAAAATAATTCATTCATAGTTTTATTCCTCAAACTCATCAACCGCAAAGTGAATAATTTAAGGATGTTTAAAAAATTCATGAAATTTCAAAACTTTGCCTCATTAAATATTAGCAAATTAATGACAGTAAATTTTTCATATTTTCTCACTCAAGACTGGAATTAAAGACACAAAAAAAAAATTCCCACATCCTCTTAAATTCAATTTTAAATTTTAATTGCTTAAATTAGAAACTCGATTAATACGAAATGAGGATGAGGATGAAAAAGGGGATTTGAGCAAAGGGAATCCGTCACTAAAATGAGATTCTTGTTGAATTATTATGTGAGAAAATGGAAATTTTTAAGCCATTACAAAATAGAATCAGGAGTGGGTAACCTGTGTGATGTGACAAACTTATTTTGTTACTTACATGGTCGAAGTCGAGTTGCAAAACAGACACCTGTGACAGGCAAAAATCGTACAATTTCTTGAAAATTTTCTGTTGTCTGCTTTGCAACTCTGGTCCTACAGATCAGTTGTGATCCATGACCTCCCTCAGAAGTCACCTAAAGTTGGCTTCCACTTGACAATTTACAATAACAAGTGCAATACTTTCTCTATTGACAGCTTCCTCCCAAGAGTTCTTTTTGGTCGTCCATGAGCTCTTTTTGGTCGTCTATGAGCCGCAGCACTCAAGTGAGCAGCCATAAATCTTTAAAAATGCCATTAGCTGTATTATTCGCACGGTTTTGGTCCAAGCTTGTCACAAAGGTGTTCTTACTTACTTAATTCCTTGGCGAAGACGCACAAAGGCTCATTGCCGCATTTATAGTTCGTCAGATGCTGGATCTGTCTTAAAATAACTTCTGACATTTTCTAATTTCCAGCACTTTCACATCGTTGCTCACACAGTAATCCCATGGGCACCACCTAGCTGTTCAGCGAAAATTAAAATGTTGCGCACCACTGCAGACATAGATGTATGCAAGATGTACGATAATGATAAATGTTGCTTCATAAATGGGAAAGGAAATTTATCTCAGAAATAGCTCAAAATTCTGTGAAGAACAAAACAAATGAACTTTAATAAAGCGGTACATTTAGGCAGAGTGATTTCATCAGCGCGTTTGTTAAAAGCACTTCAATCTCTTTTTTTGAAATGTAAAAAGGTTTAATAACAGCCATAAATCCTTTTTAAAGGTTTTTTGCTTGCTTTTGTTCAATTGATAAGCACATGTTTTTTAGTGAGACAAATTTGTTGGTAGGCACGTGGTGTAATTATGAAGTTCAGCCTATTCTTGGAGACTTTTTATGTAATTGTGTCAAGAGTCTTGATGGATTATGAGAAGCATAGATTACCTAATTAATCGATGGCACTTAAGAATTTTTTGTTTTGTTGTTATTTGATTTGGATTTAAATGGAAATTAAGACTAGATAAATAACTCAAAAGTGAATGTTAATGAAGTGTTTTTTTGGGGCAATTTTAAGCATTCTCAGTTTAACATTCTTAAGAGCAATTTTTGATAAGGAAATTTCGATTTGAACTGAGTAATTAATGTTTTTGATGATTTTTGTCTCGAATCTGAATATTTTTTTTTTTCAAAATCTTTTAACTTTTGTGATGGTGAAAATTTGAAATTTAATTTTTTCTTATTCACACCAAAATTTTATTTTGTGTTAATATATTTTTCACTCAAATTTTAAAAAATTATTCCAAATTTTGCGAAATCTACTACCTAATTTACAAACGTTTTAAATTTTAAATCTTAAATTTAAATTTTTGTCATGCCTGTACAGCCATTTGTAGGTATGGAAAAATTTGAAATGATTTTTCAAAATATAGATTTAAATAAACAGATTTTTGGAATTTTTAAAAAATATTTTAAATTCTTGAATATTAAAAAATCGAATTTGAATGGAAAAAAAATTAAATTTGAAAATTCACCGTTATTGAAGTTAAAAGATTTTGAAAGTGATTGCTAAGATCGAGAAAAGAATTTCTTGCATAGTCATCAAATTGCTTTAATGAATCTAATTAATGAAAATCAAATTATTGAAAAATATTTAAAAAATTTAAAAGTTTTAAAAATTTAAAAAATTTAAAAATGTTAAAAGTTTTAAAAAAAAGAATTGTTTTTGATATTAATTTGTTCACAAATCTTTAAATTTTGATAAAGCTTTGAAATTTGCCTATAACTTATTTTAAATTGATTTTTTCATGACTTAAAATTCAATTCAATAGTTCAAATAATTCAAATTCATTTTTTTTCAAGAGTAGAGAAAATTTAAAATTTTTGAACAAAATAAGCAAAAATTGACAACAAACATCCTTAGGAATGTCAGAACAATTTTAAAAAATTATAGAAAAATCAACAATTTAATTTTTTCTTTGAATTCTGCATCCTTTAGTAACAAAACCTTTCATAATTAAAATATAATAAAATATTAATAAACCCAACTAAGCTTCAAAGTAAATGTTCAAGCAGCATAGATCAAAAACTTTCATTTGCTCCACGAAAGACAAAGTAGAGAAAAAAAAAGTAAAAAATTGGCATTAAAATCACGTTCACATGAATTTATAATGGAAAACTTTTCTATTAAGTTAAACCTTAACAAGATTATAATGTTGTAAACATAGGAAATAAGTAATATTTATTTTTTTTTGTCATTCACTTGCACTTCCACAGCTTTTTGCAATATTTTATATTAACACACGATTGACGAAACTCTCACCCGTTACAAATTTCAGTCACACGAGACGACGATGAGCACAAAAAAAAAATCAAGAAATGCGTCGCACCATGATAAAAGCTAAACAGAAACTCCAAACGATGTACGACAAGCAGTGAAAGAATTCCGCAATGTTTTTCTGTTCTGTATCTTGCTTGCGAACATATTTTCCGTCAGTTTCTTCTTCCTTCATACTTTTTTTTTCATTCCTTACTCTGAATTTCATACATTCATTCGGATGAGATCCTCAGTAGATACGGCTGCTTTTTTCCCACCAACATGTAAAAATTTTCGACGATGCTTATGCTCATCGTCTCCGTAAAAGAGATGTTGATGGACATGCGCATTGATGCCATTCTTGTAGTTTCGTATTAAAACAACATCAGTGACAGCAACAGCATGAGATGGAGATTTAGGCTGTAATATTTGGACAACAATTCATCAAGATCCAGTCACGGCATGTAAAAAGACAATTGGAAAGTGAAAATTAGTTTTAAAAGAAATTTGTCCTTGGATGTTTTGGATGTAAAAAATGATTTGAGGTCGAATTTCACTTCTTATATTACACAAGTCCATCGATATTCCATCAAACTTCTGTCCTTATTCTCTAATTTCCTTATGTACCATAAAATGTTCATAGTTTTTTTATACGCTTAGAGTTGTGAATTTGATATCCGATGATAAACTTTATTGATGCGTGAAATCTAAAAAGAAGTGGATGTGGACGAAAGTTTGTTACGAGGGTGGACATCCCACCATAAAGCTTTAAATATGATAATTTGTCCTTCAAAATTAATAGAATAAATAAAGAATAAATGATTGATTATTTAAAGGAAATTTTAAGCCTGAATATTTCATCTAGTCTAGACTGTGGAAAAATAGGATCGATCCTTCAATAAATAGGAAAGGAACTTTTTTTTTTAAATTTAATTCCAATTTATTCATACCTTTATTCCACCTTTATTGATGAATTTCCCAAAACAGATGGAATATTTTCTTGTTTTTGATCAGCATGGATGTTTATTGCTGAATTCTTGGAAGCTCACAAAATCAATAAATATTAAAAATACGAAATAGGTTAAGAGGGTTGATTTTCTAATATTTGTTGGAATATGATGAACATCTTCTTATTCTTTTCTTTTACTTAATGACTTTAAGCCAAAATATATCAGAGATAGAAGTTAAAACAAATTTTTGAATCTTTGAATTGAGTCATGTCGACTTTTTCATATTAAATATCCAAGTCGACTAAGTCAATCCAATTCTAAATCCAAATCGAAATATGTCATTGACTTATTGATTCATATCCAAAGCATCATACACAATAGTTTGTCACGAATCATTGTTTTTGAAGTAACTTATATAAAATATAGTGATTATGCCAGTGGTGGGCAACCTTTTATTTTTTGCGGCACACCTTACTGGTAAGCCTCAACCGAAACCGCACACATTCATCTTATACCATAATTTAAGACGACATAAACACCAAATGACCTTCAAAATTCAGACACAAAAATTAAAGATTCATATCGCAAAGAATTCATTCCTTCCTCTTTTGTATTTTTACAGAAGAAGAATCAACAGATGGAAATTAATCAAAATCCAAAGTTCTCATTTAATTTAATTAATCTCCCAAAAATAGCTTTCCAGAACCACGAAACCCATCCACAAAAAATGATTTAAATAACTTGTCATTCAGTCACAAATTTAAAAGAATTTCCTTAAATAAATAATATTGAAATGAAATTTTTCATATTCCTTTAATATCCATAAAGTATTCGCCCTAAATTTCCAACTGAGTAAATAATATTGTCCTCGGGTAAACCAAAATGAGACTTGAAGATAATGTTGATGGTCAAAAAGGAATAAAATTTATTATGAAAAATCTCCGAGATTTCCTTTTTATGTTTCCGTTTCTCACTTTCTCGAGTTACACTTTTTGAATTAATTTATGACTTTTTTTCTTCCTTCTTCTTCTTGAAATATTCACAATGCTGTAAATGAGCATAGAGATGATGACATTTTTATGCTGTTTTGAGTAAATGAATTTTTTTTTCTTGAATCAATGGAAGGAGGTTGGGAGATGTCTGGCTCATTACACTGTTGCAATTAGAGTTGACGGATGCATTGCATCAGTGGAATAGCCAGAAATTTATTGTGAAGCTGAGTAAGGAGGGAGGAGGGAATTGCATTTAATATGGGAATCGTAATTAGGGTATGATGTCTTTTCATCAAAGTTGGAAGTCAGGAAAGGTGTACTCTTGAACCCACCAGGGACAAGGCTCAACACTAATTGTATGAATTTAGAAGGGAAAAATAACGGAAGCGTAGGAGTTAGATTGGTGGTTTGGGAATGTTTTAATGAAAATACTAACAAATCGAGGAATTATGTCCAAAAAAAGTAAGTTTTGACTTTCAACCTAACCTCTCTGAACACATCCCCACATGGCATAGGAAAAAATTTCTTTTCGGCCATTTCTTGTGCCTAGCCACTACCTTGACTGCCTCTGGCTATGTCTAGAAAACCTTAGTTTCTAGCTTTGTCTAAAAATTCCGAGCAATAGCTTCTAAAGTCAACCCAGACCTGTTCAAAAAATTCAAACATATTCTTCGTTTTTTAATAATTTATGAAAATGTATGTAGGTACAGGAAAATGGTAAGATCTATTGGTCAGATTTGCATAGGTATAGATTTTGCATGTAATATCAGAACAGCACAATTTGCATGCTAGGAAATCGCTTCGTCGCCGTATTAAGGAAATGCACAACGTTGCTCTGACGGCTCCGTGATGGCTGATTTCAATATGATAAAATGCGGTTCATCGTTTTGTGCCCCTCGGGACAGACAGTGACAAAAAAAATGAAACCTTGATTGGTGACAATTCTGATTTCCATAAAAATCTAGTTTCCAAAAGTTGGCCACTGAATTGCCTAATATTTTCCAAACTCAGATTGGATCCAAATCCCATAATCAAGTTGACAATGCTTCTCACTCAGTGTTGTACTTATAATATTATGTTATTATTATAAATTAAAAGGAAATTCCCTTTCCTATAAATACTTAGGGAAAAGAAATCAAGCAGCCATAAAAAGTAGGAAGAGTGAAAAAAAGGGATTCAAAAAGGAATAGAAGGCAAATAATGCAAAGTAAACGTCTGTGACGTGTCTCTATTAGAAGAGCATTAAATGTTTATTTTAAGGATGGGGAAACTGAAAATTTCTACTTAATAATAATAAAAAAAATCGGAGATAAGAAGAACTGAGGAAAGGAAAAATGAGATGTTAGGAATGTAGTCACATGTATGTACTTTACTTACTTACTTCCTTGGCTGGGGCGCACGAGGGCCCATTGCCGCGCGTAGGGAATGTCTGAAGACAGCTCTATCCTTCGAAACCTTCTGCCAGTTCGGGATATTAAGGACTCTAGCGTCCTTTTCAATACATGCAATCCAGGAATTCTTTGGTCTTCCACGCGACCTCTTGCCATCCACAAAGTCTGAGGTAGTTACCTTAAGGACTGGGGCGTCACTTGGCCTTCTGTATATATGGCCTGCCCATCTCAAGCGATTCGCGCGAAGGACTGTCACTATATCTGCATCCTGGAATAACAGATAAAGTTCATTATTATGTCTAGACCTATACTCTTCTCCTTCCTTCACAGGGCCATAAATCGCTCGTAGCACTCGTCTCTCAAAGACACCTAATGCGTCCTCATCCGCTTGTGTTGAATTCCAGGTTTCTGAACCATATAGCGCAATGACCCGGATAAGCGTCTTGTACAGCATGACTTTGGTTCCTCTCGATAGACTCTTGGATGTTAGGAGGTGCTTTAAGCTGTAGAATGCACCATATGCCGAGTGGATCCGCTTGCGTACTTCGATTGTAACGTCTGCCTTGTTGTTTACAAATGACCCGAGGTATTTGAACTCCTCGACTACTTCAAAACGTTTACTCTCGACGTTTAGATGACTACCTACTCGCTGTTTTGTTTTTTCTGACGCAGCAACCATCAAGAGTTTAGTCTTA
Organism: Chironomus tepperi; assembly: GCF_022539635.2. Classification (NCBI taxonomy): domain Eukaryota; kingdom Metazoa; phylum Arthropoda; class Insecta; order Diptera; family Chironomidae; genus Chironomus; species Chironomus tepperi. Next base: position 1,165,181 of record NW_027226215.1, read on the forward strand.
TCCTCATTCACCAATAATCCCAAACGTCCGGCTTCACGTTCTAACTTGGAGTACGCCTCCGTGATAGACCTTAAATTCCTTCCAACGATATCAATGTCATCCGCGTACGCAATTAACTGCGTTGACTTATTGAATACAGTCCCACACAGTTCTAAACGTGCTCTCCTGCACACTCCTTCCAAGACGATGTTAAAGAGCTTCGTGGAAAGTTCATCTCCTTGCCTAAGCCCACTTAGAGTTTCAAAACTCTCTGATAAGAGGCCTTGCACTTTAACACGACTCTGGACTTTCAGCAATGTTGTTCTTAAAAGACGAATCATCTTATGTGGGAACTTAAATTCGGCCATCAGATGCCACAGCTCATCTCTATTGACTGAGTCGTATGCGGCTTTAAAATCGATGAGCAAGTGCAGAGTTTCTGTATTCTTGTCATCGCTTTTTTGGATGATTTGTCTTACGCAGTGGATCTGATCAATTGTCGATCGCCCTCTCCTAAAGCCGGCCTGGAAATCGTGGAGAAAGTCTTCATAAAGAGGCTCTAGTCTTGATGAGAGTATCTTTGAGAACACCTTGTAGGCAGAACTAAGCAATGTTATGCCACGGAAATTGCTGCAAGTGAGCTTACATCCTTTCTTGTGAAGCGGGCAGACAACTCCGACTGTCCATTCATCCGGCATCACCTCGTGTCTCCAGACTTGTACAATAATTTGATGCATTATCTCCTCTAGTTTTGCACAGCCAGTCTTGAACAGCTCAGCTGGTAAGCTGTCCTCACCTGGCGCCTTGTTGTTTTTAAGTCTAGATATGGCTTCACGTACTTCATCTACTGTCGGTTCAGGGCAATCCTTGCCATCATTTTTCTCATACAGCTTGCTTGTTTCACTGCCATGACCAACTTCACCGCCGTTTAGGGATTCTTGAAAGTGTTCCCTCCATCTGTCCAGCACTTTACTTTTACTGCAGAGGAGCTCCCCATTCTTGGCCTTGCAGATAGCTACCCTTGGATGGAATTTCTTCCTAGCAAATTTAACTGCGTTGAAGAACTTTCTTGACTCATTCATGGACTGAAGTTCCTCGATATCATCAAGACACTGTCTGTCAAATTCTCTTTTCTTTCTCCTCAAAAGTTCCTTCTTATCTCGTTGAAGTTTTCTCAGTTCTTCGGATCTCGCTCTCGTTCTCATCTTTTTATTTGCATCAATAACTTTCTGGACTGCATTCCTGCATTCGTCATCAAACCACTCTTTCTTTCCTGGTTGTTGGTACCCAAGACATTCCTCAGCAGCTTGCTTCATTGCAGCTTGACAATTTTGCCACGACGCCTCACCATTTCTATCATCTAGCTGTTGCTCCACTCGAGCATTGAAGTGTGCTCTCACAGTGTCATTCTTAAGTTTAGCTACATCGTATTTCTTCTGTTTCGTGCTTTTGATACGCCCGATGTTGCTCACTCTGAAGCGGATCTTCGCTCCAACAGCATAATGATCTGAGTCATGGTGTTCGATGTCTAAATGTGCATATCTGAAGCTCCTTACATTCAGAATGCTTGATGCATGACGGTTATCAATCAGGATGTGATCAATTTGACATTTCTTTCCTCTTCCAGGTGGACTCCACGTTGCTTTGCGAGTATTTTTTCGTCGGAAATACGTTGAACTTATCCTCATATTCATTGCTGCAGCGAACGTTATCAGTCTCAATCCATTCTCGTTTGACTTAGGATGCAGACTAAAGGATCCAATTGTTGGTCTGAAAGTCTTCTCTCTTCCGACTTGGGCATTCATATCACCGATGACGATCTTTATGTCACTTCTGGGACAGCTGTCATACGTTCGTTCCAATAGCGAGTAGAAAGCATCCTTTTCGCTTTCAGGGCGTTCATTCGTAGGAGCATAAGCATTGAGGAGGCTGATGTTAAAAAATTTTCCTTTGATCCGTAATACGCACAACCTGTCACTAACAGGCTTCCAATCGATAACTTTCTCACTCCAAACAGGATCAACGATGAAGCCAGTGCCCCTAATCCTCTGCGTAGCATGACCACTTGCGAAAACCCTGAATTGATTGACATCCAAAACGTTGTTTCCTGTCCATCTCGTTTCCTGGATTGCTGTAATATTGCACCTATAGTGTCTCAACTCCAGCACTAAAACCTGCAATGCTCCCGGATGTGATAACGTCCGGACATTCCACGTGCTGAGTTGAAGGTCTCTAGTCCGTTTGTGTTTAGCTGGGGTCTTCATTGGTAAATCCGTCCGTTGATTTTTCTCTATGCGTTTCGTGGCTATCGTATGCTTAACGAGGGTGGGCTCGCCAGGCCTCACACTCAAACTTAACCTGCTCCGTTAGTACCGTACCGCCTTAGCGGTTTGGCATAGCCAGGAATGCACCACGAGGAGGTGGAAGTAGGTACTTGGGTAGGAGAGGCTGAAAGGGCGGTGAACACCTGTATTGCGCATCACTACCCTTTGCACTCCCTCACATGTATGTAGTCGTACGTAATAGGTATCCCAAAAATAGATTACAAGAAAAACCTTTCAATTAAATAATTCAGTGTACATAATCTAGTAAGCATAGGAAGCATAGCAAGTGAATGAGCAAATAAGACATTTAACTGTAAATTTGCTTTAAATTCATTCATGATGTCATCATCAAAATGCGATGAAATGAACAAATCCATTCCATGTCTCTCACTCACTTCCTCACCCCATCATATACTGTCATGATTGTTTACTCTTGAATCTATATGGACAGAATTGTTAATATTGAATTGTGATTATCTTCATCTACAATGGACGAACTTGCTTTTTTTGTGTTCTGCTCCTTCCTGCTTCTCGCAGCTTTAAAGAAGAAGATTTTGTTGGATTTTATGCTGTCCGCATACAGCTTTTGATGGGATTTTTCTTGATGAACGACAGATGAGATGAAAATAATTGTTATTTCCTTTCGCTTCCTCGATATTTTTGAAAATATTTATTATGCTGCTTCTTTTTTGTCAGCAGCACGAATTGAGGATATTAAAGAAAATATCCTCAAGGAATTGATACCAAAAAAAAAATGATTGCTATTCGTCAACACAATGAAAATCCACTATTAAGCATGAACTAGGAACAAGAAGAATGGATGACAAGTTTCAATAAAGTTTCAACACAAACAACAGATTGCAGCTTTATGAACTATAATATTGTGAAGATTATGAGGAATGCAAGTGACAATCTTTTTATTAACTGTAGTATTTGAGTGTCAAATGGTTGGATGATTTTTGTCATAAGTTTTATTTGATATTGGATTCTTTGTGGTTAACGTCTCAATGTGCTAGTGCGGTCGAAGTAAGAGTATTTGGATGTCAAGATGTCAATACTTGAGGAACACAAATGAAGCAGACTTCGCCACAGAGCTTTAAAGGCTCTGCGAGATCACTTTTGTTAACTCCAATTGGAAGTAATCTCCATTTGACGTAAATATATATAGCTACCAAAAATAAGCCTACCATTTTGTCAATAAGGTCGTTAATAGATGCATAATATCCCGATGAAGTTTCTTTCAAGAATCTATATTATAAACACCCAATTTCATTTCTGATACAAGAACGGAAGCCATGTGAAGTCATTTTGTGAAGCCGAAAATTGAGGTGTATCAGGGGGGATGGGGGTGTATTGTGCAGGTATGTGAAGCCGTGTGAAGCTATGTGAAGCTGAAAATTCTGAAGATGGGCGCCACGGACGCTCTCGATACTCTAGTATACAATAGCTATCAGAAATCCCGAACAGCACATCGTTATCGTTAGGGCACCGTTGAGTCGCTGTATTAATGATTGAATGCGAAGTTTCGTTGACGGCATCGCAACGTCTTATTTCGACCCATTTGTGCCATGAAAAATGCGATTCATTGGAGATTTGCTGCTCGGGAATGAAAATACTTATCAAGTTTTTCATGTACATTTTTTTTTTTGTTCAAAATACAATAACCAGCTTGTTTAAATTTTGATTCCAGTCTACAATAAATTGTATCTTGTCAACAATAATAATTGAAAATTATTGCTTTTTTTGAATTTCTTTAGATATTCTTGAATAATGGTTATGAATAGTTATGAAAAAAAAAGTCAATAATTGTGGGGGACGTTTGAAGAATAGGTCCATAAAGTTAGCAATAGGTTACCTAATGCTCCCCGAACGTAACGCTTTGTTTCAAAATCTTGAACTAGTACTCCATAGTAAAACTGTGACCCCTTCCTCTCAAGCGTTACACAATTTCCAATCATTCCCTAACACAGTTGTTTCCATTTTCATAACAATTTTCAACAACATTTTTTCTAAATTGATTTAAATTAAAATACAGTACTTTTCCATAATCTTAATGTTTGACGTAATATTCGACTGAACTCTGAATGTTCTTTGGAATTTGTCATAAAAAATTAATTTTGTGTCCATTGTATAAAATTACAAATTATATCTATACAGCTCAGTGATTTAAATCAGCAAATTGGATCCAAAATGAATATGAAGATGAATTTTATTGTAAAACAAGTTTTGACCTGTTTTGATAAAGAAAATTATTATTTTTTGCTATGATTTATTTTAGAAATCCAATAGATTTTCATTTATGATTCAATTTGAGCGTTTCAAAGTGACTAACACTGTAACTGTCACCATTGTGCTTTATGGAAATTGCTAGATATTAGAATTTTATGAATGACTCCTAGGGGATTATTATTATTTTATTATTTATTATTTATTCATCCTTCCTCTTAAATCGAGCGACAACGTTACATAAAAGAACTCTTAAAGCGCTACGATTTTAAACTTAACAATAATTCTTAAATCTATATTATGGACATATAAGCTCAAGTATACAGCACAGGGGATGGTTCAACACGTCAAATATCACAGTGCATTTTCGTTTTCGTGGGAGGTCATGGATGGCAATTGATCTGTACGACTAACTAAAATTGAATTTGTTTTTCGTTTTCAGCGGACCCAAACCTTATTCAAACACCAGGATTTACTTGTGATTGACTGCAATATGGATTAAGATAAACCTGAATGATTCTAGACCTGACTAGGCAAATAAAACAATACCGGACAATGAACACCAAAAAATGTACAAAGTTAAAAAAAAACTTCTTTAAACATCCTCAGAAGTGCCAAATATAACCAAAAATCAATACTGATCCTCAACTTCAGTGTCGGCTTTTTTAAAACATCAACATCAACAACCGCAACATCAACTTCTGTATGAAGAATTTTCGTGAGCGAAAATTTCCCCTCAAACAGCAGAAGAAGCAAGGAAAAAAAAAATCCCGAAGATGGAAAAAGTCGAGAGAAAGAGAAAAAAAAATTCTCGGTCGGGTAACAAACTGACTTCTCTCAGATCTCATTGCCACAGCATCAACCGAAAAGCACATTATTGAGAACGTTATAAAAATTGAGAAATAAAAAATGTTCATGCTGTACAATTTAGGGACAAAGTTTCTTATTTCTGTACATTGCTCGCAGAATCGAAAATGTTGTGATACATAACTGATGCTGTCTCATCTCGCGCCGCGACTTCATATAATTACAGCATATAGATATATATATATTTACATACAGCATCATTTCCTTTTTTTGTACAAAATTACAAAAGTCTATCTAACTATATGTTGAATATTTTAAAGTGGAACAAAAGTAAAAGAGAATTTAAAGAGCAAAAAAAAATAAAGGAAGTGAGAAGAGCTTCCCCAAAAAGACATGTCGTTCAAGTGCGTGTTTAGTGAATTGTGTAGCAATCAATTGACAATAATCGTATTGTAAAGGAAGTGTGCATGTTATCAGTGCTTAAAATTTAAAGATTTACAGCAACAATGATTAATGGAATTTAAAGAATTGAGGATGAAAATTTTATTGACAACTTATGGACGAGTTACAGCATAAATTATGCTGACTTGTCAAAATCGTGTCAATTTATGTGAAACACAAAAAATGCTTTTTAGTGCTTGTTGTGGGAAAATCAATAAAAAAAAATTCAAATGATCTCAAATGTGTGTGTTCTGTTGCGGTTGAAGGATTGAGGTTACATAAAGGAAAGTCATAAAGTGCATTCATTTGCTAAAAAAAAAGGAAGGAAGAAACAAGCTTTGAAATAATTTTAATCCAATTCCTTTTTTTCATGCTTAGTAGCATCATCGTGGGAAGCTCGACTGCTAGACTTCTTTCATTCATCTTCTGGAAGGATATCAAAAACTTTTTTTTTTTGTGTGTTGCTTCCCTCAACTCTTTTTTTCATTTTTTTGTTGCTTAATTCAACTTGACTTCGGAGCAAGGAACAAAAAAAAATAACGAGGAAGAAACTCAAGGTTTTGAATTTTTCTGGCACACAAAAAAAAGAAGAGAGTAAAAACACAAAAGAAAACTTTAAGTGGATTAACTCTTTCTCCTTTACTCGCTCCATCTCTTTCTCTTTCCATTTCCTTTCAATGTTCCCCTCTTCTTAGTCATCTATTTTTAAGCATGTCTTTAGGATGAAATGATGGCTACCATTTATGGTGTATTGTCGGACTGGTCTTGAAGTGTTGGTTTAATGTTTTGTGACAGGTTCAGTTGACTTCTTTAGCAACCCTTGAATCTATATTAAAAGCCCGCTTTTTAATGGTTTTAATGCTCGCTGAAATCTAGCTTCAGTTAACTTTCGAATAATGGTTGTGATTTACCACCAAGGTGTACCGCGGCACAACAGCTTTTCACCACTGTACCAATGCTTTACAGTGAGATAATTAAATTGAAGAAAATTCTTGTGATTATTATATTTTGAATACAATTTTGCGATATCATAGCAGTGGTAATCAGCTCTTATAGAGATTGTAGTAGAATCAAACACTCTTATTTGCTTAAAACGGTGTGGAATAACGTTTAATCCATTTTTGAAATTTAACGACCAAAAAAAATTTCGAATTTACAAATCGTAAATTTCATGTTTTTGAAATTAAATTTTAAAACTGTTAATTAAAGGATTTAGACATGATTTAAGCCTATTTAAATAATTAATAAGCTGGCCACTCGATGATATGATGCTTATGCAATATGATGAACGATGGGTCTTGCACTTCAACTAGCTTCCCATCTTTCCGACCAAAATAAATTCCTAAGATCTTCACATCGTAGTTACTAGGACACCGCTAAGTCGTCATGTTAACGACAAGATGTGAAGTTGGGGTAAAGTTGATTTGCCATTTTTCGGTGAAAAAAATTGAAATTTGCTGCATCGTGCCGCTCAGGAAGCGCTTAAGATATACAAACTTTAAAGTAGATTCGAATTTCATATGGAGTCGAGTCGATTTGAGTCAACTTTTTCATACAAAATCGGAATCGACTTCTAATTTTTGGATATTCTGCATCGTACTGGTTAAGAAGCGTTTTGGACATTCATTAATCCCTGACGTTTTCATAATTTCTACTTGTTCTTCTTAATTTTCTCCTTACAAAAATAATAATTCCTTTTTGTTGCTCTGTGACGCAAAAGAGGACGAAAGAAGTGAACATAATTGATATTAACGTGATGAAAATTTATTTAATTTCGTCTTGCTCAAATCTTTATAAGTTTGGACATTATAAAGTTGAAAAATTGAGCAAAATACTTGATTGTGATGGAAATATATGTTGGAACTACACAATAAGACGACTTGATTGATTTATTGGATTTGATAATTAATTCATTAGGTTGAAGTGAGTTATAACCTAAAAAATTTAATGGAAAGTTTAAAAAGATCCTGGACACACCAAATTGCAATTTTCTCATGCATATTTATTATTTAACAGATAATTATGAAGTGGCTGATTTGCAATTTTATTAGAAATTGAGTAGCTAATTAGATGAATATATAATTTTGGAATTAATTTTATGTGGCGACAATTTACATAGTATTTCATAAAATTATTGAACCAGAGTACAAACTTATGCTATTTTAGCTTAAATTGTATAGTTTCTGTCATTGTCTTATGAAGCAAAAGTGCTCACAAAAGTACATGCAGGTCACGAAAGTTTTTGTTGAATTTGAACTCCCGAGTTCGAATCCGATCAACTGTCTAGTGATTTTTCTGAATATTAGATACTTTGGCTTCTTGAATAAGTAGCAGTTTAGTGACAGAAACCAAGAATTAGGCAATTTGAGATGTAAGAATCCGATCATGACGGATGTATTTTGAGAGAGAAAAACACCGAGAGGTGTAAATTCGCCGTGAAATGCTTTTATCGGAACGGAATTGAATATACTATACTATACTTGAATACACTAACAGCCAAATAGGAGTTTTAATTAACTGCTACACACACAATTGCTTTAAGAAGCGCTTTGGTTATCCTCAAAGAGTCTCCCTCACCCCTGGATACACCCCTAACCCCCTCTACTCCTTTCTAAAAGGTAAAGGACTAGATGATACAAAAATACTCATATTTAAGGAGAAGGCATTATTTAAGAAACAATTTATTGTACCTTTTTTGACGATCAATATCCCTTCATGCGCCCACAAAAATTGATGGAAACTTGATGGAAACCTTTCAATAAATGAAAATTTCCTTTTTTTTTCATGAACAATTTAACAATCTTTAATTTTATTTTCTGAATATGAGCTCATTAAAAGTTGCTGAAAGGAGCTTTTTTTACAGTGAAATTGTGATTGAATATTCATGTGAAGTGGAACATGGCTGCTTGGAATAAACGAGGCTGCTGTTAGTGCTTGGAATAAATTAAAGGATGTGAACGATGTGTCATATTTTCGATTTTAATAGACACGGTGTAGAAAAGGTGAAAAATTCAGCTTAAGACTGACATAAGTCTGGTTTAAAGTCAGGGCTCATGGAATTTGGACTCAAGTCAGATTCATTCCGATTTCAAGCTGGATTTTTCAACAATTCTATAGATTTTCTAAGGTATTATCCATGTGGAAATGATGCCTTATTAATATCTAGCCTGAACAGCACAAGTCGAACCGAGTCAAAATCCGGAATTAGGCTAACTTGAGTCTGGCATGGTGCCAAACCAAATTCAGTACTGAATCGGAATAATACCGAAGAGAGGCTCGATGTGCTATTTTGGTAGATTCGTTTTTACTATTGGGCCGTAGATCTAGTTAGTAACTTTACATGTCGAGCTGTCCTCTCGGAGTGTGATTTTTGAATTTTTCGTTTGAAAAAACATAGAGAATTGTTGGTTGAAGTATTGTAAATAAGAGCATTTAGACCATGACCGTTCCTTGGCTACCAGAATTAATGTCCCTTTCCTTATCAAGTCATGTTCTAAATTTAAGTAATTTTCATTATTTCATCCAATTTCACTTCACTTTCTATAAAATTCCAAATTAAATTCCATACAAATTGTTATCCAAAAAAGGCAATAAGCTCATGCCTTTATCTCAAGTCATGTAAAGATTTATTTGACTTTTGCAATCATATCATTTCACATACTTAAACCCACTAATCCATCGTTTTATTATAGACTCACTCTTATTGTTCCTCACAAAAAATATATAATATATTCATATCGAAAAGAAATCAAGTCAGATCACATACTCTAAAAAAGGATGTGCTGAACATTACCCATATTCCACAATATAAAAAATCCGACATAAAAATAACTTCAAAAGAATTCAAATATGAATGAAAAAATTTGTAATTTTAAAAATAAAGTCACTTCAGACACCTACGGAACTAATACCATGAAATCTCTTCATGTCAATGATTTTTAAATGTGTCATAAATCTCACACTTTTTTTGTATGCATAGTGGTAATCACATACAAGAGAAAAAAAAAGAAATAGGAGGAATAAAACTGCAAATTCTCAAACAGCCATTCATTGCCAAGAAAAGCATGAAATTTTTTCATGTACATGAAAAAGGATAGAAAATTAAAATAAAGAAAAAAAAAAATGTTTGAAGTCGTTAAGTTGGAGCGTCTGGAGCGCTTTGTTCTGAACTAGACTGTAGTGTGTAGGCAACAGTGATTTAATTCATTGGAACCTTACTAATTCTAAGGGTCCAAAAAGGTGACTGGCAATCTATGTGCCATCAAAAATAATTAGAAAAGCCGCGAAACGCATGTCGTGTGTGGTTTCAATTGAGGCTTGCCGCAAAGGTGTGCTCAAAAATCAAAGGTTGCTCATCACTGTTCTAATCATTTCAAAGTCCTATTAGCAACCGGAATGAACGGGAGTCAAGTTGTTCAAGTTGCCAACTCGGGAATGTCGTATTCAAGGGGGAGAGTATCTGGGTCGTGTCTATGCCCAGATTGTCATTGTCATTGTCATGATATGTCGTTCAGGTGTCAAAACCGCACATAGGGTAAAACTGTCTTGAAAGGTCTTGTCAAAGGTCTTAAGCAACCCAGCAGTCAACTTTAAAAGCAAGATTCACTAAATTACAATGCCGCTCAAAGTCACTTCCACCAAATCAGTCAAAATGTCTTCTCCAAAGCCCTTAACCAATTTTTCTTTCAAAACATCACTTAAAAAAGTTTTTCTTCTCATTTTCTCTAATTCACATTCATAGAAAGATGTGCAAGGAACATACAGAACATACAGTTTGCCACTACTTAATGCACATGTTCTACAGACCTAAATTTAATGACAAAAAGCTTTTGTTGAAGTGGATAGAGTGAGAGAAAATGACAAAAAAAGAGAATGAGCGTGGAAGTGGAAACGATGTTTGAGTTATCATGATTTCATGTGACAGTGTGTGCATCCACGATTCCTACAAATGCAACATCACATAATAATTTACATACTCCTGCTCACTCTATTCAGCTTTTACATTGTATATAATGTGCATGTTATTATTCTTTTACTTAAAAACCATATGACGACAGTTGTGTACAATAATTGTACGTGTTTTTGTGTCCTTTTTCCCTCATCCTACATCCTACATCCTACAGCATCCATTTTCACACATTTAAATAATGTAAACTTTTTATCATCTCTCTACTTTCTCCTATTTGTCATTGTTGAATGGATTTTTCTGTGCTACTTACTTACATTAATGTTACTCACATATCACTTCCGTCTTTTATTTCGAATAGCTTTATTGTTTTTTTGCAGAATCAAGTGAATGAAGGCGTTTGCTAGTGTTTTGACAATTACTTGGTTTGAAGCTTTGTATCAGCGTCGAGTGAATAATATAAAATGCTTGTGACAGACTGAAATTAACATGGAAGTAAATAAATTGGATTTACTATAGCGTCCACAAATGCTGAGAGGGAATGTTTGATAGGAAGTAGCTAGTTCAAGATCAAATTGCTTTAGCTAGAGGAACTCAAGCTACAAAGTATGAGAATGTACTGTTAGCTTTACTAGATTGAATCAAGGATCAACTTTGCTATCGGTGACAAGTTGATTCGGGGAATGGTTAATTTTAAGCCTTACCATCCCAAGCTTGACTAGGACTAAGACTAAGACTAGGACTAGAACTAGGACCAGGACTAGGACTAGGATATCATTGTTCTAAAGGTTCACGATACCGAGATCGACACTCAAACTTCCTGGGTAGATTCAATCTCTGTTTTGGTCTAGGGAATTTGTCAAGACCGAGACTTATACTAAACCTGTACTCTAAAGACGAGTTAGTTAGGAAAGGCTTATAATTTACGTATCACAAAACACAGATGACAACCGTGTTAGCAGTATATATCTTCGTTGTATCACCACGAAGAGGTATAAACTTGATAAGTGGCCAGCTTCAGAGTCATACTTAAAGCCGGTTTCTTAACCTTCCCGGGAAACCCTGACCTAACCTACCCGAGTAGGTAAGACATTCATAGTTTACCCTAATCTACTTTATCCTATGTACCCTAAGACTGAAGAAGGAGTTGGTTAGGTTAAGTTTGATTAAAAAAGTCTTACCTTTCTGGATTGAGTATTAAAAAGTAGGATGTTCCAGGTTGATTAAGATACCGGCTCTTGATTCTGATGCTTGTGGCCAATTCAATAACATCCGGAATCAACAAAGACTCAAACCGGCTTGAGGCAAGATTTTTCAGCTTTTCATTGTTATTTGTCTACCATGCAAATACCAACTGTAATGCTGTTTGTCCTACTTTGTCGAAAATTGTAAAACATTACTCCCAAAATCACTGTTTCCATCATGTTATTTCTCTCACAGTCTGTCAATGGAGAAAGTTTTACAAAAATATTTTTATATATGTTCAAAATTCAAACTTAAACTTTATCTATCCTAGAAACATGTAATATGATATGTGGTATGCATCGATACACATTTAGGTTTTGAACTGAAAAATGTAAATTGACGAAGATGTTTTGTGAGGATGGAAGTAGTAAAAGGAAATGGAATGATTTTGAAATGCCAATAGTTTTGCTTAAAATGCTTTAAGGTACAAGACTATACATACTGTATCAATTCAGTTCCATTCCTCCTTCTTCATTTTAATCTCATAATCTCATACCATAGGATGGGATGAATATTTTTTTATCCTGTGGTTTTTCCTCAAAATGAAAGATATACTTTTTTTTTTGTTTGAAATAAAATAATTATCTTTAAGGAAAAATCTCATTCATCATTGTTAGCTGGACATGTGTATACCACTTCATGTCTGTGTATGCGAATAACATATAAGCAATTCACTTAAATTATATAATTCCCATAACATCAGGAGCATTTTCATCATTATGACAAAAAATTTACTATGAGACCACATTTATTTGAATTACATCACATTTCTCATTTGAAAAATTATATTGTATGTGGATGCATGTGATGGTACACAAACAGGGGTGTATACAGCAGTTGTATGAGAAAGGGGGAGGGATGGGGTTGAAAAATCTAGAGGGTCGAGCCTTTTCTCACGAAAAATCTAGGGTTCGTTTAAAATTGCAGGCATATAGACCTGGACAATCTGTAATGTGCATCTTTGGGTGTATCCGAAACTACAACAACTAGAAGATTATAAAAATACCCTGCGTATCTAAAATGCAGGAAATGCGAGCATGAGTTTATTGAACGAAAGAAAAAGAGTGGGGGATGGACAGGGGTATCGCTAAGGTTTCCCAAACCAATTCTCTAGACCTAGATCAAAATCGAATCTGCTCGAAAAGTCTCGGTCTCGGAGACTGAAATCGAAACTACTGTGTTGGGGCGTTTCACGGCTATCTGTACATCAGAGCTCGAAGTCGAGTCGAGTCGACTCGAGTCGACAAGAAAAAACGAACTCGACTTCGAGTCGACTCAAGTCGAGTTCATTTTTTTTAGACGACTTCGAGTCGACTCGAGTCGAGTGTTTTTTTTCAAGTCTTATATACTTCACTTATATACTTCACAAGCGCAAACAGAAATGAGTTTCGTTAAGAAAAAATTTTTTTTCTTGGAGACTTGAAGTCGACTCGGAGTCGACTTCGAGTCGACTTGAAAAAAAAACACTCGACTCGAGTCGACTCGAAGTCGGTTAAAAAAAATGAACTCGACTTGAGTCGACTTGAAGTTTAGTGTTTTTGAGTCGAGTCGAGTCGACTCAAGTCGACTTCAACCATATCGACTTCGAGCTCTGCTGTACATTGTAGCATAGGATAAATTTAAGAGATTAAGAAATAGGCCCCTAATTCTGAAGCCTGGTGCCAGATTTATTGAAATCCGCTATCAGAAAGACACAAGGCGTCCTAAGGCCAGGTTATATAACGTGTGAGGGTGTACGCCAGACCACTTCACTCAGCAGACCTTCAGCCTATAGTGAAATCAGAGTTACTTCGTTATGACGCTGTTGTCAGCTTTTTGTCTTTAGAACACAAAGACAGGGCGTGAGTCGCATTTCTACTGCATATGGTTCGAAAAAGGACAGCTGAAAATTTTTCTTTAGCCAGGTTTCGAACCCATGACCGTTTGGTCGATATCACAATAATTAGGCAGCAAAGTACGAAACCATTCCTCCACCGAGCCACTTTGACTCATCTTAATACACCTTACAAACCCCTCCTTAATACACCCCTAACCATACACATCCATATAACAACTACAAAAAGGATGAGGAACAGGAAAAGTGTTGTTTTGACATAATGAATTCCTTAGCAGGTTGTTTTGTATTCTACAACTTTAATCGTTTTGTTTATTTAAATTTTATGTTTTGTGGCATAAACACACGAATAGAATCAGGAAAGCAATTATACGACTATTTTTTTTTGTTGCTGTATTGCTCTAAACAATCTACTTTTATTATTGTGCAGAAGATGTTGAAACAGAGAAAAAAATTCTAATGGATGTAAATAGAAGATTTCATTTGCATCAGAAAAGGAAGGCAGTTTTTTGTGTTTGAATGATGAATTGCGTACTTAATGGATTTCAGAGATGAGATGGGATTGGAAAATGATTTTGATGAATAGCAAATAAGTACTTCAATAACTTAATTGAAAGATTGGGAATACTTTTAAGAGGTGGAGATATGAATTTGAATTTGGAAAGGATTTAGGAAGAAAAATTGATGAAAATCAATTCTATGTCTGATATTTGTCCATAGTTACTTACATTTGAACTTATTTAAATCCAATATTTGACCATTTATGTACATAGATTTCACTTTTGAAAACTATGCTAAATATTTGTCAAGAAATAACTTTTATCTCAAGATTGATATCGTCTTACTTGTGCTTATTCACTTATCCAGACATAGAGTTGGCATACATGCAGAAGTAATCGACAAAAGCCCGCCGAATCACGGCTTCAGTTTGTGACCCCTTCCACACGTTGCCACTATTCATTGATGGTCTCTTACGCAGACTGCTTCCTTCCGCCGATGACCCTTTCCGCAGGTTGCAGTCTGGAACGTCAATGATCCTCAAGGCTCAGACACTCAACCAAAATTGTAATTTTTTACAATTTTTACAATTTTTTCATACAAAAATTGTGAAAATTGTAAAAATTGTACAATTTTTCTAATTTTTACAATTTTTTCATATAAAAATTGTGGAAATTGTAAAAATTGTACAATTTTCGCAATTTTTTCATACAAAACTGACAAAATTGTACAATTTTCAAATTAACATAAACTGGTTTGAATTATTTTCATATTTGGGAAATGTAAGTGAAAAATTGATTTTTCTCGAGGTTTTTCATGTTTTTATAAGAAAATTGAGGTGAAATTTGCCTTTTCCGAGGATTTTTCATTTTAATTTGAGAAAAATAAGGCAAAATTAGGCTTACACGATGAATTTATCACTCCAAATAAGAAAATATAGACGAAATTCGAATTTTTCGAGAGTTTTTTCATCCTTAATGAGAAAATCAAAGAATATTTTATTTTTTTAGGGATTTTTTTAGGAAACCGAGGTGAAATTCGGTTTTTCTGAGGGGTAATTTACCCCTAATATAGAAACCTAGGCAAAATTCGGCTTTTCTGAGGGGTAATTTACCCCAAATATAGAAACGGAGGCAAAATTCGGCAAGTTTGAGGGGTAATTTAGCCCAAATATAGAAACCGAGGCAAAATTCGGCAAGTTTGAGGGGTAATTTACCCCAAATATAGAAACCGAGGCAAAATTCGGCAAGTTTGAGGGGTAATTTAGCCCAAATATAGAAACCGAGGCAAAATTCGGCAAGTTTGAGGGGTAATTTACCCCAAATATAGAAACCGAGGCAAAATTCGGCAAGTTTGAGGGGTAATTTAGCCCAAATATAGAAACCGAGGCAAAATTCGGCAAGTTTGAGGAGTAATTTACCCCAAATATAGAAATGGAGGCAAAATTCAGCAATTTTAAGGGGTAATTTACCCCAAATATAGAAACCGAGGCAAAATTCGGCAAGTTTGAGGAGTAATTTACCCCAAATATAGAAATGGAGGCAAAATTCAGCAATTTTAAGGGGTAATTTACCCCAAATATAGAAACCGAGGCAAAATTCGGCAAGTTTGAGCGGTAATTTAGCCCAAATATAGAAACCGAGGCAAAATTCGGCAAGTTTGAGGGGTAATTTACCCCAAATATAGAAACCGAGGCAAAATTAGGTAATTTTAAGGAGTAATTTACCCCTGATATAGAAACGGAAGAAAAATTCGGCAATTTTGAGGGGTAATTTAGCCTAAATATAGAAACCTAGGCGAAATTCGGCTTTTCTGAGGCATTTTTACCCTTAATAAGAAAACCGAGGTGAAATTCCGTTTTTCCGTTGAAGTTTTCATCATAGTTTAAGAAAATTATTGCAAAAAATAGCAATTTACAAGATATTTTTCCCATTCTGTAAGTAAAACAGTAAAAAAATTCACATTTCGCCAATGAATTATGTATCAAAACATGATTTTTCAAGTAATCCAGTCAAAATAAACATTTTTCATCTTTTCCATGTTTTCACAAAGTAATTTTCCTGCTGTGAAAACTATAATTTTCATCTATTAACTGGATTGCTAAATTGCTTAGTTTCTTGAAATTTACATCAAAAAATTGTGAAAATTGTAAAAATTGTACAATTTTTTCATACAAAAATTGCGAAATTGTGAAAATTGTACAATTTTTACAATTTTCACAATTTCTTCCATACGAATTGTAAAAATTGTACAATTTTCACAATTTTTTTTTGAGTGTCTGAGCCTTGATGATCCTCTTACACTGGTTCCCGCCTTCTGCGAAACTTTTGTCGATACCGACATATTTTTGGAAAAACACTCAGTGGATCAGTTTCTGAATATCATCAAGACTTCTTTGTCCACATTGTTACCCGATATCCAATTTGAAGATAATGTGTTGTCGTATTTCAGTCTGTTGCTTGGTAAAGTTCTATACATGATCAAGTTAAGTACCTTCAATTTAAGTGTTTCCGAGACCAAGACTTCCCAGAAACGGTCTCAAGATTTGTTTAAAAAATTATTTAAGTCTCAGTCCCGGTCCCAGTCTCGGTCTCGGACTTAAAAATTCATCGAAACCAAAACGTTGTGGAATCATACTTCAAGCTAACTACTATTTTGGAACAAAAGTTAGAAGATGCGTAATGTGACTAGAAAAGTTCAATATTCTATAAATTAAACGTTTCAATGAATGATCCAAAAATTAATTTTCCAGATCGTTTGACTCGCATAAATTCATATAAATTGATAAATGTCATCACATTAAAGACAGAAAAATCAATTTCTTCAACTAAAAGGTCTTCATATTCCCAACAGAAAAATAAATATCCCAAATGACAAATGATATCAATTTACAAGACTTTACAAGTTCTGAATTCTCACATTGCACATTTAAAATACTCATTATAACTTTGCATGATGAATTTTTGGAACCAAAGAAAAAAGTGTTACTTTATGTCATACTTTCCATTTTCTTCATTCCAATCAACATATGAATAGATTTAATATGGGTTGGAAATATGATGATTCCGATACCAAATATCTCCACTTACATTCCTTTTGTAACAGACCCACTTCAATGTCACAGTCTCTTGACCTTTTTTTTTCTCCTATTCTCTGTTCTTTCCTGCTGTTTCTCATCCATTCACATCCTACAAGTATTTATCTTTGAATTTATTAGTCGTTATATCCTTTAAAGCTTTTATTCACTTTGTAATTTCCTACATACTTTTTTTTTGTGTCATGGTTAAGATGCAGGCTCATCTCGTAACTGCACATTAAAAGCTTTGCTCTATTTTTTACGTAATATGTAGCATTTTTAAAATGCACTTCATTATTTCTATAATTATAAAAACTTTCTCTAATCCTATACAGAGACTGTATATGGAACTAAATGAAAAAATTAAAATAAAAGTGCAATCGAAACTGTTTCTGTTTTCATGCCAAAATTTTTTTGTTATTAACAACAACTTAGAGTATGGTAAAGTTTAGTGGTATTGCCAAGCTATTGCTGTTTTTCAGCAGTTTAAAAGGGAAATGTTCAGAAATTACATAACGCTCTTAGATGGAAGGAGCATTTGTTTTAGAGGAAGGGGAGGAGGGTCCCTTGATCCTTTGCTTTGTAACAAAATCATGAACCTGAAAAGTCTGAATCATCCTGAATTTCTCTTCTATAAGGGTGGTAAGGATGACTTGATTCCAAGTTTTGTTGCTACTCACCTACTTCGCTGACCGTACAGACCAATTGTGTTCCATAAAATCTCATAGATGTCTTCTTAAACTAGCTCTATCGCTGTCAACTGCTTGCCAATTCGCGATTCCAACATCAATACTGTCTCCATAAGACAGCTTATTTCCATGAGCTTCTATGAATTCTTTGTATGCCCACGTGATTTTTTACCATCCAAATAGTCAGACTTAAAGACATTACTTGCTCAAAGGAGGTCTTTAAAATTTGCTTCGGATTCCAAAATTCTGACCCCAAATTCCCCCAGAGTATGAATTAGAGTTTCCCGAAGTCTCGGTTTCGTCAAATTCTCGAAATCGATTTCTGGACGGAGACTGCCGAGGAAGTGCCGGTCTCGGCATTTGAAACCCTTATTATGTATACAACCCTGAGGCTACCCGACTCGGTCTAGACAAATTCTCACCGAGACTTCGGGATTATTTCATACCTGAACTTACATACATAAGCGTCACGTAATTTCCAAACATCCGCTAATCCTGTTTTTACCACCATTCCTAGAAAATTGAAAATAAAAATAATTATTTGATTGAAATCAGTAGTGTCTGTAAAATAATCCACAACAAGATGAGATTCAATTATTCAGTTAATGAGTTTTATTGCATGAGAATTGTTTAATTAATTTTATGAAATGTGTTTATAAAGCTTATTTTAATCATGTCGATTAGTAAGTGCTCTTCAGTGAATTTTCACGAAATATTCTCATTATTACTTTTGAAATGAGTTTATTTGTTTAAATTAAATTGTAGATGTTTTTTGGTGAAGTTGTCATTCAAGTGATTTAGTTAGACATAGGATCCTCAGGTGGATTTGTTTGAAATGTTGTGTTATGTTGGCAACAAGGATATTAATGTGGAGTTTTAGGCATTATTATGAAGTTAGATAGACGCTTTAGTGACTGTCTTGTTCAAACTATGTATTGCGGTACACAAGTATGCGGCAGGTCGTGACCTGTTTCGGTCGAGGCTTACCACCAACGTGTGCCGTGGTTTATTCAAATATGGACAACTCTGGTTTATGATAACTAGCCGAGGAGGAGAAGGAGATATCATAGTAAATTCGAGGAATCCTGAGCGGCACATGCGACGAACCGCAATATTTGCCATAAAAATGAATCAAAATTTTACTTACTTCACTGGCCGTACAGATCAATTGTGATGCATTGCCTCCCATAGATGACCTGAAACTATCTCTATCGCTGACTACCGATTGCCAATTTACAATTCCAAGTGCAATACTGTCCCTATAGAAAGATTCCTTCCAAGAGTTCTTTGGACGGCCACACGAGGATCAACACTTTACTAAGACATAAACTGAAATACAAAAAATGGACAGATTAAAAACAAGAAGAACATTTTACTTTGAACTTTTAATTAATATTCTTATAACTTTACTTTCCTACTACGTTGCTTAGAGATGGAAATCTATTACTGTTATTGAATAACTTATTAATTCAAATTAATGATAATTTGAACTTGTTAAAAAATGACATGCAATAGAAAATTATATTAAAATTAATTCACAACTTATAAGCAGCTAATTTACATAGAAATTCTATAGTAAATGGAAATTGGTAGGGGAATGTTTGGAGGTTATGTAACGTTTAGAAGGGGAAGGGGTCTATATTTTTTTATGGATTCCCAGTTCTAGTACAAGTTGTTGGTACGAAGTGTTACGTTAACGGAGAGCGTATAAAGAAGTCCTGATAACGCCGAAAGGAAGCAAAGTTGTCCAAACTATGTGGCGTGGCACACTAATGTGTCATGAAACATTTGTAGTGTGTGGTTTCGATCGTGGCTTACCACCAAAGTGTGCCGCTTCACAAAATAGTTTTGACAGCCTTGGAATTTAGAATTGCGTTACTCAATTATTCATATTCATGAAAAGAAGACTCATAATTACTTCATATCCGAGATATTGGAGCAGAACGACCTTCCCATAAAATCAGGTGCTCTATCAATCAGACAGTTCTCGTTCTACTTACCTCATTTTGTATCAAGGAACTTAATATATCATCCAACTCACCACTTAACATCAAAAGCCACCAAAAGGTTCCTCTCACTTGTTTCTTCTTCTTTTTGTCACACATTCAATCTTCCTTCCTTTTTGTTATTCATTAACATTGCTTTTTATACTTTTAGACGGATAAAATTTCATCATAGTCACCATATTGTCAAGGAAAAATAGCAGAAAATAATTTAATTTTCACATAAATGTAGAAGATTTAAAGTGGAAGTGACATAGATTAAAATATCTAAAATACAGTAATTGAATTTATAATGTTAATTAAAAGTGAAAAATTATGATATTATAATATGAACTATAGTAAACTAATTAAAAAATTATGTTCAATGGAATTAGTAAATAGTTTATGAAGAATTTAACATAATTAATTAACCGACTTGTCATCATACAAGAACAAAAAAAAATTTATTCACATACGGCTGAATTGAGTGAAAAATTTCAATATGTGGATTTTGCAAATTCTTCTCATCTCACATTGCTTTTTGCTTGGATTTTCAGTTAAACAGAGGTAAGAAATTGGATAAAGTCTATCGATAAATTTGTTATGTTTCAATTAACAGGCACTTCGATACAGAAACTTGTATATTCTCTAAAATATCAGTTGAATGATTATTGGTTATGTATGAAAGACTTGAATCAATATTTTTTATTCAGATTTATATGAAATATCTCATGAATATATTTATTGAAGGATTATTGAAATGTCTATAATGTATGCAGATTGATTTCAATTAATAGAAGTTCCATTGAATCGAAAATTTATCATAAAATGTGAATAAAAGCAGAATGTTGAATTTATTAGTGCAACAGATTGCTATGATTTAGGATTTTTGGGCGTTTCTGGGAATTTTATTGCTAAGTTGGTTTTATTTAGTTGATTTGTACATTCTGGTTTTGTACAGAATCAATAATTTACGTCTAATAATAAAATAAAGGCAGATTTGTTAATGTAAACAACTTGAATAATTGAATTGACAATAAGGGGCATTCAACTAAGCAAAAATACTTTCTGATTAACAAAATTCAAATTTAATTTTACCGTTAAAGAATTGCTAGACTAAATACACACAAAAAGACAAAATACTCATAAAGAGGGGTTTTCAACTATTTCATGATTTTTGTAAAACAGGGCTTTCAATTATGTTGTGTTTCGTCCAAATGGGAATTCAAATATGCAAACGAAAAAGATATATAAAATTCAAACTTATTTTTACCGTTAGAAAACAGCTAGACAATTTACTTTACAAAAAGGGGCCTTCAACTATGCAAAATTTGGAGATTTTTGATCTGTAAAATTCAAATTATTTTTTACCGTTAAAGAACCGCTAGACAAAATACAATTTACGTCACAAAAACACCTACAACATTTCTTTCGGATATAAAATAAGCATTTCATGCTGCATTGTCGTCACAATAAATTATTTGTTGAATTCATAGAGCTGCTTCTCATCTTACACGTGGGAATTCAATCATCGATTGAGCCTTTAAAGCTTTAAAATTACAAAAATGTCTGGAAGATTTAAAGAATCATGAAGCTTTTTAAATTTTACGAGCGAATCAATTGTTTTACACATTTTCCGCCGATTTTTATCAAGTCATGGACAGTGAAACAAGAAGAAGTGAAAAAAAAAACATTAATCACATTTTGTGTTAAATGGCAGCTCATTTATCCGACAAGTAAATGAAGCGTGAAGCTTTGCACATTGTAGGCTTTTGTGTTTGGGTAGGCTTTGTAAATCAGTAAAGATGGATTTTTTTTGTTGTTGCTTTCTTTTTGTATCTGACGAGGAATGAATTTTACTTTACGGTCTGGAAATAAAATGTTCTGAGAATTTTTCTCTGTGATGTGATCAAATTATGTCGAGCTTGTGAATTGAATGAGTTATTTAAAGTCAATAATTTCCGCATGAATAAGTATGTATGTCTGTTTTGTATTGTGGATTATAATTAGCTGGAGATTGAAACATTGCTGTATGTTGATTATTATGCAGAATTGGAATTGTGATAGCTTCACTGTCCGAGCGACACAAACGATGAAGGCTCCACACGAAGCTTTAAAAGCTCTAGCGTGCATAAGGCTCCCAAAAGTAGGCAACTTTAATTTGTTGTTAATAAAAGAGGTTAAACAGAGCCTTAGAAGCTCCATGGTGGAGCCTTCTTTACTTATGTCACTCGGGAAGAAATTTAAAGAACTTTTGAATTTAACTCGAATAACAAAAATCGGTTAATAGATCAAAATTCTGGTCGTAGGCCGGTGTGGCGTTAACTTGGTACTGGATTCGATTTCAATCCGACGCCTTGCCAAACTCACGTTGGATTATCTAAATTGAAATACTTTTAAGTGCTTTAGAAATTATGATTTAGACATTGGAGTTTAATACAGTTAGTCAGATCAGGGTTTCTTAAATGCTGTCATGAGACTCATCAAGAGACCGACATCGAGTTTTACTTCATTTGAATGACTCTAATCAAGAACGCACATGGCGTATAAATAGCTAAATATCTAGCCCTAGACTGACTTGACTCTATCCTGAGACTGGATCTCAATTTATCAGACCTGGATCAAAAGTCACGCCAGCCTGGAAACGGATTTTCAGTCACATTAATGCCGTGTGCCTTCCGGATAGCCTAGATCAGTATTTATCAATATGAAAGGATCTTATCAAGGGAAAAAGGTTCAGAAGGTTGTTTTTTTCGGGTTACGTAACAAGTGAACGGACTCCTAATAAAAAACACAAATCGATTCTATATTGAGGATAATGGCTGCTTATTTAAAAACAATTTCCATGCATAATTTTACATTCCATTAACATTTCAAAAATAAAATCCATTTTACATCTATTTTTAAATCTCATCTCTATTCCAAACAGTGAGCAAAAGATGATGGCAGCAAGTCGTTTAGAGAATGTAACGCAAACGATTGCAAGAATTCTCGAAGGATATGACATAAGATTGAGGCCGAATTTTGGAGGTAAGATGTGCTAAAATATTGAAGTTTTTTCAAACTTTTAGGAAATATTCTTAATCAAATCTTGTGTGTGACTCTATTGATCAGGAAAAAGGAAGAAGAATTGTAAACTTTTATTGCACATGTCACATTAATTCAAAGCATGAACATGGCTTATGCCTCTCCTCAAAAGTTTGTCGTCTTCTTTTCTTAAATTAAAAATCTTTTCAAAAACATTTTTTTTTGTAGAATTTTTATTATCAACGTACTTAATGGCTCACGTAATTCATGTTAATGAGAAAAAAACTCTCGGATATTATGTTTAGTGTTATTGTTACTTTAAACAGAACAAAATGCGTTCATTGGCTTGGCAAGAAATAATAAAAATAAGATTTATTAATAATTAGATGCAAATTTTGAGGGTTTCTTTAATGAAAAATGCGGTAATAAATCTTAATTTTCAAGTCAAGATTTATTCAAGTTCAGTAACAAAATTGAGGCAAACACTTTCGCATCAAAAATGCATTCAGTAACAAAATTGAGGCAAGTATTTTTGCATCAAAAATGAATTCAGTAACAAAATTGAAGCAAACATTTTCGCATCAAAAGTGTAATCAGTAATTAAATTGAAGCAAAAATTTTCGCATCAAAAGTACATTCAGTAACAAAATTGAAGCAAACATTTTGCATCACAAGTGTATTCAGTAACTAAATTGAAGCAAATATTTCGCATTAAAAGTGCATTCAGTAACAAAATTGAATCAAACTTTTTCGCATCAAAAGTGCGTTCAGTAACAAAATTGAAACAAACATTTTCGCTTCAAAAGTGCATTCAGTAACAAAATTAAGGCAAACATTTTCGCATCAAAAGTGCATTAAGTAATAAAATTGATGCCAACATTTTTGCATCAAAAGTGCATTCAGTAAAAAAATTGAAGCAAAAATTTTCGCATCACAAGTGAGTTCAGTAAACCCTAATTTAGACTATATTGTGACAATTTCCAGAGAGAATTTATTAATATTCTTATCAGAAATCACAGCGCGAAACTTTCGTTTATAAACTTTCATCTCTATAAAACTCATTAAAATCCCCATTATAAAATAATTAAAATCCAGTTCGTATGCATTTTCTTGAAATTATCATATGATAATGCGCATTGCATACTAAATTTTTATGCAACAAGGATTTTTCATAAGCATGTGCATTTATGTATAAATTCTCCATGGCTTTTGAATTTTTATGGAAATAACTTTTTTTTTTCTTTTCCGTTAAACTTAAAATTCAATTTTCATGTTTTCTTCACATCTTTTTCATCTTTTTTCACTCGAACGAAAGGTTCTCCATTGTATGTTGGAATGGATTTGACAGTAGGTAAGATCGAAAAAATAAGCTTTATCTATCCAGACGATGTTTGATTGCTAAGCAAGATTTTAATTGAATTTAAATCTCTTTTTATGTTTTTCAGCTAGTTTTGATGCAATTTCAGAAGTCAATATGGTAAGATCAAAGTTTTTTTTTGGAGATTTAACATGTTTCAGGTGTTTTCAAGGGAACTATAGTTTGATATTTTTAATTTTTTGAGCATGTAGAACAAATTTAAAGTCTTATTTCCTTTTTATTTCAAACATTCAATTGAGATTTATTGAAAAAGAAGCGAATATTCTGCATCAGTTTTGAATTCAGTTTATAGAATTTGCATCAAAATTGTATTCAGCAAAAAAAAGATGCAAAAATTCTGCATCAAATTTAAATTAAATTCATAGAAGCAAAATTTTTGCATCAAAAGTGAATTCAGTAAAAAAATGATGCAAAATTTATTGCATCAAAGATGTATTCAGCAAAAACAAAGATGCAAAAATTCTGCATCAATTTAGAATTCAGTTTATAAGATGCAAAACGTTTGCATCAAAATTGTATTCAATTAAGAAAATGCAAATTTATCGCATCAAAAATTTATTCAGTAAAAAAGATGCAATTTCTTCGCATCAAAAGTGTATTCAGTTAAAAAAGATGCAAAAATTCTGGATCAAATTTGAATTCATTTCATAGAATTTGCATCAAAATCGCATTCAATAAAAAAAGATGCAAAAATTCTGAATCAAATTTGAATTCAGTTCTTAAGATGCAAAACGTTTGAATCAAAAATGTATTCAGTAAAAAAGATTCAAATTTTTTGCATCAAAAATGCATTCAGTAAAAAAAGATGCAAAATTTAAATCTTTCCTTTCAAAATATTACCTATATTGTCTCCAATAAATTCATTTTAAATTCCTGCAATTTTCAAGCAGCATCATTTAATCATCGACGATAAAATTCCATTACATTCTTGTTAATCTAACAGCTTTTACACTCGTATATTGACAATCAATTAATTTTTCACTTTAAGGATTACACAATAACAATGTACTTAAATCAATATTGGCGTGATGAGAGATTAGCATTCAATGCATATTCATTGGAAGGAGATAACTTTGATGAAAGTGAATATATGTCAATAAGTGATGATGAGGATGATGCAAAAGATACAATAACATTGTCGGGTGATTTTGCTGAAAAAATTTGGGTGCCAGATACATTTTTTGCTAATGATAAAAATAGGTGAGTTAATTGTGTCTGTAAACTTCAAGTCCTTAACGTTTCTTCTCCTTAAAAAGCTTCCTTCACGATGTCACCGAAAGAAATAAATTGGTTAGATTATCAGGTACGTATGCCTTAATATTTATATTACATCATAAAATCCTTATATCCTTCTGTTTATCATTCAAAGGTGATGGATCTGTTACATATGGTATGAGATTTACAACAACATTAGCATGTATGATGGACCTCCATTATTATCCACTCGATTCACAAAATTGTACGGTGGAAATTGAGAGCTGTAAGTGCTATACATAACTCTTATGTGCTTTACTCTTTTTTCAGCATGATTTGAGAGTTAGATTGGATTGTAAGAGCTTATTGGATGGCTTGTTCTTCTTTTATATCAGTGGTGGTCAACCTGTGTGCCGCGACACACTACTGTATTGGCAAAAAATTTAAAAATGCTATGAATCGTATACAGTGTGCGGTTTTGAACGAGGGTTACCACCAAAGGGTGTCTCGGCACGCTGGTTGACCAAACCTGGCTAATGCCATAACTTGTGAATTTCCAAAGGCAAAGAACATGCTCTCAAGAGCAGAGTAAGTAAGGAACATGCTTGCGAGTGTGCTTAACTAAAATATTCAAGAAGAACAAGCTTTTGACAGCATGCTCCTTGCCTGTTTGAGAATGTCAAGAATGTAACTAACCATGTGGTCGAATTAATCCAGCTTAGATCTCAAAAGCATAGAATTAGTACTCAATAATCCTGAATTTTGAAAAAATGCGCTCTATACCCAACCCCTCTAAAATTTCCCTACTTACCATACCCACAAATTTATTTATGTTTTTATTTTTGTCACACCATAGATGGTTATACAGTATCAGATGTTGTTATGTATTGGCGTAACACACCAATACGTGGTGTTGAGGATGCTGAATTGCCACAATTTACAATCATGGGTTATGAAACGAATGACAGGAAGGTAAAAAAATGTTGATATTAATTACATTAGTGCCTGATGTGTGAAATTTTTTTCTTAATGATGACAGGAGAAACTAGCAACGGGTATATATCAACGATTATCATTGTCATTTAAACTACAAAGAAATATAGGATATTTCATTTTTCAAACTTATCTGCCAAGCATATTGATTGTTATGCTCTCATGGGTGTCATTTTGGATAAATCATGAGGCAACATCAGCTCGAGTTGCATTAGGTAAATTGAATATTTCTTCTTATCGATCATTTTTCATGACTCTTATGTCACTTATCAATTTTATTTTTAGGTATCACGACCGTTTTAACAATGACAACAATTAGTACAGGTGTTAGAAGTTCACTGCCGAGAATATCCTATGTTAAAGCAATTGATATTTATCTTGTAATGAGTTTTGTGTTTGTGTTTGCGGCATTGTTAGAATATGCAGCTGTAAATTACACATATTGGGGTAAACGAGCTAAGAAGAAAAGTAAAAGTAAAAAGGGAATCGAAAAGAAAATTTCAAGTAAGTGAAAGTCAAGTGAAAGTTGAAAATAGTTGAGGTAGATGTCCTGAACTGAGCTATGAGGTAGTTTGTGATCGATCAAAAAGTGTACTCAATGGCATATCCAGGAATTATTTTTAGAGGCTTTTGACATTTTTTAATATGAAACGAGAAAACTTCCAGTTGGAAGGGGGATTAACACTTAATCCATGAAAGGAACTCCTTGGAAGTATTCAAGGCGGGATATGGAGTTACCCTTAACCCGTCTATTAAAATAAAATTTAGATCTCGTTAAGAATTGCTGGATACGACCACAAATACCAACACAAATCGAAAATTCAAAAAAATCAACCACAAATGACTCAAAACTCAATAGTGCCGGACAATTTTGACCGTGCAACAGTCCAACCGACCAAACGACATAAATGGAAAAGGCGCAGTCAAGGCAGTTTTTATTAATATCAAGTGGACACAGCCTCTATTTGGAAACCATTTAAAATCATTTGGTGTTAATTATAGCAACTATGACCAACTCTTGTTTATGACTTGATTTCGAAGTCGACTTAAATTGTGTATTTAGTCGAGTGGACTCACATTGTGTATGGAGTCATGTTTACTCAAGTCTTACTCAAGTCCGAGTGTAGTCGTGGCATTCAAGTGCGTCTCAAGTCTTAGGACTAGAGGTCGATTCAAGTCGAGTCGACTCCATATAAAATCTTAGTCGACTTCGGACTCAGTTCGTGACTGGACCTATCCATTTGTGTTCCTTAACTAATCCTTATTACAGCCACAATACTATAATTTAATGTCATTTATGTCCAATAATATCATTTCAGGTAGAACAGATAGTCATCATCAAAGTCATCACAGTCATCATAGTCATTCATCATCAAATACACATGAAGATATAATAGAATTACAGGATATTAGAATGTCACCAATAGCATCACTAAGGAATCGACACTATCAAAGTGGTGCATCAGAGAATCTTGACTTAGCAAAATTTCCACCTAGTTTTCGAATAACTCGAACGTATGGAGCATCAGCATCATCCGCTATACGTAGCGGTTTAAGGCATCGTGCAGCAAAAAATAGTCACCGTCCTAAAATGTTGCATGCTCTTAAACGTGGTGCATCTGTCATACGTGCATCAATGCCAAAAATTAAGGATGTCAATATTATCGATAAATATTCTAGAGTTATATTTCCTGTATCATTTTTAGCATTTAATGTTGGGTATTGGGTTTTCTACGTTTTCGAGTGATAAATGTCATCAAGGTTTGTGAAACGAGTAAGAGGAACAAGACATTTATATATTCGAATTATACCAGAATTAGTGATCCGATAGTCACTATAGCATCGTCCACAAACCTCCCTAAGTATCTCGGATTACCTTAATACTTATGTTCTAAATTGACTTGGTTACTATTTGTAGACATTCAAAATTTAAAGAAGTAGAATTATTGAGTAATCCAAATTAATGGAATTGTTTTTCCTTCCTTTTTTATATAAAATCAAGATACCAAAAATACCTAAGTAATAACGAAGTATTTATGAGAATGTGTTATGAATTTATGAGCACAAATGTATGTATGCGAAAAATGAAGAATTTTGTAGTAAAAAATTGAAATTTAGGATATTATCGGAATTAAATTTAAAGAAACAATTTTTTTGTCCTTATCAATCTACCGAGCAATACAAATGAAATACTTCACCACTGATCTTTTGTGTCTTGGACACTAATACATTTATTAATACAAAATGGAAGCTCTTGTCTTTAAGGATGTAAAAAAATCACCAAATAAAGGGAGCTTCCATTGGGTTTTGTTAAATATACCTGTGGTGGATATTCAAATTATCTGTTGGGTAGCCAAATAAATTAGTGTTGCTAGGGCCTTCAAGTCTCGCAATCTTTTGGACACCAATTGGATGATTTTGTTGATTCGCATTTATTTTCCCAAAATTTAATTCGCATGTAAAAGTCGATAAAGCAGAAAAATAAAAATTGGATACAAAATGTCGAAAAAAAATTCTGTTGTTGTCTTTGTATATGTTGGGTTCGGATATAGCAGGTTAAAAACCTAACAACTCAATCCTGTCTTTCTGACTGCCATTCTTTGGGAAGGGTTAGGATGGACGTTTAATCGATCCTTTCAAGTGCATTTCATGACACAGAGCAGAGCTCAGTGGGCAGCGGTGTATATAGTGGTAACAGAGAATACTACGAGAAAGTATGCACTTGACATTTGGCCAGTTTGGGAAACAGACTACGACTTATTTAACACTCTGGGTGAAAACATTGTTTCTTTTAAATCTTTTAATAAACCCAAAAATCACAAATCGGTTAATCGATTAAAAATCAGGCTCCAGGCCGGCGTTAGTCTTACTTAAAGTCATACAGGATTTTAAATCGATTTACCAACTTGTACTTTTTGGAAAACTAAGAAATTAAACATTAAATGAAATTGGATGCATTAAATGAGAAGGCAATCAAAATATTCCAAATGAAGAATTCAAAATTAAAAAGAAAACGAACCACAAACATTGAGCTTCTTAGAATCTATCAATAACTAATGAATTAATACAACAAATATGAATTAATCTATTCAGACCCACAAGAAAAAAAAACAGCAATAGATACAATCGATAATAAACTTCCTTGTCTTAATTTAATTCTACACAGAACTCGAAATTTACTCAAATTTCATAAGGAGTCAAGTCAATTTTAGTCGACATTCCCAAACAAAATCCGAGTTGACCAAGGCTCCCGCAGATTATAATCTTCATACAAAATGATTTTCAAGATTATAATCTTCCATACAAAGATTATAATCCGAAATAATCTTCATACAAAGATTATAATCTTAAATAATCTTCATACAAAGATTATAATCTTTAATAATCTTCATAGAAAGATTATAATCTTTAAAATAATCTTCATATAGAAAATTATAATCTTCTAATACAGTGAATTTAATCTCAAATATAAGAAAAATAAACATTTTATGCGAAATTATCTATTTTCTGAGCGTTTTGCTAACTGTACACTGTATATTAGGTTTCAAACTGGGTTTTCACTCAACTACAATGAAAATCGTTTCGAAAAATCTTATTTTTAGGAAAATTTCACACTAGGTTTAAGAAAATTGAAAAATAATTTGACATTTTCGAGAATTTTTGTAATCAGTATAAGAAAACTTAAGCGAAATTTGACTTTTCTGTGTGGTTTTACACTCCAATTCGGATTTACTAAGGAGTTTACCACCCTAATTGAAGAAACCTAGGCAAAATTGTGCTTTTCTGGGGAGTTACCCACCTCAATTTGGTAAATTAAGGTCAAAATTGACTTTTCTTAGGAGTTTTCCATCTTAATTAAGAAAACCAAGGCCAAATTCGACTTTCCTGGAAGTTTTTCATCTTAATTAAGAAAACTAAGGCCGAATTCGGATTTTCTGAGGAGTCACCCACCTCAAATTAGTAAACTAAGGACAAATTCGACTTTTCTGAGAAGTTTTTCATCTTAATTAAGAAAACTAATGCCAAATTCGAGTTTTCTGAGGAGTTTTCCAATCTAAATGAGAAACACGAGACCAAATTCGACTTTTCTGACAGGTTTTTCACGGGGTTTTCCTCTAAAATAACAAAACTGAAGTAAAATTCGGCTTTTCCGAATAATTTTTCATTATGAATATAAATACTAAGGCCAAAATCGGCTTATTTCGATAGTTTAATATAAATTACACTTTCATAATAATTAAAAACTTAATATGACATTAAAGTTGAAGATTATAATCTTTAAAAGGATTTGTATGGAAAAGATTATAATCTCCATACAAAGATTATTAAGATTATAATCTTCATACAAAATTTTCAAAGATTATAATCTTCCATACAAAGATTATAATCTTTAATAATCTTCATACAAAGATTATTTAAGATTATAATCTCCATACAAAGATTATTGAAGATTATAATCTGCGGGAGCCTTGGAGTTGACTCTTAGTTCTTTTTCAACCTAAAAATCAAACTTAAATTTATAGCTGCGGATTTAAATTCAAAATTGATTTTCTTACTCGCATCTGTCACGTATCAATCAAATTTTTGATTTTCATTTGTTACCCCAAAACTCTTTCTTTTTATGATCATCGTAGCCGAAAATATCACAAAATCTAAATTTATTCCTAAATCTTTGAGAAATGTACACAAGATGCAGTCAATTCTGAAAAAATGTTTCGAATAATAAACAACAAAAATGATGACAAATCGTAAAATTGTTTCGACCAAAACTAAGGCTTTATTTCATAACAAATCTACAGAACTTAAGCCTTGATGAACAAAAGTTTTCATCAGCACAAAAAATTAAGGAAAAACTTGATGAAAAAATAGGAAAAACTACTCGTTGATTAAAATTTAATCTGAATTTGAAGAGTGTTCAAAGTGTAAAAGAGAAAACTAAAGAAATTAAGTCGATGAGAATATATGAAGTATATAAATAAGACAAAAGAAATAAGAAATTAATAGATTAATTAACACAAAAAATGAAAGCGATAAAGAAAATAAAAATAAGAAATGGAAAAAATATTTAAAAAAATTCAATCTTGTTTAAGTCTTTAATTTAGTTCTATATAATTCTAGAATACAACATCCATGACATCCAATACTTGGGTGTCGCATGTAACTCACTATGTTGTTGTTAGCTGACTAGTAATTCATTACCATGTACATCTGCAATATCGACGTTATCAACAGCAACAACCTAAAATCCAGTGTCGACGTCTTGACATTATTTCCAGTTAATAAATAGACCTATGGTCCATTAATGACATTTTCTTCGCAATGTTCCGTGTGACGAATTATTTGGAAATACAGAATTTTTAAACCCAAATTTTTTTGTATGGATTTAGTTTTGATGTCATAGTTTGTGTATCAAAAATGTGAATTTTCGTTCATATTAAATTTCCCTAATGTGCATCATTTTTGGATCCAAATCCTTAAAAAGCGTAAGTTCTAGGTCAATCAAAATCTTTTAAAATTGCTGTATTCTATTGCAAGCTTGTAATATCTTAACTTTCTACGTAAGCCGTGTTGTTGAACTTCGAATCAAAGAAACAATTACAAAAAATTAACATATTGCTCATGTTTTCCTGGGATTATTATCATTTCAGCCGAGATTTATGTATTTTCTTTTTCAGTCAAGCGCGACGAGAAGCAGAAAGCTATAACTTGAACTCATGCTATTTAAAGACATCACTTGATTGACAGTTTCAGTATCATAAGTGAGATCAAAAGAAAGCATTTAAAATCGTTTATGTGAATCTAAAAAGTCGTTAAGTTTGATTGATTTATGAAAATTCATTCAATTTGTAATTAAATCTACAATCTTCAGTTTGTAACTTTATACAAATGGAGAGCCATTTTGAGTCACAGTAAAGCTTGATTAAAAAATCAATAAAAAATTTCCTTAACGGTCACAATTTTCAAATAAATCAAAAGCTTCCGTCCTTTAAAGCTCCAAATGATGCAAAGCTAATCCTTCCAATAAGCAAGCTTTCAGGATCCACTGGAATATGAATCAACAGTTATCATCAAAATAAGAGCGATGCAGAAAAGAAAAACAAATAATTTTTTTCACAGATTTCCCAATCATCACTTTTGATGTGCCTTGACATACTCTTAATGAAAATACGCACGAATGAGAAATTTTCAGTTTTTCGTCCAATGTAATAAAAACATCCGTAAATAACTGTCGAAAAACGAGAATAAATACGCAATTTTTGTAAATAAACAAGTCACACGACCACCACCATTCATGCGGTCATTCATTAAGACTCACTTTTCATAGATGATATTTTTACAGGCACACAACCTTTTTGTTTTCAGTTTCGTCAGTCGAGCACGATTGGCATGACTTTTATGATTCATCAAAAAGTAAAAATATCAAAAAAAAAGACAAGGAGCGACTGTCGCTTAAAAATCATCAATGAATGAAATTTGATGAGAAATATGAGAGGATGGATGAGCATGAACATTGAGCATGAGAGAGAATAAAATGTTTTTTCCGAATGGAAAGCCACTCGTTAAGCATCATTTTTACAAAGTTGGGAACAAAATTGTTCATCTTCAACCTTCAGTCTCACTCGGATCGCGCTTGTGAAATAATAAAAAATAAGCAGCAAGACATACAGAACAGAATTGCGAGCTATTGAAAATTTTTTTGATATAAAAGAAGAAGAAATTTTTACTAAAAAGTGATAAAAAAAGTTAAAATTTATCAAAAAACTATTGCACATTGAGTCTGGATATTAAGGATGCATTAGAAATCCATAAAATATTGAAATTATTGCTGAAAATTGAGGATTAAATTTCAATTTTTTTTTTATTATTGTTGTTGTTGTGAAAAAAAGGAAGAAAAAATCTTAACACACCCTACATCCTTTTTTTTTTCGTTAGTCTATCCATGAAATTATAGACGTTATGTGAACTTTTGAGCTTTATTTTGTGATTTAAAAGCCACAAAAAAATAATTAAAATTATTAATTAAATTAATATAAATGATTAATAATGCGACAAGGATATAAGAGAAGATTTTTATCCATCAGCGATCGAAAGGATCGAATTTATTGAAAAATCAATCAACAGCTACTCAAGAACTTTCAAATTGTACAGGAATTTAAAGTTAAAAGTTTAAAAAAATTCAAAAAAAAGTTGAAAGAAAAAAATTCAAAAAAAATTTTCCATTTCAACCCCAAAAAAAAGAAGCTTCACATCGGAAGCTTTCAATGAAATATATCAAGATCATCCAAAGAATGTTTTATGTTTTAACGACAGCATTACTGTCAATTTATGCGATTGGATCAGGTAAGGAATATCCACCAAAAAAAAGACTTTCAATTAAAACGCAAAAATCTTTCAAAAAAGAAAGAAAAAAATTTTTTTTTCTGTCCGTGGGATGCTTGATGCTTCCTCGGATGAAGTATCGATTTGGGATTCTGTACCAAAAAAAAAAAAATCTTTTTTTCGAGTCTAACGCATGCGCTATAAAGTGCATGGTACACCAACCAGTCTTCAGTCTTTTTATTTCTCGAGGCCGTTTGATTGAAAGGAAAAGAAATGAAAAAAAAGGCATGAAAAAAAAAGTTTTATGAATAATGGATGGATTTTTTTTCATGAGTAGGCGAAATTTTATTGCAGTAACTGCGACATCTTATCAAAATTTCAGCATATAGACACAAAAAAATTGCATAATAATTAATACCTTTAATTTCCTTCATTTTCAGTCACTTGTGACGATGTCACTGATCTACCAGATATTGTAAAGAATGACTATAATGGTGCTGCACGAAACACATATGGATCTGGAACATTACGTAGTACAAATGAGAATACATTCAGTAAAATTCATCGAGATAAGCAAGAGCAAATAACAAATCGTTTACATCGTGAGAATCATGGCGATTATGGTGTTATGGTCATACATCATCACGCGCCACAATCACCAATTACAAATTCACATAAGCCACCAAGTTATCCAAATATGAGATTTGGATCAAAAAATTCGCCTATGCATGTTCCATCCATAACTGATCCAATACGATCACAATTTGGTATAAGACGTGAAGATTCGTCATATCCAGGTGGCATTGGCATTAGTCGTGATAAAATTTTCTCACCACAAGATGACATACTTTTTGATGAGGAGACAATGCTTGAAAGTAATCATCAAAGCTCAGGAACACCA